>NC_080092.1:45030930-45637180 GCF_950005125.1 Chionomys nivalis | reverse complement strand
TAGATCTACCAGAGCACAGGTCAGAGTCCTGGCAGGGAAAAATCACCCCCTTCGATTGGGAACTCTGACGAAAGTATAATCAGAGGACTCTTTAAGGCTCGGCAGAGTCCCGGCTTTGGCAAGGCACAGCTGAGTAAAGGTCGCTTTGCCCCCCTCAATTTGAGCAGCCCTCGTGGTGGAGCCTGTAGAAGCCAGGCTGTGAGGAGAGGACTTCCGACAGAAACTGACTTCCGGAGTAGGGAAGCATCCACCCAGAAGGGCGCCAGGCATTTCTGGGCCTCCCCAATTTCCATGCCCTGCCCAGGGTGCCAGGAATCCCCGGCCCAGTCAGTATGCCCTGCACGGTACAGAACGACTTCAGAGAAGCACAGCACTTTATCATCGCATCACGAGCCACCAGCCCAATCTGGGTGTCATACATTTTTCCTTATGATATAAGGACTCGTATCTCCCTTGTGAGGCTGGCGGGTGGGTTCCCCGACGACCCCACGCTTTATTTAGTCAGAGTCCGGGTTCAGCTTCCCACTGGGATTGATGTTGGCTTTTCTTGCCTCAAAGAGGGGCCTGGCAGTCCGTTGCTTTTCTAGCCTTTTTGGCGAATCGCCGCCCCTCCCCCCGCGTCCCCAACCCCGCCTTCTCCATCTCCAGGGATTACTCACCCACTCCCTCACCCAACGCTTAGCCTAGGGGTTCTGCCGCAACCTTAGCCTTGGGAGGAAACAGAAAGGACCCAGGCGCCAGCAGCCGTAGGTATCGAGTCCAAACCTCTACTTAATGCACTGCCGAGAGCAGATGGCAGCGGCCATCAATCCAGCAGTAGCGCAGCCGGAGCGCTCCCTGGCGGGCGGGCAGAGTACCCGCGGCCGCACCCGCCTGGCCAAGGAGGGCAGATCCGGCCAGCAGCTGCTCTGTTCCTGGGGCGGCTGAGCTGGCAAAGAGCGATGCTGAGGGTTCCGGTGGCAGGAACTGGGACTCTGGAACGCCGGTTCAGGCCGCCCAGGAAATGCTGCTCTGCAGTCCCTCAGGGACAGGCGGGGGTGGAGGTGGCGGTGGGGGCGAAGCCACCAGAAAGGAGGCTGATCGCAGGCATAGCTGGAGGAGGCAGCTGGGGCTGCTGGACCAGCAGTCCCGACCCTAAGATGGAAACTCAGGAACGAGTTCTGCTTGAATCTTGGTTCAAGCCAGTCCTTTTAGAAAGTTCGGGGAAACAACAGGTTGCTAGCAGCAGGACCTGGGGGAAAAGGGCAATGACTACCGCGACCCTGCAGATTAGAACCGCCACCCAGTCTCTGGGTACGCGCCCCCATTAGTTAATCATAAATAAAGCAACCCAAATAAGACGTAAACCTCACAGGTGTGCTGAATTTGAATTCTCTCCTTAACGTATATTCCAAAGAGCAAACATTCTGGATAAGATTATTGGAGGGAAATCTTTTCTTCTGGTTTTGGTGGTGGCTCTTAATGGATGCCCAGGAGCAACAGATAAGGGAAGGGGGTCCAGCTGGGCTCTCAGTCAGCTTGGCTTTCTGCTCTGCCTAGGAACGAACATCGGACCTCGCGTTTGCTGCGTAAGGCCATGTAAGAGATTACATCTGTTGAGGTCTGATCGAGGGGAGCAGCGGCTCAGGAGTAACTCCCAAAGGCTGCAGGACAGCTTCTCAAGAGCCCGAAGGCAAAAGGGCCAAAGCCAGCGTTTGCCCTCTGCAACTCGCTGGCTCTGCGATTCTGACCTTGGGTGGCCGGTACCTTAGCGTGGCCCAAGGGGAGACCTCCCCTATTGTTTTCTGCAGTGGAACTGAGTGGGCTAGGCTGCGACTTAGCCCTGGGGCGCTCAGCTCAGCGCCACACTCTTGGCAATTTCCGACGCCCACGTCTTTTGCTTCCACTTGCTGCCTTCCTTCTTCCACCCCCGGAAAAAGAGACTCCAAATATATCCGGTGGCCTCGATTTGTAATCGCTCACTTGCTCACTTTGCTAACCCACAGGACAGGGATCATTTTTATTCCCACTCAGTCAGGCCTGAAGGGAGCCACGTGGGAACTACAATTCACTACTCACAAATCAGTAACTTCCTTCCCATCTAAATAACGAGAACTTAAAACGCGTCCTTCGGAGACACCGATTCTGTTTCCATCTCGATCTCAAAACAAAAAGTCGGGCTAATGCCCAGAAATGCATTTGCTCCCTGCAGTAGAAGTTTAAAATAAAATGAAATTGACCGATTAAAAGTGAGGGCGATTAAATCACTTCGAAGAACAAACGTCTTAGCGATAGCGGCGGTGGGGAGGGATGGGGACGACACAACCCTGGGAATTCTAACTGCTGTAATAAACGAGAAGAAAGAAAAGTGTTCTCCAACCAAATGATTTCCCTCCCGACAGTTTTGTGGGATATTGGCTTGGGCTCGAGCTAGATACACAGAGATGTCTAAAGAGCATAGCAGAGGCACGAAGGGTCTGGTGGTGACTGTTCTGTCATCTGTACACTCTTTGGTCATCGTGATGGCTAGGATACACTTTCAAATCCGAGGTGCGCAACTCAAACTCACTTTCTCAGCTTGATTCCAGCGGCCGGAAGCCGTACTGTGTGTGTGTGTGTGGGGGGGGGGGGGGGCAGCAAGAGCTCCGGACGCTTGGAGACATTTATTCCGGAAGGGAAAGTATGCCCTCTGGTTACCTGTACATTGGTCCCAGATAGCTGAGTGTGGAGTGGGGCAGAGGGGGAGGATAAGGTCTGTTCCGCTTCGCCCGCCAGTGCCCACCGGGAAGAGCAGCTTGCCTTGCCGGTGGCCACAGAGTGAGTCACCTCCTGGGCCTCCGTGGCCCGCACGGGGGTCGAAAGGAATGAGTGTTCTTCCCCGGAATCGCACGCAGCCTGGCACCAGAGTCCTGTCGGCCTTGCGGAGGATGGGTTCCAGGCAATGAAAGGCCCCAAGCCACCCGGTTAAATTCCAACATCCCGACCTTCCTAACTCTGATCGCCCGCGCAGGAATTTAGCCCCGCGAATCACCAGCGCCCGCGCTTCCTGCACAAGCGCCGACAGTTTCTGCGAAGACCCTCTTGCCGGCCTCTCCCCTAGACAAATGTGCGAAACTAGGAAGGACTTCAGAATGGATTTTCATTATTAAATAGGTGCTACTCACTACTCGTGGATGTGCCTTATTTCGACATTCTTCTTTTAAAAAAAATGCTGGAAAAAAACGCCTAAGAATCAATGTCATAGGTCAGAAAGTCATTGTTTCTCCTAAGCAGGGGCAGGCAGACGCTGGCTTTATTGTTTATTCAAGAGAAAGGGAAGTTAGCGTATTGTCAAATTAATGTTGCCAAAGAACAGATACGCATATAAAACCTCCTACATGCGACTTTAATTTTCAGCTAGGGTCTTAAATTAATCAAACTATCTCCCTCCCCTCTACCCACCTCCCCAGCCCTTTCAAGACAGTTGGGAAAGCGCAAGTAGAGTTTCCGTCTGTCCCAGGCAAGAGCAAAGAGATCGCCCTCAACAAGTATGAAGACAGAACGGGGGAAAGGCAGTCAGTGACTTCCGCCCAGATTTCCCCTGATTAAACTTCCTAAATCAGCGTCTGTTTCCCCTACCCTCCCTGAGCCTAGAGTGTGGAATTGAGCACGCGGTGGGGCTGGGTACAGGTCGGGGTTCCCTCTTCATCCCCGTCTCCGCCCTTGCAGCTCTTACACTCTGGAACCGGATGGGATGGCGGAACTCTTGGATGGGGACTGCACAAGGCGACTACAGCCAAGACTGGCTCCAAGATCGAGTGCGGAAAAGCGCGCGTGTACAGGAGAGCTCCACTCAACTGGGTGGGACCTCTACCAGCGCCGGGTCACTCCAGCATCCTCACCATCTGCTCCTGTCACCAGCTAGTGGCCCCGCCTCCCAGAGCCTGCCCCTTGAGTTCTGAAGCCAATAACAACCCCAGACTGCTCTACCCCCCTTTCCGAGCCCTTTCCACACCCCCACGTTCCGAGAGACGATTGGCTGTTTCGACTTGGGTGAAGCTCTGACATTTGCATGCAGCTCGCGGTTCCTGGTAGGTAGCGCAGCCCGTCACTCGGAAGGCCGGGACCGCCCACTCCACCTCAGTGCCGGGCTCTCTTCCTGCGCAGTTCTCCTCCGCAGCCTCTGCGGGCAAGCGCCGGGGCTGCTCTCAATCTCCTGGCTGCGAGGAGGCAGCCCCGGCGAGCTGCTGTGCGCCCCGTCCAGAGTATCCGAGGTGCGGGATACAGCGTCCTCCGCAGCGCATCTGCCCGAAATTCCCGCCGCCCTGACTTTGCCTTCCAGTCCCGGCTTCTGGTGGGCAACATGTCAAGAGCCGTCGCCGCTGCAGGTACCGCCGCCACCCGGGAAAGAGCCGCAGCCTCGGCAGCCGCGCGCACACGAGGGCAATAAACCGAATTCTTCGGGCACAGAGCGGCAGGGGACCCTCCTGGTGTTCTCTGCTCCGGCAGGACTCGCGCCATGTGCTGAGCCATGCCCCTGGCCGCGCCCGCCGGCCGCGCATGGGGCAGCGCCTGAGCGGCGGCCGGTCCTGCCTCGATGTCCCGGGCCGGTTCCTGCCGCAACCGCCGCCGCCCCCGCCGCCGGTGAGGAGGAAGCTCGCGCTGCTCTTCGCCATGCTTTGCATCTGGCTCTACATGTTCCTATACTCGTGCGCCGGCTCTTGCACCGCCGCGCCCGGCCTGCTGCTTCTGGGCTCGGGATCCCGCGCTGATCACGCTCAGCCAGCCCTGGTTACAGCTCCGAATGAGACATTCCCTAAGATGCCTTTCCGGGCGTCGCTGGCTGCAGGCAAGGATAAGACAGTAGTCGCCGGGAGTCAAGAGGAGCAGAGTCCGGAGGCACCGGACTCTCCCAGTCCCATCTCCAGCTTCTTCAGCGGCTCCGGGAGCAAGCAGCTGCCGCAGGCCATCATCATCGGCGTGAAGAAGGGCGGCACGAGGGCGCTGCTGGAGTTCCTGCGCGTGCACCCCGACGTGCGCGCTGTGGGTGCCGAGCCTCACTTCTTCGACCGCAGCTACCATAAGGGCCTCGCCTGGTACCGGTGAGTTTCCTCTCCAGCGGCCGGCTGCGCTGGCCGCGATCCCGGCCGTGAGCCCCCACCTCCACCCCCCCCCCCCCCCGGAGCCTTTGCGCGTCAGGTGGGGAGGTAGCAGGGGTACAACTTCGGACAACCGAGGGAAGCATATTGTGGGTGGACGGTGGCAGAGAATCCGGGTACTCGCGGCTAGGCTGTGACAGCAACCTACAGAAACTTGTAGCGGGGCGCGGGTGGCTCCGTGGTCCGCTGCGCTCTAAAATCATTCAGGCGACCTGGCTGCAAAGGCACCCGGCAGCTACTGGGGAAGTGACAGAGGAACCAGATACTTTACGGTGGTGGCGATATCCCACTCAGATAACTCGGTGTGACTAGGATTTTGTTGTAGTTTTCGCAGCCTGGGACGCGGGGAGGAGTGCTGTGGGAGTGTTGTGCGCCTCTGGGTCGCAGCCTCCTCCACACACCAACCGCTAGAGTCGCTTCTGCTGCCCAGATGGGGAGAGGGGGACAAGCTAAGGCTCGGCGCTAAGGCTGCCTTGAGTCTGTTACTTTTTGTTACAATTCTACTTGTTACCGGAACCCGAAGGGGGTTTGACCGGCTTGGCTGGAGAGCCCCCTGTGTTTGGAAGGGTGGCGCGGTTGCTGCGCCGATTTGCTGGCTGCTGTGCGCCGGGCGTGGAGCTGTGCTGGTCCCTGTCGGGCAAAGGCGCGCACTGCAGCCCGCGCCACTTCGAAGGCTTCTGGGTGCTCGGGGAGCTGCCGGTGCGTTGCCGTGTCCCTGGTTTCTGTGATCAGAGAGCCCTGGCCAGGACGCTAGTTTCCGCGGACCTGGTGACACGTCCAGGCTTAAAGAATATCCCTGGACCATTGATTGAGAAATGGGGGTTGCTTCGAGGTCGTGACTTCCGGATGTGTGTCCAGTTCCAAAGGGACCCAGACCTCGGGGTCACAATCGCGACCTCTGCCCACTGCATCCCGGTTTGTTGGACTGGTGTGAGCTGCTGGAGGGGTCACACCCCAGTCTCCGGAAACCCGGTCGGGTCCCCAGTTCCTTAGGTCACCACCCAGCCCTCTCCTCTCCCTCGAGTTTTTTTCCAGACCCAATTACTTTCAAAGAGGGTCACGACTTCCGAAAATAAGGAGAGACACGAACCGAACCTCGCTCTCTGCTTCGACCATACTTTCCAGGACCCGGACGGCGTGGCGAATAAAAGGGCCTGACCCCCGAGGATTAAAGCAGCTCCTTTCCCAGCCTCGCCCGCCCCCTCCCCTTTGTCCTTTTTGCTTTTTTTCCTTTAATTGTGAGGAGTTGCCCAAGTCTCGAGATTTAGGCCATCTGTGACGACCGCCCTTTTCGCGGTTCCCAGGACACTGTGGGTTAAGAATGGGAACTCAGATGCTACGCCCGGGTTCACGTCCCACCGGCGGGCATGGGTGCTCTTATCGGAGCCCTGGGAATAACGCGGATTCTGGGTGGGCCCCGGAAGGGCCAATACTTTGGTGTAGCCAGGTGCAGTTTACCATGGGGTTAGCCTCACTAACCATAGGCTATTTCTATCGATATGTTGATAATATTACCTCTATCCCACATCCTCCCCATACACACCCCGCTCCTGGGATAATGTTCAGAGGACCCGGGTGGCAGGCTAATGATTAGAACCATTTGCAGTGGAGCCGAGCCCAAGGCAACCAGGCTTTTTGGTCAGACCCACATGAGGCCGGGTCGGGAGAAACTGGAAGGCGAGTCATAGCGCACTTGAGAGTGTTAGAGGCACCTGGAGCAGGCGGTGGAAATCCCCACTGGAAGATTCGCGCGGAGGCGGAGGTGGCTGCCTCCACCTGCCACCGCCCTTGCTGCGCTGGAGGCCTTGACTGCGCTCGCTCGAAGGGCGGAGAGCGCAGCCCAAGAGCGTGGCGGGGACCGGCGACCCGAAGCTGCAGCGCCAGTAGCCTTGGAGACCCGGCTCAACCAGGCCGTGGTGAACCAGGGTCCTCTACCTTCTGACGCCACCGAGAAGCACAGGCTCCGCGGCGGTGACCTGGTGGATCTAACTGCCATGGTACAAGTGTCTTGACTGCGGCCTTCCTGGGCGTCTCACCAGGAATCGGCGTGCCAGCAAAGTTACTGGATATTTTCTTAAAGAAAAAAAATATGTAAAATGCTTTCTGTCTACTTAAAACTTGTAAATCACTTTAGACTGTTCTGAGTGACTGGGCCATTGTAAGGACTTCACAATTAATTTGAAAGCAACCCTGAAACTTTAATTTCAACAAGCTCCAGAAACCCTGACCCAGAGCGCTGCACCTAGCCCGTCTGGAGTCCTCCAGGCTCACAGGGCCAAATCAGGCCTTCAGGGTCCCTTCTGCTCTGTCCGGAGAGAGGTCCGCCCGCTGGAGAACAGCATAAATAATAATTAACCAGAGAGTTGCAAGGCAGAATAATGGTTAAAACCAGTCCTCAAAGCCAGAGTGTGAGCGAGGAGTGGCCTTTTTAAAGGCATTTGTGACAAAATGGGAGGGGGTGTGGAATGGTGAGTTCTGGGGTCAGCAAGCAATGGGTTGTAGAATGAGATCGTGGCGGTGTCTGAGCAAGTTGTTAATGAGTTTAATGGGTTAATACAAAGCCCCGCCAGGGGCCTAACCAGGGCCTGGTGGGTTTTCCTGGATGCCAGGGAATTTGCAGTCCTTCTAGCTCCCTACCAAGAAACCATCAGCCAATGGGTGACCAGACTTTGGAAGGCCAGAGCCTGCAGAGGTGGCAGCTTGGAGCTGACTCTGTGCCACCACCCAGACTTAATGATTCTTTACAGCGCCCGAGTTTACAAAAACACAGAGCTAATGCGAGCTAGTCCCAGCCTCTGGCTGCCTGAGTCCCAGTTTGTAGAGCTCTGAACAGACTTTCTAGTTCTCTAATCGGCCTCCAAGCTTAGAGAGTGCCCGATGGTGATGTCTAAGGGGCTCATGGAGCTATCTGTTGACCTTTACCCTCAGGTGGGAGTGCCATGAAGGAGAGATTTTGGGCTAGGGGAGCAGGAACTTAACCCTCCCCCCGCCAGGTGAAGCAAACCTCCAACCAGCTTGGTACCCGGGTTTAAACTGGAGAAGTATTAATGGTGCAGTTTTTAAAAAAGCATTTCTTCTTGATCCAGTTTAAGTTTTTGTATATTTCCATGAATTTGATGGCCCAAGTTTAGGAATTAACTTAGTCCTTGTTGGCTTGTCATTTGCTCCACATAGTTTACCGGTGGTGGGAACTCCTGTCACAGAATGGCTTTCCTTTCCCTTTCGGAAAATTAGGTGGCACTTCAATGACCATCCCCCACCCCCACCCTGTGCCCGTGTGTGCGTGCGTGCGTGCGTGCGTGTGGTGTGTGTGTGTGTGGTTTAACAGTGTTGTAGTTAAACTGTACTAAATGTTTGAACCAGGGCACTGTTTCAAATGATCAAGTTAGCTAGTTTAATCCTCATTGCCATCCATGAAGTGGCTACTTGGATGGTGAGGAGACGCTGGCAAAGAGGCTAATCAACTTGCTCAAAGTCTCCCAGCTAGAAGTGGCAGAGGTTTTATTCCAACAAGAGGTCATTCTGTGCCAGGCTCCCTGACTTTAGTGACCAGAACATGCTGTTTACTCATGAGTAACTATTCAAAGTGATTTCTGCTCTAATAGAGTTTGTGGGTTTCCTGCCCACCTCCAGCCCCCCCCCCCCACCATGTAGAGTGCCCACGCTGTCATTTATCTTAAAGCCTTTGTAATGTCAGGATGGTTTGGAACCATCCTACACTGGTTTCTAACTAGATGTGGACAATCATACCGTTCTGACACTTTTATTTCTCTGTACCACACAGCTAGAAGCAAAGGAGTCATTAAAATGACAAAAATATCCCTCAAGGATAGTGGCTGAGAAAACAGCCAGTGTCTCCTGGAGGAAGTGGTTTATTCAATGCCATTTGCATCTTTCCGGCTGGGAGGCCCAGGTTAAGTGACATATTCTCAAGCCCCTTAGAATTAATTTCTTCACTGGAAAAGATAGAGTGATCCCAAGACAAGAAAGACACAAGAATGACTTTGTACTTATTAATCAAAAGGCAGATGTAGCTGGAACTCTGCCGTTTTCCTAGAGGTTCTAAAATCCAGCTGAAAAATAGTAATTTCCTTTATATTTTTAGCTGATCTCCCGCCTCCATATGCCTAGTCCGTTTAGAAAAACTTGGTAGCCAGCCCTGTTTCTGACTTCACTAGAAACTAAGATCTCATTGAGGATGATCTGTTTCTAAATAATTGCTCTTCCTCGGTCCTAGAGTTTAAGGCAAGTATGGGACCCACTTCTAGGCTGCTGGGAGGAAGTCAGACATCTCCATCGAGATGCAACAATTTGATCTACAAACCATTATGTAAGAACGCTGTCAAGATTTACCAGCAGGACTGTGTAGCATGTGCTGGGCTCTGTTTTTAATTAGGTTCCTAAATTACACCATAAAATGGTTGATTAATCTTTTACAAGTTGGGGGGAAAATATAACATAAATTAACCTAATCATAAGTGTTTTCCCAGATGCTGAGTTAATAAAATTGTCAATATTTAATAGCGGCCTATTAGTTTTAGATAAATAAAATGCAGAAATGTATGAATTGAATTACACTTATTATCTTCCAAATGACCTTCCAGCAGGTCTGGGAAAATTAGTTTGCAGTCCATATCTTAGGACAAATAGTTAAAAGATAGGCTACTACGGTAAATAGGAATTAAATGCTGATCACATTTGATTTTTGCATTTTTAAAAGAATCTACTTATTTAAAAAAGTGGTGACTTAATGTACACTAATAATTACAAGATATGTTTTCCCTGTCAGCAGTATTCTGTTTGCCATGGCAGAGTGATCTTACACAGCTCCTGATTTGTTGGGTTTTTTTAATGTTTTGAAAAATCAGTATGTCACAAATTCTCGTTCTAAATATGCTTGCTTCGGTTTAATCTTTTCAGTTTAAACCACACTATGAGACATAAGGTTTTCTCCTACAAAGTGACTTTTTGAATCCCTAGACTTATTTCCAATTGAAATTTTGCTAGGAATAAACTTTTTTTTCAAGCAAAACAAAAACAACGGGCAGTTCTCTGAGATCAGCTGTGATGTGTTTACACAGCATCAGATCCGAAGCCCAGAACCAAGACCCCTCGGGGTGCTGCGTGTTCTCACTCTGAACACAGAAGTTAAAGTGACTGACAGAAGCATAAAATGCCCACACTACAGGCCCTGCATGGAGACAGCTTCTAGGGCTGTGAAGGGTATTTCCAGAGGGTTCTGCAGCTCCTTTCACTGGGTTATCCCAGAGAACAAGAGGAATTCAGGGCAGGGCAGTGGGAGACACTTGACCCCCCCCCCGGGTGTGGTACAGTGTTGAGGGCAATGAGAGCATATCCTGCCTTCTTCAAGTGACAAGAAGGAAGAAATGGGACACCAGTGTCACTGAACACTAATAGATCAGAAGACTTCTTTATAATCTAAATTGTTACCTTGTTAGGGCTGTCTAACTCCTTGCTCCCAGACTATCCTACCTCAAATAAAATTGCTGCTTCTGCATGAGGACTGGTTCTTATCCTTGTCCAGAGATGGGCGAGGTTACCTTCGAGAAGCAATAATTATTCTTAGTAACTTGATAGGAATTCCATATAGCCGGGAGGCTAAGTGTTACAATGTCCCTGGTGCTCAAGAAGCCGTACAACACCGTTCTGAAGCACAGGAGTGGCCCTCTAGTATATCTGCTTAAAATTCTTTTATGTGTGCACTTCACAAACTTTGCTGTCATTTGATAAATATTTTTTTAAAAATAATTTAAGTTCCTGACTCACTCAAAGAACTGACTTTACCATGACACGTGAGAAGCATGCACAAATGAAGTTGTACTACTCGGCTTTTGCCCCACAAAGTTATGAAGTTCTGTGGCACAGCAGGGAGGATCCAATTAACAATAACGCATTATGTAACAGAAGAAACGTGTATGTCCCCACCACGAAGAAACGATAAAGGTTTAAGGTGATGGATATGCTAATGACCCTCGTGTATCCAGGAATTGAGACATCACATTCGGCCTCATGACAAATTGTGTCAGTTAAAAACTACATGTAAAAGTTGAGTGTGTAGCCATGGAAATAGATGCTATTAAAGACCTTTAGTAAAGAGTTAACATTTCTCAATATTTAAAAGGACACGAAGTACGTTGGTTGTTAGAACGAGACATTTTCTTTGTATGCAGGGTAGATGTGAACAGTAGTCAGCACCCTGTTCATATCAGGTCTCTGTCACTTCCGGCCCAGCAAGACTTCTTCGAACCTCCTTGGATGAGACCCTGACCATTCCTGGTGTGTCCATCCGCGACTTAGTCGGACGTCCAGATCCAAAAATTGCCTCACACAACTCTGCAGCGCACGCACGCGCGCGCGCACACACACACACACACACACAAGCTGGGATTCTGGGCATTGAGATTGGGGGTAGCCAGTGAAGATTGTAAACAGCACTGGGAAGAGCCAAGAGAAGCCGTTTTCCACGCCCACTCCTGATATGAGGGAGGAGCCACCGTCCCCTCTCCAGGCCTGGTGACATTTGCGTGCAATGGGACCCACGCCGGCCGGCCGCTGCCACGCGTGCGCTTCTGGCAAGACCTCACCTGTGGGGCTGAGCCGGGCGGAGCTGCCTTAGTCCGCGCACATTGGTCGGAAGGGACTGCCCAGAGACCAATGGCATCAGGCTTGCACGGAGGCCCGCCCACGGGCTTTCTCCAAGCGATTCTCTGCCCAGTTCTAGCCTCTTGTTAGCCTTGCTGCAGCATTAGACTTGCCAGCCTGGCAGGGCCGCCTTCAGGACCCCAGCCTGCAAGCGTTCAGTGGAAACTAACTTGGTTCTGGCGCGAGGAGAGGGGAGCAGTTGCTTTCTTATTGCTGCAAGTGGCACTGAAAAAAACAAAATCCAAGATTTAGCCCATTCTTGCCCTAAAGAGCAGACTCTGGAAGAGAGGAAGGCTGGGAGACTGACACAATCAGACACCGGTCCCTCCAGACCCCTCCCGCCTTCTGGAAGCTGGTCCTCGTTCAGTCCACCCCTTACGAGTCCCTGGGGGCCTCCCAGATGATTGTTCCTGAGGCTCCAGAAATTTAGCATGTGCCAGCGCCGCCAGTTAACACAGATACACAAAGAAGAAACATCCTGTTTCCACCCATGAGCTCCGCAGAAGCCCCAAGTGGGTGGGTGGGTGTTTACCGGAGGGAGTGAAGCAAAGCTTAAATCCAAGGCAGATCTCAGTCAGCTCATCCAGGCTGACCTTTATCTTGGGGTCCTTCTGGCTACTGAGTAGGTTGGATTAGAGGTGTGTGCCACCAGGCTCAGAGAGTAACGAATGCACTCTTATAAACTGTATTTACTTTCCCCCCTACTGCTCTTACAAGGGCATATTTATTGGGCAGTTGCCTTCAAAAGATAGGCTTCATTTTCTGGAGCAGTTTTAGGCTCACAAAAGAGAAAAGTGTGAAGCGCAGAGATCTCCCGGGTACCCTCGCCTCGATACATCATTCTTCCGAGACCCCTTCTCCACCAAGGGGCTCATTTCTTACAGTGGATGAGCCTTGGTCAAATAAGGGCCTTGCCACCACCCTGGCTTTCCTTAGCAGTTCGGTAGCCTGTGAAGATGCTGTCAGTGTTGAGGATGGGAACCACGTACAGCAGTCCAGACTTGGTGCTACTTTGGCAAAGGGTCCAGCTGGTTAGCCCCTCTCATCCGTACTGGGCACGGAACACAGCTTGTTCATCCCTCCCCATGACTCTGGCATTGGAGAGAGCTGCATGCCCAGCTCCGTGTCAAGGATGCACTTTTTGTTGTGAAATTTCCGCAGCCTTGTTTCTCGCAAACATTGGGAATGGGGTTTACCGTTTCTTCTCACCCATTTCACTTCATTTGTATTTGAACCTCTGCAGTCATCCTGGGACAGGCCTTACTCAGCCAGGTGCCCGAAGTCAATTCCAGTGAGAAATTTCTGTCTCGAAATGTTTAGTTCTCTAATAGATTTTTTTCTCTACCTGTTGGTAACTCTTAAAGTCAGTTCTTTGCCACAGATACTTTTATACCTGAGAAAGTCGCATGTCTCTGATGCCAGCACCCCCCTCACAGCCAGGGCAGGACCCAACAGTGTGGCTGAACCAAAGACACAGAGTGGGAGATAACTATGCCTCCAGCATCTACCACAGAGAGTTGCCGCGGTGCACATTGGCCCGTTCTCTGTTTAGTGAACTCTCTGGCTAAAGTTATTGGTATTACAGGAATGTCTAATTCTCTCTCTCTCTCTCTCTCTCTCTCTCTCTCTCTCTCTCTCTTTCTCTCTCTTTCTTCTCTCTCTCTCTCTCTCCCATACATATGACATACAAAATATATATGTTTAATTTTGCTTGACCTAGCATCACCTTTTGAGCCAGAATTCCTGTATGTATCCTGTTTCCATTCATGTCAACCATCATCTTGTGATGTGTTTGTCTGGATGCTAATTTGGAGTATGTTGATGGAGTAAGCCCCTGAGTTTTATTGCAGTTCGTTGACCTCCTGATCATGTTCTCTGTCTCTGTTTTTGCCTCCCTTCCTCCATCTCTGGCCTCCCTCCATCTTTACCCTAGGAACAGGTAGCCCCTTCTTACTATTTGAATCAAATCCCATATGCAAGCCTGCCTCTTGGGCTCTTGGGATAGCTGTTCAGATATACAATGTGGCCCCCTCCAAGAGGTTTGCTACAGAGTGAACAATAACGAAGGTGAAGGCGGGGTTAGAAAGTGGCCAACTGGGGAGTGGGAGGCAGGCTTGTGAGGGAGAGTTTCAAGTCAGGTCTTGTCATTGGCTTCTTTAGCAGGCCTCCCCTGGCTGTTGTTGCCCAGAGCAGGCTAATTGCAGGTTCTGCTTTCCACGAACAGCCTAGGTCTGCTTTCAAAGGCGAGTCTTGTGGTGTTTACCGAGCAGGGTGTATGCCTGCTTTGGAAACGATGGAGCTAGTCTCCGCCCAGCTCAGCAGTGTTCCTGTGGTCTCTGTGTGTTTTGCCCTGGCCCCAAGATCATTGTTCTTCCTGGATGCAGTGCCGAGGTCTTCACTAAATAATGTGAACAACACTTCAAAACACCAACAGCCTGAGGCTGGAAGCAAAACAAAACAAAAAAGCACATGTTCTGTTTTTGTGTCTGTAGCCATAGAGAATGCTGGAAGGCACCCTGAGCCCCACTGCACCGGAAAGAGAGGAGCTCTCCGGATTGGGTGTCATTAGGACAGGAGGTGGGTGGGACATTTTAGCTGAAGGACTTGGGGTTGATTACTGCTGATGTACACTTAGGTTTCAGGAGTGTCTGTATTTCAGCCTGCTAGGATCACCTTCTTATCTCCTGGCTCAGTGTCGTGGGTAGGCCCCTCCCACTTGGTGTCTGTCTAACACCTGCCAGGCCAGGATGCCCTCAACCCCCACCCCCTGCCCAGAGGCAGACATTTGGCAGAGGCAGTCCACGGGGCAGAGAGAGAGCAGCCAGGCACACAGCGAGATCCTGTTTGCTAGTCCTGAACTAGCTTTTTATGCTTATCTCTTTTCTGGCCCTCTAAAGTTCCATGTCTCTTTCGGGGACATTGAATGCCCCCCCCCCTTTGGGGCCTTGTGGGATTCGGGCAGTTACAGGGCAGGTTTACCACCAGTCATGCCTAGGTGGTACTTCTCACCTCTGCCATTCATTCATGATTTTCTCTCCCAAGTTTTGAACATCTAAACTGGCTCAAGTAGTAAGTAGGCACTTAGTAAGCAAGCTGTTGTTTTCTGTCTGGGTCTTCAGGGAGCCCACAGTGTTGGCTAGGGTCGATTTAATGAGAAACATAAGGAATAAAGAGAAATACAGCAGGACCAAGCAAAGGGCCCTACTAAGTTGGGCTTTGAAGGGTGGATTTGAGTTTACTGGGAGATCATTAAGGAAGCTGTTAAGGTGTTAAGTGCAGAGGAAAAGGCCTGAGAGTCTTGGTAGAATACTAAAAGTTAGTCGGAGCACACAAGAAGTCAGAGTTTAGGCGTGGGGAGGAATCTAGAGGCAGGGGAATCCTTCATTTTACCAGTCATAGGGAGCTTTCAGGTCAGCAGATTCTCTGTGTCAGATTGTCACCAGCCTTGTTTGAGCTATATGTCTGAATTCTTCCTATGGATCTCTGAGGGAAATGAAGTATCTTGATAGGTCAGGGCAGGCTAACAGGAAAGTTGGTAGGTGTCACCCTGAGGTAACTAGCACTAAGCCTGCGCTTGACCAGGCTTGTTCAGGCATCTTGGACAGATGCTGTGTCCTTCCCAGTGCGGTCACCGCAGTGTCCATGCCCAGCTTTTGGGTACCCGAGTGCCCTAGGTTCTCCTTCGTCCTGGGCTCTGAAGCTCTGTGGGAAAGGCCGTGGTCTATTATTCCCATCTACTCCAGACACCGGAATGTGTAAGAACACACGGACTCTAGTCTGCTGTGGGCATGGCTGCCAGCGTCTGCCTGTCCTTTACCCACTTCTGTGGGTTTAGAACTCGGGCATGCCTGGACAGGGCTTCTCTGCCAGCACGGTGAGCCAGGAGGCCAGTGAAGGAATGCCACATGGGCAGGGCCAACCTTCATTTCTAAGGCTCAGACTTCTGAGGCCTGGAGAAGCCACATTGCCCTCTTTCCCACATGGCTTAGGCCTGTCCTAGCCCTGACTTCAGAGTAACTCAGTTCGGTCTGGAACCTTTCATGAGGGCATATAAAAGTGATCACAATTGCTGATTGGCTCTGACTTAGAACTGCATCCTTTTATCTGGTGTTCTGAAGTTACAGGAGACCCCAGACGAGGTGTCGCTCCTGGCTCGGGCTGCCCCACCCCTGCCTCCCTTCCCACCATCTCCTCCAGGGCGTGACCACTCATTCATTTTTTAGTCATTTTGGGGATTGCATTTTCTTCCTGTTACAGCTGGAAACCCCAAAACAGGCTCCTGAGGATTCTGTTTTCTGAAGTAAGAACATTTGTTGGGAGCGGCCTACTGTATATGGACATTCTGTCCTTTGAAAAACGTTGAAGCCGCCTCTTTCTACCCATGTGGCCCCCAGTAGGGGAGGTGAGTTTGGGGGAGTAGATAGTGAGTTCTGAGGCTCTAATGTGGAAAGGCTGAAGCAACCAGTGGGGATCACCAGTCAGGATCAACAGTGGGGCCCCAACACCTGGCAGGCCAAGGCAGGAGTTGACGGCCAGGCTCGTGGAGACATTGCCAAATATAGGTCAATAAAAATCTGACCTTTTGTTTTGCCATGTGACCTTCATACAGAATTCAATTCTTTATTTCTGTGTTTATTGCTCTTTTATTCGCTGTAGCAAATATTTGAAATCAACATAGTTGTCCATCAACAGATGGATAAGAAAATTTGGTATCTCTCTATCTACCTATCATCCATCCATCCATCTATCTATCTATCACCTATATATCTATATACTATACTACCCAGCCATAAAGAAAAATGAAGTTAGATATTTGCAGGAAAATGGATGGATTTAAAGTGTATAATATTAAGCAAGGTCACATAATCTCAGAAAGAGAAAGCTGCATTTTCTCTCTCATACACAGAACCTAGTTAATTCTCTCTCTCTCTCTCTCTCTCTCTCTCTCTTTCTCTCTCTCTCTCTCTCTCTCTGTCTCTCTCTCTCTCTTTCTCTCTGTGTGTGTGTGTGTGTGTGTGTGTGTGTGTGTGTGTGTAAATAAATACCCGTGTGGGGGGTAACAGTAGTATAAACGTAGAGAAGAAAAGAAGAAATGTTAACTATGAGGGAGTGCGGGAAGACTGAATGCAAGTGATTTGCAGGACTCATGAAAGGATAGAAAGCCGGTCGCTTTTCTAATTCTAACTCTCCCGGGTTTTTGGTTTGGGGTGGTGGGTAAGTATATAAAATGCATTTGGCCCCGAAAGTGTGAGGTTTAGTGTGAAACTTCACAGCTTATATTTCTAACGCTAGTTCTAACCTTATATGGATTCATGAAGTCATATAGACGTTGGGTCTCATTAATTATGGTGTGTGATTTGCTTATTTTCAAGTTTTTCTTAATAATGTTTATGAAAAAAATTTTCCACTTGATGCTTGCATGTCCATTGTGTGTTCTGACTTGGAATTGTTGGGAATTTTCCCCAGTTCTAAAATCCGTTTCTCATATCTCCATAGAATAATTTACAGAATTCTCCCTGCCACCAGGGTGGTGGTGGCAAACGCCTTTAATCCCAGCATTTGGGAGGCAGAAGCAGGCAGATCCCTGTGAGTTTGAGGCCAGCCTGGTCTACATGAGTTCCCAGACAGCTAGGGCTGTTACACAGAGAAACCTTGTCTCAAAAAACAAACAAACAAACAAACAAAACAACAAAAAAAAAGAATTCTCCCTGCCAGGGGTTTGCCTTGGGGACCAGCAAAAGGCTTGGGAAGCAGGAAGGAATGAGGGTTTTTCAGCAGGGATTTTGCTTGTTATCTGGATGGCCCCTGCTTTGGGTTTTGTTCTTTATAGTTGCCCTTGTGTTTGAATGTGAGGTGCCCGCCCAGGCACACATGTGTGAACATTTGTCCACAGTTGCTGCTGCTGCTGCCGCCTGGGAGACTGTGAACCTTTAGGAGACGGAGCCTGACTGGAGGAAGTATTTTAGCAAGCTCTACTTCCTGTGTTGCCACCATGTTTCCTTCTGGCCAACTTCCTGTTCCTGCCACCATGCCCTTTTTGCCATGGTGGACTGTATCCTTCTGGAACTAGATGCCACACAAGCCCTTTCTCCCTTCAGTCACTTTTGCTCAGGGTTCTTTCTCACAGCAACAGGGCCGAGAGACTTGCAGCCTGATTTTTTTTTTTTTTTTTTTTTGGTAATTTACTGAGCACTTGCCTTTTGTTTGTTTCAAGGATATTACGGACCACTTTCTGACTAGCACGCTCTTGCCAAGATGTAAGATGAGGGTTCCTGCCTGCACCTTCCTATCACGAAAGGAGTCTGCCTCCAGGCCTTTCCTTCTATAGGACTGTGTCCCCTCATGAGCCCTTCCTCTCTACAGTTGCTTCTCATCATGTATTTGGTCACAATGACGAGTAACTGAAGCAAGGTGACTAATGCAGACTGTCCTGGGCTTCCGTCTCCATGCCCCAGTAATCAGCCTGGAAGCCAAAATAGCAATTCTGTTGAACAGAGTTCAGCAGGGACTGAGTGGAAAAGAGGGTGCTCAGAATAAGAGGCCATGGCTCGAGAGCCTTCATGATGAAGGAGAGGACCCTCATCCTTAAAGAGGTTCTGTTGCTTGTTGGGATGGAGCCTGCCATTAAAGGAAAGCCCTGTAATTAGAAATTCTACTTCGAAATGGGACCTGCAGCTGGAGCAGCTGTAGACTCTGCACTGCATTCCTGGATCCTAAAGAGGGGGATGCTGGAGCCAGGGTACCCACCTGACAGTAAGTGGGTGACTCTGCAGGTGACCTCTGTACTGAGGGTCACCACCTTCCCATTTGCAGGGTCCGGGGATTGGTGCATATACAGCCGATTCCCTCTTCACTGGCTCCGCATTTTCAACCGCACCCTCTTGGTCCCTTCCTTCTTTCTCTCTGTTTCTTTCTTTTTTAATATTTATTTTTATTTCATTTGCATTGGCGTTTTGCTTGGCTATATGTCTCAATGAGGACATCAGATCCCCTGGAACTGGAGTTACAGAGGTGAGCTGTCATGTGGATGCTGGGAGTTGAAGCTGGGTCCTTTGGAAGAGCAGTCAGTGCTCTTAACCACTGCGCCTCTCCAGCCCCCCTCCTTCTTTCTTTCTGATCTCAATATTCCTTCGTCCCGCCCCCCAATGCCAAACTTCTTTCTGAGTACTGAGCTCAGGCTCTTACACATGCTAGCCAAGTGTGCTATAGATATGAACCATCATCCTTAGGCCTCAGTACCAAACATCCTTAAGATGTCTACTCTAACCAAGAGTGGTAGTGCACACCTATACTCCCAGCACGTGATAGGCAGTCAGGAGGGTCTCAATCCAAGGCTCCCTAGTGCAAACTCCACATCCAAAGACAACAGCACAAAAGCTCTCTTTGCATTCTTTTGCACGGCACAACCTGTTTACTTTCACTTTTATCTGGCCACCAAAGGAGAGGCTGGGTCGGGGACCAGACAGATACAGGGGCCCCGTCAGTGGCTGCGTTTTCCCCAGGATCGCTGTCTCAACAGACATATCCACTCCCTGGTTTATAGCTAGGCTAATTTAATTTTCAGCTCAGAGGCTGCCCCCCATTTGGTGGTAATCTCAGATAGTTAATGAGCTAGAAGGAGAGCCAGCCTATGGGACGGCGTCTCACTCCTCGCCTCAGTGGCTTAGCAGGGCTGATTTATTAGCCGTTTGTTCCCGGTGTGAGTGGGCCCGGGCAGTCTAGCACAGCTTCCTGATTTTCCCCTCTTCTAAAGACCAACTGAGCTCTGGCTTCTGGCCTTAGCTTCTGGACCTCTCTCTTCCTCTCACAGCCGGGGTGGAGTAGAAGGGAGGAGGAGAACCCTGAACATAGAGAGCCTCAGACTGCCTCATCTGCCCAGCCAGCCCACAGTGCCTGTGAAACTCCTCCAGCTCTTTATTTTAGAAGTATCTGCCTCCAGCCAAGCTAGTATTGAGCAATTCTGGCCTGAAATTCTGTCTCAACATTTGGGCAAGTGTTTGTCTTCTGTAGGACGATGACACACTAGAGAAAAGGGGGAAAGCCTGCGCTGTGGAGCGGGAACTCGGGAACTGAGGTCGGCAAAGCTGCGGGCTTTTAGCTTTGTGACTGCTGGCTGTAGGGAAGACCATTTAGCTTCCACTTCTTATATTAATCTGTCTTTCTTATGCACATGTACACATAGTCACTCTCCGCCTAATGGTGTTCTGAGCGATGGCTCATTATGCCATCTCCTCCTTTGTGTCAATATCTGAGCACACTTAATACCCGGATGGTTCAGCCCAGGACCTACTGAGGTCACATGGGACTCCTGTCACATATACAGCCTGTGAATAACCAACCCCTGCTGTGTGCACATACCATCTCAAATATGTCCTCTCATGGACATGCATATGTAATTCCATTTATATATGTATAAGTGTATATGTATGCTGTTTGTTTCATCATCATATGCGGTCCTTACAAACAACATTAATTTTAAATCAAGCCTTTTCAGGTTTGCTTGGCAGGTAGGGAGGACAGAGATCTTTAGAAAGGAGGTTGTCTATAATGGATGGGTCGGAGGATGCTGGTGATGATATTTGTACATTTTGATCTCATAGGTTGACTTCACTGCTAACTCATAAACTATCGCAGATTACCAGCACGTGGGGAGTGGCACTTCTTAGAGCCATTGCCTTGGGGTGGAGATGACCCTAAAAACTCAGCATTCTAGAGTCTGTGTTTTGCTCCTTCATTTGCCCGATATTGGATTTGGGGACCAGGAGCCTGCCCTCCCTGAGCTGCACTGTCCCCTGGGGTCCATCCTTTGCTCATCCCATCTGCAGGGCTCCATGGTAACATGACTGATGTAGGGTAAGCCTGCTTCTTCCTCACCAGAGGCAGACTGCTGTGTTCCTGTAGCAGGGACTTCGAGCATCACACTGGGCAGTGTCTTTGAGATTTGACCGAACAGTGCAGACCTCATCCTTTCAAGGCTTAGTAAAATGCAGTGCCCCCAGCCTCACACAGAACACCTGAGAATGAGCTGAGCCTGTGGGCTTCAGTGCGATGGGATCTGGACACTCGGACAAATCCGTCCATGTCCACTCTGGCCTGTTAGCACCTTGAGCAGGCGATGGGCCAGCGGCCAACTGATACACTGACATCAGGAGCTCTTATCCTGTGTCTGTGTACTCCTAAAACTGAGGAGCAACTTCCATTTATTTGCTGCAAAGAGGTCCTCTGCTTTCTCAGACTCTGTGACTCCCAAAGGCTGAGGAACTCTGGCCCAAGGCATGGAATTCAGTCGCTGTCATTAGTTTCTTTTTGTTTTTTGTCCCTTGCCCCATCCTCCCTACCCTCTTTTTGTCCAGCAAAAGTCTTGCTTTGCAGCATAGCTCAGGATTTTCTCCATCCAGAAATCCCCCTGCCTTCAGGTTCCAGGCTTATTCCTCCATGCCTGGCTGCATATCCTCTTTACCTGCTGTAATATTTAATGAACCTCATTTCTGTTCTTCACAGACAGGAGCTCTGGTGGCTATGCCTTCCCCTTTATGACAGACCGAGTCCTCAAACCATGAGAAAAAAACAGATCTTTCCTTCCTCTTTTTTTTTTCTTTTGCAGGGGGAGGGGGTGAGTTTTAAGACAGAGTTTCTCTGTACAACAGTCCTAGCTGTCCTGGAACACTCTCTGTAATCCAGGCTGGCCTCGAACTCATGAAGATCCACCTGTCTCTTCCTCCAGAGTGCTGGGATTAAAGGCTAAAGGCGTGTGCCACCGCTGCCCACCTTCTTTCTTAACCTGTTCTTAAAGCAGCAGTGAAGGCATGACTAACCCACAGCCTTGTGGAGATAGGGTCACACTAGCCAAGGAGACTTGAGCAGGGCCTCTTCACACAGTGCTTGGTCCTGGGCTGTCTATCACTTGGGCATTTTGACACCTCAGGATGACAAGTTAACTCTGTGCATTTAGCAAACCCAGGGGAACTTTCAGTTTGATTTGTTTCCCAAACGTGCTAATGGGGTTGAGGAAAGCCAGGCTCTGATCCCTCCTTTAGGTGCTGTTTACTTATGGGCTTAGTGTGTGTTCTCAGCCCAGGGACTGAGAGTGGATTCCCAGGGGAGAGCCTGGCGACACTTAGAAGTTTGATCTGGCTTTGTCAGAGCCCAGAGAACCCGGAGGCTCAGTGGCGCCTCTCTGGGGGAGGCAATCACTGACTCACGCCCGACACCCTCACCCCCAATATGCCCAAATGGCTTTGCAGCAGCTTGATAGCCTAGAGTCCGGGACGGCATTGATCTGCTGTCCATTTCTGTCTGTGTTCACTCTTGGGCCAAGAGCCTGAATCTTCTCAGTCGATGTTCTTTCCCGAATGACTCCATCCTCAAAACTTCTGGGGAAGGGACCCTGCTCCTTCTCAGGTGGATGAATTCAGAGCACATAGGTGCCATACAGTTTCCTTAAGACCTTCCACCTAGCTCTTCTGGGGGCAGCTTTCGCTCTTTCAAAGTTGTTTTCGAATGAGTTGACCCATTGCCAACACAGCACCCCCCAACCCTGCTCCAGCACATGCCTTTGGGCTCACGCCATTTCATTTATCTTAATATACTTTCTTGGGAAGGTCCATAAGGGGTTTGGTGTGTGCGTGTGTGTGTGTGTGTGTGTGTGTGTGTGTAACAAAGCATATAGAATATGACACTAAAAGATGTCCAGTAGTGAGTGATGCAAAGAGGAATCAGGAATTGGCCGCATTTGGTGCCTTTGCAGCGACTACGGCTTTTCAGCCATTGGGAGAAGGCGAGGTGCAGCCATGCAAGTGCAGAGTCCTGCTGTTTAGCACAGCTCTGGATTTTCTCCAACTCAAAATCCTCCTGCCTCAGGTTCTACGGACATGCCACCATGTCTGGCTACACACCCTTCTTGCTTGCTGTAATAGTTAATGACCCACACTCTTCACAGACGGGAGCTCTGGTGGCTGTGAGTTCCAGTTCACAGATGGACTCCTGTCTGGGCGAAAGAAAAGATGACTGTTCTGGTCCTGAGACGGGAGGCTGGCCGCTGGCATACACACAGCTAAACCTTAAAGTTTGTCCAGCTTTTTTTGTTACAGGATAAGGAAAGGAAGAGAGAGATGACAGAAGAGAAGAGGAAGGGAGGAGAGGGAAGAAGGAAGGGCCTTGAGTTATGTTCCAAGACAGACGGACCAAGACCACATGAAGGGTTTTATTTCACCCATTGTTAGTGAAGGAAACAGGCGAATCTTACCGCTTTACGGGAAAAGTCAAAGGATTTGTAAGTTTTCTTGCATTAAAGGAACACTGACATAAATTTACGAACGGACAGTGAACTTTGTCCCACCCATAGAGAGGTGGGAAGGAAGATCCATGGAGCGTGGGCCCAAGGCTTGGTCTGCATCTCCATGTTCAAGACTTTCCACCCCGCTGGGAATTCCCAAGTCACCAAAGCTGGAATCTTAACAATGCACAACTTTCGAGTGGAGACATCTCTTAATGTTTTCTTATTATTCCTTTAAATTCCTTAAAATTTCTTTCTGTCCTTCTGTATTTATATATTTTTTATACTAGTCTTTGGCAGACCCATGGTACTGATAATCACTTAAAACCTCAGATCTTTTGAAGACCCTCCTGGTGTCTCCTCCACCCCTAAGATGTCATTTCATGCCACTCACCTCCTGCATCTTGTGGCTTCTCTTCTGAGGCCAAAGGCAGATTCTACCTGCCACTTGTTTGTTTGTTTACTCTTCGTTCCTCTAACAATCATTCATTCTTGTCAGTGTGCAGGCAAGACACACAGTCCGGCCTTGGGACTCCCCGAGGACAGTCATAGCAGATGGACGAAAGCTACTGTGGGGCTTGTGTGCTCGTTAGGGGGGTAGCAGTTACTGAAGGGACCAAGGGCTGCATACAGATCATTAGGTTGTTTCTGGAGGTGGAAGGTCTCAGGGGAGCAAGGAACATCATTATGCCTTGAAGAAACAGCTCTGAGCTGGTCTGAACAGTTGGGGAGGGAACTGCTACCGAGCTAGCTCTCTCAAAGTCCTCTAGTACTTCCTACTTGGAGAAAGGCCATGTGGCCAGCAAGGGTTTGATAATCATGCTTAAAACACAAGGAAAGGCTTAGAAGGTTTGAGATTTGTCTTTTAAAAAGACATCTGCCGAAACAGCAAGTAGACATGATGGGCAGGGTGGGGGAGGTCGATCTCAGCTTGCCTCTCAGCATCGACGGGGAGGAAGCAAGAGACAGTTCCTTCTCTGTAGTGTTCACAGGTAATCTCAGCACCTGGAAGGCTGAGGAAGGAGGATCATGGGCTCTGGGTCAGTGTGGGCTGCAAAACAAGTTCCCATTATTGAGAAAGACAGGGGGATATGCGGTAAGAAAGAAAGGGAAAGAGAGGTAGAAAAAGTTCCTTTCCTGAGTCAAAAATGAGTTCCCATGGCCTGACAGTAGAAATTCAGGGTGCCTCAAATGGCATGTTCTACCACCAACATGGTGACATATGCTTTTATTGTCACAGAACACTGTCGTGAATCAGTGCATTTCCGGATACACTCCTGGGGACATCAGCACAGCAGGGGTAGGAAGATTCTGCTATAGGTCTGAGATGCTATCTGATGACATTCTAACGTTGGGGGTTGTTGGTATGTGGTGGCGTGCTAAGTTAATGCATTTCTAGAGGTCTTATCTTATAATCAAAAGAATAGCAGTCTAAATGTAGAAGTGAGTGATAATTGGCTACTGAGAATAAAGATAGCCCAAGATTATTTAGGCTTTTAATCTGCAACATTTCAACATCTCCTAGTCACAAAATTCAAGCCAGTCAGTCTCCAGCCTCTGACACAAGTGTGGCATTTTCCAGGAACGTAGTTTTACCCTCGTGGGTTCTTTTCCCCATCTTGAGCCATATGGGCTTGATTCATTGGGAGGCCACATAAGCACAATTTGTGGGGAGGTTTCCTGCCTATAAAATAGCCCTCCCAGAAGGTGCCTCACTAACTCATCCTCCATGGAGGTCCTGCTGTTTAAATGACAGTCTGTTATCCTCTTGCTACTGTCCCAGTCTTGATCATCTTAGCCTGCCATCGCCTGATGGATGCCTGGGCATGCAAACCCATGTTGAGAACAACCTGAACAGAATGGGGCATCCCTACAGCCATCTTCTTCGCTGTCACTAACTCTAGCCTTTTATGAGTTTGCACCAGAGGGCATAGCTCATTACACTTGCTGGCTGTTTGCTCCTGCCTCCCAAGTAGCATAGATTCTCTGATCTCAGAGCACACTTCCTCTTTGCTCTTGATTGACATTCAAGCCCAGGACCTTCTTAATGTTGATGGCCTCTTAATGTAATTGTGTCACTTAATGTAATGGGAGTGGTGATACATAAATGTGTCATCTTTGAGAGTTGGAGGCTGAGGCCTCATGATAATTTATCCTTCCAGGTTGCCCCCAATTCTCTTTACATGTCTGCCCTGTGACCTTCCATTCTGAGCTGGAAGCGTAGCTCACTGCTTCCTTTTGGATTCCTTGACAGCTTACAAGTGCTCACTGGTATTTTGCTATCTTATTTCAAAGATAGATATCTTTAAAATTCACAGTCTAGGGGCTGGAGAGATAGCTCAGCGGTTAAGATCACTGAGTGTTCTCCCAGAGGACAGGGTTCAATTTCCAGCACCCACATGGCAGCTTACAACATTCTGTAACTCTAGTTCCTAGGGTCCCAACACCCATGGCAAAACACCAATGTGCACAAAATACAAATAAATAAGTTAAAAACAAAACAATTCATAGCCCAATAAGTACAAAGCAAAATATGGGAGGTAGTCAGATGATGAGATGTCATAAAATTATTTTGCTTTCAGATATGTAGGCTTAGGACTCAGAGGTTCGGAGCATTGCTTGTTCTTCCAGAGGACTGAGTTCAATTCTCAGCACCTACACAATGACTCATGTCTGTAACTCCAGTTGCAGGAGAGTCCAATATGCCTTCTGCCCTCCAGGAGCACTAGACAGAAAAGCAATGCACAGGCATCTATGCAGGCAGAACACCCAGATAAATAAAGTAAGACAGGTATTACAAACCAGATACATGGTCTTTTAAAAATAAGTAACCAGGCTAGTTTTTCAGTGAGCCTTGTGCAAGGCAAAGAGCTAATCTCTTGTCATCCTTAGCTCCCTCAGTAACTCTGTGGTCATACTGGATTTCCTTGTTGTGGCTACTTTTGTTCTCTTGGAGTGGGTGTGGGGGCAGGGTGAGGATGCTCGCTTTTGAAGGCTGAGGAGATGCTGGAGATTTTATCTCAGGACACACCAGTTAGGCAACACCACCATAGGATACAATCAGTGATGACGGGCCATAGTCAGATCTTGTACAATATTTTAGCAATCGCTTCAGCCGGCAACAAGCTCTCCCTTTCTTCTGTCTTCCAGTGTGAAGTATACCAAGCAAATTGGAGTCTGTAGTGGTCTGTTGAAAATCCACTGGGCTTCTAGAAATCATGGTTGACTGCAGCAATGGGAAAGTGAGTCCGGATGGGGCAGGGAGTCTTTTTCTCCAGCTGAAGGCTGACTGTAGGGAGCTTCCAATCATAGTAAGCTGAAAGTGGTCTCTCACCTAGGTGGAGCCTGGCTGGGGCTTCCAGTGGCTGTTAAACTAAGAGCTTCTTGGAAAGCTTCAAGCACACAAGCAAACCAGAGTGAAGTTGTGCAAGATGGGAGACCCAGCTGGCCCTTGGTTCTCAGTCAGCAGTGTTCCCAGGTTTCACACCTCCTGAGTCGCTGTGTTGGAAAGTGCTTCTCTTGCTTTCTAGGATGTTCCTGGGTCCTTTAAAGTCACTGATAAGAGGACTGGACACTTCCCTGAACCTGCCTTCCTTGTAGACTTTTGGTTAGTAAACAGAAAAAGGTGGGTGGGAGGGTTGCTTGGTGAACAGAAGGGGTGGGGGAGGATTAGCCATTATCTCCCACTTAACTTCCCAGGAGGGAGAAGGGAGCTCACTGGAGATTTGGATTATGACTTTTCACCAGCCTCTCATGGACCTTTGTCGCCACACTCCTATCAGCTGTATTAAAAGCTGCTCCTCCCCATGTCCTGCCTCCGTTATCTTTATGGCTGTCATCCTTCTTGGGACTGAGAAAGGAAGGACATGGAGTGAAAGGGGCCCCAGGAAATCAGGACTCTTTCAAATGTTTGTTTTTAAATCGGTCTTTGAACTGAAGTACTGAACCCGTGCAGTGTCTGTGTCTCTCCAGTTGTCCATCCCTCACCCCAGAGCTAGGAGCCATCAGAGGGAATGAGAGTAGCCTACCCCCACCACTGGAGAGAATTCTGTTGCTTTCAGAGCTCTTCTGCTTACAAACTATGTTGGATAGGAGGAGAAGGAAGAGGAAGGAAGGAAGGAATGAAGGAAGGAAGGAAGGAAGGAAGGAAGGAAGGAAGGAAGGAAGGAAGGAAAGCAAATGGAGGGATAGATGTTTTTTATTTCACAGACCTGGACCATGACCTCTTTTCTTGCTACTACAACAAGACAGCTTACAAGTAGGTGCCTAGATCTGAGGTTATCTGACACTGACCTTCCCCAGTCATATCTCCTGCCATCTCTCTGATTCCTCCCCCACCCCAGGAGCATCTTGTAAGTACTCAGCCCTCGAATGTGGATGGTTTCTGCTTATAATCTACTAGCTTATGCCAACCTAGTGCTGGCAGTAGGGGAAGACAGATGGGAAGGCCATTGTCAGGGTTACTTACACAACTTGTAAGCTGATCCCCGAATTAAAGAACAAGTTCTTGTACTATGATTATTGCCTTTGTCTGCGTGTAGGTGTCTGCGTGTTCCTGCTTGTACGTGTGGATGCGGAAGGACAACCTTTGGGAGTTGGTTCTCTCCTTCTGCGTTCAGTTCCAAGAGCTGAACTTAGGTCATGGAGCTGGGGGCAGTCACCTCCTGAGCCATCTCACTGGCCCAGATCCATTCATGTGTCTACACTGGGAAAGGTCCCAGCCTGGTGCACAGACAGGCCAGGAACAGGAGTTCAGGGTTTCTTAGGCTAGTGGGCCACTGTGTAGAGAAGCTGGCTCTCTGTCCCTCCCTGTGTATGTGGGGTCAGGTGGGGTGGGACCTTGCTCAGCAATTTCCATTGGTTCTTTGTTGACTGGGGATGCCCAAGGGGTCTGCAAACACACACACACACACACACATACACACACGCACGCACATGCACACACACCACAGCAAACTGCCTAAGCTTGGCTCCTAGTAGGAAGATGAAGTCACAGGACTGGGTCTGCACCCACCCTGGGTATTTATGACCCTAGGGACCAATCACTGTGGTGAAATTCTGCACGTAGGATCTTGGGCCATTCTCTTCTCTCTTCTGGGTCTCTCTCTCTTTTTTCTTTTGCTTTCTGTAGTCTGGTGTCCAGAAGAATCTTCTGTCTTTTTTCCTAATGATTTTAAGGTTTCTTTTCCTCCCGGGAAACAGGACACAGATCCCTCAGCTTTTGCAAGATTTGCCCCTCTTCAGGCCTCAGTGAGACCCAGTAAACAGAAACAGAAGCCTGGGGATCTGGAACACAAAAGCCCATTAGCCTTTCACTCCCCTTCCAAGGCCCAGCCCCTTCCCGGAACAGGAACCACCCCCTTTGTGAGCTGGGCCTAAGACCCAGGCAAAGGCCTCAAGGAAAGGGGGCTCCAGCTGCCCGGCAGTGAGATGCTCATTCGCACCCCCCCCCCCCCCCCCCCCCCCCCCCCGTCCCCCAGCGTTGAGAAGCTTTTCTTTCTGAGCAGCATTGAAACTCCAGGACAATGGAGGCCAAATCCTTGGGCAAGGGTTGGGGCCAGGGCTGGGGAGCTATCCTTTGTTATTTCTCTTCTTTCCAATCCATTACCTAAAAAAAAAAAAAAGCGCGAAAGGACTGTGAACTTTTAAAGAATTATGACATCACTTCCGCAAGACCTGAAATCTAGACTATTTACAGTTTCATTTGAAATTATTTTAAACTCTCCCAAAGGAGTGCTTTGATATGCAAACATCTCCCCCAATGGGAGACAGTTACTTATGGAGATGTGGCCCTTTGAAGGGGCTCAGCTGTGGTGGGCTGCAAACCTCTGCGGAAGTGAGAGGGCCCAGATGAAGGTCCCCACTGACAACTGATAGCCTGGTCCTCCTCTACCAAATGGAGCCCCCTGGGAAGAAAGAGGAGTGTGCCCTAAGGAAAGGATCCCCCTTCAGCTTCTACTTCTCATTGGCTGTCTGTCCAGGCACACACAGACTCACTTCCCTAGATGAGTTCCTTTCCCCAGCCTTGGCTGGGACTGACTTCCTGTAGAGCAAGGGAGACAAGAGAGGAAGGACAGACTTCTCCCACCACCAGGTCCAAACACCGCGGAGAATCTGGGGCAGCCTTCTTCAGATGGGGGACAGGCGTTCAGAGAGGAGTGTTTTTTTTCACAGGCCCGCTACTGCAGCTGGTCTTGTGACTGGACAGATGACCTTGGTGCGTTTTGCCTGCCTTAGAATTTCTTTTGGAAAGCGCTGGAGCATGCCTGCCTGGAGCGGCCGTTGCCCTCTGCGCAAACCCTTCTGTTCCTTTGGGAGTTGCTGGAGCTTTTAGGGGGTTACCCTTGTAAACGGCAGTTGAGTAACAGGGGGTGTGCCCCTGAGCAGGATATTGGCCTTCCCCCACCCTCTCCTCACTCTGAACCTCGGGTGCAATCCTCCACAGCCCTGAAGTTCTGCCTTGCTACAGGCCTAAAGGCAACAGGGCCCATGAGATGAAATCTCCGAAACAATGAACCAAACCTTTCTCCCTGTAAATGGTTGCTCTCCGGTAATTTATTGCAGCTATGGAAAGCTGGCTAAGACTTCCTGTCCCCGCTGCTTTAGTGTCCTAGCAGGTTTTCCTGCCCTGAAACACGTCCCACCTGGTCAGCCCTCCCTCCCTAGACTGTTAAACCTGTGTACATTATTTGCCAAATACTCAAAAAAAAGGACTCTTGCTTTCCTTACCCACATTTAAAGGCAGCTTCCTCATTGCTGGGATCTCCCAGGGAACTGGTTTTTTTCTTTGGAAAGGGGTGTGGGACAGTCTTCCTAGAAACTTTGGTTCTTCTGTTCCGCGTCTATGAACTGTCACAGGCCTAGACATGGTCTTCTTGGAAATGCTAAACAGGCAAGTCATTGGTTTCCTGGCATGGACCTTGAGTTTTCGGTCAGAACTGTGGAACTGAATGGGCAGAACCCATTGGCTTCTTCTGCTGGCTGATTGACAAGTGCGGAACCCAAGGCCTGTGAATTTGGGAATATAGCACCAAGAGGCCGTACCGAGGAGAGGCAGAAAGCCCCACAGAATAACCTTACTTCAATACTTCAGAAACTATACCTAGAGTTCAAGACCAGCCTGGTCTACAAGAGCTAGTTCCAACAGGCTCCAAAAACCACAGAGAAATTCTGTCTCGAAAAACCAAAAAAAAACAACAAAAAACTATACCTATTTTATGAAACTACACGTATTTAGTGACCATTTTCTCATTTTACCTGTATTTTGCCGGTATCAGGGACTTGGTAGTCTTTGGTCCTGTATTGGGGGACATGTCAAGCCATGGTGGGTAAGTGCTATCAACACAGGCTCCAGGATGGTGGGTCTGTCAACATTCTTAGTACTGGACATGAGTGGATTTTTTTTCTATAATTTTAAAAAGTAAAACTTTTAAAAGAAGAAAAAAGTCTTCATGGGCATTCATAAAACATGGAGTATTCCTGTAACTGAGCAAGGATGTGATTGCTTCTGGGAGAGGAAGAGGGGCAGTTGACTGAAGACCAGACCTGACCCACACCAGCGTCGTCTCTGAAGGCCATTAACTCACATCAACTGTTTTGTGTGACTGTCCAGCATCTGTCAGGCTACAGCAAAGGCGTTACGCCCATTTTAATAATCTTCCTTTTTGCCGTGTCATTTCCCCATTCAAGCAGGAAATTCCACTGCTGGATGGTCAGACCAGGGGTGGGAGGGGGTAGGGGGAGGGTGGGGGAGTATTGCTAGAAGAAAGAAAAAAAAAGGACAAAGGAAGAAAATTGGGGCAGCGTTTGAAGCTCGGAAACATCAAAATCGGTGCTTTGTAGAACTTCTCTGACCCATTCTCGTTTCTTACTCTCTCGGGCTTTGTTTTTTAACAACTTGCTTCCAGCCAGTCCTACTAGAGCTTAGGCTGTGCTCATGTACCCTGAATCTCTTCTAGGGAAACCAGCCAGCATTCACGGATTCCTCTTGTGCGCCGAGTTCTCCAGTCTGCAGATAATAGCATGGAGCAGTTGATACCTCACCCGAGGCTGGGACTCTAGTTGTCCACTAAATCCTCCCTGTGTCAATATTAGAATGGATGACCAAGCCTGTCCGTGCAGGCCTGTAGGTCCAGTGGCTTCAGAAGCTGAGGCAGGAGGACCACAAGTTCAAAACCAGTCCAGGCACCTTAATGACACCCTGCATCAAAATAAATAGAGGGTTTAGATTACAGTTCAGCAATGGAGCATTTTCTTAGCACAGGCCTGACCCTGGGTTCAATGTCTAACATCACTACCAAAAGCGGCAGTGAAGACGGCTCATTAGCCTTTCCTTCCTTCCTTCCTTCCTTCCTTCCTTCCTTCCTTCCTTCCTTCCTTCCTTCCTTCCTTCCTTCCTTCCCATTCTTTCCTTTTTTGCTCGGCAGCTATAACTGGCCTCTCACTGGAAGCAGTCCTGCCTCATCTTCCCAAGCTCAGGGATTCCAGGCATGAGCTACCATGCCCCTGCCCAGCTCTAGTGGCCAATTTTTACATTCATTTGAATTCTATGGGACTTGAAGAAATAGGGATTTGCACTACCAGCTTTGAGAAAAAGCACGAACGGGGTGAGGGAGAGTTGATTCTTCCTTCGGTTTGTCACCGTGTGCTCTGACTTTTGGCAAGGAAAAGAGATGCCCCTCTTGGATTTTCTGTGTCCCATGAGTAAGGGTACTGCTTCCCTGGCTGCAGTTTCGGTGTACCCCGCTGTGGATTTTTGCTCATGATCAGATCTGTGTGTGGAGAGAGAAAGCAATCCACAACGGGAAATACCCTTTGCTTCCATTTGCAGGAAGCCTGCCCACATTTGTATGTTCTTGTCTGCAATTTGGAGCCCACCAGGACACACAGCCTTACTCCTATGAAGTATAATGACAGCTAGAGAATGGGACCTTCTTCCCACCTGACCTCTGGGACTTGGACCCAAATAGTCTTAGACTCACCAAACAACTTGTGTTTCTGCTCACAGTATTGTATCTGATGCACGCTTTTAAAAAGATTCATTTCATTTTGTGTATGTGTGCATAAATATGCATGCGTATGTGTGTGCATGCTCTGTGTGTGTGTGTGTGTGTGTGTGTGTACTAGTGTCCTTCAGGGACCAGAAGAATGAATTGGAATTGGATACCCTAGAGCTGGAGTTACAGGCAGTTGTGGGCTGTCTCCCGATGTGTGTGCTGGGACTCAAACTCAGACCCTTCCCAAGGCATCACACACTCTTGACTACAGAGCTATCTCTCCAGCCCCCTCTTCCCACTTTTTTGTTTGTTTGTTGGGACAGATTCAGATGACACAAACCCAGACTGGCCTGAGATTCACTGCCAGCTGTCAGTCCAGAGTACCAGGATTTTCAGTGTATACCACTGTCTTTTCTTGACAGTAGGCATTGGCATGGGGAGGGGGGGCACCAAAGTGCATGAGAGTCCAAGGTCACAGATGCAGCATCCTGTCTGCACAGACGAATCGCTGGAGAGAGTCTTCTGCTGGAGCGCTGCCCAGCCAGGGCCTGGTTCATGCAGTCTGTGTGGGTGGAACACAGGCATTTAGTCTTCTTAAACCACCCTCAGGGGTTCTGATGTGCACCCAGAGGAGAACCTGGCCAGCAATGAGACACACATGACTTCCTTGTAAATATTCCCACACGGTCTCAGCCCACGCCCCTCTAAAGCCCGCCTAGCCTGCAGTGTATGGCTCTCAGATCCAGCTCTTTAAGACTCTGGGTTTCCCCAGGAGTTCCTGAGCATCTATCTCTAGGCTTTAAGATAGGGTGACAAGCTTGCCTCGCTCTGCAGGTTTCACTGGAGGAGTGGATCCTTTCTGCTCTGTCACTCCGTTTTCGTGGGAGGCACACAAGCCAAGACAGTGTCTCCCAGGCCATCCTAAGGGGCTTTTGCACATAATTGCTATGGGTAGTCTCTCTTTCTTAGCCTTGGACTGAGAGATCTGCACTCGCAGCTTCACCAGCGTGGATTCCTAATGTGTACCAGGTTTTTGTGCTTCCAGAAAGGTGTATTTTCCCACCCAGGTGGCAAAGAGGAGAGGAGGGGCTGAGCCAGGGGTGCTGGAGGGCAGGGGCTGTTTGGAACCATGGGTGATTTTCCAGGCACCATAAAATGCAGGTAACAATGGGGATATGTGAGCCAAAGAGGCTTATTGTTTCGAAATCTAACTCCTATTCGGACAATTATGATCAGCAGTGGGTCTGATTGGGACTTAAGTATCTGCCATTAAGATTCTAATCTGTGAACCAGAAGTATTGAGTCTGTGAACACAGAGGTATCTAAAGAGAGACACGCCAAGCCCCGTACACTCTTAGTCTTGTTCAGACACAAGGATGTCTGAAAGGGAGACGTGGGGATGGGTGGGATGGGGTGCACCAGCAGTCCGGCTCTGTGACCCACACATCACCCCCTCTGCTTTAGACTCAGCTTCTTCATAAGTAAATTGGGGATTACAATACCTACCTCAAAGGCCTGTGGTGAGGGATTAAATCAGATAATGCCTGTGAAAGTTCCTTTGTGAGCCTCCAAAGCGCGGCATAATCATCAGCTGGGACTAGCCATTTGAGAAACTGGCTTTCATAATGAGCTGCTCAATTACCCCATGGGATGTGCTTCTGTGGGGGCCAGCCTGGGGCTGCAGTGACCTCTGGTATGCCTGGGGTGGGCAGGCAGCCCACTCGAGAGGGAAAGTCTTGCCTTTGGCTGCCTCTGACTCACTGTTGAGCTCAGGAAAGTTGTGGAAGGTGTGTGTGTGTGTGCGTGCTTGTGTATGTGCGTGCATGTGCGTGTGTGTAGTGCATGCACATAACTTGGCTTCGGAACCTGCTGGTGGAGTTGGGGTGTAGGGAAAAGGATAGATCCAAGTAGAAGGAAAGGGCTTCCCTGAAAGCACCTGGAAAATTCCATGGAAGGGGTTCTTTGTATTCTTGGGTGGTGCTCTGTTCCCTGCTTAGTGTAACAAGGGTTCAGTGCTTGACTAAATTTGAGTCAGGCCTCTGAGTCTTCCCTTAGGCCTACCTGAGGCTGTGTGTGTAGATCTGTCAGAACCCCAGAGTTTGATCTAAATGGGTCTGAAGTCGACAAAGGGGGCCCTGGGAGCATTCGTTGGAGGAGAACCCAGACATACATTCACTTCTGACTACCTGCTGTCTGCATCAAACTCACTGGGGAGGGCAGCCTCAGATTCCACCACACCAGGGACTGAGTGTCACAGTCAGGGAAGTAGGTGCCCTGGCTTTGTTATTTTAACAACTCTCAAAGTCCTGTAGCTTGAGGAGTGTTCTGTGGGGCATGCCTGGAGGCAGGGGTTTCCCCAGTCAACATCCCCAACTCAGTCTAGCAGACTAGCTGGCATTCAGGCACAGCGAGTGTCCATAACTCAGGGACCTTGTCACGTAGCCACCGTTCCCTTCTTCTGCTCCTACTGTATGGCTTCCTACTTGCAAATGGCGATTGGAACGTTTTGCTCAGTTACTACCAGGCCCTCCTTAGGGATGCTGTGGGACCAGGCAGACTGAGAGCAGGTCCTTGTATCCATTGTTGTCTATGGGCAGAGCTGGCTGAGTGGCCAGTGCTCTGTGTGCAGATACTCTGTTCCAGCTTGCCAAGCCCCTGTCAGAAGGTGATGGGTAGCATTTCCCTAGTGCCAATGAGCTCCCATCAGTCTGAGTACCAAGGTCAGCTTCCCAGTTTCCTAAACACCTGTAAGAGCAGGACACCATCCTTGCTGTCAGTGTTCCTCTGAGGAAGCTGTCACATGGACGGGCAGGTCACTCTTCCAGGATTACACACTCTTTAATACATTGTGGTCTTAGGCCGGGCGGTGGTGGCGCACGCCTTTAATCCCAGCACTTGGGAGGCAGAGTCAGGCGGATCTCTGTGAGTTCGAGACCAGCCTGGTCTACAAGAGCTAGTTCCAGGACAGGCTCCAAAACCACAGAGAAACCCTGTCTCGAAAAACCAAAAAAAAAAAAAAAACATTGTGGTCTTGAGAGCTCCACCAGGCAGCCAGACTTCACATCTATGTCAGGTCAGACTGACTCTCTGAAGGCAGGCAGACGTCACCCTCAGTCCTCTCATCCCCAGTGGCCTGGCCACCCTGAGGTGGGATGGGGGCTGGGGGCTGGGGAAACAATGACGGTACCCGATTGCCTCTCAACATGGCCATCTTGCTTTTATTTTGAGTCTGTGTTTCTTATAAGCCACCCAGTCACCGACAGCTCAGCACAGAGAAGAAACCTGGCCCATGTCTGAGCTGACCTGCTTTTTGGAGACTTGCTAAGTAAGTTGAGAGCTGGGACTCTTTAATCCTTGATTACCTTAGCCTGATGGCACCGCTACCCTACACTAAGTGGGCAAAGTGGGTTAATCTGGCTTTAGCACCCAGCGGGGCTGTGTGGAGCTTACTCTGGGCTGGGCAAAGTGTGCTGGTGTGGCATTCCCAGTGGTCTTGTCCTGGAAGGAGCCGTGCTCTCCGGCAAACCAAACTTTCCGTCTTATGTAATAAAGTTTATGCTGTCATTTCTAAAAATGCACTGGGATTACCACTGCAGGCAGTATGATGCCCTGAAATTAGACATTTAGAATGTTCTGCCTGGTGAGAAGGACATATTTACCCCCCTTTTTCCCTCCCATTTGTGCCCAGGTGAAAATCAATCAGGATCTCTACCCCACAGCTAATAGGTGACTTAGATCTGTGACCAAATCTAGTACCTGGTTGTTTCCTGTACCTCCTTTGATCCAGCTACACTGGCAGGACTCGTGTGCACAGGAATATAAATAGTGGAGCTGCAGTGGTATTATCAGGCACGCACCAGACATGGTGAGCATGTCATGTATGCTCTAAGCATATTGATTAGTGACGATTTCATCTTTATTAAACCCCCAGGAGGGAGCTATTTCCATTTTCACAGATGAAGAGCCCCCCCCCCCATAAGACAAACACACAGCCAAGCCAGGAGCTGAAACCTAGACTTGACCTCCAGTCTCACAGCCTTCAAGCCTTAAGCTAAACCCTCGTGGCTCTGAAACCCCCGTTTAATTCTCTCAGACAACTCAGCAGGTAGATGGAATTACTCCCGTTTTGCACATTAGGGTACTGAGGCTCAGAGACGTTAAATAGCTCATCTTCTGGCCACAGAACTGTGAAGCCTTAGAGAGGGGGTTCCAAGTCCAGCTCATTCACACTGGGAAACAAAGCTCAGACGTTTGCCTTTGATATTTCCAGTTGGGCCTTACCTGTCAGCAAGACCACTTACCCGTCACTGTTTATATTTGTTTAGCGAATACCTGCTGTGATTCTGTGCACCACGTTAAGTGTTAGGAATCGAGTGTGTGTGTGTGTGTGTGTGTGTGTGTGTGTGTGAGCGCGCGCGGAGCCTTTTTAGAATTGCCCCTATATCTGGACATCTCATCATAAGAGGATGTATCTATCACTCAGCTCCTTCCTTTCTCTCTGTCCTTCACTTTGCCACCGCAGAGACAGGCGTGCCTGTATGCCATAGTCTCGTTCTCCTCTGCCACCCTCCCTACCCAGAGTTTCCTGAGTCATTTTCTCCCATGTTTCCCTTTGCTTGTCTTTGATGGGTACTCTTTTACTCCCTAGAGCTTCTTCATCGAAGTTACTGAGAATGTCCTCAAGTAGACAGGATCCAGACTCCTCAGTCCTAGGTTCAGGGCTTGGCCCCCACCCACCCGGCTTCACAACAGTCTCTGCAGGGTCACATCATAATCTATGGAACAACCCAAACTACTCCAAATGGCTGCTAGTTTACCTGCCTTCTGTTTCACTCTTGTTTCCAAGGTGCCACATCACTAATTTATGTAGTTAAAATGGTAATCATTGACTGATGCAAAAAGCCCAACCCAGATACCATAACCGGTGTTGACTGTGCCAACGTGTTATCTAGTACTTTCGGTGAAATTGATCCTCTGGTAGATATCTTGTAATTATTTGCCCTAATGGAATCTAAGATTTTTTTTTTTTTTTTTGGAAGCTTCTTGAATTGTGTCTTGAGATTTTCACGTGGTATGTTTCTGTCCATTTGTACTGACTTCACTGAATTTTTGGATAACGCCTGCGTGGTTGCTTTTTGACCGTTTTGTCAAGTCGCGTTTCTGGTGCCCAAGACCTTTTGGGCTTAGTGAGCATGTGAAGGACTGATGGACAGGGCCACTTCTGAGGGAAGATCTATCAGGTGTGGGAGGAGGCAGGGTATTATGAAAACCTGATACTCTTGAGTTAAGAAGAGGCAACCCCCACACCAGCACGTCGGAGAACTTGGCCTTATCTAGAGAAAAATCGTTCAGCTTCAACAGGGAACTCTCTGGCCTCCAAGTCTGGGGGTTAGGATCGCATTAATGCACCCCACCTTTAAAATTCTGTTTCATTTTTGTTTTGAAAAGCAGCTTCAATATAAGAGGGAGCCAGGGTTAGGTGTGATATTGAGCCGGGAGGCTGAGGAAGCCCCGTTTTTGACCCCAGATTGTTTCTTTGCCTCCGGCAGGGACCTGATGCCCAGAACCCTGGAGGGACAGATCACCATGGAGAAGACGCCCAGCTACTTCGTGACCCGGGAGGCACCAGCACGCATCTCGGCCATGTCCAAGGACACCAAGCTCATCGTGGTGGTGCGCGACCCGGTGACCAGGGCCATCTCGGACTACACGCAGACGCTGTCCAAGCGGCCGGACATCCCCAGCTTTGAGAGCCTGACTTTCCGCAACCGCAGCGCGGGCCTCATCGACACGTCCTGGAGCGCCATCCAGATCGGCCTGTATGCCAAGCACCTGGAGCCCTGGCTGCGCCACTTCCCGCTGGGCCAGATGCTCTTCGTGAGCGGGGAGCGGCTGGTCAGTGACCCAGCTGGGGAGCTGCGCCGCGTGCAGGATTTCCTGGGCCTCAAGCGCATCATCACCGACAAGCACTTCTACTTCAACCAGACCAAGGGCTTCCCGTGCCTCAAGAAGGCGGAGGGTAGTGGCAAGCCGCACTGCCTGGGCAAGACCAAGGGTCGTGCGCACCCCGCCATTGCGCGCGAGGTGCTGCGGCAGCTGCGTGACTTTTATAGGCCCTTCAACCGCAAGTTCTACCAGATGACAGGCCGCGACTTTGGCTGGGACTGAGTCTCCCCTCGGGGCTTATCTATTGAGAGAGATTATATGTATGTAAAATGTACAGAAATCTATTTTATAATAATTTATTTTTAATTCACAAGCAATTAATTCACTAAGCTGCCTAGCCACACTCTGCAGAGTTCGAGTCACGGTCTGTTAACATTCCAAAGTGTTTATCTCCTACGTTTTGTTCAGTCCCTCACAATCAATGGTGCTTCCTCCCCTCCCCATTGTATTTAAGAAGAAGAAAAGCACAACTTGAGATTTTTTTCGATACGGGTATTCAGCCTTTAATCACCTTGGGTCCTCCACGGGCTCTCTCCCTGGGTCTTGGCTGCTTCAGCTGGTTGTAATGTTTTCTTACCTGGGTACCTCCTGGAAGTACTGAGTTGCCTCAGTGTGCTGTAGTCTGAAGGTGGGATTCACACAAGCGGTTTATCACCCTCGCTGATAGAGCACCAACGTGAGTTTCCCTCACCTCCCTTACAGGGGCCCATGTCCTTATGCCCCCGAGTCCCCTTCTGCACTATCCCTCTGTCCCTCTTAGCCAGCTGGAAGTGTATGCAAACAGTTGACCCCTTTCCCAGATCCCAGGAGTGAGACACTCAGAGCGCTGCTTTCCCTAAGAGGTGACATCTCATTTGCAGAAGTGTGCATGCATCACACCGAGATCCTTTCCTCAGTCATGCAGCTCTGCTGTGACACCAAAGAGTCCCCCAGGCTTCCATACAGAGCCACTGGCACAAACCCAGGCTGCTGGATGCCGAGACCCACAGGGCTCAGATGTATCCTTTGCCGTCAGCATTTAGAGAGGTTTGCTATGTGTAAGCCGAGCTGGCTCTGGATAGTAGGCTCACAGCCTCAGCAGAGAGAAAAAGACAAAACCCTCAGATATGATAAGCAGCCTGGCAGAAGAAGGGGACACACAGCCAAATGCGCAGGCCATCCTAGAGGCGCTCTGTCAGCTATGACCGCAGCAGGCTTTGAAGGCTGTCCTAGAGGGCCCAGGCTGGGAAAGCTGGCTTCAGGTTGCTGGTAGTCTGACATTTATACAGCCTCCCCTGAAGCAGTGGGGTCTTAGCAGAACAGTTGCCAGCTCTGTTACTAAGATGCAGATGATTCTCCCTGTACCTCTGTGTTAGGAGGACTCTTGGGGAGGTCCTCTGGCTAGTTAGTGGCATTTGTATAACTGTGTGGTGACATTACATTGTGATATACTTAACTTCCTAAACCAGAATGCTTCTACCCCCAAAGGATTGTTATCTGAGTTAGACTTCCATTGAAAATGCATGGGTGGTTGGAATACCTGCACTGTGGTATTTACAAAGGGTTATTTTGGATATTTTATGGGCTAACTTGACTGGATGATCAAAGTTAACGTGGAAAGAGAAGACATCCTGTCTTTAGACACTAGTGAGAGGTGTCCATGATCTATAGGGATATTTTGGTAACCAAATTTGTGATTTTTCTGTAAATTATAACCCAGCTTGAATTAGCTTATTCTGGGCAACAAAATGGTCCCTGGGCAAGCTCAGAGTGGGAAGAAGGTAGTTATTGGCTATGTTTGTTCCTTAGATGTTACATCCATTTCTTTCCTCTTTCTTTTCTGCAGAGCTGAGGGTAGAATCCTGGGCCTATGCACACTGGGCAAACACTGAGCCACATCTCCAGCCCGTTTCATGATCATTTGTTCAATTTCTTCAGTCTATGCATAGTGGTGTATTGCCTGCATTTAGGCTGACACCACAACCCTAACATCTCCTGGCAGGCTGCTGGTGTGTGGAAACACCTGTGTGAAAAAAGTGCTTGCCACGCTTTTCTGTGAGAAAGGCTGATTGAACTCAGAACAAGAACACCTTTCCTCACACACAGCAAAATCTTGTTCACAGGCAGAGGCCTTGTCAGAGGCCTTCACCAAGGTTTTCTGGCTGCTTACAGAGTCTGTTATAAATCATGAAGTAGAAATGCGGAGAGTTTGGAGAACGGTGCCCAGCCAAGTGGGAAGAAAGCAAGTGAGCTTTCCTGACCTCTTTCCAAACTGAACACTTTTTTTTTTGAAGGTGTTTACTCCTTGCTTTAGATTATAACAAAAACAAGCCATGTTGAGCTAGGAGGAGGTCATTTAGTCATGAACACTGAAATGAGTCGAGATTCTGTTCCCGGTTGAAGTCCTTGAATCTAAGCAGATGTCAATAATTAGTATTGAGGGAGCAGGGTGAGGTTTTCAATGTTAGTCAGATAAATCAAACAGCATGTGTGCCTCTTCATCAGGCCCCGATTGCTTACAGTTCCTGACTGATCCGGATGCTGCCTCTGCCCAGGAGGCTGCTCCATCCTGTGATGGTGATTACTGACCCACATGGCCTCTTCTCGGAGGAGTTAGGCAACTTGGAGCGTTAAGCCTTAGGTCCCTTCCTGTTCTGGCCATCGGCAGAGCTGCTGAATTTCACTTCTGAGCTGCTAGGAGGCAGGCACCAGCCCACGGCTTGGCAGTTCGTCCCGCCACATGTTCGAGGTTTCTTCCAGTTTATAGGAAAGCTCTGACACATTTTTTTGGTGTACTTTCTTTTTCAAAAGTTTCGTTTCTTTCCTTGTTTGAAAATAAACAAACAAAAAGTCCAGAAAAACTTGGAGATTTTTTAAAAAATTATTATTCCTCTCCATGGAAAGCTGCCTTGGGGGATATTTGCATACAGGTGTGTTCATTTACTCTGTAGTACCTACCAAGGCATTTCAGGCAGAATGACTAGGGAATAAACTCTTCATTGGATGGTAGAGAAGAGATGTTGTGGGGGGCATAGGACTTTTGGGGAGTCATTTTGAGTGACAGATGCACTTCAGCTATGGGGGGAAAACCCAGTTTCAGGTCCTGCCTGGCTGTTTTCCTAAGGAAGGGGAATGAAAGGCTCCCTCCCAGATCACGTGAGTGAGCATCTAGGGTGTCGATGCAGACGTCAGTGTCATTTCTTTTTTCAGTTTTCCAGAAAGAATGGTTAATGAATTTTGAAGGTGTGGTTAGCTTTTTTTTATTTTTTATAACATTAATTTATGACTGAGTTTCATTCAGCCCAGTAATCAAAAGTGCAGTACAACTTCTAGCAGTCTGTCTCCAATAGCGTGGGTGGTAGAGTAGCCAATATGTACAAAAAAATTAAACCAAGTATTTTGTCCTATGTATAACACAAATTAATTTTACACAGAGAAAAATGTTTCTAGGCAAATGAAATTCTGGTAATTCATACCTTTTCTTTGTATGAACAAATAAAATATATTTTACCAACATGTGGGTTTGTTCCTGTTTTGCTGTGTGTGGCAGTTGGGAGAAGAGAGTGATATTTCTCTCTCTGTTTCTCTTCAGTTTTTTGAGACAGGATTTTTCTGTGTAGCTCTAGCTGTCCTGAAACTTGCCTTGTAGACCAGACCAGCTTCAAACTCACAGAGATCCGGCTGCCTCTACCTCCTGAGTGCTAGGATTAAAGGCGTGCGCCACCAGTGCCCAGCTTCATATTTTTAATAACTTCTCACGTGTAGACAGGCATGTTTGCACACTCACAAGGTCATCCTAAGACAGGCAGATAGATTTTCCCCAGGCACCTTTGTTGTTTGTTTCTGAGACTTTCTCACACTGTAGCCTCAGCTATTTTCAAATGCATAGCAATCCTGCCTCAGCCTCCTGAGTGCTGGAATTACAGGCTCTACATTAAAATAATTCTACTCGGGGCCTATGTGCATTCTTTTGTGTGTGTGTGTGTGTGTGAGAGAGAGAGAGAGAGAGAGAGAGAGAGAGAGAGAATTGGTAGCGAGCAGCTTTGCCCACTTTGCCAGCCCCGATTTTTCAGATATCGTGTATGGAGTCTCTGTTAACTGACTGGAGAAGCAAGACAGAGCGTGAGAGTCCAGTATTGTCCATTACCCAGGGATTTTAACAGCTACTGAAGCCAGCTTGTCAAGGACTTCCAGAGCCAAGGTGGGCAGGAGTAGGTGGCCTCATGTCCTATAAAGGTCTGGTGTGAACTTGTGCCCACAACTAGGTGAATTTAAGTTTGAATAACAGTGTTCCTTTCTCACATCTTCTGTGCTTATGTTAAACTGGATCCTTATCTGTTAGGTAAAGATAGCTTGGACAAGAAATCTAGATCTTCAGATCTAGTCAGCTTATTTTCTTCCTGTCATAGCATAGCATCTATATGATTATAGGTTTTTATGTTAAAAATAAAAGCACCCCAACACCACCACCACCACCACCAATAACAACAAAAACTTAACTGATTCTTATGGTGCTTAATTTTTAAAACAAGAACCTATTTTATTTTTTCCAGTTAGAGAAGTTTGCTTATTTCACAAATATTGCTGTAGAATAGCATCTGTATATACAGGGCCTTCGGTCTAATAGTGTGTAAACATAAATGTGTATCACGGGGCAACATCTGTATGTGCGGAGCCTTCTGTCCAATAGCATTTAAACACAAGTATCGCCGGGTAACATCTGTATGTACAGGCCCTTCTGTCCAATAATATGTAAACACAAATGTGTATCTCAGGTGCAGATATCAGCTCAGTAAGGGATTCACTTTGCATACGCTCGTCAAGTAAGCAGAATAACTGATCACACCAGACTGTTTTGTCGAGGTGATTTTCTATAGGTGGATAATTCTTCTCAACAGAAAAATTTAGGCAGTGCACATCTATCCAAGTGGTACCAGGGGACTCCAACTTAGGGGCTATTTACTTTGACCCGGGGATTGAGAGAGGCGACTGTCAACATGGCTTTCAGGTAGGGAGGAAAGAAGATTCTTAGCACATAGGGAATTGTCCTACCTTCCCTAAGAATAAAGGTCACAGTGAAATCATTTCACTTCTTTCACAAAAGCTAAATGACCATTTGTAATTAGGATTCTGCAGTTTCTGCTTTTATCTTTGAAGAAGACATAAAATTAACTGCCTTCAAAGTTATAGCTTCCCCAGATGCAATACGCTATACTCAAGTGTAGTTTCTTAAAAGAAAAGCCTTAGTTAAAAAAAAAAAAAACCTATTACATTTGCTTGTGTGTGTATGCATGTGTGTGTTCATGTGCACATTCAGAGAAGAACCCGAAAGAGTTCTCCCCTTATACCATGTAGTTCCTAAACACAAAACTTGGGTCATCTGACTCAGTTTCAAAAGGAATAGTAAACTTTAGGAGGAAACCTGTGAGTAGTAGCCGTATGAAAAGAAAGTAGTCACCTAGGCAGAGTGGAGTACCACCACAATCCCAATACTCAGGATGCTGAGGTGGAATTTTGCATTTGAAGTCTGCATGGGTCCCACAAACATTGTCTGCTCCCCAAGGATGTAATAAAGCATGTGAGAATAAATAATAGTAACTTCAGCACAGACAGTGTAACAAAAGCCCCACTGGTCTCAGCTGGGCTCACTACTCCTGGTAGGGGCACCGCTGGCAAGATGGACACTTGATGGAACTCAGGATCTTGGCGGAAGAACCCCTGTTGCTCAGGGTTACTTTGTGTTGAACCCAGATATTCCTTCAGCAGGAGCACCTTCCCCCAATCACTTGTATACTCAGCTTCCCCACGTTGGAAAGCACTGACTCTCACAAAGAGAACCTCTTGGGTAGAGTCACAGAGATGGGGATTAAAAGGCTACTTGAGGAAGATGGAGAGAAAGGAGGCAAGTTGGTCAGTCACTGTTCATGTTGCTCCACCATGAGGTGCCCTATGCTTTGGTGTTGTGACTCAGTGTCCCATCCTGTCAGTTTATAAAGAGGGGATGAGATGGGCGGGTGTGCGGTTCATTTACTCATGGATCTGACAGCACAGATCAGGTTGGAGCAGAAGTTTATGAGCTTGGGCAGTAGATGACCTGACCATAATAACTTCTAAAGTTCAGGAGACCTCAGACCATTTTACGTTTAGATTCTCTAAGAGCTGAGAACTTAGAGAGGCAGTCAGGTGATGCATCTCTAGTCTAAAAAATCTGAAATCCAAAATGCTTCAGAAAACAAAACCTTCTCATCACCAACATGAATTCCCAGGCAGATGATTCCATGGGTGCCCTCATGACTGGTCAGCGTCAAAACCATGTACTGGGTGAATGTTCCACATTGGATGCAATAATCTTCAGGCTGTGCACAGGAGGCATATATGGAACACAAGAGAGTACCTTGAGAGACACAAATGGGAAAAACACCCAAAATCTGGTGTGTGCTTTTAACCCCAAAGATTTCAGATAAAGACTCTCAGTCTGCACTTAAAGAATGTCTTCATAAACCTAAGGGCCATGGCCAAGAGGCATCTGTCATAGTGTTTCTCAAAGTGTGGTTTCCTGATGACATTAGCATGTGGCAGACATGGATGTTTTGGGTCCCTCCTCAGACTTCCTGAATCCTAATTTTGAAAAGTCTTCCAAGTGCGTGCTACTTTTTTCACCGCTGCAATTAAATACTTGATGAAAACTGACGTAAGGGAGGAAAGTTCATTTTGACTCACAGTTTAGGGCAGAAGCCGCCCACCACGGAGGGACATTGGGATCAGGAATCAGGCACAGAGGCAGCTCTTATGCTGTGCATGCTATCAAGAGGCAGGCGGGCAGTGGGTTGCACCACAAAACCTCAAAGCCCTCCCCCAGTGGCCCATTTCCACCAGCAAGGCTCCCCAAAGGTTCCTGAACCTTCTGAATCAGTGCCACCCAGCTGGGGATCAAGAGTTCAAACACATGAGCCTGTGGGGGAGTGTTCATGTTCAAGCCACAAGGTGATTTTGACTGATGTAGAAGTTTAAGAACCCTGGTGCGTGAACACAGACATGATACCACGCTAAACATAGAAAACTGTAATTTTTAAATCAAGAATGTTTTCCTCTGTTACATGTTTTACATCAAAAAGTTGGGATGATCTATAAAGTTACCTTTTGTAAGTCTGAACCCCCTCACTGTTGGCTGGTAGCCTAGCGACAGTGCCCAGAGCACGTGGCTGCCGAAGCTGGCTGTACGATGTGTGCCTGGACTCTAGGAAGAGACTTCACGTTTCCTTATTTTGCAGAGTTAGATTTCAGGAGTCTGTCCAGTGTCTTGTGGATGATTGATAACTGGTCATTATTATATCCTATGCCTTGCAACTGAACATTACTGACAGCATCCCTGGTCTTCCGGCCGTCTTCCAGGACAAATGCTCACCTGCATCTGCAGTTCCCATCACTAGCGTTTAGTTTAACTGTCACTCATTATCTTTATGTGCATAGAGGGCAAAATACACAGCTCCACAAGGTCAACTGTAGACAGAGCTACAGCTTTATTCCCAACCTTCACCAGGTAAGGACTTGGAATGTTTCCATTGCCATCCAATACTCTGTGTGTGTGTGTGTGTGTGTGTGTGTGTGTGTGTGTGTGTGTGAGAGAGAGAGAGAGAGAGAGAGAGAGAGAGAGAGAGAGAGAGAGAGAGAGACCCCATGGGGTGGAGTTTTGAGAAAAGTAACTGCAAGGAATTGAGACTGTTCCCTCCAGCCTGCTTTTATACCTTTAAATATCCCCTTCTCTACCCCTACCCCTGCCAGCTTCTCACCTAGTGTTCCCTTTGCTGTGTAGAAGCTACTCATAATTCATCCAGAAGATCCTGACATTGGAGGGTCTAGGATTTGCCCGATTCTCTTGTTGTACTGTCTATAAAAGAAAAGAGGGGCAGCAGCCTCCTTAAGAGCAAGGAGCAGCTGGAAGTTTCTAGATACTATCATAAAAGGAGGTTCCAGGTGAGGGTGATATTGAGAGGAGAATATTCAGGGGATGGTTTCCCCGTCAACTGGAGCAAGAGCAAGTCAGTCAGGTTGGTTCATTCATGGCATAGATTTACCAGATGCCTGCTATGCCAGGGCCATACCTCCTGCCTCAAGGAATTCACTCCCCGTGGTGAAAGGAAAGGGCCCATAAGCAGTGTCCCTGGAGTGTTTTGTGACTAGGTGAAATGGGATATTGCCAAGTATTGATCATGCTCTCTGGGGAACAATATTGAATAAATATTTTTCTTTGATTGGATCAGAAGACCACAAAGGCTAAGTTTTACTTCAGGCCATTGGAGGGAGAAACTGGTCATGAGACTCGGTCTGCGAAGTCACAAACTTTGGAAATGGGGGGACCAACTCTGCCTTCTTTAGTCCAAGGCTAAAGCCTGAGTGCTCTGGTCCAAGTTCCAGAGGCCAAAGGACCAGGAGTCTGAAGTCCAAAGGCAGTAGCAGGGGACTCTCATCTGGAAGGACAGATCAGCTTACTTTTCTCTCCCATCAGGCCCCCGAGATGAACGGATGGTGTAGAGTGCATCCAGAGCAGCTGGGCCGTTCAGTTTGTTGACCCACACGACAACCTTCTCTGGAGACAGCCCCACAGGGGCACCCGTCAGTCTGCTTATCGGTTGTCTAGGCATCTCTGTGGCTCAACAGGGATGTGGCATGGAGAATTCCCAGGAGAGGAAGGGAAAGGCCAAGTGGATAAGCCTGCAGGTCTGCAGCAGCCCAGCTGCTTTGAGATCCTGAGCTCGCGCTGCTTGTGTGCCTGGCATCATTTACGGTCCTCACTAAGTCCTGTCAGGGTGACTTCTGTACAAACTTCCAAGTCCACTTATTCCATTCTGTCTCCTTTGGAACTACACTGTTCTGTGTGCTGACCTCTAGTAGGAGAGAGACATTCCCCTGGCCTCCCACGCAGGTCCCCTCTGCCCTCCAATCAATTCTGTACACAACAGATTAGGGACCTTTAAATCACCAGTTGGACTCTGTGCTCCCCTGTCAAAACCCCTGAGCGAACCTCCCATTTCATCTCAGACATACTTAGAGTCCCGGCTACTCAGGATGTTGAGGCAGGAGGATCACATGAGCATGAGACCAAGGCCAACCTGCTCCCCCTTCTCAAGTCTTTTAATACAAATAATAGCTACACCTCAGTTCCTCCGTGTATTTTGTGTGTCCATATCCAGTTTTATTTTACCTCCTCTCCTCCTTGGTTCCCCTGCTTCAATCACAGCTGGCTTTCATCTCTCAGAAGAGGCCATTTACCAGAGAAAAGTTAATTTCTCCCACCATCCTTTCTTCCACTGACTAGTTTACACTCTGTCAAAACCCAGCTTCTTCTCCACCCCTGACTTCCTCACTCCCCGTGATACTTTCTAGTTTTTCTTAAGGGTAGAGACGGTGAGGACTTGGTTCTCTCTGTCTCTCTCTCTCTCTCTCTCTCTCTCTCTCTCTGTCTCTCTCCCTCTCTCTCTGAGGAAATTTAAGCCAGGGGTAGTGTTACCAGCCTGTAATCTCACTACTCAGGAGGCTGAGGCAGGAGGATCACAAGTTTGAGGCCAGCCTGGGCTATGTAGTGATCTCAAAGCTAGCCTGTACTGTATAGGAAGATTTGTCTCACAAGTGAGCAAGACGTCATAGTACTAGATTAGGTTGGAAACTTCATGTTTAAGTAGGCTACCAGTATGGTAACAGTGATTTTGCTTCATTGCAGGCAGAAGCAAAGGTCCTAGATTAGATGAAGAAGGAAAGGTCTCAGAGAATGATTTCATCTTAGTCTAGTTACATTTTCAATGGCACAATGTCCAAGTAAGGTAACCAACATAGGTACTGGGGTACGTCAATACGTCTTTGGGGAAGGACACCATCTACCCATAGAAGCCTCAGATTCAGTGTGTTCGTTGGAAGGGGGCACTCCAATTTCCTTCCAGTATGCACCCTAGAGACTAGCTGAGCAATGATAGTTTTGTGACCCTTTACAGTGGAATACTAGAAACTTGATCTCTGAGGCGCTATGCAGCAAGACCCGCAGGAGATGCGAGCCTCAAATGCGAAAGATAAGTGCGGCCTTCCTGCAGTTCTAGTCTGGTTATTTTATTTGGCTGTGAAAGAAAAGCAAGAACTTGGAAGGCTGTGGGACTTGGGGGAGGCTCGTGTTGCAATCAGATTAGCACTTTAGAAAGATGATGCTGGCTGCACTAGAGAGTAGATTGAAGAATTAGGAGCGGAGGCAAAAGAGTCCCTTGGGGACTCCCATGGACTCAGAGGACGGGTGTGGCGACCGGGATGTGGAAATGAGTGGGAAATGGAGGAGAGCCAATGGTTTTGGGAACCACAGAAAGCAAACTGAAAGATCTAGGGGTAAGAAGTCCCCAGGAGGACAAACGGGTTGGGCTTCTGACTCAGACACTCGGGTGGAGAGCAGAGTGCCGATGGGAAATAGTGGAGGAACATGCTTTGCAGTAATGTAGGCATGAAGAGCAAAAATGGAAGCCGGCTGGGCAGGGCTCTGACTTGCTGATGATCCTTGCTTTTCCCAGCTGGCTTGCTGCTGAGATGTCCCAACCTGGGCACTGTCAGATGACAGGAGCTCTTAGATGCTTAGGGAGATGCTTAATAGGCACCGTCAGAAGTCAGAGGACATTGATACTAGCCTACCAGGGACTGTAGGAACACACACTTATTTTTCTGAAGGAACTCTGACTGACCATGCCCCAGGAAGCCAAATTGTTTCAGCTGAAGATTTATTGACAAAAACACAACCACATAAAAAAGTAAGTAATGAATCCAATCCCTAAAGCCCAAGTTTCTGAGCCCTCTTCTGTGGGTGGACCAGGAGAGGCACCCCTAAAACTAAAAATGCCATAGCTCTAGGCTCCACAGGGTCACCCAGGTGCCACCTCTGTACCTGGATTGTAGTCGATGGAGCAGAAGAACTCCAAAGTCCAGGTTAATGGGGAAGTCCAGGTCATGGTTGTTCTCGGTATTGGGTCATGTACTGATTAGGCACAAAGGTCCTTGTCATCTTCACCATCGGGAATTATTTCATGCACACACTGCTTCCAGGGCATGTGTGAGGACTCACAGCTGGTGGAAATGTTGCTCTCTGCTTGTGAAAGTAGGTAAATTCCACGTTTAAGGAGGCTAGCAGTGTGGATGACTACCAGAAGTAGTCATTCTGCTTCGTTGTAGGTAGAAGCAGGCAGTAAAGGTTGGGGCTTCCACACTGATGTGTAGATGCCCATTTTCCTTATGAAACTGGAATTGGTGACCAGCTGCTTCAGGTCCATCACACCCACCAGCGGCTCCTTGGTGGCCATGCCTAGGAAGATGAGGGAGCACCAAAGTCATACCTTTCTCCCACCTGTGGCTTTGGTAGTCTTTGTACTGCTGGTCCCTGATGGCCACGGCAGAGAGGGTGGTCATGTCTGGGAAGATGAGGCATTGGGTTCCAGTCACTTGTCACAAGCGTGCAGTATAGTGTTGAACATGGAGATATCTACTTTCTCCACCTTGCCCTTGATGATGGTCACCACGTGGCCTATGTTTCTGGCTTTGAAGATCTCAGTATAATCTGAGAACACTGATTTCCAAAGACTTTCTAGGCCTGGCCTTGGTGGCGACCATGAAAAGGAGGCACATACCTGAGCATATGTCCAACATCACCTAGTCCTTGGAAAGGTGCTGCTTGAGACATGGGAATTGTGGTACATGAGGGCGAACACCTCATCTTTAGCATCTCCTTACGGATGCCAAAGTGGGGATAGAGTCAAGGCAGCAGTCTTTGGATGTCAGGTCTGCAGTGTTGAGCTTCTTGCTCCTTTTGGTCTAGACAGAGGAAGCCTTCATGATACAGTTTGTGTCCTTGGCCACATGCACCTAAGTCTTCTTGCCTCTTGAACCTCGAACCTTTCTTCCTACTAATGAGTTTTAAAAGTTCTCACATGTTCTCTGGAATTAGAGACTACTCTGAGCTTCACTCTAATTGGATCCTGCACTGGTTAGCTTTCTGTTGCTAGCAAAACACTTGAGATAATGAATATATATAGAGAGAGGAAAGATTAATTCAGGTCCACAGTTTAGCGGAGTTGATAAATGTCAAGTAGCAGCACATATGTGATAGCATTTGACAGAGAAGATCCTGTTCACTCCCTAACTGGAATGTGGTAAGATAGAGACAGAGCACACCACAACCTTCATCAAGTTGGGACTCCCATTGACATGACTATTCTGTACCCCAGGCTCCACCTCTTAAAGACATACACTACTATCCAATCAAATCAAGTTGAAAGTCAAGTGGTCTTCTTGGCATGTTCCATATCCATATGAATTCATGTGCCTAACATCTTAGGCAACCCTGATTGCCAATTTTGACCTCTAATGTTCTCTAGATATGGCCTTGAAATTTCAAAGAAGTGAAGTAAATCATGAGGTTATATAGCCAGATGTGGTAACTCACTACTCTAACCACATGACTCTGAAGGCTGAGGCAGAAGGATTGCCACGAGTCTAAAACTACCCCGAGTGACACGTCAAGACTCTGTCTGTCCTGGGTGTGGTAGTGAACACCTTTGATCCCAGAACTCAGGAAGCAGAAGCAACTGGAGCTCTGTGAGTCTGAGTTTGAGGCCAGCCTGATCTACATAGCAAGTTCTAGCACAGACAGCTCCCATAGTGAACCCATTTCAAAAAATAAAGTGAGATAATGTAGACTATTAAAAATGGGATTAGAGCCGGGCGGTGGTGGCGCACGCCTTTAATCTCAGCACTTGGGAGGCAGAGGTAGGCGGATCTCTGTGAGTTCGAGACCAGCCTGGTCTACAAGAGCGAGTTCCAGGACAGGCTCCAAAGCCACAGAGAAACCCTGTCTCAAAAAACCAAAAAAAAATAAAAAAATAAAAAAAAAATGGGATTAGAGAGATGACTCGGCAATAAAAGCCACAATGCACTGCTCCTGCAGGGTAACTGAATTAAATTCTCATCCTCCATGTTGACGGGTTGAAGAGGTTCACAGCTGCCCGCAGCTCCAGCTCCAGGAGTTTCAATGCCCTTTTTTGGATTCTTAGCACTCATGTTACACACACACACACACACACACACACACACACACACACACACACACCAAATGTTGAATGAAAACCAAAAAAAGACATTAAACAGCTTTGGGAGCTCTGAGCCAGGGAGTCCCCAAAGTCTCTTTCTGTGCCCATACAACCTACTATCTGATAAATATATATAGAGAGAGTACCAGGCATGCTGGCTCAGGCCTTTATTTCCTGTACAGAGAAGCAGAGGCAGGTGAATCTCTGAGTTCAGGGTCAAGGTCACTGGTCTACATTTCCCGTTCCAGGGTAACACAGAGAGACCTCGTCTCAAAAACAATAATAACAACAGCAACAATAAATAATAACAATTATAATAATAATAAAGCAAGACAAAAATAGAGGTCTTTTATTGTACCATTAAAATATCAGACATTACTGTTATAATCTGGGAACTCTTGGCCCTTGCTTACTGACCTGCTGAACATTTCTCTTTGAATAGACATAGATATCATTCAAAACTCTTCCCACAGCCTTGGTTTTTATTTCTGTGACTTCCTTGATTGGGCAGATGAAGCTACACAAGTTCAAGGCCATCTCCTCAAAAGAGGAACTCACCTTCTAGGCCTCGAGTTACTGACCAGGCAACTCCCACCTCATCTGGCCCCTGAGGATGTTTTGGATTCTGGGAATTGTGGATTTCAACAATACACCCATTCTCTAGAGCAAGAAAGTGAGCCCACAGGCGTCCTACTGGGGAGGGCTATTTCACGTCACACACTGCCTCACCTGCACCTGGCTGGAGGTGGAGGATGGGAGTGAGATCCATTTCTCCATTGCTGGTCAAGCTGGGAAGTCTTGTTCTTCCTGAGAGGTCAAGTCCCATGCAACGTGGATGTGACTCTGGGGGTTTCCCAGAGACCCTCCACAGTAACCGGATTCTTGCAGAGTGATGTTCCATTTTCTGGAGTTTCCATAGTGTGAATGCTGAGTTTACAGGGAATCCAGTAGGAAGCATTTGGCTGTAACTTCTAAAGGGTGGTGCCCCCTGGTCCAGCAATCTGGTCCTGTCCTCTAGCAATTCTTCCCCATATGGATTGGTCCTCTCATCCTGTTCTTCTCTGCTTCTTTTCTCTCTCATGGCCTTGTAGACTGGGCTGGCTGTTACTTTGGGGTCACGTTACAGATTTTTAAATGCATTCAGTTTCTCTGCAGGCCACCGTCGTCTTTTCTTGCCTGTGGTATCCTGTGAATGGGCTGGATTGCATTACTTAGAAGTAGAAGCAAGATTCTGGAAAAGTAAATTTTTGACCTGAAGAGTTTGTAAAACTCAATTTTCCATCATCTTTGATCATCTTTTGTAGTCTCAACGGTGGTGAAATAACATTTCAGAATGTTGCCTGAAACTTGGCCTCATATGAGGGTTGAGCCAACATGCCCGACAGCTCTGGTGCTTAGCTTGGGATTATGAAGCCGAAGATTAAAATTAAACCCAAGAAAGTTTCTTTTGAAGTACGATCGTTTCTCTCCAACTAAGGACTGCCACACAACTGTGATTTCCTGACAGCCTACTTCATAAGGAAAGTAGGGTACTCTGAGTACTCTCCCTTAAAAAACAAAACAAAACAAACAAAAAAACAACTAAAGATCTTTGTCCCTTAACCCAAATGGAGGCATTTCCAAGCTCGTCTATTTCCTTCCAGATTAAAAAAATTACCGTTCACTTACATAAAGTTTAGAAATTACAGAAAAAATACTGAGAACATAAACGTCCTTAGAAAGTAACTGGGTATAGTTATGGTGAACCCTTTCAGGGCAGTGTTCTTATTTTTTTTAATATATAGTAGCACTTGAATTTATGTATGCAAGTTATAAAACTGGAAAAATATGGGTTTGAATTTTACTTTATTTATCTAACATCATATCATAAATTATTGCCCTTTATCAATTAGTGTTAGAAAAAAACTCATGGCTTCCAGGTTATCCATCTTGTATGTTTCATATATTTGGTTATCCTTTTTTGTGTCATTAGAAATTCTAATTGTTCCTGGTTTTCTACTTTTACTATTATAAATACTATTTTAATGGCTAGTTTGTGTTACCAATTAGGATAGTTTTCTCTGTCTGGATCGAAGTAATTTGGGAGAATGGTATCCAATCATTTTCTGCTGTCTCTTCCCTTTAGTCTCTTTCCACACACAGTCTTTCAACTTTTTTGCTTTGTTTTCGAGATAGGGTTTCTCTTTGTAGCCCTGGTCATTCTGGAACTTGCTCTGTAGACCAGACTGGCCTCAAACTCGCTCAACTCTAATGGGACAATAATGGTGGAGATTTGCTTACTCCTGCCTCCCAAGTACTGGGATGAAAGGCATCTGCTACCACTGCCCAGCTCTGCTTTTACTTTTGTACATTTAAAAGAAATTAATGATTTTTGTACCTCAACCAAATGTCTCCATGGCACTTTTTCTGCTGAAATAATATACCACACTCCTCACTGACCATTACCTGATTTCTGTTATTTTTAACTTTTAATTTACTATTTTCTTTCCTTCTTTTTTTTCTTTTTGTTGTTATTTTGTTTTGTTTTGAAGTGCTACTTTTAAAACTTCTAAGAGAAACCACACTGTCCTGTGTTACTTATTACCAATCCTCAGAGACAGTCAACACATTCTGAGGCCTACTTCACACATTCTGATGCCAAATCACTTTAAGGTCCCATTTTATTAGTATGTAACTCCATCAAAGAATTTTCTGCATATTGCCTTTAAAATGTTGGAGTAAGTACATTTATTTAGAAACACATGTTTTTAAAGAACAACCACATTTTTGGCAGTTGTCTGTAGGGATGGGGAATGGCTGTGTGTGGATGGGAGAGACTGTTTAATGAGAGAGAAACCAAGGTGCTTTAGAAATCAAGAAAGCCTCTGGACAGGTTGACTCTTTTCATGTCTTTTATTTTCTTTTTTTTTCATGGAATTTTATTTTTTTTTTAAATTGAGCTATGTATTTTTCTCCGCTCCCCTCCCCTTCAACTCTCTCCCATGGTCCCCATGCTCCCAATTTACTCAGGAGATCTTGTCTTTTTCTACTTCCCATGTAGATTAGATCCATGTTTGTCTCTCTTGAGGTCCTCTTTGTTGTCTAGATTCTCTGAGATTGTGAATTGTAGGTTGTTTTTTTCTGTTGTTGTTTTGTTTTTGCTTTATGTCTAAAAGCCTCTTTTCTAGATCCATCCATTTTCCTGCAAATTTCAAGATGTCATTTTTCCCTGCTGTGTAGTACTCCATTTTGTAAATGTACCACATTTTCCTTATCCATTCTTCGATTGAGGGGCATTTAGGTTGTTTCCAGGTTTTGGCTATGATGAACAATGCTGTTATGAACATAGTTGAGCACATGTCCTTGTGGTATGATTGAGCATCCTTTGGGTATATACCCCAAAGTGTTATTGCTGGGTCTTCATGTATGTTGTTTCCTAATTTTCTGAGAAATTGATATATTGAAACCCAAAGGAACTATACCAGCTTGCATTCCTACCAGCAATGCAGGAGTGTTCCTTTTACCCCACATCCTCTCTAGCATAAGTTGTCATCAGTGTTTTTGATCTTGGCCATTCGTACAGCTGTAAGATGGAATCTCAGAGTTGTTTTGATTTGCATTTCTTTGATGGTTAAGGATGTTGAACATTTCCTTAAGTGTCTTTCAGCCATTTTAGATTCCTCTGTTGAGAGTTCTCTATTTAGGTATGTAACCCATTTTCTTTTTGGATTATTTGTTCTTTTGATGACCAATTTCTTGAGTTCTTTGTTTATTTTGGATATCAGCCTTCTGTTTATGTGGGTTGGTGAAGATCTTTTTCCATTTTGTAGGCTGTCATTTTGTCTTGTTGACCATGTCCTTTGCTTTACAGAAGCTTCTCAGTCTCAGGAGTTCTCATTTATTAATTGTTTCTCTCTGTGCCCGTCTTCTGTGCCAATGGATCCAAATGTACTTCCCTCTTTCTCTTCTATGGGGTTCAGTGTGGTTGGTTTTATGTTGAGGTCTTTGATCCATTTGGACTTGAGTTTCATGCATGGTGATAGATATGGATCTATTTTCATTCTTCTACATGTTGATATCCAGTTATATGCTTTCTTTTTGCAGTTCATATTTTTTGCTTTTTTGTCAAAAATCAGGTGGTTTTAGGTGTGTAGATTGATATCTGGGTCTTTGATTAAGTTCCATTGGTCCTCCTGTCTGTTTTTATGCCAATACCAGGCTGTTATCAGTACGATAACTCTGTAGTAGAGTCATAAATTATGATGCCTCCAGAAGTTTCTTTATTGTACAGGATTGTTTGGCTAACCTGGATTTTTTGCTTTTCCGTCTGAAGTTGGGTGCCATTCTTTTGATGTCTGTAAAGAATTTTGCTGGGGTTTTGATGGGTATTGCATTGAATCTGTAGATTGGTTTTTGGTAAGATTGCCAGTTTTACTATGTTAATTCTACCTACCCAAGAGCATGGGAGATCTTTCCACTTTCCAGTGTCTTCTTCAATTTCGTTCTTCAAAGATTTAAATAAAGTTCTTGTCATACAGGTCTTCCACCTGTTTGGTTAGAGTTACTCCAAGATATTTCATGTTATTTGTGGCTATTGTGAAGGGTGATGTTTCTCTGATTTCTTTCTCAGCCCATCTATCATCTGTGTAAAGGAGGACTTTTGATTTTTTCAAGTTAATCTTGTATCCTTCTACATTACTGAAAGTGTTTATGAGTTGTAGAAGTTCCTTGGTAGAATTTTTGGGGTCACTTACATAAACTATCATATCACCAGCAAATAGTGAGAGCTTGACTTCTTCTTTTTCGATTTGTATCCCCTTGATTTCCTTCTGTTGTCTTATTGTTCTAGCTAGAATCTCAAGTACTATATTGAATAGACATGGAGAGAGTGGATAACCTTGTCTTGTTCCTGATTTCAGTGGGATCACTTTGAGTTTTTCTCCATTTAGTTTGATGTTGTCTGTTGGCTTGCTGTATATTGCCTTTATTATGTTTAGGTATGTTCCTTGTATCCCTGCTCTCTTCAAAGCCTTTATCATGAAGGGGTGTTGTGGTTTTTTGAAGGCTTTTTCAGCATCTAATAAGATGGTTATGGTTTTTTTTCCAGTTTGTTTGTATAGTGGATTACATTGAAAGAGTTTTGTATGTTGAACCATCCCTGGATCTCTGGGATAAAGCCAACTTGATATCTGGATGATTTTTCTGATGTGTGCTTAGATTCAGTTTGCCAGTATGTTATTGAGCATTTTTGCATCAATGTTTATGAATGAGATTGGTCTGTATTTCTTTCTTAGTAATGTCTTTCTGTGGTGTGAGTATCAGGGTAATGGTAGCCTCATAAAAAGAGTTTGGCAATTCTCCTTCTGTTTCTATTGTGTCAACAGTTTGAGGAGTATTGGTATTAGTTTTTCTTTGAAAATCTGTGTTGAAACTACCTGGCCCTGTGAGTTTTTTTGGTTAGGAGACTTTTGATAAATGTTTCTATTTCTTTAGCAGTTATAGGTTTATTTAATTTACTTATCTGGTCTTGATTTAATTTTGGTAAATGATATTTATCCAGAAAATTGTTCATTTCCTTTAGATTTTTCAATTTTGTGGAGTACAGGATTTTGAAATATGACCTGATGATTCTCTGGATTTCCTCCATGTCTGTTGTTATGTACCCCTTTTCATTCTGACTTTGTTTATTTGGATATTCTTTCTCTGTCTTTTGGTTAGGTGGATAAAGGTTTGTCTATTTTGTTGATTTTTTTAAAGAACCAGCTCTTTGTCTCATTGATTCTATGTATTGTTTTCTTTGTTTATTTTGTTGATTTCAGCTCTGAATTTGATTATTTCCTGTCCTCTTGTCCTCCTGCGTGAGTTTGTTTCTTTTTGTTCTGGAGTTTTCCTGTGTTCTGTTAACTCACTAATGTGGGATTTTCCCAGCTTCTTTATGTAGGCATTTAGTGTTATGAACTTTCCTCTTAACACTATTTTCATTGTGTCCTACAAATTTGCGTATGTCGTGTGGTCATTTTCATTGAATTTTAGGAAGTCTTTAATTATTTCCTTTATTTCTTCCTTCATCCATTGACGATTCAGGTGAGCATTGTTTAATTTCCATGTGTTTGTTGAGCTTTGTGAAATTAGTATTGCTGTTGGATTCTAATTTTATGTCATAGCGATCCAATAAGATACATGGGGTTATTCCAGTTCTTTTCTATCTGTTGAGGTTGCTTTGTTACCTAGTATGTGGTCAGTTTTTGAGAAGGTTCCATGAGATGCTGAAAAGAAGGTATATTCTTTTATGTTTGGACAGAATGTCCCATAGATATCTATTAAGTCCATTTGAATCATAATATCTGTTAGTTCCCTTATTTCTCTGTTAATTTTCTGTCTGACAGATCTGTCCAGTGGCTAAATGGGGTGATGGAGTGTCCTACTATTAGTGTGTGAAGTTTAATGTGTGATTTAAGCTTTAGTAGTGTTTCTTTCTCATATGAAGATGCCCCTGTATTTGGAGCATAGGTGTTCAGTATTGAGATTTCCTCTTCATGGATTTTTTTTTCCTGTGGCTAATATGAAATGTCCTTCTTTGTTTCTTTTGATTGATTTTAGTTTGAAGTTTATTTTGTTAGATATTAGGATAGCTATACCAGCTTGTTTCTTAGGTCCATTTGATTGGAAAAATTTCCCCCAACCTTTTACTCTGAGGCGGGATCTGTCTTTGAGGTTGAGATGTGTTTCTTGTATGTAACACAAGGACAGATTCTATTTTTGTACTCAATCTGTTAGCCTGTGTCTTTTTATAGGTGAATTGCGTCCATTTATATTAAGGTTTATTAATGACCGTAATCACTAGTTCCTGTTACTTTAGTTTTCATTGTTGGTGAAGCTATTGTGTGTGTTTTCCCCTCTTTGGGACTTGCTGCTGTGAGATCATCTATTGTCTGTGTTTTTGTGGATGTACCTAACTTCTTTGGGTTGGAGTTTTCCTTCTAGTACTTTGTGTAGGGCTGGATTGTGGTTAGGTATTGGTTAAATCTGGTTTTGTTATAATATCTTGTTTTGTCTACCTATGATGATTAAAAGTTTTGCTGGGTATAGGAATCTGGGCTGGTATCCATGGTCTCTTAATGTCTGCATAATACTTGACCAGGACCTTCTGGCTTTCATTGCTTCCATTGAGAAGTCAGATGTAATTCTGATAGGTCTGCCTTTATATGTTATTTGGCCTTATTTTTTTTTAACTTGGCCTTTTTCCTTTGCAGTTCTTAATATTCTTTCTTTATTCTGTACGTTTAGTGCTTTGATTATTATGTGGTGAGGGAACTTTTTTTGATCCAGTCTATTTGGTGTTCTGTAAGCTTCTTGTATCTTCATAGGCATAGCTTTCCTTAGGTTGGGAAAGTTTTCTTATATGATTTTGTTGACTATATTTTCTGTGCATTTGAGTTGGACTTCTCCTACTTCTATCCTTATTATTCATGGTATCCCATATTTCCTGGATATTTTGTGTTAAACTTTTGTTAGATTTAATATTTTCTTTAAGTGATGAGTCTATTTCCTCTATGGTATCTTCAGTGCTTGAGATTCTCTCTTCCATCTCTTGTATTCTGCTGTTTATGCTTGCATTTGTGGTTCCTGATTGTTTTCTCATAATTTTTGTTTATATAATTCCCTCTGTTTGTTTTCTTTATTGTCTCTATTTCGGTTTTCAAGTCTTGAATCATTTCTTTCATCTGTTTGATTGCTTTTTCTTTAAGGGATTTGTTGATTTCTTCCAATTTTTTGTTTGTCTTTTTCTCCATTTCTTTGAGGGAAATTTTTGTTTCCTCTTTAAGAGTCTCAAACATTTTCTTAAAGTTATTTTTTTAGCTCATTTTCTTCTGCTTCATATATATTTGGGTGTTCAAGTCTTGCTATTTTAGGGCCACTAGATTTTATCAGTATTGTGTTGCACTTTGTGGTATTGAGTATGTTCTTACCTTTTCTTACCATCTTTTCCTTTGATTGGCGTAATTGGGGCTGTGTCTCTGGTGATTAATCTTCCAGGTGCCAGTGGGTCCAAAGCTCAGATGGTTGCTCCTGGTACAGTCAGGGCTATGGTTTCAGTTATGCTGGAGGTCACTTGGTGTTCCTGGAGGTCACTCAGCATCCCAGGGGTTCCGCTGCAATTCTGGGGGTCCTTTGGGTTGTTCCCATGGAGGTTCCTTGCATAGGGCTCCTCCTGCTGAGTTCACTGCCTTGGGCCTGCTCTGGAAGAAGTCACTGTCTCCAGACTGCTCCAGTTGAGGTCACTGGTTCAGGCAAGTTCCCACAGATGTTGGTGGCTTGGGCCTGCTCCTGTAGAGTTCCCTGGCTTGGGCCAGTTTGTAAAGAGGAATGGCGAGCTGCGTTCCCGCCACCGGGCTCCTGGCTAGTTTACACCCGAAATAATTACACGGAAACTGTATTCATTTAAATACTGCCTGGCTCATTATATCTAGCCTCTTCTTGGTTAACTCTCACATCTTAATTAACCCATTTCTAATAATCAGTACATCACTACATGACTGTGGCTTACCGGGATGAGTCTAACCTATGTCTGTCTTAGAGGGGTGAGCCATGGTGTCTGCCTGACTCTGCTTTCTTTCTCCCAGCACTCTGTTCGGTCTACTCAACCTATCTAAGCTGCTGTCCTATCAAAAGGCCAAGGCAGTTTCTTTATTTGATCAATGAAAGTAACATATAGACAGAAGGCCCTCCTACTCCAGGCCAGGTCCCACAGAGGTCTCTGGCTTGGGCCTACTCCCTCAGTGGTTGCTCCCTTCTCGTTTTCATGTCTTTAATTATTTTCCTTTGTTTTTGGTTATTTTGTATACCTGTACAATTAAATAAAATCATATCCCCACCCATTGGCTTCCTTCAACTCTTCCATAACTCCTAATCCCACACTCCATGTCTTCTTTTTAAATGAGCTGGTGATCACTAGCTCTGCCTGTGCATGTGTGTTGGGGGGGAGCATCCTTGAGGCTCATCTAAGAAGCTCACTCTTTGTACAATACCTCACTTTCCTGGGATCTAACTGGGATTTCTTGAGAACTGCGTTAGTTTCCTCTGAACATGTCCCTGCCCCCAAGGACCAAAGTATTCCTACCAGTTTTTATCCTCTGGGTTCACCAACTCAGCATTGTCATAGCAAGTACCAAACTCCCAACATAGCAACCTTTGGGAGACACAGTCTAATCACACCCAAGCAATTGCAGCCTTCAGCCTCCAGAAGAAGAGAATGTGAAATCTCAGTGCAGCACAGTCAACCTGAAGAAACGATAGAGGTGAAATGAGCAGTCGCCAAAGTAATCCCACTGAACCGGGTGTGATATCACACGCTTTTAATCCCTGCACTCAGGGAGCAGAGGCAGACAGTTCTATGAGTTTGAGGCCAGCCTGGTTGACACAGTGAGTTCCAGTCCAGCCAGTGCCACATAGTAAAACCCCCATATCTCTTTCTCTCTCAAAACAAACAAACAACACCCCCAAATCCAAAACAAAAACAAACAAACAAAAAACCACGTTGTAACTCGACTCCTTCAAGATAACTAGCACAGCCAGAGTCCTGGGCAAAGCAAAGAAAACAGCAGTTGATTACCAAGGGCTTTGGCTTGAAGGGACTTTTTAATTTAACAAACACTGAGTTTCAGTTTTGCAAGCTGAAGACTTCTGGAGATGGATGATGGTGATGCCTTCAGAACAGTGTAATCATACTCAATACCACCAAACTGTGTGCTTGGAATGAGTCACAGAATACATTGCGGAATATGTTCTAAGAGCAAAACAAGCAAACAAAACAAAGGAAAAGAAAGAACAAAAAAGAACAGTTACAGAGGAGGTTGCTTAGGTATGTGTCTCTGCACCAGTCCTAAGCTCAGTGTGTACAGCGGCTCCTGTCCCCACTGGACAGGAGAGACATGCCCGGCCTGATGAAATCCCTGCTCCTCAATGTTTGAGGCCAGCATCCAGCATAGAAGCCAGAACTGCTTACTCTTAACCACCAGCATGAGAAGCAGACAACTCAGCGCAGACTTAGAGCACCAAATAAGGAATGTGTAAGCATCTAACAAAGGCCGATGGAAGGATGGACGGGAAGGCTAACCTGTGAAGCCTCAGAGAGGGAAATGTGAATCTGTAGAATGGTATCGACCAGAGAGCTTCCAGTGCCAGTTGGAGAACAAGGCTTGAGGGCAGGCTCTCGGAGATGACGTTTATAGGAGATCTGTGTCACTACTAAGCCTCATGGGGGCCACTGATGCATTAAGGACCCCACTGTCAGTGCAGAAAGGCACTGAGTAAGGATCAAGAAGTTGCTAGAAACCCTAGAAGCAGCAGTGATCAACCATTGAGAAATGTAGTCACCCCTGCCCCGAAAGTCTCCCTCCCATGATGCTCTTTCCTGGTCACTGCTCATACTCAGGACCCAGGCTGGATTCCTCTCAGTCATAACCTTCCTAACTGCTCCAGGTCACCCACTTTCTCCCAGTTACAGTAGATCACCTACTCTCAACTGGTTGGCTCCCACCTCTGGGCTTCTATTTATATAGAGCCCATGACGGGGTCCCATGGTTCTGCGTGTTAATCTCAGGTGTTGTGACTGCATTGCTGTAGAAGGAGCTGCGGGCCTGCTTTCCTGCCACCCGGCTTCCGGCCACCTGGCTAGCTTATGCCCTGAAATAACAACACACAAATTGTATTCATATAAACACTGCTTAACCCACTAGCTCTAGCCCTTACTAGCTAATTCTCATATCCCGATCAACCCATCTCTAATAATCTGTGTAGCACAAGTCTTATGGGGAAAGATTCAGCATGTCTGACCTGGAGGCTTGCTTCATTGCATCTGCCCTGGAGAGGAGAGGCATGGCGTCTGCCTCACTTCCTATTCCTCCCAGCGTTCTGTTCTGTTTACTCCACCCACCTATGTTCTAACCTATCAGGCCAAGCAGTTTCTTTATTACTTAACCAATGAAAGCAATGGATATATGACACTCCCACATCACATTGCAGTGGGGGTTTCTCTAGATACAAATTCAAGAGGCTTAACTTTCAAGGTTCTGAAGTCATGTCCCATCCCTCTACCCCCACTCCACATCTTGGAGTCTCAGTTCTTGCACAGGCTCTGGGATCTTCAGACACCATTCAGATAGCATCTGCTCATTCCTCCTTGTTACTCTATCAAAAGCATAGACATGTGATGGATGACCAGGATCGTATGCTTTTCTCTCAGCCCCCGGAAGTCCTCCGGTTGTTCTCTGAGGTACTAACCAGATGTCTAGTGGGCTAATGGTTACTTATGGAGCCTATGAATCACATCCAGAGTCTTCTAAATAGTATTGCTTTAGGTCTGCTTCCCAAAGCATAGCCCTTGAGCTGTGAGGTACGACTGAACACCAGCTTGACCTGGTGCATTCAAACTTGTTGGTTGCTGGTGGGGCGGGGCACCCATTCTCTAGCTTGGTTCTATAGAAATCCTGTCTTACAGAGAAGAGCTTCAGGATGAAAGAAGTCACCTGGCAAAGTGGAGATGGGGTACTGGTTGGTCTGGCTCTGTGGCCTGGTGCTTTCTGCACACTCACGTTGCTGTCCCGCACAGCACAGCCCTAGGTCATTCTCAAGGGCAACGGACTACAGCCCAGCACGTAAAGGTGGCCCTATGAATGGAGACTGATTACTGTGAATGATAAAGAATGGGGGTTAATCTAGAGATAAGTCATGAGCTCACTGCTCATTGGAGGAAATACAGCAGGTGGTGAGACGTCTGCTCTAGATGGCCCTGTCAGGAAAGGAGGAAGTCCTATTGTTCTAGATAGAGCTCAAAACAATTGCAGAATCCCCGAGGCAGGAAAGGACTTGATTTGCTTGGGGAAAGAAATTGACCAGATGGTGTGGCATCGGTCTGTGCATTGGTGACTTTTAATTGTTGTGATAAAACCATGACCAGAAGCAACTTATGGAAGAGTTTGTTTGGGTTTACAGTTCCATAGGGTTGGGGTTCATCATGGCTGGGAGGTGTGGCAACAGTCAGGCATGATGGCGGGATCAGGAGGCTGAGAACTCACATCTTCAATGACAAAGACAAAGCAGAGAGGGATAGAGAAGGGGAAAGGAAGGGGGGGGGAGAAGGAGAAAGGGAGGGGAGAGAGAAGGAGGGGGAGTGAAGGGAGAGAGGTGGAAGAAGAGAGAGAGAGGGAGACACAAACTGGGTAGATACCAAATCTTTGAAACATGCCTGCCTGCCTCCGGTAATGTACTTCCCCTCAAGAAGGCCACACATCCCAAATAGTACCAACAACTGGGTACCAAGTGTTCAACTCCTGAAACTATGGGTTGAGTCTCCTTTAAGTCGCCACAGTCTATACTTCAGTATTTGGTGGCTGAGGCAGGAGGATTATGAATTTGAAACCAGTCCAATCTATCTATAGAAAAAAACCAAAACAAAGCAATCAAACCAGCAAACAAAACAAAACAAAAACCATAGCCGGAGATCAGCCAGCGAGGGAAGAGAAGTGGATGTGTACAAAATTCATGTTTGACTCTGGGCAAAGGTTTTTGCTTTTTGAAAAAGGTTCACTTAGTTTTATGTGTATGACTGTTTTACCTGCATGAACATGCATGCCTGATGTCCGTGGAGCTCAGAAGAGAGTGCTGGTTCCCCTGGAGTTGGAGTTAGGATATTTGTGAGCTACCATACAGACACTGGGAAACAAACCAGTCCTCGGCAAGAGTAGCAAATGCTCTAAACTGCTGAGCCCCCTCTCCAGCCCCATTGTTATAAAGTCTATATTCAAATAGGGGCATGTTGCTATTTTTGCTTCTAAAACCATCACATGGCCATGCTGTGGTCACACACACAAAGCTAGCAGAAGCCCTGGAAATCATGTATACTGCTGAGGTTTGGTGTTTCCCACACTATTTTGCTGGTGTAGCCTCCTCCCTCTCTAGGAGCACTTTGAGGCTTTAGGATCGTGCTCAGGAGAGACCCTATGGTGTGTGTACATGTCATGAGTTTAATGTTCCAAAGGTTTTGGGCATCTGAATTGAAATCTTGCATGTTTCCTAAGAGGTTTGAATAAAAAGGGAAACAATGATGTCTGATATAGAGTCCATACTGTTTGGCATTCCCAGGCAAAGGGTTATTTTTTATGATCTATTTATTTTTACTTCTTGTGCATTGGTATTTTGTCTGCATGTATGTCTGTGAGGGAGTCAGATACCCTGGAGGCAGAGTTACAGGCAATTGTATGCTGCCATGTGGGTGCTGGGAATTGAACCCTGGTCCTCTGGAAGAACGGCCAGTGCTCTTAACCACCAAGCCATCTCTCCAGTCCCCTTAAAAAGGTTATTTTAATCATCTTCATTTTCCAGCTAAGTGAAGGGATACTTTAGTCCTGGATCAACTCCCTGCAATTGCAGGGACTCCTTAGCTTCCATGTTGTAGGCAGGTTCCTGAGTTTTAAACACGGGAGTCTTCCCACACCGCCCTCTCTTGCAGATTCTCCCGGGAGTCACAGAGAATAATGAGGCCCTCCTACCACACAACCTTTTCTTTTGTTTCTAAAAAGCCTGAGAGCGCTTTTTTGGTGTGCTTACACCAGGTCAATGCATCCTTTCTAACTCACTAATTCTCTTAAAAGCAGGTTATAAAAGCAGTAGACCTGGCCCTCGGGTGCCCCGGCTTCTTGTTTCCCTGGATCTCTGTCTGGCACTGGGGTGTTTCCGTCTCTCCACCCTGTTCTAACACAGCTGAGAAGCCTCTCAGAAGCCAAACACAGTGTGCTGTCTAGTCGTGAGCTTTCTAAAACCGAGCCAAACAGACCTCTTTTCTTCTCACATATTCAGCCTCAGGCCTTTTGTGATAATGGCCCTATGCATATGCCACATTCTATTAATGTCTTCCTCGGCTGGCAGACACGGGCGTGAGCTGTGCTCCTAGGGATATGGAGTAGAGGATCGGAGCCCTTGTTTTGAATTCTTTGGCCTGCAGACCCTTAAATATTCTTTAGGGATAGATATACTCTGGCTATTGAAGGCCATGGGACCACAAAGCAGACTGTTCCTGAATTCATAAACTGGAGGCAGGAGGGGTTATTTTGGGGTGGAGCCTCTCCCAGATTGGCAGGGGGCTGAGACATTTCAAGTGCCAGCAGCAGGGAGAGCTTCTCAGAATGGCTTTCCAGGGGGAGAACTGTTGCAGTCAGCAAGGCGGTAATGGGGATTCTGGGTTCAATGTCATGGCTGACTTCCCCCACCTCCCCTTAAACGGCTGGACAAACGAGGGAGGGTGTGGGCAAAGGGTTATTGTTACCTTAATTATTTTCAGTTCTTGAGAAATTAATCAGTGCCCCCTGATGACTGTTTACGTTGGGCCGTGAGGAACTGATCCCAGCTCTGACGATCCCTCCAGCTGTACAGATGTTGAAAGGGACCATCCAGAGCATCTGGGAGGGTTGTAAAGGGTGAAGCCCAGGATATATTCCTAGAGACTAATCAAACACGGGCTACTTGGTTCTACCTTCATTTTAGTCTTTAATAGTGACCTTCATTTGGTCAGAAATAGGGGTCTGAGGAAGCACTATGAGGGCAGGACTCTTTTTTTTAAATAATATTTTGAGATAATTTCATCATTTATCCTTTCCTCTCTCCAACAGCTTTCATATGCTCCTTCTTGTGCTCTTTCAAATTCACAGCCTCTTATTTCATTAATTGTTGTTACATGTATGTATGCATGTATGTGTATATGTATATTTTTTTCTTAACACATATTTCTAAACACATAAATGCAAGAATCTTAATCTATGTAAACCCTTTTGAAGACAGCCCTCTTCCTGGGTGAAATGAATACTTCCATTACTGGAAAAATGCGGTCAGAGGGTGAGGGGCTGGGCTCCGGGAGACCTGCTTCGTTCAACTGTGCGTGGAACTTGTAAACAGCCTCGCATTATTTTATGGGAGTCAAGGGATGCAAGTTCACCCTTGAGTTTCCTTTTACAAGTCTCTCTCGTGGGTTTATTTATATGCATAATGTCCCGTTATATACCAGAAAAGCCTTTGCTACACATCACTCCCCAGTCAGACACAGTGAGAGCAGCGGACTCAGTCATCCTCTCTTTCAAATTCCTCTCTCAGCCCCACAGTCAGCCAAACGCCTCGGGTTTGCTCACGCCAAGGCAGGGCTAGAGACAAGGAAGGAGGATGCAGGTGCACTATTTGGTATGTCACTCATCAAGCTAGGGTAAGATAGGTCGGAACCTAAGACTATAAGGACGAGGAGCCTGTGAGGACAACATTGTTGAGGGGCTTAGTCTTGCTGAGGTCACTAAGAAAACACAGAGCGTTTGAGCCTGGTCTACACAGATAGGGCAGGCTGGGTAGCATACCAACTCCTGGCCCTCAGCAGTAGAGACTGGAGGCTTTGATTTGCCTGGGTCCTTATGGCACCACCCTAGACAGCAACAACTACTCGACATAGAATGCTGTCAAGTTGCAGGTCAGCTCAAAAGTGTCCCAGGTGTTATGGGACATTGTCAGCATTTGATACCCTATATTGTGCTAGTGCCAGGGACATGGTGGTACACTAAATCAATGTTATTATATGGAAGATATTCCTGCACTGGTAGGTGATGGAGGAAGGCCATTGGTTAAATAATAAAGAAACTGCTTGGCTCTCATAGGTTAGAACATAGGTGGGTGGAGTAAACAGAAGAGAATGCTGGGAGGAAGAGGAAGTGAGCTCAGACTCAATAGCTCTCCTCTCTGAGCCAGACGCGATGAAGCAAGCCGCCAGGTCAGACATGCTGAATTTTTCCCGGTAAGACTGATGCTACACAGATTATTAGAGATGGGTTGATCAGGATATGAGAATTAGCCAGTAAGGGCTAGAGCTAATGGGCCAAGCAATGTTTAAAAGAATACAGTTTGTGTGTTGTTATTTTGGGGCATAAGCTAGCTAGGCGACCAGGAGCTGGGGCGGCAGGAACACAGCCCGCAGCTCCTACTACAGGTAGGCATTAAACAAAGACCATTATGTCAAAGAGATAGTTGTACTCCCAAGTTCACTGTAGTATGTGCATTGTGCATGCCAAGATATGGAATGAGCCAAGTCTTTTATTATTAGAGGAAAATATGGTAGGTATACATGAGGGAGGCACAAAAAAGACGAAATTCTGTCATGCTGCAGTGTGGGTGGAGCTGGAGTGGATAGTGTCAACTGGAATTAGCCTGTCTCAAACCTGGACACGGCCTTCCCTTGTTTGTCAAAGACAAGCAACAGTAGAGAGTAGACTAGGGTCACCAGTGGTTAGAAGAGGTAAGGAAGAGGGCTAGGGATACTGATTGGATGATGGGAACCAAGATAGAATTAGCAAGAGAAATGAATTCTCTTTCTACAGGACAATGAGTTCACTGGAGTCTGTAATGGTTCATGGTACAGTTTAGAAGAACTAGAAAGTTCTGAAAGGTCCCAAGAGAGAAACAACAAATGCTCACTAGTCTAGGTCAGAGATAGGCGCAAGCACAATGTATAGACTCAAAGTAGAAGCAGCATCCCCCACCCTGTCCCTGTCTATTAGAGGAGACAGGCTATGAGCAAAGACACACACACAGACCCCACATCATAGGGGCATGCTTGTCAATCCCAGCGCTCAGGAGGACTGAGGCACAGCCTAGCTACTGTGTGAGACCCTGCTTTAGAAGAGAAAAAGCAATGCACAGACTATAACTGTGATGGATGCTGTGTAGGAGATACCCAAGATAGACAGGACGGGAAGCGAGGAACCTGACTTTCTCATGGGGTTTAAAAACCTTTTGAATTCCAAACACAGAGGGCCCTGATTAGCATGACTTATGGAGTGGATTCTGAAAGTGAGTTTTTCAATTGGACATCCTGACAAGTTCCTAAAGGTTTTGGTGTTCATCCTAATCATTCTAAGAGTCACGGAAGTATGAACCAAGACAGCAGGCGACAAGCTAATTCTGGAACTTTCTGAAAGTCCTGGCACCTTGAAACTATGCCGACATTGCTCTCCCTGAACTGTTCTGAGGAAATCCTTTACACAGGAATGCATTTTAATCATCATGTCATTCTGAAAGACAAAACACAAGTTTTATAGTTGGATATGACTTTTTAATGATAAACAATGATGATAGGCTTACTGGATGATATAATAGGTAAACACACAAAGCATTTGTTAATTGGTTTGCGTGCATACATGTGGTGCACATTTATATAGTAAAACCATTCCAGAGAAAACGGAACTGCTGGAGAGGAGCCTCCTCTCGTCTTTGGAGCCCCAGGTTTGGCCAGCCCTTGACAGTCCTCAGTGTGCTGTCTGCTTTCTGTTCCCGACAGGTCTGCGATCCTCTCTTCAGGAAGCTGCAAAAATGCAGGGGTGTGGGTGTTAGTGACATGCTACCAGAGCAGCCGCTCCCAGCCAGCCAAGGAGCAGGCTCCAGGTTTGACAAAATCCTCTGTTCTTTGGTACTAATTGTCAGTTTGGGAATATGTACAAATCTCTAGGCTTCCTGTTCCTTCCTTGGAGCTTCCAGAAACATGACATATAGATACATTGAGAACATGTGTGGGTGTCAAAGCACACATGAGTACATATCCCACATATTTGAGAGCATACATTACCTGATTTTATTTATCTTTTGCTAAAAATCACTTTCTGCATATTACAATTTCCATGGCAATTTTGATAGCTGAATGGCATCCTGGGACAGTATGTGCCACCCCTAATCCTATGATGGAAAAGCAAGTCACCTCCAGGTTTCTGTTACTGTGATCAGCACTGGGATTCTTGAGAGTAATATAGGTCAAAGTGTAAAATAACTTCTTGGTATAGACTTGTAAAACTGTAAATTTCTGGGACAAATGAGTGAACGCTTTAAAAATTTTTAATTAATGTCATCAAATTCCTTGTCAGAAAAATGTAAATTATGAATGTGAATTGAAAACATAAAGCCTGGTGTGGAATTAGAGGCGCTCAATGCTGAAGGGGAAGGGCTTAGAAAACTCAAGGCCAGCCTGGGCTATGGCATGAGAGATGGCCTATAACCTTACCAAGGCCAGCCTGGGCTATGGCATGAGAGCTGGCCTATAAACTGACCAAGCAACCCCCAAACACACAAGCTTTTGAGTTATGTTAATTAATTAATTAATTTTGTCAAAAAAAAAATTAGTCTGGGATCCAGTGAGATGACGTGGAAGGTTAAGGCACTTGCTCCTAATCCTGGGGATCCGACTTCAACTTCTGGACCCCAAATGGTAGAGAGAGAACGGGCTGTCTGCCAGTGGTAGCCCCGACACATACATTAATAAATAAAATTGAACAAAACGAATCTGTATAAACTCAGAGATGTTAGTTGTTTTCATTTTCGTCACTGAGACAGGAGAATGGAAAACAAATGACAAGTCACACTTGTCCAGACTCAATGCAGAGATTTCTAGCACATCCATTTCAAACTAAGAGACACAGAACTTCCAAGCTGTCTCTTTGCCCCTTTTCTTGCCAAGGCTGCACTTCTCTCTGTGCTCCGGTCACTGGCCTTGATCCCTGTTTGTGACTCCTGCGGGGGAGCAGGTACCTTTGTGTACACATGTGTGTGGCCCGTGTCATCCACGGCCCATCCTCCAGTGTTTGCTGTCTCCCTAGGGTATAGGGAGGTTTTTTCTTTGATTTTTTTTTTAAGCCAGACATCTGAGTTGGTGGTACATTGCGAGCACCCTCAGCCCCCTGCTTACCTAGAAGGGGTGAATTTGGAAGACCTAGTGTAATACCTAAGGCCGGGGACAGAGACCTCAGAGAAGGGTTTGTTGTTTTGTAAACAAAATGTTGAGAATGTTTTTAAAACAGACCGTTTAGAAACCTCGGAGGAAAGACGATAAGACAGCATATTTCCTCTTCCTTTGGGGCAGCCTAAAGGATGATGAAGAAAGGAGGCCTTGAACCCCTACTCCCCTCCTCCTCTTCTATTTACTGACTCTATCAGGCTGCCCCAGGGCCCCTGGGAGCCCGGGTCAAATGGCCAATCAATTCAAGTTAAACAAGTTGTTTGCTTCGAGAAGAAACAAAGAAAAGCAAGCTTTCTTTCTAAGCACTCAGCTGAGCCAATGGGCCCCCCGCAACCCCCGCCTCTTTCCCATGTTTGCTGTGGTGTTGACAGTCAGTTCAGTCCAGCAGGACAGGAACAAAGTGGTGACTGGCGCAGAAAGAACAGGATAGCGCTCGAAACGGGCAGACAGTGGGGGCAAAGGCCAAAGGACCAGACGAAGATCAAGGGACATAGATAACTAGGACCATAGCCTACTCTAACCCCTTGGTCACCGTGAGGGTGCCAGGGACTGGGAAGCTGCACAGCCTACTGGGCCCACAGCCACACAGTCTAGGTTTCTGGAGCTGCTGAGGAAGTCGCTTGCCCAGCTTACTCCAGGGCTTCTGCTTGGAGACCCTGGAGGTACAGAAACCTGGACGCGGTGGGCTAGTACAAGCTTGGGAAGCTGGAATCCCCTGACCTTGGTGAAAACGGTGCCTTGCTACTGCTCTGGAAAAAAGAGAGAGAGAGCTTTATTGCTTTTCTGCTGGGCTAGACTGTCTTAGGGACAGTGCATTTCCTCCAAGAGAAGGCACAAACAGCCAGAGCAGGCTCTTCCTTTGAGAGAGCTAGTTAGCTATGTCTAACAGGAACCAGAGAAAGAAGCCAAGATACAGGGAGAGGCAGCTTGCCAGGTGGGCTTCTTGAGGCCCCAGCGTTGGCGTGCAGAAACAGGACCTGAGACCAAGATGCTGCCTGAGTAGTCTGCTCCGGAGGCGACAAGCTTAAGACACGGAAGCGGGACACTGATGGAGTGTGTATTGCTGCCCAGAACTGCATATTGGACCACAAGGCTCACAATTCCCTATGAATGCCCAGCCACCCCGGAGCACAGTTTCTCTCTCCCAGGAGAAAGGGAAGGGCAGTCTGTCAGCTCTTAAAGTCATCCTCTGGGGGATTTTCCAGGGGTTGGGACTTTCTGGGCTTTTCTTGGCCAGGAAGAGCACCCAAAGAGAGCAGAAGAGAAGTGGTGGGGAGCCATTCTGGTTGGCATGCATGGCAGAGGTGAGTGGCAGAGTACCAGCCAATGAGTATACTTGGCATTTCGTCTGGAGGCACTCAGGAGCTCTCCACGGAGTCCTTAGCTTCACCGGGCAGAAGCAGGCTCTTTATGTGACATCCTGATCACCACCCCACCATCTGCTTGGATAGGTTTTACCCTCAGCTCAGGAGTAGATCTCATAAGTTTTTCTACAAATTCAGGCTTACGGTGCAATGAAATAAATATAAATTACAGCAACCTCGAGAGGCAGCCAAACCTCTAGTTAAAGTGATGGAGAATGTGAATTCAGTGGGCAGCCGTGGGGCCACGTAGACCTGCGTGCCAAGTTCATAATTTCTGAGATTGTGGTCTTCTGACAGTTTTGACTCATGTTTTACATAATCATCTATTATCTTAATTTGTAGCATTCCTTTGAAACTCACCCAAGGGCATGTTCTTTCAGAAGCTCAATTACATGCCCTTGGTTGTCTGAGAACACTCTTGGCAAACAGTTTTTGTGAAAATACGAAGTACATTTTGACAGGCAGGGGGCACAGCCAGTTCTCAACAGGTGCCTCTGGGAGGGCACTCCAGATGAGCCGGAAACATCCTGGGAGTTCTTGGGACGTACAATGCAGTGGTTAGCGGAGAGGTGTGGAGGTACCTAGGCTTCAGGCTTCTTTCTTCTTCCTCTTCTTCTTCTTCTTCTTCTTCTTCTTCTTCTTCTTCTTCTTCTTCTTCTTCTTCTTCTTCTTCTTCTTCTTCTTCTTCTTCTTCTTCTTCTTCTCCTCCTCCTCCTCCTCCTCCTCCTCCTCCTCCTCCTCCTCCTTCTTCTGTGCTGGGATTAAAGGCGTGCGCCACCACCGCCAGGCAGCTGTTTTTATTGTTATTGTTTGGTTTTTGTTTTGTTTCAGCTTCTTTTCTATTTTAAGGACTTTTTTTTTTCAAAAAGAATATTTCCTTTAATGCATATGTGTCCAAAGAGACCAAAGGGTGTGTTAGATCACTTGGGACTAGAGTTACAGATGGTTGTGGGCCCTGTGGGCTCTGGAAATCAAACCCAGATTTTCTACAGGCAGCCAGCGCTCTTAACCACTGAGTCAGCCCTCCAGCCCCAAAGACTTATTTTTCTTTATTTGTATGTATGTGTTTGTTTGAGTGTATGGGTAACCTGCAGAAAGGACATTGCATCCACTGGAGCAAGAGTTACAAGCAGTTGTGAACCACTCAGCATGAGCCTACCTCGGTGTTTGGGCGAAGGCTTCTCTGTAGCCCGTGGTATTCATAGATCCAAAGAGGCTGAAACTTTCGGGTGGAAGCTCCACCCCAAGTCCCCTCTCCTGGGAGTGTCTCAGTCTAGACTCCACCCCTGAGAAAGTCTGTGAGACCGTGACTTCTTCTCAGAGATGTTAAGGACCACTCCCACAGGGTACTTAAACTGCCCTCCAGAGAAGAAAAAACGTGTTTTTCTGGTCATCCTTTCCCATCTCCTCTCTAGGGGGCTGGAAAACCATCCAGGAGCATTTGTATCCCTTAAACCTGGGCTTTTTCTAATTCAATTTGATTTGGTCTGATTTGGATTGCTGTGTCAGTGGAGAGGCTTATTGGGGTGCAGAAACTTTTCACTAGGGTCCCCTGGAAGAGCAGCTAGGGCTCTAACCACCCTGTGATCTCTCCAGCCCCCAAGCCTCTTTTTAAAAAAACTTTGTTTTTGTTTTTAATAGGAGCACAGCAATTTTGCTGTCATGGCTTTGGTGTGTAATGCTCTCCAAAGGCTCTCGTGTTGGAATACTTGGTACCCAGATGGTGGTGATGCTTGGAAGGTTCTGGAACCTACAGGACAGGCCTTAGGGTGATCATCTGACCCTGGTTTGGGCCATCTCCCTGCTTTCTGTTCTGCTGCGCACATGGTTCTCCTGTCAAGGTACTGCCCTTAGCATGTCTTCCCTGACATGGTGGACTGGATTCCCCGCTAATGTGAGTCTGAGTGAGTCCATCCCTCGTAAGTTTCGGGTGGTCACAGATGAAGAAGTTGCTAATTAATATGCACGTTTCTATAGTAAACGGTGGCAAGATTTGATAACATACACAGTTTGTTATCACTGACTGAAGCAGGTTAGTGGACACACCACCTTAGACATGGTGATAGCTACGTTTCTGTTGCTGGGATAAAAGCGCCATGATCAAAGCAACATGTGGAAGGAAGGGCTTCAGAAATATTTTTTTTTTTTTTTTTGGTTTTTTGAGACAGGGTTTCTCTGTAGCTTTGGAGCCTGTCCTGGAACTCCCTTTGTAGACCAGGCTGGCCTCGAACTCACAGAGATCCGCCTGCCTCTGCCTCCCGAGTGCTGGGATTAAAGGCGTGCGCCACCACCGCCCGGCCAGAAATATTCTTATTCTTATACTCTTGTTCATTGTGGCGGGTTGGCATGGCAGCAAGCAGCATGGTGGCAGGAGCCGGAAGTTGAGAGTTGACACTCGGAACCTCAAGCATGAAGCAGATAAGAACAAGTAGAACAAGACTTTGCGCTCTCAGAGTTAACCCCTAGGGATGCCCTTTCTCCAGCAAGCCTGCCCTACAACCCCCGCCCCCAGACAGTGCTACCAACTGGGACCAAGCCATCAAAGACTGGAGTGGAGAGAGAACAGTTGTCATTTAAGCTGTCACAACACAGATCATTTCTCTGTGTTGAAGACATTCAAAATATTCTCCACTTGCTATTTTGAAATAAGCGGTAAACTTCAGTCATTCATAGATGTCCTAATGTGGTGTGGGACAGGACATCTCCTTCCCAGCTGCTCCCCTGCACCAATTATCCATGCTCTCCTCCCCTTCCTGTCCCACACTGCCCTCCCCATTGGGTAATGATTCTGCCACTCATTAATAAGTCCTGACTCTTGCATAATAGTACAAGGTGTGTGTGTGTGGGGGGGGAGCACAAATGCTTATTGAATATTTTCTACGAGCTAAAGTTTATACTCTATTTACGGAAAATTGTAAAGAGTGTCTGTCTACCTGTGTAGGTTACGTCTGTTGACAGTAACTATATTAGAACTAGAAACTGAAAAACACGCCAAAACTTTCTATCATGGAGAAAGAATCATCGTATTAGTCCATGTTAACAGAGAACTTACTTTTACAGAAATAGAGTTTTCCAAACCCAAAATATACATTGCAGGTAATTGCTTTAGCTTTGTATAAGTCTGGGAGAAGGTAACTGGAATTTTGCATGGACTTACGTGCCCAGTTTGCTGTGATATATTGATGCTGATGAAATCAATGAAGAAAATCTGATCTCCCACATATATGCAGTTAGAAGCAGGAAGAGGAATCTGATAGGCTCCTGGAGAACTGTGCCGATTTTAATGTGGTGCCCATTTTGGCAAATGGTTTGCCCTTTCCTCCCTCTCTCCTTCCTTCCCTCTGTCTCTGTTGTAGCCACTCGAAGGTGTCCAGTTACACTATCACACAATTATTCCCATCATCAATGTCCAGAACTTTCTCATCCTGCACAACTGAATCTGTGATTTTTTTAAAGGCCGAATCCCTGCTCCACTCTCCCCAGCCCTGGTGGCTTCCACTCTGCTCCCTGTGCCGATGGACGGGACAACCCTAAGTCCTTTATGTGAGTGACCTCCTGAAATGCTGTTGTCTTGAAACAAGCTTATGTCTCTCTGTGTAGTATCTTAAATGTTCACCTCTGCGATCTGCTTCCGTTTTCAAGCTAATATTCCCTGCAGCCCCTGGTGAATGAGAAAAAAAAGAAAGGACAAGACTGGTCCTGGGTTTCATCTTATCAGCAGATGAAAGAAAGGAAAAAAGAAAGAAAAAAAAAAGAAGGAAGGAAGGAAGGAAGGAAGGAAGGAAGGAAGGAAGGAAGGAAGGACATGACTGCTCCTAGGTATGGTGGAGGAGAAAGTTTATTGTAGATAAAATGGAGGCATAGCCAGAAGCAGGGATATCCAGCAGAGTCCAGAGTAAACAAGGTCAGACTGAGCCTGGAAAGGGGAGAAGAAAGGAGCAGCGCCCCCTCCCTCTGAACACACACATAAAGAGGGGCAGAAGGTAAAGGGTAGAAACAGGGCCAGGTAACAAAAATGGCTGGATTATAAAGGGAAAGGAAGCCACACCCTGGGCTGGGGAAGTACAGAGTAAGGAGCAGGGTGTGCCAGCCAGACCCTGTCACAGGTCGGGACTGAAGGATGCTGGGAGAACCTGGCGTTTAGGTTCACTTTAATATGTTAAGTAGGCACCTCCACTATTTGTTCTGGGTTTGACACCTAACGCCAGTGTCTTGCTGAACAGCAACCCCGGGCCCAGGTTGAGCAAGTGCACCCTGTTCAGCAGCAGTTAAAGCTGGGTGAGCGTCTGACAACATTTTCAGACCTAACCTGTCTCTGTACTCCAAATTTGTAGAGAGAGGGAATGAGGAACTCACCATGTCTCTTCATTGTATTTTGCTTTTAATTACAAATCAAGTGTTCTTGATCTGGAAAAGAAAAATACAAAACTTTCTGAATGCCAACAGGATGCCACAAACTCAAAATCCCTCAGTTAAGGCTTATGTGGGCATACAATTACGGAAAATGTACACAAAGTCTTTGTTTATGTTGAATAAAGTGCACACGAGGCAGAGATGAGTTCTGTATTTTGGCCTGGTTCCCATGCCTCAATTACCCCATCATGTTTATGCAAATGCCCCGAATGCGAAAACGAAATGTCTGGAATTCCAGACGTTTTGCTTGTAGGATGTCCAGCCAGCCCTGTTGTTTTTGACTATGGTGGAGCACTTGTTACGTGAAGCTTACTAACCACCAGCTTCCACATGTTCAGTTGAGTCGCTGAGCATACTGACTGACCGTGCTTGGGCCAGCATCACCACCATGGTGCTGAGAGGGACTTCTTGTCCAGACGAGCTGTGAGAAGCTGTGCGACGTTGCTGATAATGAGAACCTCAGAGAAAGTCTAACAGTCCAGCCCTTCATGCACATGCTTTCTGGATGCTTTCTGTGGTGAGGAGGACGTCACCCCAGGCTGAGGGGGACGTGACAGTCTCTGGATTTCATGATCTTTATATTTCCACCCAACCCAGAGGACGTCTTGTTCTGTTAGCTGGTTGGGCTGTGCGCCACTCAAACACTCACGCCCAAGTTGCTGGGCCAGACACTGTCACTCTTTTATTTAAGATATTTTGAGCTGTCCACGAAGCTGGAAAGATCCAAACACTTAAACCATCACAGCATATGCCAGATGAGAGCTGAAGACTGTCTGTGTGGAGAGAGGTTGTGTTAATAGCTGGAATGACCTCTGTGAGGGCTGGTTTGAGCTAGGCGTCTTTATTGAATATTAAGTCACTTCGTTTGCTGTTCTGCTTCCCCGAGAAGAAGCAGGACAAAACATTCCATAACTTCTTTAAAATCTCTCAGCTGTAAAGCTCGGCGCAGGATTTGAATTCAGAGTATTCAGGTCTAGACTCAGGAGCTCGGGAAACCATTCCCACCATTCCTGACCCTTCAACAGATGGTTGAGTATTTATTAGATTGACTGTTCAAGATAGAACACCTCCTAAGAGTGTTTTGGTTTGAATCTGGAATATTCTTCATAGGCTTGGGCTTTGAAATCTTGGTCCTCCGGTGGTGGCACCATTAGAAGGCTGTGGGGCCTTTAGAAGGTGGAGCTTGGCTGGCAGAAGAAGGTCATTAGGGGAGGGTCTCTGAGGACTGTGTGGCCCCTGGGTCCTGTCCTGTGGCTTCTATTTCTGAAGCCTCCATATACTCCTCCACAAAGGGCTGAGTCAGTCCAGTATGGCTCCCCAGTGTGATGGACAGAAACCGCTGAACCCTGAGCAAAATAAGCTCCTGCTCCTCCCTCTGTTGCTTATATCAGATATTCAGTCAGCACATCACAAAAATAGCCAACATGAAGAGAGATAATACAGCTTTATTTTAATATCTCAGTATTCCTGGTGTTTATGCATAGACACAAGAAAATGTTCTCATAACTGCCTTTTTTTTTGCTTTTTTTTTGTTTTATTTTGTTTTGTTTTTCGAACAGAATTTCTCTGTAGCTTTGGAGCCTGTCCTGCAACTCACTCTGTAGACCAAGCAGGCTTCAAACTCACAGAGATCCACCTGCCTCTGCATCCTGGGTGCTGGGATTAAAGGTGCCTTCCCCCATTGCCTGGCCTTAACTGCTTTTTAAAGTAATGGAGAGGAACCTGGAAAGCAAATGCATTGGGCAATCTTGTCCTTGTTACAAGTGACTTGGGGAGAAGATGAGTCAAATAATATAGTCTAATTATGAATGAGGGATAATAAAATATTTAGGTCTAACAGGCAGGAAGTAGCTCAATGGAGATCACAGTGATGGCCTGGAACATTCAAGGCAGAGAAGGGAAACACAGAGTAACTGGCCTCAGTAGAGTACGTGAGACATCCTCCTTCAATGAAATGTGGGTTTGGGTGACTCTGCTATAAGGAAATGCTACTAACTGGAGGAACTAGGTAAGAGGACCACACTCTAATGACAACGTGAGTGAGTGAAAAGCTTTAGTGGCCTTCCCCTGTTGATAACAGTATCTGATGCCCACTGCTTTTTGTTTGCTTATTTGTCCAAGACGGGGTCTCTCTGTCCTGGAACTCACTCTGTAGTCAGATTGGCATTGAATTCAGAGATCTGCCTGCCTCTGCCTCCCTAGTGTTAAGATTAAGGGCTTGTTGCACCATGCCCAGCTTGCCCACTGCTTTTTAAGACAAGCAAAATCAGCTGACTAAGCCTCTACTTTGCACCTCTACCCAGTATCTGGCAGAGGATTGGGCAAATCCCATGGAGAGAGGACAGTAGGGTTCCTGGCTCCCAACTACCTGTCAAACATTTAAGGGCATTCTCTGTGTTCAGATCTATATCACATGCTCCACTTCACTGCAGAAAGCAGATTATTCCAGTCCCTGGGGTCTCCAGACAACGAGGTTATTTGATTCGGTTACAAGAATATTGAATGATTCCGCAGATGGAGGTCAGAGCTGTGGTGAATGAAGATGTGGGGTTTCAGAAGCGATGATGACGATGGATTGGTTTAGGAAAAGGAGGCAACAGCTCATGCTGGTCAAAGAGGACACAGGGAGGTAGGAGGAGAAACAGATGAAGTAAGAAGAGGGAATGAAAGGAGAGAAAGAGGGGAGGGGAAGGAAGGGGAGGAAGGGGAAGGTAGATATTGAGAGGTCTGAGACAAGGGGTTGTGTAGACGGGTCTAACATCAGTGTTTTGTCCCTACATCTCTGACTTCAGTATGTCTTTTAATAGGAAAGGATCTTTCCGCTCAGGCTGGTGAAGATGATATTCTACTGATGTCCATGTGTCTGTTCTGGACTGCTACCACTGCTGTCCAACTCTTCCGTTTCCAACATGACTGCTAACACGATTAACCCACCATCTCACTGAAATGCTCCACTCTGGAAAGTCCAGATGCTCTGTGTGAGTTTGCCAGTCCCTTGGCTCAGCGGCTTTGAGTATCACTGATTGTACTCAGCTCTCTTCTGTCCGCGAGGAAACACTGGTTACTGGTCGGTAAGAAGCACTTGTCTTATTTTTCTCCACAACACTCTCCACTAGATGACTAGTTGACTCGTGTGGGTCAGCCAGCTTCCTGTGGTAGCAGGACCGTGTCGTGTCTGTTTTCTCTGAGGCTGGCATCATGCTATGCCAGGAAGCATGCGTGAGGTGATGGGTGAGATGCCTTCAGACAGGGGACCTTCGAGGAAGCAGTGGAGTGTGCTCTTAGGGAGGGACCCATGAGGGTGTGGGCTTTATCTTAGACATCTGTAAGGAGAGGGAGGTGAGCAGGGATTGAGTCAAATAGCAGGAAAGCAGTCCTCATTAACTTCTGGTAACTACTGTTCAACAAAGTTCTGTGTATCTTCTGACTGAAACTTAGCTGGAAGGCTTTTCCCATCACATTGCTAGCTGTTGTGTGGTGCTTTGCCTAAACAGATGACTACAACAGATATTTAATAATAATAATATTAATGTTATTATTAATATTATTATGTTTGAATCAGCTGTGTTGCCTAGACTGGCCTCAGATCCATAATCCTTTTGCCTCAGCCTCCTAAATGCTGGGATTATAGGCATTTATTTGTGTGTCTGTCTGTCTATTTGCTCGCCTGTCTGTCTCTCTGTCCACATGTGTGCAGAAGCCTGAAGAGGCCAGAAGAGAGCACTGGGTCCCCTGAAACTCATTAAAGGTGATTGTAATCTGTCCCCCATGGACGCTGGGACCCACACCGGGGTCCTCTGCAAGAGCAGCACACAAACTTCCCCACTGACACATCTCTCCAGTCCCCAGAAATATCAGCTTCTAGCTAGAAGAGTGGAGCACAGTTTCTTCATGTGTGGGGGCTACCAACCATTCCATGGACAATCAATAATATAGCCACATTTTAGAGGTCTACCTACCAACAGGCAGTTTCCGATCATCTGTTATTAAGTTGCAGAGGTGCAGTGAGCATCTGTGGGAAACATTCTGGGAAGTGGACATTTGGACAAAGGCCACATGTATTTATGAGTCTGACCAATCCTTGCCACGTTGCTCATCATGAAAGTTAAATCAATTTATACCCGGGGAAGTTTTGAGTGAATGCCATAACCACTTTTTAAGGGCCCTTGGGACTTTATTGGTGGTCACATGAGGATCATTCGGGATCCTGAGTGCTTGGATCCTTTCTGGACTGATATGACCATTGAAGGAGCAAAGTAAGGGTTCTTGAGAGGTGTGGCCTGAGGTGGCTCTGAATTTTCTGGGATTCATGGTCACATCGCCAAGCTTGGACTGTAAATTACTGGGTTTATGCCTTCAAACTAAAGGGTCTTTTGATCATGCTAAAGTTTTAGAAACTGGGACCTGCTGCCCTCCAGTCTCAGGACAGGACCTTCTGGCCACAAGATGGAATTGATTCTTAGCTGGTTTTAATTTAATGTGTGAGGCAAGTAGGGAGATCAGGAATTAGAGAACTATATGAACTATCGATGAGCCCAGTGCTGGTGCTGGTTCAGCCCAGTCATCACGGCGGTGTGCACGTGATGTCAGACAAGCTGTGAGCCCCTACGGTGTGGGACCAGTTAGAAGGATCTGTAGAGGTAGTTGACCAGCTGCTCGAACCAATGAGGCAGATCCATGAAAACGGCCCACCCAACCCGGCCTTGCAAGGTGATTGAACATGAAGGATCAATTGTTTTCGATTCCGCATTTCAGGAAGTGCAGGCTCAGCTGTGGGAATGGGAAGTGTGGTTCTGACACCTGTCTCTCATTTTGGCACCTGGGTGGCCCATAACTGGGGCTTCTAAAGTGTGTCATTTAATCCTGCACCAAGGCAGGTAGTCCAAACCGAGGCCTCAGTCGTCAGAGCAATAAGGGAGGTTTATGAGTGCTTTTATTGTATTTTGAATCACAAAGGAGTGGGGGTAACATAATCTTTTAAAGATGTACGTTCTCTAATGACCCTAGCCTGGGCCTGTAAAAATAGTCATATATATGTTCATATATAATATCAGTATTTAAATATTTGCTTGTTTATATGTATATGTGTTTGTGTGTGATTGTTTTTTTGTTCATATGTATATTTTCATTATTTTGTAAGAATTTTCTCCTAAACCCATTGTCCAGTAAACTCTTGGTTAGATTTCCTTAAAATCTAGTTACAAATAGCTCCCAGGTGTCAGGGAGAACCAGGTTATTTGTCTGCTGTTAAATAACCAGCATCTCGTGGTGATCTGCGATACAGGCCAGAGCAGCTTTTAACACAGAAGGTTTCCACTTGGAAATGTTGCTCTTTATCCAAACAACTGATCTCACATGTGTTAAGTAACATCTTAAATATTACTGCAGAAGGTCTCCCTGAAAGAAAATAACCAGGCTGAATTTGAAAAACAAGCAAGCAGAGATAGTGGGTGAAGATAAAACTAACTTAAAATCCTTCTTTGGGAATTAGATTGCCCCTGTCAAAGGTGACAGGAATCTGGAGTTCCTAGGTCTCAGTACCTTGGAGTCTTTATATTATTTATTTGTTTGTTCGTCTGTTTCGAGACAGTTTCTGTGTGTGGCCCTGGCCATCCTAGAACTCACTCTCTAGACCAAGCTGGTCTTGAACTCACAGAGATCTGCCTGCCTCGGCTCCCAAGAGCTGGGGTCAAAGGTGTATGCCACCACTGCCCAGCTCAGAGCTTTTATAATTGAAAAGTGTGCACAATTTTTTTCTCAGGTTCTTCTTGAATCTAGGGAAGATGTCTTACAGCTTTCTGTCTTAGTGAGAAAAGCCCTCACGTACCAGCCTTGACCTTGGGCCCTCCACCTGGTGACACTATCTCCAGGCAAATGGAGGTTTCCCTGATATGAGGTCAGTAGATTTAGGCTTCTGTCTCCATGGGGCAGAGTCTGCCCCAGTTTCAGGTCCTGGCTTTTGTGATGACAATGCCAATTAGAAACTGACCTGTTTTTTGGGTGGGGGTGAAATCAGTTGACTTTTCTTTTGTCTTTCTAGTGCCAATTCTTCCTCCATTTTACTAGCATATATTTTGTACAAAATAAGGGCTTCATTATGATCTGTCCACATAGGTATACAATATGCATTAATCATATCCCCCCCCCATTGCCCTGTTTTGTTTCCCACTCCATTGGTCTCCTTCTTCTTCCAAGTAGCTCCCTTTCTACTTTTAGATCCCCCACCCTCTTTTTCTAAATTTAGATTCTGCAATGTTTATCTTTTTGAGTCTATCTTATTTCTCCTTACACGGTGATCTCCAGGTTCATGCTTTTGTTCTGCAAAAGACACCTCATTCTTTTATTTATTTAATGCGTGAATGTGTGTGTGTGTATGTGCACGTGTGTGTGTGTGCTTGTGTGCAAGTGTTTTTAGAGACCAGAAGGGGGAGTCAGGTGTCATGGAACTGGAGTTACAGCTGGTTGTGAACTGTTCAACACTAATTCTCTGAGTCATCACTCCCGCCCTAGATTCATCCTTCTTAAGGCTGAAGGAAACTCCATTGTGCAGCTATCCTGGGGTATTTCTTTTCTTTTTTCTTAATGATATTTATTTACATTTTATTTTACTTGTATGGGTGTTTTGACTATATGGATATAAATAACTACATGTGTGCTTGATACCTGAGGAGGCTAGAAGAGGAAGTCAGATGCCCTGGAACTGGAGACCGACCACCTGGGTGCTGCAGACTAAACTGAGGTACTCTGCAAGATCAGTTGGTGTTCCTAACCACTGAATCATCTCTTCAGCTTCTTGGTATTATTTGTTTTGAACCCAATTCTGACTGGCTTATTCTCCGAACAAGCATGATCTATCAAAGTCTACTCCCACCTCTAAGTGTAGTGTTAGCACACACATCTTGGTGTGTGCCCCAAATCAGGTGTTTTCTTATAGAAACATTGTATCCTTTGGAGCACATGATCGTAAACACCTTTAAAAAGAGAACAAAATCTGACTCTGTCTCTCAGGACTGGGCCCATGGCAGAAGAGTAGAGTCATGTAGGATTGCCTTTGGGGGACTGGCTTAGTTTATTAGTAAAGGCACTAGCAGACAGCTTCTCTGAGAAGCACTGACTCTCAGTGCAGGGGACTTCAGAGTGGAATGGAAGTCTGGCCTCTCTGCTTTTCTTTATTTCTCTCTAACTCCAGGCCAGACTCCTGCTTGACCCTTTGTAGGCATGCTCATCGTTCAAGGAATGCCTGCTTACCTGACTAATCCCCAACCAGAGTTGAAGGCACAAAGGCCAGTGTCAGTGCCCTAAACCTGGCTCTGGGTTCTGAGAACAGCCCCCAAGGTCATTCTTCAGCTGGCGGTGATCACTCTCTGGAGCAGGAGTGCTTATGTCATAGCGACTGCATCAAGCTTGTCAAGTTGAAGATAGAACAACTTCTTAGTGGACGTCCTTGCCCAACCAATGGGAGGCAACAACCAATCAGCCCACGCCCTGATCATAACTGCTTCCATATTCCTCCCACTGCGTCCTATAGTTAAACCAGTACCTCGAAGGTCGGCTCAGAGTCATGGACATTTTTGTTTGTTTGTTTTGTTTTTTGAGACAGGCTTTCTCTCCCTGGCCATCCTAGAACTTACTTTGTAAACCAGGCTGGCCTCAGAGATCTTCCTGCCTCTCCCTTGCTGCACTCCCTCCTCTCCTCCCCCGACCTTCACTAGTCACTGGACTTCTTTATCTGATCCTGCAGACATGTGTCCTGGTTACATCTCCCTCTGCTTTTTACTATTATTTATTTTTTAATTTGTGTGCCTAGGTGGCTGGGGCTAGCCTGTTGGGTCTGCCAGAGCTGAGAATTTTGTCTTAAATCTCTGTTTACTATTATGTCAATCCCGCCGATTGAGAATAAGACCACTACCACAAGTTAAAGCCAAATCTGAAGCAAGCTTCAACTAAATACTGGCCAGGTGGATGGGCTCTGGCCAGGACCATCTCTGGGTTTCCAGAAAATGGCTCTGAATCAGGGTTTACAGCAGCTTAAGAATTTCCATCAGGTTCAATCAGGGGCAAGCATACATCCTGACATCCCTCCAGCCTACATCCAATCAGGGGCAAGCATACATCCTGACGTATTTCCTGCCTGTGAATCTCCTCCCATAATGTGATCAAGCGCAACCATGTGACCCATCTGATGCAGATGGGTCAAACAAACTTGTTTAGGGGCGTGAAAAACATGGCTTGTCATCTCCCATAAACAACAGCCTGCAGCATTTCAGGAACTGTCTGTTCTCGAGCAAGGACCTTGCAGATCAGAGGTGGTTTTTTGTTTGTTTCATGGACCTTTCAGGCACAGTAATTAAAACTTAGAACATAACATTGCCTCCTACAATTACTTGGTGCAATACCATCAGGGACATCCATGATATAGGGAAGGCCAGGTCTTCATTCCTTCTAAAGGCTGACTGATGTTTCATTGTACACTTTTACCACACTGTGTTCCTTCAACTGCCCATGGACTGAAAGATTTCCAGATTATTTCCACCTTTTGGTCACTGTAAAACAGGGCTGCTTGGGACAGGAATGCGCAAGCATTTGAGTCTTTTCTTTCTATTCCTTGCGGGGAGGTGGGATGGGAGTAGGGAATGCAAAGCCATGCCAACATAGCTTTTCACCTTCCTTTTCCAGGCTCCCTCTACACAGGCTGACCCTGTGTCACAGGCATGGGAGTAGGGCGCCCGCATCAGGAAGGGCTCCTGGGTGTTTGCAGCAACGGGTTTGACTTTGTTTTCAACTGGAGACCAGCACTAAGGGAAAAGACCCAAAGTCAGGCAAAACCTCGATGTCTTCCTCTTCTCCCTTCCCTCTGCTTCCTGTGCGGGGCTTCTACCCCTCCCCCAGTCCTCAGCCACCCCCTTCTCCACGGGTCAGAGAAGACCCACCTGGCCTCCCGTGTTTATAAGGTGGCTCTGCAGTGTCACCGCTCCTTCAGGACTTTGTTACTGCCTTTTACACTTCCCACGCTGGCCAACCACACTGCCCTGCTCTCCAAACGCCAGGCCTTGGAGAAGTCATTACCCTGGCGCTCTTGACAGCAAAACTTAATTCTGCTGGGCTGCCTGCTGGTGCAGTCTGCTGTGAGTAACTCCCTGTGTTCTGGCAGTAAAAACAAATTAAATTAAAGATCCCTGCTCACCAAAGGCCTAATTCTCATTTTTGCAAAGTTTCCGTTAAACAATATCGTCTACAGAAACTACTCAGGCGCGTTTCCCCTCGGGGACCACGTGGAAAAGCAACCCTAATAGGAGAATTATTAAATTTGCCCATTAATTCCATGTTATACCCTCTTAACATTTATTAATAACATTAGGAAGATTCAAAGTCTGTCCTCTTTGGATTCAGTAAAGCATTTATGGAAATGAGACTTTGCTGGGGAGACAGTCATCGCTGGGGAGACAGTCATCGCTGGGAATCACAGCTGAACAACACAGTAGGTTAAAAGGGTGTTTGCTCTGGTAGGGAGCACAAAACACTGCTGTTCTTCTCTAATGGCTTGAAAACCTTTTAGGGAGAAGAAATCTCATTTCGTGTATTTTCCCTTCTGTTTCCCACCTCGCCTTCGGTTTGGCAGTACCTGGAAGCGGTGTATAGGGTCTGGGAACATCAGGATGGGTCTGCCGCAGGTAAGGGTGAAGAATAAATGCAGGCATGTGGGTACGTGCCCTTCTGTTGGATGTTTACTGTCCCCACAGGTCTATGGTTCATCTTGTCTTGGAAACAGACCCCAGCGTCTCAAACGGCTTTCCCAAGAAGATGAGATTTGCCCTGTACTGAACTTATGCATGAGAGAGCTGTGTATAACAAGAGGCAAAAACCTCCTGAGACCCCATCAAGCGGCAGGGGGTGTGTGTGGCAGGCCACTGGATGCTTTTATAGGGATTAAGTCTTTTTAATGTTTCCAAAGACTTTTGGAAACAAGGTCTTCTGCTCTATATTATGGACAAGAAATTTGCTCAAGGCCACGCAGCCTATAAGTCACTGATATTATAAATGCTAGTAATAATAATGAATATTTACTTATTTGCTCCACAGGCTAATTTTTGAGAACGAGATGAGGAGTTCAAGGTCATCCTTGGCTACATAGTAAAAAGTACATTAGAGGCCAGCCTGCCTTACATGAGACCCCGTCACAGCAAAAAACACCAAACACAGTGGTACTAGGACTATAGATTCTAGACATAGGGAGATCCCTGTCACTCTGCGAGACCTTGAAGTATGTCATCTCCCTGACTTGTAAAGCACAGCCGTGACAAATTCCAAACAGGGGTCTCTTTCCTCCCCAAAGGGTGGAGCTGATGGAAAATTTCCTGACTCTTCCAGGCAGGCACTGAAGCCACAGACTGTATTTGTCACCTCTACCTTTAAGGCTCAGGGCAGACACACATGGCAAACCTAGGAGAGGATTCCCAAATCTGAATGGCCTGTGGAACACTCCTCATTCCAAGCATTTTGGATAAGAATGCTTAATCTGTTTTTGAGATGCATTCCGAGTCCCTGTCCACCTGCTCTATAGTTGGGACCACCCATTGTCAGGCTCTTTGAGATGCGTACCCGCTGTTTGTGGTGGGGGCAGGCATGGCAAAAGCATCATCTACTCTCTGAACCCCATGGGTCTGCAGGCCTGCCTTCTCAGAGAGACCTGTAATCTTGAAGTTCAGAGCTGGAGGCAGCTGATGAAAGTCTCTGAGGTCCTTCAGGAAATTCTTAGTTCCAGGCAAAATGGATCTGGTTCTGTCCAATGTGGTTCCACACGGGTGGGAATGGGTCTGCATGAGAAAGGAAAAGCCATTGTGCAGACATTTCTATTTGCTGGAGACAAAAATCCATCGAGTGGGTCAGAATAAGAACACAGATGAAAAGGGTTTCCCATCTCCACTCCTCATAGTGAAGTGTTTGTGTGGAGAATAATTTCCCTGGAGGGCTCTGAGATCAGAGTCTCTGGAACTTGGAGAACACAGTTGTTTGGGAATCTGGAAGAAATGCCTCAATATCTTAAAGAGATTAGCAGGGGCCTGTGCTGGTCACAGTTGGGGGGATGGGATGGCTTCACAGAAGACCGCAGTTTGATGCTCATGGCAGATACATTCTGCCCACCGCTCTTCTGAAACACTTAGGTTTCTGACTTCTCTGCTCTTCAGAAATGGAAACATTTGCATAGACTTTATTGACTAAGCATCCATAATCTGAACACCTGAAGTACAAAATCCTTGGGAAAGGACTAAGGACACATGGTGCTGAAAAGCCTTCGATTTCTAGACACTTCTCTTTGCCTGTTTGGGTCAGAGATGCTCAACTGGGCCTGCAGCCCCTGGCTCCTCCTGCGCAGGAGTATCTGAGTCCTGGCTCAAGGACCCACATGTGTGCATATTGGCTCCCCTTGCAGCTGCTCCCTTTCCTCTTCTGGGTCAGTTTAATCAGAGTGACTATCTCAGACCAGGTTCTACCGGTTAAAGCAAAAGCTCTACTGAAGACGGGTGAAGCAAAAATCACTGAAAAGTGATTCCAAGGACACATCATAGCTAACCATGGAGATGAGGCTACGGAAGGAAGGAGGCTCTCCGTTACCATTTGAAGGAGCTGAGTCATTAGAGGAGCTGGTTACACACATTGGTATTCAAGGTTAAGGGCTGGGGATGGGACTGGGGGAGGGGAGGAATAGCTCAGTGTGGAAAATGTTTACTGTGCAAGGGTAAAGACTAGAGTTTGAACCCCCGAGCCCACATAAGTGCTGGGTGGGCATGGTGGCCACCTGGCATTCCAGTCCTAGGAGGAAAGTGGGGACAGAGGATCCCCAGAGCAAGCTGGCTAACCAAACCAGCTATATGAGTGAGCTCTGGCTTCAATGAAGAGATCCTGCCTTAATGAATAATTTGGAGAGACATCTAACTTCTTCTGATATCAATTTTAGGGCTCCACTTACACATGCAGATATGTGGATGCATACCTGTACACACGTGTGCTCACACACCTAACATGCATACAAGCACATACACACACAACTAGGTTAGAGGCTGAGGGACTAGCTCAGTGGGTGGAGGGGACCTGTTCAAATCCCCACCATGCATGTAAAAACCCATGTGTAGTAATACATGTAATACATGGAATGTAGAAAGTGCTGGAGGATCAGAGACAGGTGGATCTCTGCTTACTGGTCAGCCAGTCTAGCTGAATCAGCGAAACCCCCAAGATCCGGTGATAGACCCTTTTTCAAAACAACTAGGTGGAGAATGACTGAGGGGGACACCCACCACACACCACCACCCACCACTGACCTCCAGCCTCTCCATGCAACTGCACACCTGCATACACACTTGCACACCTATACATGAACACATACACAAGCACACACCCTTTTTTATTTTTTTAATTAAGGTTAATCATATGGAACATGTAGCCAATGCTAAGAATTTGAGTTAATCCTCCTCATAAGATCTTGATCAGGTGGATGCCATGTATGGCAAGTAAGGACACAGAGGCATAAGCAGGGGACACCAGATCCTCACGCAGGTCCATAAGCAGCAGAGCCGGGAGTTAACCTGGACCCCATAGCTGGCTATCAAATTTTGCCGACTTTAGCATCCTTGGTGGTGTTTGGGTCTTTAGAGGGCACCTGCTTTGTAAGATTCCAGGATGGCTTACTGCAATTACCTGTGCTTTCCTGCAGACCTCGGAGTAAGCAGACTCCATAAGTTCCTGGCTCTTAAATTTCAGTTACTTCAGACTGTTGCGTGTGTTTGTGATTCCTTACTTCCCAACATTTGGAACATGGATTTCAACTTCTGCAGCCCAAATTCTACCCTCGCTGACTGATTGAAAGAGGATTCTATTTCAAGTATCTTGCCATTGAGCACTCTCCTCTAGCTTTAACTCCTGGTTATCCAGGTAAAAGAAAAGATAAATCTTGCAGTCTTATCTCTTTGAGATAGGAACCATAATTGGGCTTCTTTTGCAGCTTCTAGAGTGGTATCAAAGCTAAGTTAGATTACAAAGGACTTCAACTGTCACTCTGGAAGATGCTGTTTTTGTACGTCTGTCTGGAAAACGAGTTGTTCCCTTGGAGGCGTACATACCTGACAGATATCAAATGCTGTTTGGGATGGGTGGGCTGGAACTTGGAAACTAATTCGTCCTTTTAAGGTTCCCTTTGTAATTGTGGCACTTTGATCATGTTTGGCCTGCACTGCTTCCTCCTAAGGCCTCTGAAGAGCGGTTCTGAGCTTACATGTGTGGGTGGTAAATGAAGAGGCAGGATGGCGGAGTGGGTTCCCCTGGTTACGGTTACTCACAATGTGGTCTGCTGTCTCTGGTGTGAGGCTCAAACTATTTCTTGCTGATCCAGGAGGAGATGAGCTTGTCCAGGAACACAATGTAGCCACAAGAATAAGCCCATTGTTTACCTCAGCTAACACAAGCACCTAGATGGCCAAGCTAAGTGGATTGAAACTCTACAAGGGGTTTAGTTTGCAGAGACCACTGTCATTCAGAGCAGTAACTAAGAGGGGGAATATCTGCTCTGAGTGTGGGAGGCGCCGTCTTATAGGTGGGAAAAATGGAAGCAATTCCAGGCAGCATGGGCACGCACCATTGCTCCGAGTCACTGTGTCCACTGCTGCCGTGGTCTGGGACACCAGACCCCAGCTTCTTTAGACTCTCAGTATGGACTTACCCCAGCACTCCCCAGGAGTCTCTCGGGCCTGTAGTCTCTAACTGAAGCTGCATCACAGGCGTTCTGAAATTCCCAGCTGTTTGAACTGAATAACCAACCACCATGCTCTCTTGATGCTCCAGTGTGGGATCCAATCTCTACCACATAGAATGACCTAATAACCCCCCCCCCCTTATAATGTTCTTTGTATAAAAGCCTAAGTTTTGTCCTTCTAGAGAACCCTGAGGAATCAAGTCTGCATACACAAATCTATGAATAAATTGCACAGTAAACACTTTGCAAATAGTAGCAATGGCAGCAATAACATCATCAACAAACAGCAATTATATAAATGAAACAACTAGCTTTGTCATAAGGACAGCCCCGAGGTGTGTCTCTCCCTTTGTGTGGGGGTGGTTGAGCCAGTTAGCTAAAGAAAGAGAAGCTAGGCCTGAGTTTTATAGCTGAGAAAGATTTGATCTGCAGAGACTCATTTATTGAATCTCTAAAGTGTCGTTTGCATCATCATGTACTTTCAAAAATAAAAATAATAAAAAGTGGCTGCCAGTTGAGCGGGTACAAGGAAGTCCCTCGGCTGGCATGCATGTCTGATGGCGTTGTTGGCTAAGTGCCCTGTCTCAGAGGCAAACACCACGCTTTGCACCTATCGGGTTATCTAAATATTTATGAAAGAACGGCTTCCGATGATGCCACCAGGGACACGCAGCTGTTCGTGCCGCGGAACGTCCGTTCTGCAAATTAACACACTCTGAGACGGAAAGGAAAGCGTGCTTTCTGAGGCACCCTGCATGCCATTCCCTTCGCCTTTGCCTAGGTGAGCTCTGCCTTCGTGCTTTGTTTGAAAGACCAAGTGAAACCAGACCCCTAAGCGACCCGACCTGTGTGCACGAAGCTACACCTGAGTGCACTGGGAAGAAAACAGGAGGTCTGGTCTGCAGCCTCTACTTTGGGCCTTAGAATTCTAGCTTCACACTTTTCCCCATATTACATAATCCCGTGGAGATGTAATGTTGGGGAGGCCAAGGCCTTGAAACCCCTGCGAGATTCGTCCCAAAGACCCCCAGCATCCAGAATTCCAGGAATTTGCTGTTATATAGAGGAGGGCAGGAGTGGAGGCAGGCACACTGGTTGATTTCCTCTCTTCACCCCAGGGGTAAAGACGATGACCAGGAAAAAGCAGCACACTAGACTGGACCCAGATAGCTCAGGGCAAGGGGCAGGCCGCAGTTTGGAGAGCTGATTTTGACTTCCATCACTTTCAGTTTTCCCTTCTCTGTGGTAGTGAGGATCTAAGCCAGCACCCGGTAGGTGCCACAAAAGTGATGTACCCCTGAGCTGTGGCCCCAGCTCACAGCTTTACTGAGTCAGGGTCTTACGGTGTAGCGAGGTGGGCCTCTAGTTTGTGATCCCCGTCTCAGATCCTTGAGAGCTGGGATTGCAGGTGAACCACTGTGCCTCGCTAACACTTATTTTTTTCCTGTAAAAAATACATACAACCGCCAGGCGGTGGTGGCGCACACCTTTAATCCCAGCACTCGGGAGGCAGAGGCAGGCGGATCTCTGTGAGTTCGAGACCAGCCTGGTCTACAAGAACTAGTTCCAGGACAGGCTCCAAAACCACAGAGAAACCCTGTCTCGAAAAACCAAAAAAAAAAAAAAAAAAAAAAAAAACATACAACCAAAGCTACCATCATAGCCATCCCGGCATTCTGCTGCGCACCACCCTAGTCCACCTCAGAGCGACCATCTTCCCAGACGGTAAATCTTGTTCCTGCATCCCTAGATCCCAGAGGCCTCCACCCTCCTTTTGGACTTTGTAGATTTAATTGTTCTAAGCACCGCACACACATCTGGTACTTGCTCTTTCATTAGTGACTTACGTCTCTCAGTGACTGGCTCCAAGGCCTACTCTTCTGGCCTGTGTCAGCAGGGGCACCTGGGAAAGAAGACCAGTATTTGCTGTGTGGCTATACCACATGCATTTTAATTCCCAGTTATCTGTCGCTTGGTATATGTTTTGCTTCCAGATTTCGGCTGTGAACTCGAGTGGTACAAAAAAACCTCTTTGAGTTGTGAGTTCAGTTATTTAAAACCGAGTCATAACGTTGGACTATTAGAAGTTGCCAGGAATTGTCCTTGTCTTCACAGAGGTGAATTTCCCCCACGCTCATTTTGTTGATGTATTTTTGGTGGGTGGGTGTTATAGCAGTTACTTTTTTGCATTCTTTTACTTTTTTACTTCTGTGACAAAAGACCTAAGAAAAAGAGCTTAAGGAAGCAAAGGTTTGCATTTTGGTTTGTAGTCTGAGGGTACAGTCCATCATGGTGGGGAAGGCGTGGCAGCGGATAGTTGGTCACATGATATCCACAGTCAGAAAGCAGAGAGACGCAGATGCTATGTTCAGGTCACTTTCTCCTTTTGATTCAGTCGAGGACCCCAGCTAATAGGATATTGCTACCTACATGCAGCATGATTTTCTTCCTTCCCCAGTTAAATCATTCCTGGAAGAACCCCATAAATACCCCAAAGTGTGTTTTCATAGTGATTAAAAATACAGGCAAACTGACAATGAAGACTAACCACCACAGTTGGTTGTAATGAGGGCTCTCCCACCTCCAATGTGCAAGGGGAGGCTAGGTTGCATCAAAGACCTTGGCAAATCTACAAACACAGCTGTTGATGACTTCAACAGATAATACTAAGTTAGATTGGAGGAAGAGCCGTGGATGGCAACACAGACCAGAGCTGCAGCAGGATCATAGACCCAGATATGGCCCCAGGCTGCAGCTCGGGCTGGGTGTCACTGTAGCCTCAGGTTACTGTGCAAGGTACTTAGATCTGCAAGACCACAGCAGCCCCTTGACCTTCTGACATCAACATGACCTCAGGTTCTGGTCCAGACCCTAGATTTCTGCTTTGCCTTTAAGGGTAACAGGAGCCACAGACACCAACATGGTCCCTGGTTGTGGTAGGGCCATGGCCCCAAACATGACTCCCAGCTGCACCTAAGCCCTAATGGTCCATGGTCCCAGGCCATTCAGACATGGTCCATGAGGTGGAGTGGCCTTCAGGCACCTATGTGGCCACATGTGGCAGACCCACCCCCAGGCATCCTCACACCCCTCGATGGTAACAGGGGCCATGGACATCACCATGGACTATGTCTGTGGTAGGACCATGGACCCAGACATGGCCCATGACAGCAGCCCAGCACCAGACGAACACCATGTCCCTGGGTGGCAGGCAGGCTTCCCACATTAGCCTGTTCTTCATGACCTTCGCCTCTTCAGATCCATCTCTATCTGTAGGAAGGACATGAACGTCTCTCTGCCTCTCTCTCCCTCCTGTACTTCATCATATATTAGCTCACCGTAACGATGCCGTGAATTTTACTTCCTCACGTGGGTAGGTTGGTAAAGTAGGCCATGACAAGCAGCCGCGGTGTTGGAGGCCCCCAGTCCCAGGAGGAAGCAGAATTTACGGTGAGAGGTTTAACTGAAGAGAATCTAAACATAGGCACAAGTTTCACAAGTGTAGGTGGAGTTAGGGAGTACCTAAAAATAGCACTGACCACATAGGCACCAGAAAGCAGCTTTGGGACAAAGAGCAGAAAGAGTGTCACTGGGGCTCATGAAGGCCAACTCCTGGGATGACTATCTTATATTCTTAGGTCCTTAGTTTCTTTCTCTTTGGGTATAATTCATATATCATGCAGCTCATAGACAATTCAAGAGCTCTCATAGACCCATAGGGTTGTACAACCATCTGGTTTCTAATAATGTCATCACCTGAAAGACGTCTGTACATAATGGTATCCACCTGTCTTTCCCTATAACTCCCCCACAGCCCCGTCAGTCACTGGCTTCCCATTTTTCTCTTGCATTTCTAGAACACATATTCTGCCATAGCTCTGCTTACAGGTCTGTACCAGACTGGCCAGCAGCACCTAACTCAGCCATGAGCACAGCTTGTGCACACCTCTGCAGGGCACAGCACAGCTTTCTATACTTAGGAACATGAGACTTTGACACTGTGCCTGGGCGTTGAAAAGCGATGAAATCTTTAACAAATGGTATATAAATGGGGCTGGAGAGATGGCTCAGTGGTTAAAAGAGCACTTGCTACTCTTGCAGAGGACCTAAGTTCTGTTACCAGCACCTGTGTTGGGTGGCTCACAACTACATATAACTCAGGGTTTAGGAGATCTGGTGCCCTCTTCTGGACTCTGTGAGAAACTGCACCCACACATTCACATACCCATCCCACAGCCTACATATACACACAATTAAAATAAATCCTTTAAAAAAGCATTAAAAAATAGAAACGTTTTTCATGTATTGAGCAGACAGACTGAAGGATGTTTCATGAGTTCTGAACGCAGAGTGAGGTTGATTTGATATGCAGCTGGGAGCATATGCAGTGGGCTCCTTAAATTTGAGGCTGTTTGTGCCTGTCTATAACTGACTGTATAAGTATAGAGAGTATTGTTTTGGGTATTAATAATACATTTTTGTGAATAGGTGGATCTGAAGATGTGGAACCTACAAATAATAAAGATTTACTGTCTGCATCTCACAACACTGAGGCACTCGAGCGGCCTCTTTCCCTCTGCATGTTACTGGCCTTCCATGTTGTAGCATGTCATCATTCTTCCATTTCTTTCTCATTGCCAAAGGACACTCATTGTGTGGATATGGTACACTTTATGTGTGCAGGCTGTTTGGGTTGCTTCCACTTTCTGGCTCTAAACATGTTCAGGAATACACTGACGAGGGGCAGAGTGGTTCAGAATATTTATTTGCGGTTCTTCAAGAGGTCCCCAGCACCCATGTCATGTGGCTACAATCCTCTGTAACTCCAACTTCTGGGGATCTAATACAATCTTCTGACCACGTGGGTGTGCCCTCATGGGACACGCTCACATACAGAGACATACACATAAACAAAAATAAATCGCTTTCAAAGCGAATGTAGCGAAAACCTTTTCATTTGTGCATGTAACCAAGGCTAACATTTCTGGATCATGTAGTAGCTTGGTTTGTGGCATTTCTGGACCATAGAGAAACTTTGTTCTTGGCATTTCTGGATCAGAGAGTAGCTTTAAGCTCAGGAGACTCTGTTTACAGGGCAAACTGCACTGGAACCTCCACTAGAAAGGTTTCCTAAAGCCTGGGTAACGTTTGCCATCTGCCCTATCACAGTCATCCTGCCCAGAACACAGAGCGCCTCACTGTAACTTCAAGCCTTATTTCTCTAACCACATCTGCGTTTGTAACAGGTATGGATTTAGTGTCTGGAAACACCGGCATCTCTTCTCAACGTTTCCCTGCCTATCTTTACTCCCAGAAGCCTTTGCATGAGAGGCCATACCTGGCTGGTTGGAGCAGTCTGAGCCCTCCCCCCTTGTTGTCAGGCACTATGGGGGAAGGCCGGAAGGTGCGGAGTGTGCAGGTTTCCAGCTGCCTCATTCTCTTGGACTATTTGTGGAACTGTATCTGAGGGGCCTCTAAGGCGCTGAGGGACTCATATGCCCACCATTCTGATAGCTGTGAGGTAACGAGGCAGGTATGATGTATGTGTGTAAAAATCTATGCGGGGGGGGGGACACACAACACGTAGGTTTGGAGCAGGGCTCTAACTTTTCTCTTCGACCCTACCTGAGCCTGGCTGCTTCACCTCACTAAGTATGGGCTGTGAACTGCCTGGCTGCACACTGCCCAACTTCCCATCAGTCTCCCCAGGGTCTGGAAGGGGAGATGAGAGCCTGGGGAGCTCTCCAGCCACGACGTGAGTGGACACCACTTCCAAGCCATGACGTTCTGTCGTCATTTACTGCCGCCACTCTGAACACTGCTGTCACCACTGAACACCGCTGTGGCCACTCCCACGCTCCATGGCTCCTCGTAAGGACAGGGAGAGCCAGGCCCTGTACTAAGCCTTTTAATGTAATTCTCATTTAATACTCACATAATCCTAGACATTAAAAATGTATTATTCAGCTAATGCTTCCACAGGGTTAAACATTTTTAATATATTATCCTTTTAGTCTCTGTGCAGCACGGGGGTGGGAGGGTGTTTTGCTTTACCCTCGGCTGTTGGTGGGCACTACCGTATCCATCCACTCTCTAACACGTTCCTTCCCGTTATTGGCCACTTTCCAGCCATTGACCAGGCCTCCAGACTTCCTAGGGCTCCAGCAGACAAATAGCTGTGGGATCGTGTTTTTATTTCCAAAGCTGTAAACTGCCCCAAAATAGATTTTACACAGTTTACAATGTGTTTGACAAGCAAACAGGTTGTTGCTGCCAAATTCTGTTTTTTAATTGAGCTTGTATTTGAGTATTGGGGACAGTAAATACCCTACCCATGGGGGTATAAAGTTGTAGTAAAGGTACTGGAGATCTCCTGGGAGGGCCAGAGGGCCAGGAACATGCAGGTTTCCGGGTGCCTCACTGTCTTGGGTTGTTTGTGGAAATGTATCTGAGGGGCCACTAAGGAGTTGAGGGGCTCATGGCCACCATTCTGACAGCTGTCAGGTAATAGGGCAGCTATGATTTATGTATGTGTAAACATTCACGTGGGGGAGAAAACACGCAACGTTTGTGTTTCCGGTCTGGCTTAATTTGCTTAATACGATGATTCCCAGTTTTGCTTACATTTGGTCAAATGATAGCATTTCACTACTTTCAATGGCTGAGTAAAACTCCGCTGGGCATGTTCACACCGCTTCAATTTATCCGTTCATCTGTTGGTGGCTGTCGGGTTAGTTACTCATCTGGTTGCTATGATCAAATACCATACCAGCTTAGGTGGGGAAGGCTGATTTTGCCTCATCTAGTCCATCATGGAGGGGAGCCAGAGCTGCAGGACTTGAGGCAGCTGGTCCTAGTGTGCCCGTAGTCAGGAAGCAGAGAGAGAGATGGATGCTAGTGTGTGGCTTGCTTTCTCCTTCTGTCTAGTCAATCAAGAAAGGATGGCGGTCTTCCTTTGTAACTCCGGTACCAGAGGCTCCAATACTTCTGGCCTCCTTGGGTTCTGCACACAAACATGCATGCAAGCCAAACACATTAAATAAAAAGTCTATAAAAGAAGACAAACACCTTGCCACCCACTCCTGTTATACAAGGCAGCCCTTGTCTAATTGAGCTTCTGTACGCTTTGACCACCCTGGCTTCACTTTTGCCGCTTTATAGTCTTTGATACTTTGTGCTCCACTTCTCTGTCTCTGTAGATGAGGTCACGGGGCATCGTCTCACCTCACTGAGCACGTGTCTTTGTTTTGGTGTCCACTGATAAATGGGCAGTGGCAGCAATGATATTGATGGCGACGATGATGATGATAGTGACAGAGGTCAGACTCGTTCTTACAACAGGACTCCCTTATGACTTAAGGTTAACTAGTATTACCTTGTATATGCTTACAAGTTGAAGAGGCTGATGGAGTTGAGAGATGGGATATCCATGAGATGCTCGACCATTCAAAGCATGAGGGAAAAGCAGTCAGGGTTCTGGACACAGTTAAGAAACAAGGCTTCCTCGGGATATGAAGCATCTCTAGTGATCAGGCAGCAAAGTAGACCAGGCAGATTCAATCATACCAGTGGGTCTCAGAGCAGCGTTTTGAGTGATCTGGTAAGGATCCATTTCCTATGTGGACTATGAAACAAGTCCTTCCGCATAGCATTGATAAGGAAGTTGGACACGGGGAAGGCTGGAGAAGGTTTACAAAAACTGTTACGGAGGCTCAGCTGATGAGCTGGCCAGAGCTGTCTGAAGGCTTGCCTTCATGTACGTGTGGGCTCAGGATTTATAGTCCAGGCTGTCGGGTCTTTCTCCAGCTGCTCAAACACAAGAAGTGAGCACACACATTGGGTTTCCCAGCGAGTGGATTTCAGCCACATGATGTCTAGCGAAACTCAATGGAGCAAGGATACTGGCGGTACCAACGGTGAACTTCTAAATCTTGTACTCTTATCCAGAAGTATTGGAAAACTGAAGGAAGGAGAGGGCTGGAGGATGGGAGCAGCGAAAACAAAGGAGCTACAGGTCATAGTGAGGCCAAGAGCTATTTTGGTAGCTGTAATTTAAAAAAAAAACAGGTTGGAAAAGGAGGAAGCTGTGGTCAGAAGGAGGGCGCTTGCATTAATGGTCTTGGAGGCGGTGTTGAGAACCAGCGGGAAGGAAGAGTCAGGACAGCCCCTGGAGGATATAAGATGAAGGCTGGAAGGCTCAATGTGTTAGATAAAGTAGGTTTGATATATAAAACTTGTTTTCTTTACTTTTCAAACAGTCGTTTGGCAAGGATGCATCCTGTTTTCATTTCTATTAGTTCTTATTTCAAGGTTTAAAAACCACATCCTCAAACATAGATTTCCTCAGTTATCCTTATCAAGATAAGAATCCTATCCCCCTGGGGACAATGAGGAAGTGGTGTTTCAGTCTAGATTTCCGGCATTACACTCTTAGTATTATAATTAGGTCTTTATTTTTATGCTATGGGTCTCTGTCTGAGCTGGGCTTTACCCATTCATTCCGCTGTGTGGTCACAGAACACAATCATTAGGAGTTTTAATTTTCTTTGTCCTTGTTTCATTGGTGAGTGCAGAGACCAGGGGTCAAAATGAGATGTCTTCCTCAATTGTTTTCCATCTTGTTTCTTTGTCAGGGCTTTATATCTCTGCTGATTGGCTGACCAGCATCCCCGGACTCTTCTGTTTCCTCCACCCCAGTGCTGGGATGACAGGCAGTAACACTGTGTCTGGGATTTGCACGATACTGAGGCTCCCAACCCTGGTCCTCATGCTTGCGGTTGTCTGAGCAGTCTCCTCAGCTCGCCTCACTTCTTGGAGATTGTATTCTTTTCAAATTCTGGTTTATGTTCTTTGGCGGTTTATTAATTAGCCTTAACGTTTTATTGTTTTGTTTCCCAGCAACGACTTTAGGTTTACAATACAAATTTTACTCTTGCCTCAAAGTGCTGCACTGCCACATAAAGTCCTGTATGCACAGTCTAAGAAGTCCAGAGTTGCAGCTTGGTACCCCTTCTCTCTCAGTCTGAGCCATTAGAGTCTCCCTCACGCTGTAAAGCCCAAACTCCATTACATGTTTCCTAAACAATTGCTTATCCGTAAGTGTGCTCAAATCATACTTTGAAACATGTTGTATAATTTTCGACATGCTTGTTCTATGCTTACCTAATTACTATTTTCATTGTAGAGAGACCTCTCAGTCTCGGCACTATTGATATCTGAGTCCAGATAATCCCTGTGGTGTGGCTGTGCTGTGCGCTGCAGGATGCTTAGCTGCAGCCCTGGCCTCTGCCCCTGAGATGTCAGTAGGAATCCCCAGAGCGGAGACTGAAGAGCTCACTCTTCAATTTTTGTCCTGAACACAAGCCCCTCTGAAAGACTTAGAGCATCATATGCGATGTTATTACACAGTTGCCAAAGCCAGGAACCTAAGAGCCATTTAGCATAGCTTCTTCTTAATGCTTTATCCAGATTTATCAAAAATTCTATTATTTCCACCTTTCTAAATATATCCCAACAGCAACCATCTCTTCTGTTATTTATTGCTGCCATCCTAATCTCAACTTTCATCATTTCTTATCTAGGCTAGTACAATGAATTCCTAACTTGGTCTTGCTTTCTGACTTCCTCTTGAACTTTTGGTCCACACTGTAGCCAGTGTACTTTTCAGAATACAAATCTTGCAAATACATCTCTCTCTAGCTTATAATCTGAACCAACCATCTGTGCTCGGGTCTCTTTGCTGTCTTGTTGGGTGGCTGATAAACACGGCGGGTGAGATTTACCTGAAAGTAACGTGACTTTATATTAAGAGATGATTCTGAGTTCTTGAGTTAGGACTGGAAATGAAAGAGGATCCTGACCTCTCAGCAGAGAGAAGGGGGGATGTTCCAAGTATGAAAACAAGTTTGCAAGACACAGGTCTCTAGACTTTCCTCTTAGTTAAGCAGTAATATTCTGTACAGATTTGTGTCTGGAGGAAGGCTGAAGCGCACAGTGGGGACTTACGGATGGATGTCAGCTGTCTAGCAATGACTTTCTCTGAGCACCTTTGGGGACACAATAGAAAGACAAGTGTAACTTTGTCCCCATTCTTAAACACCTGTCTGAGTGGACAGATCTCATAATTTGCATATCTCTTCCCCCACACCTACCCCCCCCCGAAACCCCATCACTTTATTCTTTTCTATGACTTTGAACATAACTGTGTTGTCAGTTGCTCTGAGGAAGCCAAGGATTTGTTTAAGTCATATTCAAAATAGGGCCACAGATAACTTCCTCCAAACAAAGCAAAACAAGGCTCCTAAAGCCAGGTCCTGGATCAGATACTGAACTTTCCGCTTGCAACCTGCCACTCAGTGGAAACAAGTCGCAGTGCGAGTTTATACCTTTGAGGATGGTGTGGAACCAAAGCCGGACAAGAAACAGAAAACGGGAGACCTTGGAAGATGAAAGAAGGTTCTGGCAGGGAGCAGAATCAGATAAAAGGGTTTCCTACAGCTGGCAACACTATCAAAGGTGGCATTGTTACTGTTGACAGACAGAGGTCTCCATTTACAGAGCCTGCTGATTCTTTTTTTAAAGGAGTGGTAGCTGTTCCTGCCCTCTTCACTCAAAAGCCTGACTTTCCTCTATGTTGTTGGTGTGTGTGTACATGCACACACCATGCACACGTACACATACGGGCATGTATATACACACGTGCACACACACATCACATATTTTTATGTATTGTTCTCTAAAACATGACGTTATAAGTAAGTCTCCTTATGCTAGGCAAGGATGAGGCTGGCTGCCCTAGTGTTTCCATGTTTTCTGGGAAGCATGAGCTATTAGGAATTCAGTGTTCATGCTAGAAGAATCCTCGGAGATGGCTAGATTTGCAGGGAGTGTGAAAATAGCAGGACCCTTTCCCCAGGCAGAAACACCACTGTGAAATCAGTCTGTAAAAGGCAAAAACAGCCGTAAGGGTGTGGAGACTTGGAGGCACAGAACCCCATCTTCTCTTGTCCCTCAGCACTGAGCTGGTGTCTGGAGCATCAAGCAGAGTGTTCTGGGGCTGCGGTTCCTTAACTGCTGACTTAGTGCTATTCTTTCTGCTCAGAGCCCAGAGTTACAAAACTTGATCAAGAGCCATCTCATGGCCAGAGATGGCTAAGGATTAAAGAATTACGACCCCTGCCTTATGATATAGCCAAGGGGTCATTATACCTCTCAGAGCTCTGCTGATGAGCATAAGACTAGCAGCATTTCTTTTTAGGGACCATGGGGGTGTTGTAAAGCTTTCTGGGAGCCAAGGAATGATTTTGGAAATAATTTCAGTGGCTGAGGAAAATAGTATCACTTGATTCTGATACCCAATGCTGGGCTGCAGAGAAGGTGAACAAGGAGCAGGGCTGGCTCAAAAGCAAAGCTACAGATTCTTGCAGAGTCTCTGATTGCTTGCTTTCCTCTTGACGATGCCTCCTACAACGGAGGAGAGGCCCTGCCAGCTGTGGCATTTCAGGATTGTGGTTGGCATTCTACTCATTTCCTGTGAGACCCTGGAATGGCTGAGTAAGCAATGCCCAGGCTTCAAACCGACTAACTCCGCTGTGGTCCAGACCTCGCGTCCCCTTGAGCACTCTCTAGGATAATGTAGAGACTATGAAATTCAGGCTTTCTTTACCATGTGACACTTGGTCATCTGAGTCCGCAGTCACCATCTGCAGCTCCCAGGTCATTGGGCTGTGTGGCCCTCATTGGTGTGAGCCTCAACTTTGATCCTTGCCTCCCCTGTGTCCAGTGCACTGATCTGGATGAGGGTGTGTCACCTGAGGCTCAGCGCTGTACTCTACAGTCGAAAGAAGACAGACACCTAAATAAGGAAATCTGGAGGCAAAGAGGGACATGCACGAGCCCATGCAATCAATACGGGAGGGGACCCACATTCAAAGTCAGAGGCATCTGATCGTGAGGCTCCCTCTACAGACCCCGCCATCCTGAGTCAGGATGAGAAAGAACAGGAAGGGAGAAGAGCTATGGGAATGGACAGACTATTGTTTCTGCCTCACCTGTCCCAGGAGCATGGCCCATGGATCTCATGGCTCAGCTTTGGTCATTACCAAGGAGAGAAATCATATCCCTCCTTACCCACACAGATGGAACCAGTTCCATTAATTGAAAGGTTCTTAAAATGACTCCTCTTATATATTGAACATCTGGGTCTTGTTTATGATGAATTAAAACAGGCACAAGGTTTGAAGAATCCCTGAGCAGGGGCCAACAAGGTGACTTCTTGCTCAACTGAAGCACACTGTTATGCTGGAAACATCAGTCTTGAGGGTTGCAAGAGTGGGAGAGGCGGAGAGCGTGTCCTCTCTGGCAACGATGCATGAATTCTTCCGAAATAAATGGCAGTCCAGAAGAAGGATGTTCAGAGAAATGAATTCTTAAGGGGAGACTTTGTTATCAGCCAGGAAATCAGCTTGGCTTGAGGGTCAGCCAGGACCCAGGGACAGTAAAGGGCAGGGGGTCACTGCACCCACCCACTGGCCCCATGCCCTCTCTGGCTCCTGCTGCAGGAATTTTAGAACATTTAGCTTGATTGTCAGCAGACTCTTCTGTCGCTCTGTTGTCTGTCTGGCCTTTCTCTGCTCTCACTCTTTAGCATTCTCTAAGTATGTACCATATAAAGAATATTTATTATTTATGTATTATATGTTTGCATACTGTACTTTATACATAGTAGATTATATCTGTTATATGTGGATGTGAAAATTATGTCTGAGATACACCCACTATTAAGCCGGAGATATGGCTCAGTGGTTAAGACACATATTCTTTCAAAGGACCTGATTTGAGTCCCAGCACCCACAATCAGGCAGCTCACAGCTGCCTGGAACTCCAGCTTTTCAGTCACCTCCTTGGTGTGACACAGAACACATGCACACGAACAAATAGCAGAAGTAAAAATAATAAACTAGGCTTTTCCTTCTCGTGTGTGATGTTTCCCATCAACTCTGCAAGCCCAGGTGTGCTTTGCCCTGTTCGAGTTTAAATGTGTGTAAGGCAACTTTCTAAGTCTTGGTCCTTGCTAGCCTTGCTAGCCATTGGAAAACTAGTATGGCATCCCTGTCAATCTGTCTTACCCTTGCTGCATACAAAGCAACGTTGTATGACTTTGGGTGAGTCTCTCGTTGCAGCTCACAATACCTGTCTGCGCTCTATGTGCTACCATACAGTTCGCGAGCTTCGGGCAAGGGGCTGGAGGTTGAAACACACAAAGACCCACAGACAGAGAGATAGGGACATGGGCCTCTAGTCACTGGTAAGAAACTCTTTATTCAATAGCACCATGGAGGCTTATATACCAAACAGTCAGGTGGGCCAACAGGTGAAAACCTTATCCTCTGATCCTCAAGGCCAAGGCAACACGTGCTCGTGAAGCAGAGCTGGTAAACAACTTTGACACAGCTTTCAGTAACTCAAATCAGAAGGAAAGTAAAGATCTCTACCAGGGAACAGCAGCTGGAGGTCAGGACTCCAAATGGTCTCAGTATCTCATTCTCTTTATTAACTGATGTAGGCTTTGGCATAGAGAATATTAGGGTGGCAATATTAGTCTTGGTGTACAGGCCCAGAGGAACATCCCTTAGAAAGCAAGAAAATTGCTACAGGAAGGATCCATCAAATGAGCCTTGGCATCGCCCTGCGGTCACACCTTCTTCCAGCATGCAGGAGTCATCTTCTTAGCATGCCAGGCATCAGGCGCCCCCCAGCATGCCAGGTATCACCCTGCCCCCAGCATTCCAAACGGCTGGGCTGTAGAAGAAGTCTTCCCCTACGCAGCGAAGCTGAAGTTCACTGAACTGAGTTGATTAAATCACACATCACAAAAGCAGCTCATTTTCCCCCCAGGTATTTTATTAACACATAGTTATGAGAACCAGGTATTTTGAGAGCACCGTGCTTCAGGAATCCATAAAACTATCAATTATTCTCTATGTCTTCAGTAACAGATGAGTGTGATAGACAGACCAGCTACCTTGAACTGGATGCCAGGAGACTTGGGCTTTAGCTCTGGCATCGACAACAGTGAATGACCTTAATTAACCCCGGCTGCTGAAGGACGTGTTCGTGTTATTGATTTTCCAGATTCTTCCAGTGTAAGCCAGTGTTGCTATTATTTTTAATTTTGACCGATCAACTCTTAATATGCCAGAAATTATACTGGGTGCTCTGCACAAATTTTTCATTTATTTTCATGTTAATGCTATGAAGAAGGACTCAATTTTAAAGATATAATAGACTCATAACAATTATATATATTTAACATTTATCAATGATGTTCTGATATATTATTGAAACATATATATGCATGTGTATATAGAATGTGTATATATATATAGCATGCATGTGTATATATTATATATAGTATGTGCGTGTACAATGTGTCAACTTGACACATTATATATGTGTGTATATGTATATACACACAGTGTCAACTTGACATATTATATATATGTATATGTATATGCATACGTATATATACACACACACAGTGTCAAGTTGACATAAACTACAGAATCACCTGAGTAGGGAACCTCATTTGAGGAACAGTTTTAACAGCTTAAATTGATTCAGAGAGGTGCATGCCCAAGTGTGGCTGAGTAATATCATTGATGACTTTTGTACCCCAAGAGCTTATACAGCTCCCTTGATAGTATGAGAGCTAGCCAGCATGGAGGGAACTTCCTGGTTAGTACCAACCTGATTGCTCTCTCTATGTCCTGTGACCAAAGCGTATGATGTCTTCAGCAACAGGAACTTAGTCAAGTTTTGGAGGGCAACCGGGAGCAATGTTAATATCCTGTATCGCTTCAGGAGTCTTCAGGATACAACTGATGAAAAACCCAGGGGGCGGTCTCCCACACCTGGTACTGGTTTTTAATTTGACAGAAACCTACGGCTTCTGGGAGATATGAAATCCCCTATGTAGGGTAATTCCAATTAAAAGCTTTTATAAGGAAACATATAAACCATCACGTTTCCATATGACTTGTCACAGTATTAGTTACCCTTCTTCTGACCACTTTCCTGCCTTACCCTCCCACTCCCTCTTCTTAACACCACCCCAAGGTATTTCTCTTTCTCCTCTATCCATCCCTTCCTTAGATCTGTCTTCTCCCTTTCCACCAGTGAACCCTTTCAAGTTTTCTGGATTCTACAGGCACTCCAAGTCAAATCACCAATGTAAAGATGCTGCTAGGACTCATAAATGAGTGGGCACATGCAACATTGGTCCTTCTTGGTCTGGGCTGCCTCACTCAGTAGATTGTTTTCAGGCAGTTGGACTTTTGAAGATTCATATATAAACACATGGAGTATGTGTCTTTCTCTGTCTGACTGATGTATTTAGCACAATATCTCTAGGTTCACCCTTATAAGTGGTATTCACATATCTACCTGAGAGACAAGGGCATGATAGAAGTTCAGTTGCCCAGTGCCCCAATGTGAATGAAACTGGGTTCAGGTCTCTCTGATCTTAGATCTCACTGGCTGGACCCCTCAAGGCTACCAGGAGGATAACAGTCAGAGTAGGGACAGTCACACTGAGGCTGTGCTGCAGGAGCTTCTTCCGCTCCTCCAGCCAATAGCTGCTGAGATACCAGCCCACTGGGGCATGGTCTCCCTCTCTTTAAAAAAGCTGTGGCAGCCCTCCTCACACTTTCTTGCTTCTAGCTCCGCTTCCGGCTCCGCGACTCCTCTCCTGATTGCGCAGAGGGCTGTTGTCTGGGACGGTGATCTGTAACTTTTTCCCCCTTTAAATAAATAACCATTCTATTAATCATAATTCCAAATTGGCATGGGATTGTTTGTGATTTATGCCTTCAAGGCTGGGACTGTGGGAACGGCACTTGTGATGGGGGAGAGGCAGGCAGAGAAGAGGTCCTGTAGAAGGGCAGGCTTCACCCCCAGACACAGGAAGCCACCGTAAGGTGAGTCACACACACAAAGATAGAGTGACTCAGAGCTCATGCTCCTTGAATGCTCCATGAATGAAAAGACACAGCCATGTGTCAAGAGCTGCGGCATATTGATCTTGAACCTAGCTAAAGCCCGAATATTCTCACAACTGAATTAGACAGGTGCATCAATATTGGAACGAGAGAATTTTTTTCCCATGTTCTTGCATGCCCCGAGTCTTTGGGCTAGCCTCATGGCAGGTCCCAACTCCTCTACCCGAGGTGACAAGTCATTCCAGGGGTGCTTGGACTGGTATCTCCCTTATTCTAAATTCAGCTCTCATTCTTCGGCATCAAATGCTTCATGGCAGTTAAAACTATTAGCAGTGGGCAGTGGTCTCAACTCTGCCATGAGTCAGTCTATCATTTTATTCCCTTACAACCAGTGGGATCCATCCAGGTGAGAAGTGATGGCTACATGGATGACCCTCAGGTGTTTACCAGGTGCTTGGGTGAGGAGATTGGCACCTGCAAAAATTCGTTCGAAAAGAACAGAAGCTGTAACGAGTCCTGGAAGATTGCGAGTCTCGGAGAAGGAAGGATGAGCATCTTCCTAAGGACTTTAGAAAGCTCTGTCACCCTGCCAAGCCTCTTTGACACTGGAGCTCTCCCTTGGGATCGCTGGCTGCACACAGGCGCCCAGGTGCTATTAGCCAGCTGCCATAGGCCAGGTGGACTCTACAGGAGAGGATTAGGAGTGCAGCAGTGTCTTGGCCATCCCGGAGAATGGCTGGAGAGGAGCATGTGTGAGCCTCAAAATGCCGGTGATGTTGGCAGAGACTCCCTCTGTGGCATCAGCGTGAGCCCAGCAGAGGCACGATTTCAGTGGGAGACAGCTGAACTGGGCAGCCCCTGGTTGGCTCTTCAGTTTCTTCTTACTGCTTCTATCCTGAATGAGAAATGGAGAAGAGTGAGGGAAGGGAACGACCCGAGGGGACCTTGACCTTACAGTTGAGACCCATTATTTTAGTGCTGTGCACTAAGAGAAGAAAAATCTGATCCCATATGCATCAATCTATGCATTTTTACAATGCTGCTCTTCCAGCTATGAAAGCCAGGCATTTTCACTGCAAACAACTAGGAAATACATAATTAAGTAAATAAAAGGTGCCTAGTCCCTACACACAGACACAGAGACAGTTAACATTTGCAAGTGTTTTCTAATAATCATACACAAAAGTCTACACATGTACATATTACATGTGTGTATAAATTTATTTGTTGCATGTTTATCAGATTAGATTTATACCTTACATGTTCTGTGAACATTTTCTTGTGCCATTAGGCATTTCTCGGGATCAATTGGTCCGAATGACCATAAAGCATAGCACAAACACACGGTAACTTATTGAACCATCTCCACACCGCCGGGTTGGCTCCTATTTCTCTGCATTGAGAATGCTGAGACCCTGCTTACGCTGCACACACATCCTCAGGAGTGTATCTCATTTCCTAAGATACTCTTGTTCTTGAGACTCTTGTAGGGTAGGAGACATTTTTATCACAGGTGAAGCTCGGTTTGCGTTCTGTTTCATCAGAGGGGATACAGACGGGAATGATATTCTGCAATCAGAGGCATGAAGCTTTGCAGTGTTGGGGCTAGGAGGAATGTCAGGCAACTCATCAGGCTGAATGGTCACCCTGAGCTCAGATCACTTTTTTACTCCCCACCCCCACAGTGAAAAGACAATGACATCATACTCCTCGGCTTTGCTTTTGGAGCTGAGAATTTTGGGAGACACGGTTTGCTCAACAGCCTGCGAGAATGTGGCCGGCCTGGTCTTGCGCCTTCTTCTCCTCTAGCTTGATCTCTAACCCTATCCAGCGACTCTGCAATGTCATGGCAGCTCAGTGATAGAGCATTTGCCTCCGGTCACATGGCCTGGGTACCATCAACATACACACATTCACACGCACATCCATAGGCACATGTATACACACACACACACACGCACAGGCACATGTACACACACATACACACATGCACACACATGTACATACACACGCACACATACACATGCCTATACATGCAGATTCTCATGGTCAGAGTTTGATGAGACCAAGGCTCAGCTTCTGTTTGCTGAGGAGAGAGCCTCTGAGGTAAAAGAGAAAGGAAGCAGCCCAAAGTCTTGTGTCCTTCTGTCTTATGTGCTTGTGATAAAAAGCAAACTAGTGAAAAGAGACAAGAAGGGCCCTTCCTTGCTATGGGGTCTCGTGAGGGATGAGAAGCAGGTTCATGTATTAGTGCATGCCAAGCTTACAAGCTCACTTTCAGAATGAACTTGGTAGAATTTGAAGTATAGTGCCAACTCCAGTTTTGCTTTTTTATGACTCAAGATTAAACAAGGTCCAAATTTTAAGTGGAAAGTTCCACAAGTGAATGATCCATATGCTATAAATTGTGTACTCATTGAGTAGGTGATCCAGACCTTGATCATCTTTCTCTGCCCGCCCGTGTGTTCAGTGTCCACGCTGTATGCCCTACCCCACCGCTCTCTCCATGGCTGCTTCCACGCAGATCCACGGTCACAGGGTCACAGGGCACGTGTCCAAGGGATCCTCATTTCCTTGATATCTCATTTCCTCTGTTCTAAAGCACAAGAGCAGTGCTTCTGCAAGCGCTCCTCTTCCCAAGGAGGAAAGCAGCTCTGAGAGAAGCCAAGGCGTTGTTAAGAACACACTCTATCTGTGAAGTTACGAAGAAGGAAAAAGAAATCCCTGGCAGTTTTGCACGAACTGCAAAGTTACAGTCGCAGTATGCAAGTACCAACCTAAGATGGAAAGAACATTAAATCACAGGGCTCGGTACCACGTCTGCCCTGAGGGGCTCGGAATGCAACTTTTCACGATGAAGGGAGAGCACTGTTAGCAAGCTCTGCAGGAAATACTGAGTTTTGTTCTTCCTTTAAGTCATTCAATTAGGTTACATTCCGATTATGCATTCAGTATTTTTTTTAAAAAAAATCTTTGTGGGTTGAAGGAAATGTAGACCGAGCCAGCAACCGGTCTCTGCCAGAGTTAGGGAACCGAGATGACAGCCACGCTGATCTTTGAAGAGGAGGACTGTACTTGAATGAGGTTTCAAATTTGACAGACGCTTTCCCCAAGATTTGTGTTCCAGTTCTGAGAGAACTAAGCTAGGGGAGTGCAGACTCAGAATCCCACAGATGAGGAAATTGAAGAAACAATCGAGCAAACAAGCAAAGGAACAACAGGGATGACTGAAGGCACAAGAAAGACTTTACTGGGAGACAGGACTCTGTGTCTCTGGTGTCTCTGGTGACCGCATCCTGTCCGTTATCCCAAGAGCTTGAGTGATGATGAGTTTGAATGCAATGGATAGCTTTCTTGGTAGAAGAAATTTCGAGACAGGATTACATTCAGGCTGTGGGATGGCCATTACTCACTGCTCTCATCTAGAGAGAGAGAAAGAGAGAGAGAGAGAGAGAGAGAGAGAGAGAGAGAGAGAGAGAGAGAGAGAGAGAATGCAAAGCAATATAAAATGTGCAAAAAGATATACACATATGTGGTTTGGATGAGAAAATGCATGAGCAAATTGAAAGTTGCAACTGCAAAAAGTATTAAAAAGGAGCCCCTCCTCTGCACCAGGAAAGAGAAAAGGTGCCCTGAGGGAAAGACCCTGCCCACTAAGGTTTCCAACTTGTTAAAAAGCAAATGTATTTGAAAAAGAGAGCTTGAACTAAACATACAGCCAAAGGAGTTCCCAGTTCAAAACAACTGTCCAGGCACACAGAGGTCTCTATAGCAGTGGTCCAAGAAGGCCAGGATTTGTATGGAGTGGACAATTCTACAACAGTATTGTCCACATGGTACTGGTTTTGCAGACATGAATACAATTTTTAGGGGTCATGGAGTCCTGTTCCTAGGTTCTACCAAGATCAGGTGAAGTGAGGAATGTTAAGAATCACAGGGAAGAGGTCTTGAAAGACCACTGGATGAAACTGTGATGATGAGCCTAAGATGCATTGAGACCCAGAAAGTTGGGTTACCAGGACTAGGGCATAACTGCCAACAAAAGCTGTAGGCACGGAGTAGATACAATTAAGAGAGAAGCTATGCTAGCTGCAGGTGACTGAGCTGGAAGAGTGGAGAAAGCCAAGTCCTTTGGAGCCCAAATGATTTGGCACATTGCCTTTAATCCCAGCACTTGGGAGGCAGATCTCTGTGAGTTCAAGACCAGTCTGGTCTACAGAGAAAGTTCCAGGACAGGCTCCACAGCTACAGAGAAACTCTGTCTTGAAAAAAAAATTCTCGAGGTATTATATGGAGATGTAGAATTTAGCGTTTCCTCCCTTGAGTTTTGGTTTTACTTTGGTCCAGTCCTTCCTTTCTAGGTCTCCTTTCTTCTCTTTTGCAATCATAATGTTTATTCTGTGCTGTTGTATATTGGTTGGTAACTTGCTTTGGATTTCATAGGAGCTCTGACTTCCTGGAGTCTTAGATGAGACGTGAGACCAATGGTTCAGAATAGAATACCTAGATATAAGTACATACACTTAAAGACATTTGATTTTTGATGATGACAAAAAATAATTGCTGGGGAAAAGAAAGCAATTTAGCATACAGCGGCGATGGGAAAGCTAGATATAGACATGTAAAGGAACAAAATGATTCTTATCTCATATTCTAAATAAAAGTAAGTTTCAAAGAGATCAAAGACCTTAACATAAGACTTGAAACTCTGAACAGAGGAAAACATAGGGGAAATTCTTCAAGACACAGAATAAGGAAGGACTGCCAAATCAAACATGAGTTGATCAGAAAATAAGACCAAAGATCCGGAAGCAGTACTTCAGGAAAATTTTAAAAAGAGGTGTACAGGAAAGGAATCTGTTGAGTAAAGAGGTACCTATTGAATCAGAGAAGGAAATCTGACAATTTCGTAGTTTGCTTTCTATTGCTATGATAAAAACACTGACCAAAAGCATCTTGGAGGAGGAAAAGACTTCTCATATCATATACCCTACAGTCCACCATGAAGGGAAGTCAGAACAGGAACTCAAGGCAGGAACCTGGAGGCAGGAACTGAGGCAGAGCCCATAGACCAACACCACTTACAAGATTGCTCTTCATGGCTTGCCCAGCCTTCCTTATTGTACATCCCAGGAGAACCTGCCCAGATATGGCCCTGTCCACAGTGAGTTGAGCCCTCCCACATCAGTCAACGCTCAAGAAAATGTCCCTGCCGACTTAGCTACAAGACAGTCTAGTGAAAAAATTTTCTTAGTTAAGGTTTTCTTTTCCCAGATGACTCTAGCTTGGGTCAAATCAACAGAAACCAAACCAGCACAAACATCTTTATGTTTGACAGAAGAATAATATCTAGAATATATAATAACACATAAAAGAAAGGAAACAACACAATCGAATGTGTTCAGGAACTGAACAGAATTCTAAAAAGAAGAAACAGAAATGGTCAATATTTTTTAAAATGCTCATCCTTAGCCATCAGAGAAATGCAAATTAAAGCTGCTTTGAGATTTCATCTTAGCCCAGCCATGGCTATCATCAAAATAAATACTGGTGAGAATGTGATGAAATGGGAACCCATATTTGCTGTTGATGGGAGTAATTTTTGCAACCTCTACAGAAATGAGTTTGGAGTTTTCTCAGAAAGCTAAAAATGTAATACCTATAAGCCCCAACTATACCACTTGTAGGAGGAAGACCCACTTGTTTATCCCAGCTGCCTAAAACAGAAATGACCACACAGAAATTGTATTAATTAAATCACTGCTTGGTCCATTAGCTCTAACTTCTTTTTGGCTAACTCTTAAGTCTTAATTAACCCATCTCCTTAATCTGTGTATCACCATGAGGTCGTGGCCTACCAGCAAAACTCCAGCATGTCTATCTCTGGTGGAGGGGCCATGGTGTCTTTCCCTCTGCCTTCTTTCTTTCTCCCAGCATTTAGTTCTGTCTTCTCTGCCTACCTAAGTTCTGCCATATCAACAGGACAAAGCAGTTTATTTATTAATGGTAATCACAGCACACAGAGGGGCTCCTACATCAACCACTCATGGCCTTATATCCAAGGACACTATACTTCAGCATAGACACTTGTATACCCATGCTTATTGCTGGGTATACCCTAGTGAGCCAGCCTAGATGCTCAAAAACTGATGAATGTATAATGAAAATGTGTTACATATGCACAATGGAATTTTATCCAATGGTAAAGAAAAATTATAGGGAAATGGGTAGAACAGAAAAATATTATGTTAAGTGAGATAATGTAGGATCAGAAAAATGAACACTACACGTCTCAGATGTGGATCCAAGCTTCTAATATATAGGAGTGCCTGTACATAGATGTGTGTATGCATGTGTGTGAGCGCATGCACACACACGCACACACACTCACACACACACATGGGGGTGAGTCTGTGTAGAGCCCAGGAAGCTAGAAAGGGACCCATTGTATTAGGAAAGGAGGCTTAGAAGGAGGACAGGACAGGGTAGCAGAACACACGTGGTAGGGAAGTGTAAGGAGTAATACAGGGTGGAAAGGTTTGAGTTGGGATGGAGGCAGTGAAGTGGAAAGACTCTGAATATATGGCAGAGCCACAAAGAAACCTTATTCTTGATAAGTTAGTTAAAAAATGTAAACAGAAGTAGCCTTCATGAGTAGATAAAGTGACTCCCCAATGCCCTATCTTATTAATTGGAAATCCCAGTGCCTATTAGTTAGTCAGGGAGGACTTGGAGGACTCCCAAACAATACAGGCGGCTGCCACTGCTGTTGGATGTCCACAAGAACTAGACAGTAAGGCTTGCTTTCAGAGGTTACCACATCCAAGTCACAGAAAATAGAGAAGTCAAGCTACAGCTGAGCCAAGCTGGCTCTCCTAGTGCCAGAAGGTGCTATGAGAGCTCCTTGGGGGACATTTTTAGTAGCAGTCTTTCCTTACCTATGGGTCCTGCATGCCAGACTCCTGACCTGACAGGAGAACTGTGCCCACTGATGAAACAGTAGCGAGTCTATTATGGGGTTAACCAGTTATCCCTAATTGGATTTTAGTCTTGTTCCACTGAAGGGCAGTTTGGATCTGAATCTGTAAACAACATCAAAAGCCTGTGGCTGGGGAGGTTATTGACTCTAGTGGGAAGCTACTGTTATTTATTTTGCTAACTGGACATGATAGGCACATCATAGCGCCTTCTAAATGTTTATCTTTATGCTCATAGATTAGCGTTGCTGCGCACTTTGATCAGAGGAGTTTGCAATGGTGGCACTTATTCCAGAGGCTCATGACCGATAAAAGCGCTGAAGCTAATTGAAAGTTGAACGCTCAGTCATAAACAGGCCATCTGTGTGACCCTTCCAAGGCCAGGGAGTATCGCAGAAAGATTTATATATTTCTGTGGCAATCATGAATGGTACTGTTTCCCTGATTTCTTCACCAGCTGGTTTGGGATTATACGTAGGAATGGTTGTTGACGGTGTGTTAATTTTGAGTCCTACCCCTTTGTTAAATGTGCTTATCAGCTCTAGGGCTTCCTAGGTAGAGTCTCGAATGGTTCTTATTGCATTATTCACAATAAAGATATGTTGAGGTCTTCCTTTTCTCCTGCTATCCTTTCACCAGCTCCTCTTGTCTCATTGCCCTAGCAAGACCTCCAGTGCGACATGAAGAGTGGGGGAGACGGATGGACACCCTTGTCTTATTCCTGAATGCAGTGTAAAGGATTTGAATTTGTTCCATGCTGTCGGATATGTTTGTCACATAGAACTTTTATTATGCATTATGAAGTAATGTTGAATTCTGTCTTAAAGTATTCTCTCCACCCAAGATCCTCATGCAATTTCTGTCTTGAGTCCATTTATGTGACGAATTGCATTTACTGATTTGTGTATAATGAGTCCCATTATTTCTTGAATAAAATAAACTTGGTAACAGTGAACAGTCTTTGATGCATTCTTAAATTACATTTGAAAGTATTTTGTTGAAAAAATTTACATCTATGTTCATCAAGGAGATTGGTCTACAATTTCTTCTTTTATTATTTTTATCCCACGTGTCGGGAGGATAACTCTGGATCCGTGAACAGTTTGGTAATCGTGTTTCCTTTCCTGCGTTATGGATGGTTTGAGCAGCATCGATGTAGAGTTTAGATGGCCTCTATTAGAATTCAGATGTGGATCCATCTTGACCTGGACATTATTAGGCAGATCTTTAAATGAATGCTTTGATCTTACTGCTTCTATAGATCCATCTGAATTATTTATTTCATCTTCTTTTAATTTTGGTACTGTCATACAACCTAAAATTCATGTTTCTTTCATATTTTTAAGTTAATACAATGCATATTTTTAGGATATAGGAAGACTCCATTTTCATCTCTAATTTTATCATTTTTGCTCTCTTTTTTTTGTTGGGTTGGATATCAGTTTGCTGATCTTGTTTATATTTTTAATGAGCCCTTCCTTTGCTTCACTGATTCTTTGCATTTTTCTCATTTCTATGCATTAATTTGTTTTGATTTTTCCCCATCTACTGATTTTGAGTTTGTCTCGTTGGTTCATGTATTTTTCTAAGGCTACACTGCTATTTATATGAGATTCTCTGATCTCTGTGTAGACACTGAGAACTCTAAAGTCCTCTCTTGGTGAGGTCTTCTATGGATCTTTCCATATGACATATTACATTTTTTTCACTTGTCCGTATTTTACTATATTTTTTCCTTTAGAATTTTTCCTTGCTGGATTCTTCTTTTATATCTTTGTTGAATTCTTTTATAGCTTGCATTGGCTTCCTTATTTCCTTCAGTTACTTGTTTTTGTTCTCTTGGGATTTGTTGAGTTTGTTGTCTTTAATTTGCCTGACTGTTCATATATAAGCATTGTTTTGAATGCCTTCTCTGAGATTTCATCTGAGCCACACTTACTGGAGGACAATACTGTAGGAGCATCAAATTCTATTTGTAGTTTATTTCACTTACACCTACATTTCCTTTGAGTATTATAGTTTGTCCCCCTTTAAAATGAATTATTATTATGTTGTTTTGGTTAACATCCTATGTCTTTGTATATCTATCAACATACCCAAATGAGTTAAGGGATCATTTAAAGATTTTTAAACAAAACTAGTCATTTGTGAAATTTATTTCACTTATTTATCCACTAATTCAGGTTTCTATTCCTTTAAATAATGCACTTATCTTTCTTCTTTATTCTACTCTTTTCTTCCCTCTTCCTATAGAAACATTTTCAACTGTAGATTTTTTATTTTGCAGATACAGATGTTAGCTTTATTTCTTCAGTCCATCTCCTCCAATAACTATAACATTCCAGTTCCATCTCCACTGCACAATTTACCTACAATTACTAATACTACATAACAAAAAAAATCACAGGATTTGGTGACATTAATGAAAAGTTGATCTCTCTCTAAGTTGTAGGGTTTTCCTGCTTTTATTCTGCTATTCTATGCTGGTCTGATGGGAAACCTGTCTTAGCTCCACATTGGCCTCATCTTCAGCAAGCTTCACTTGGCCCTAGTTCATGGAGACTTTTTCTTTTGTTATGGTTTTTCGAGACAGGGTTTCTCTGTAGCTTTGTTGCCTGTCCTGGAGCTAGCTCTTGTAGACCAGGCTGGCCTTGAACTCACAGAGATCTGCCTGCCTCTACCTCTCGAGTGCTGGGATTAAAGACTTGTGCTACCACCATCCAGCCTTTTTCAGTTTTTGACCATATTGGGCACAAACCCAGCTTGTGTTGGACATGCTATCATCCTTCACCTGCAAGCTATATAATCTCTCTGCTTTAGTTCAGGTGCATGGCTTCTCCGGCCTTGATCTCTGTGACTGGAGAACCTGCTTTGGAGTTGCTTTATTCAAATAAATCTGTTCTTATTCCTTTCCACTTGGCTTGATCCAGCTTACTGCATAGGCAGTGAAACCTATTACCAGGAGACAGAAAACCTATTAAAATTTACTCTAATTTATTTTAACTTTACTACTAAAATGTTGCAGGAAGGACTGTGGCAATTTCATCTTCCTGACCCAATCTCTGCATGATGTTTTTGATCTCTTACTGTTGGCATGACTGCCAGCCTGAGGTCTCTCTTCCTCATTTTCCTGGAGACCACCTTTTCGTTTCTGACTTCAATCCCCTGCTTTCTGTGGCTAGACCTTCTGTTGTGTTTGTTTGTTTGTTTGAACTCCCTTGCTTTGGTCATGCATCCTGCCATAGCTTTCTGAGAATCATCTCTGTGAAATATAAATATTGGGAATTTGAATATCTGAGAGGGCGTTAGTCTTCTCTAAAACCTGATTGAAAGTTTAGAAAGGATGAAATCTATGGTCATCCTACACCCTCCCATACCATATTTTAAAGTGTATTCTTCTGTGCTGTAAAGATTTTTTTTATGTGTCTATAAAGAGGTAGGGTAGCCTGTATGTGATGCCTTTGAACCTTGATTGTGGAAGCTTTCCTTCATGTTATATCATTCACATTTTCGGAAACAAATGTTTGGAAAGGGTAAAAAGCTTTGAACTTGGCCACCTCTATGTGAGATCAGTAAAGAGTCTAATTCTTCTTTCCCTGCTACCCTGACCATACCCCCACCCCAAGACACCAGGCATTGCATTTTCTCCTGCTGGCAGTTTTCGCCCTGGTTTAGATACTGTTGTTGCTTTGCCTTGGGTTAATAGGTACTCTGTAGACACAGCCATCAGTCCCTGCCTTGTGGGAAGGGAGGAGAGCTGGGTGGGACTAGCTAAGGTCTCTGCAGCCTCCCCCACTGCGAGCTTAGTGGCCCTTAGCTTTTTCTTGGGAAGAAACTTGCCTGTCTCTGGGGTGGTGCCCTTTGTGATTACTCTTGGAGCACTTCTTGTGAATAAATCCTTTGCAGGGTAAGTCAGTAAGGGAGGGTCGACAGAGAAGAGTTGGTAGGACTCCGCATGGGTGCTTCGATTTGCTTGTATGTGGGTGCATCTGTTTGCTTGCACGCTGGTGGGGAGGCAGGAGGGTAAGTTCCGGTTTCCTTACAGAGCTGGAGGAATTTGCAGTGTCAGCATTTGACCCTGAGAAACAGTTCAGAAAGGAGAAGTGCCAGCCCTCCTGGTCTCTGAGATGCTATAGCACGTCTCCTTTCAGAGCAGAGTTAAGTGTATTCCAATCCTCCCAGCCCTATCAGTACCTAAATGGTCTTTCATTCCCATATTACACATCTTTTCCTCCCTTTACCAGATGAGCTCTACCTTCTTCCTTCTGTCTCCATTACTTTGAACAGAGGGTATCTCACAGGTTGTCAGTAAATGCAGCGTTTATCGACTGGTCCACTGAATAGGCTACCTAATGACGGAAATAGCTAATCAACTTAATCATCTGATTTAAGGATGTGAGGTGCAAGGGTGGGGGGCAAAAAACCTTCCTTTATGTCTTCAAGACAGTGCATCCTATATGCATAGGACTGTCCCCTTCAGGTGTTACCTTGGATGAGCTCTGGCATTCAGTTTGGTCAACACCAGTCCAGATAGGGCTGGGAGGAGATCATTTAGATGTATTTAATGTTTTAATCAGTTGACTTGCAGGAAAACTGAATGCTCTCTACCATGTGGGTGGGCTCCATTCAACCATGTGAAACTGTTAAGAGCAATGGCTTTGGGGTTCCCACAGAGGAAGGAATTTACAATGAAAACTCTATCAGTTTCTAATGTGTTGTCCATGAAACTCAGACCTAAGACTGTACCCATTCTTTCGATACAAATTCCTAGCTTGTTGACTCTTTACTTCCAAGCTCTTTAGACACTTTTGTCCCCTCACATATGCAGAGTTTCTCCAACTGTCTATCTGTGTCTGTCTGTCTCTGTATCTGTCTCTTTCTCTTGTGTGCGTGTGTTTCTTGCTGATTTTGATTCTTGGGCGAGCTCTAATTCCTACAAGGGCCAAGATCATGTCAATTCTCACCGTTTCCCATGCCAGACGTTGTGCTAAATACCCCAATATTGTGTCACTTTAATTTAGCCCCACGATGACAGGCATTGCTGTTGTCCTCACTTCACCTGATGGAAATCAAGGTAGAGATAAGTGACTCCGTCCACATTCATAGCTATAAGTACTGAGTCCATTCCTCAGCCTAGGTCTGTTCGATGAGGAAGCATCTTTATTCAACACGGAAACTAAAACATGAATCAGAAGCGGCCCTTTGTGGAGGCCTTGTAGTGCATTGCAGGGAGGTAGGCATGGAAACAATCACAATCTGCAGGGTAAGGACTAACAGTACAAGAGATAAGTTTTGTGGAATTTTCAGACGCAAGAAAGATTAATTTGGGCTCCTGTGGGTCCCACGAGGCTTAGTGGGTGATGGGTTCAACCTGGACTTTGAAAGATGAGTTTGACAGAGCGGCCGGTTGCAAACTGATGTGGGGTCTTGACATAGTTAGGAGGCAAATTCCATCATCTTTGGGAAACTGCAGGTCATTGATCTCAGGGCACAAGGGAGGCCACTCAGTCTAGAGCAGGCGGGTCAATTAGAAATTTGTTATGGACGACACATTAAAAGTTTATAGCAGTTGAATGAAAAGCTAAGATACCAGTGAAATTACATTTCAAATGCATCCCAGCATATTTTAATAAGTAGCCCATATAAAATCACTAATGAGGCATTTACATACTTCTGCAGAATAGCTTCAGAATCTTAGGACATCTCAATTCACCATGCACTCAGTGCAAACACTCTAAATGAGAAACCTTGCACACGCCTTTGGGTCTTGTGTATAATCCCCCGCCAGGGCATCTCAAGTTGGATTGGTTGCATTTCCAAAGTGCCTGTTAGCACTATGTGATGCCCAGCTCCCATCCTCCTGGATGGACAGCGAAGCTGAGCAGAGGCAACGAGGTCCTGGGAGTGTGCAGGAAACTGGGAAAAATGCTCAGCTTGGAGTAGATGGAGAAAAGGGGCGGCTGTGAGCAAGGCGGGAGGATGGGTAGGGATGGGTCACAAAGAGGATGTGTTTATATTTAAATAGCAGGAGCCAACATAGGTGGTTTGAGCAGGGAAGGAACAAATTCAGCGTTGAGAAACTGGTGACACAAATGGTGAAGGGTTCATGGCATGGCTCACCAGGAGGAACACCAGTAGAAAACAATGGCTGTGGTTTTTAGCAGAAGTAAGAGTAAGACTGTGCTGTGGGCCATGGAGAAGGTAGCAGCTTCCTGGGTGAGAGTTGGCCAGCAGAGATTAGGAAGAAGGAGCCCTGGGGGTGGTAATGGCTAACTCTCCAATTTCCTTCCTCCACAGCTGGACTACAGGGCAGAACAGACTGTACAAGGCACCGCTATCCAGTCAAGAGATTGCATCTTCTTTGCTCTGAGAAATCAGAATCAGTTTGCGGAGCCTTGTCCCTTCTCCTCCATGGGGGATGTGGTCCCTTCTCTTCCCTGGAGGATGTGGTCCTTTCTCCTCCCTGGGAGATGTGGTTCCTTCTCCTCCCTATAGGATGTGGTCCCTTCTCCTCCCTGGGAGATGTAGTTCTGTTTCTTGGCCCCTCTCCAATAAGAAGGAAGGTAGGTAGAGTGTTGAATCCTTAGGCCATCTTCTTAAATCAGGGTTCCATCCCTGTTCCATTCTGGTCTAGCTGACCTGAGCATGCCCCTGGCCATCTCTGTGTCCGTGAGTACCCAGCAGCACAGCTAGCCAGGGGATAGCCCTCTGATAGGTCTAATGATCTGTTATTCTACACTCAATGCACTGCTGACTGCTTTAATGAGCTGGAAGTCTGGAGGAGGAGAGGCAAAGATGCCTTTACTTGGGAAATGAACCCCGTGTCAAGGGAGGGATTAACCCGGAGAGGCTTGACTTGCAGTTCAACCACTGGTGATAGACTATCGTGGACCGTGAAAGCCCTCAGTGACTGGAACAGCGGTCGTCACAGCAGCTTCCATGCCACTGTTTATGTTAGATTGTGGCCGTCCAGGAGCCTGTTTGGTGTCTGTCAGACATACTTAATGGGGAGATAATATGGGACCAAGAATGTGTAAGATTGTAGGGAGAAGGCGAGGGAAAGGGAGTGAAATCATCCCTGGGCTTGTTTGTTGCATACTCTGTTAGTTAGGAATGACCTCCGGAGGCTCCTCAGAGATAGCTCAGATTCTGGGCCTTTCCCTTAATCCCTTCACAGTTTCTTTTGGGTATCTCCTTGGGTGTCAGTGTTGAATCTCTGGAAGGATTCATCCTAAGTGAAATTCTGAACCTTTTCCTTGCTAATGTATTTGCTATTTCCCTGCATTTTTGATGGTTTGTTCAGTTTCTTCCTTTATCTAGAATGAAAAAAAAAATCAGTATATAGTCCAGGCTGCCTAAGAACTTGCTACATAATGCAGACTGTTCTAGACCTTGCAATCCTCCTGCCTCAGCCTCCAGGATTACAGGTGTTCTCCACCACACCCAGCCTTTTCTGAAATTCTGATCTTCTGTACTTGTCTATTCTCTGAGGTTTAAGTGAATTCTCCTCATGGAGTTACCACTGTTTTATGTATGCTATCGTATCTTAACATTTTCATTTACTTTTAACTTTATTTAATGTATCAAGTCTTGTAAACTTTAGAACAACACAACACACTTTTGTTTTTTATTATTGTTCTCTGACTAAAAGGCAAAGCAAAAGGGAAAAGAGCAACAGAGAAGAACTTCTCTGGAACAAAGGAGTTTATATTAGGTCGTTTTTAAAACCTTAAACTATCCTTGCCAAAGTCAAGGACCATGCATAGAATCTGACCAGAAGGCTGCAGGACCTGGGGTGTGTGTGTGTGTGAGCATAACTTTTTGAAAAATGTGACACACTGAACCAGTATTTTTATGTTGGTCTTTAAAAAAAATGACAATGTCAGAAATGAATCAAGTCCAAGACCTGTTAGGTTAAAAATTAAGAATGCAGGAAAAGAAGTTATAGTATTTGGATTATCTTGTTGACATTAGGCCTGTCACAGTGCCAAGAAGTTTCCAGTCCTTTGCTGGAGGACTGTTGATCAGAACCACAAAAGCTGTCTGTACAAGAGCACACAGCACTCCACCGTGCATCAGCTCCTTTCAAGCCACCTGAGGATTAGTCACCGGCGTGCCTTCTCGAAGCTTCGTTCCCAAGCACAAAGGGAAAACCTCTCACAGTCAAGCCTTCTTCTTAATAATCCAATTTGGATCAATTGACCATAACATCATTCAGAGTCCTCTTTAACCCAGTAATGCTCAACTCCTACAGGCTTCCAGGATAATGAACTCCATATGGCGGGAGGTGACTGAGTCTACCTTGATCTGTTTAGAGGAATTCAAACCCCTGCTATTCTAGCAGGGCAGGTGTCTTGTTCAGCCTTTTACTACCCCACAGGGACAAGCACCTAGGTGCCCTGTATACAGTGCACTTCCTCCAATGTTCTTTGTCCCAGGTAAAGCTGCCCCAGCTAGGCGGAAGCATTGGTCCCCTCTATCTGCTGCACAACTGAACAGAGGCCAGCTAAGTTTCCGTTGTTGCTTCCATAGGGTCTGGACCCAGAGGACACAGTACAGAAAGGCCTGGGATGTACATTGAGCTTTTAGTTTCAGCATCTGCTTTACCCTTTCCAGGTCTTACACAAGTCATCAGAATCTTCCCAGCCTTACTCCTCATCTGCCCAGACTCTTTACCAGGGGGTTGCATGGGGGAGTGTTTTGAGAATGTAATGAGCTCCAGATGAACATTGTGGGTATTGTTGTCCTTTGATGGATATGGCTTCTGGATCCTCTTCCCACAGAAGCTTGGAGAGTTGCAGGGTTGAAGCTGTTCCTTTTCACTTTCATGCCCACTGCATCTTGGACCTTACTTGTTCCCTCTCTGTCCCTCTCTGTCCTGTTAACTCTGTTTCCATTAAAGTTCAGGATGGAGTAGTCCCTAGGTGTGCTGTGGGACAATGGTCTTTTATCCTATCACTTGTATTATTTTTAATAAAATGCTGATTGGCCAGTATCCAGGTAGGAAGTATAGGCGGGGTGACCAAGCAGGAAGTAGAGGCGGGGCAACAAGAATTCTGGTAAGAGGAAATAGTCTACAGTCATCATCCAGACAGAGAGCAAGCCAGACACAGAGCAAGCAAGATGTGACTGCCTCGTTGAAAAGGTACCAAGTCACACGGCTAACACAGACAAGTATTATGGGCTAATGTAAGTTATAAGAGTTAATAAGAAGCCTGAGCTAACAGGCCAATCAGTTTATAATTAATGTAGACCTCTGTGTATTTTCTTTGGGACTTAATGGCTGCAGGACCCAGTGGGGCAGAAATCTTGGTCAACATGGATGCTCTGGTAGATTGAGGATGTGTACAATGCTGTCTTAGACACATTTGAGCCACGGCAATTCAATTCACATTATGAAGGCACATACTAGAGGCTAGGAAAGAATTAAAGTGTAGGACTGACTCCTTGGGAAATTGCCATGGCTTGATGGGAACAGCTGCTTAGACAGGAAGGACACAGGGCCATGCCTGAGTCTAGTGGCTACTGAGTTTATTTTTAAAGACATCACCTTCCTACATAGCCCTGGCTAGCCTCGAACTCTTAATCTCCTTAACTTCCTGCGTCAGCCTCTTGAGTACTGGGATTATATGTGTGTACCACCACATTAAGCTTGTTGAATTTGTCTGTGTTCAGGGGAGAGGAAGAGGAAAAGACAGAGAGAGAGAGAGAGAGAGAGAGAGAGAGAGAGAGAGAGAGAGAGAGAGGAGAAAGATCATGCAGTTCACCCAGGCTGGTCTTGAACTCACTAAGTAGTGAACAAATGACCTTGAACTCTCAATTCTCCTGCCTCCATCTTCCAAGTGCCAGGGCTTTAGGAGTGCATCCTGACCCTTGTTCCATCCCTGATAGCATGCTTTCCTCTCTTATAAAACGGCTTTTTAAAGTTATTTTAAACATACTTTATGTGTCTCCTGTACAATAACTCTTAAGTCCTGATTATAGCCATATAAAGTTAATATTAGGGTGTCCCCATTTCACGAATAAGGAAATTGAGGTGCAGAGGGGTGAAGGATCTTCCCAGCCTCACCTGGTGGTGTAGCTTCAACCTCAGCTGGTTTTATCTGACTCCAAAGTCTGCAATGTTGATCAAAGGGAGGAAGCCCCTGCTAGGGAACCCAGTTTGGTTAGTGATGTGAACACAGGCTCCTAACCCTAAGCCCAGCTACTAACCTGCCCGGTCATATCACAGAGGGGAAAGAGACAGTAGTGACTGGAGAGCTTGGTCAGCCCTGGCTAAACATGGACTGACTTTCCCAATGCAAGATTTGACCAGGAGAGGACCCCTTAGAGGTAAAAGTTTCGTCATGACTCACAATGTGATGGTAGCCTCAGCCGGCTGGAAGCTCAGTCAGCCTGGCCAATGGAAGGCCTCTGTGGAAGTGGGGGTGATGGGGGTGGGGTGAATTTCCCTTAGGCAGCATCTCCCTATTTTCGTAACCACGGTTCCTTTAATGCCAACTGCAGGAGGTGACAAACCTATTCTGCATTGTGTATGCCTTGTTCAGAAGTTGGGATTTTTTGGGGGGGGTGGGGTGGGGTGTTTTTGAGACAGGGTTTCTCTGTAGCTTTGGAGCCTGTCCTGGAACTAGCTCTTGTAGACCAGGCTGGCCTTGAACTCACAGAGATCTGCCTGTCTCTGCCTCCCGAGTGCTGGGATTAAAGTCGTGAGCCATCACCGTCGGTCCAGAAGTAGTTCTTTAACAGACATAGTCATGGTTCCAGTGACCAGTCCCAAGAAGTCGCCTTTCCTAAGATGTTTCATGACTTGTGCTCAGCACCCACTCTTGACAAGTTTGGGAGAGCTCATTGTCTCTGCCTTTTGGTTTGAGTTTCCCATCTGTGGAGTTAGCTGCCTGGTGAATCCTCTCAGCTGTGACCCGTACTCTGGAATTCTGGCACGTTTTCTGGATGTTTTTGGATGTTATTGATAATGGTTTCATACAGTCATTTATTCCTGAGCTTTCTATTGTAGTCTATTGCTTCTCCCAACTAAAACTCCAGATTTTTGTTGATGTGGTTACCCCCCCTTTCCATTTCCTAATTTTTAGTTTTTCTTTATAGTAGGATGTCTTAACTTAGCTAATTCTTCACACCTTTATAGCGGGTTCTGAGAAGCCTGGGTTTGTGTTTGCGATTCTGCATATCTAATAGAGTCTAGAGGACGGTGGGGACTCTGTTCTCTGGTGTCCCAGAAACAGGTCTGAAGACTTGAAAATATGTGAAAAGTATCTTCCAGCTTAGAGTCTTTGTTTCTCTCTCTTCTTCTCTAGGCTCCTGCTGACTTCAGGAAGCGTCATTTGCAGAACTGATCCCTGCTAAGGATCAGACTGCATCACATTGCCCTGGAAATTTTTCATTCCACCATCTGGGGTATCTTAGGGCCATGCACAACATACAGTTCAGACAATGTTATCCACTGTACCCTTCTCAGTGGCTGAGTCTGACTCCAGCTTTATCTCCAGTAGTGAGTCAACAGGGCAAATGTCTGGAGAGAGAGTCGACCCCATGATGTGTTTAAATGCTTGCTTCCTAGCTGAGAGAACTGTCCCGAAGGTTATAGAACATTTAAGAGGTGGAGCCTTAAAGAGGAAGTGGATCACTGGAGGTGGGCCTCATTTCCTGTCTACTTTCTGCATCTGGTTTCTCTAAGATGTGAGGCAAGGAGTCCCAGATGCACACGCCTGCCACCATGGAGCCTCATGCCACCATGGAGCCTCTTGCCACCATGGAGCCTCTTGCCACCACGCCTTTTCCATTCATGATGGACTGTGTGCTCACACTGCTGGCTGAAACAAACCCTTGATTTTAAAGCTGCCTCATTAGGTATTTGATCATATCCACAAGAAAAGTAATGTAATGATTGCTGGGCATGGCTCTGTAGCTTAAATTCTAGACTCCAAACCTGAGATGGATTACCTCTGGGTTTCTTCACTGACCTAGTATTTAACCTGAGAGGAGGGGCAACAATGGGAGAGATTTGGATTTGGACACACACAGCGGGGGAGGAGACTTAACAAGCAGGTGTATTATTCATACCCCACCCTCTTTTTCTGAGACAGGATCTCACTGTGTATCCCTGACAGTCCTGTAACTCAAAATGTAGGCCAGATTGGCCTCGAACTCAGAAATACGCCTGTCTTGTCTTCTCCGGAGTGCTGGGATTAAGGGTGTGATTACCATGCCCAGTTCATATCTTTCCATTTGTTTGTTGTGAGGATAATTAAATTTGAAAAAAAAAATCCCAGAAAGGTTGGGAAAGTTGGTACTTAACCAGCCTGGGTTGGTTCGGGTGGATTCTTACGGAAGATACTCTCACCCCAGGTCTAGAAGGTTCTGTTTCCTCCAGGATGGATGCCAGTGACCTCCTGGCTCTTTGCCTTGATGCTGTTACCCATGCGGTCAAGGATGATGTTGTATTAGGCCAAGAAATCACAGTAAGGAGATCTCAGTTTGTTTTCAAATCATGTTTAACCTCCTTCCCAAATTGGAATAGTTATAATTGAAATGGGATCTATAACCAAATGAGCAAAAAGAGCGTGTGTCTTTCGAAGGGTTCACCATTTGGGATCCAAATATCTTTCTAGATTGTGAATCCCTAATTGTGTGTCCACATTGACTGGGGGCCAGAGACCCAGAGTGAAGAAACCAATGTGTAATAATCACCTAGCACGTTTACTCCACATTAGTGTCTCTTTATGTTTCCTGAGCATTTGCCTGCCTGTTTTCTCAGCAGGGTAGGCAGAGAGGCCGATGGGATGCCACAGTGCCTGGCTGGACCTGTGAGCTAGAAGCAGCTGTCAAGGAGGACATTGGCTTGGCTCACTGGCTAATGAGTGACGGATCGCCAAGAGTAATCGTGCTGCAGGGGGATTTCCTTAATGATTGGCACAGTTCATTAAAAGAAGAAACAAACTAGACAGAGAACCCTGGAGAGGGGCTGGGGATGGGAAGGTCAGCTCGTGGAAGTGGGGGCTGTGGCTCCGAGGAATGTGGCTTTCACACAATTAGGTGTTTGAAGGAAGACAGAGCCTGGATACAGTTGAGTAATTTCAGCTAATTGAGATTTGCATGGGTCAAAGACCAGAGGTCTTGCTGCTGTTAAAACAGGATGTGGCAACTGCCATGGGATCCTTGGATGAACAGGGGCTGTGTGTGCCTCAGAACAATGGAAAGTGATGTCTTTCTGATACACCCACAGGGTCCGGGGAGATGCTTGTCCACTTGAATGCCCGTCGTTGCCTCTCGGCTGTGGGAGCACAATGCTTCATCTTTACCTGGGTGGACTCACCTCTCTTCTGTCCTGTATGTCTTCCTTCTCATGAGAGGGAGCCTGGGATGCCTTTGCATCCCCGACTCCCTAGTGCAGCATCTATCAGAGACTTTGCTTGTGTAATGTGTGCTCCCGACACCCAGAAAGACCACAGTGGCAGTGTGCGCCCCAGGCTTTGGACGTGAGAGAGGCAGAGCACGGCTTTACCTGCTCTCTTTTGGACTGAGATTTTGGTTTTAGAGATAGACATGCCGTAGAGATTCTGTTTTTCTTCTGCTCTCATTAAGCTACTTCTGTCTGAAGCCCACATTCTATGGGACGAGAGAAAGGTCAGAGGTGGACGAGTACCTGCAAGGCTAGTGCTAGTCCGTGTGGCCCCTTTGTGTGCAGTGGGAAAACCCACCTCTTCCACTCAGGGCTGCGCCCCAGCACCGTTAGTGATCCATTCTCTTGTGCTACCCTGGTGCGTGGCTTATACAGCCGTGCAAACATGGCTTGGCCTGAAGTGGCACAAAGCGTTAAGAGTCCTCTAGATCCGCTGGTTGTCTTCCTCACTCTTGAGTCCTAGGTGGCACAGGGTCCACACGTGACTGTAGCACAGCTGTCCCTCCCATGTGTCCCCTTTGAGCTCTGGCCTCCTGCAGTCTCAGGAGCCTGAAGAAGCTGCACACCCCTCTCTCTCTGCAGAGAGGAACCACTGCGCTAGCTGTTGCTATGGAGTTGTAAGCAAACACATCCTTTTTCTTCCACTCTGCTTCTGCCCACTTCACCTACATTCAGTGAGGTGAACTTATTAAAGGCAGGGCTACTGTAAGCAGCTTTTGGACTTCTGCTTTCCTCAAGTCCCCAATGCAAGGACCAGCTATGCACCTCGCCAACTAGAACGGAAGGGCAGAGACAGAGTCACCGCAAAAGGAAGTTTCATTGGTCCACATGGATGTGTGAGGGCATTGTGGAAGGACACCTTGTGTTTCCCTGAGACAAAGGACAGGTATGTGGTACTTTCTGGTGCCTTGCATGGGGCATGAAAAAAATTCATCAAATACAAAGGGAAAATGTGTTAAAGTTTCATTTAGCTCCTCAAAAAACTTATTGACACCGAGTGTGTGTCATTTGTACCTCTTAACCGTTGGGGCTGGATACATGTGCTATTGTCTGAATAGTTGGGCTCACTCAGTGGCCTGACAGGGAGTTCCCAGTTAATCTACTAGACGGAGGAGCACCCAGAACACAGGCTTCTCATGTGTGGCATTAGAAACACCTTTGAATTAGAACCAGGTGGGTTCAAAATTGCAGGATTTCTTGGTGAATTAGAGTATTGTCCACCATAAAGGGGTTTCCCGAGGAAGCCAGCATGTGTTAAAGGCGAGGTCTGGAGACATGAGGCCAGCACCTTGTGTATCTCTGGCTCCCTCGTGCATGACCCTGTCACTGTTTTGTGTCCCCTCTTCCTCTCCTTCCACTTTTCTTATTCTTGTGATGCCCCATTTCAGTCACTGTCCTCCTGCTGGGAAGAGACACCATGACCAAGGCAGCTCTTAGAAAAGAAAGCCTTTAATTGGGGGCTCCCTTAAAGTCCCAGAGGGTGAGTCCATTATCATGGTGGGAGCATGGTGACATGCACGGCTCTGGAGCAGTGTTGAGAGCAGTGTTGATTCACAGGCAGAGAGAGAGAGAGAGAGACAGAGACAGAGAGAGACAGAGACAGAGAGACAGAGAGACAGAGAGATAGAGATGCGGAGAGAAACTGGGCCAGGCACAGGCTTTTAAAACCCCAAAACCCACCCACAAATGACACACTTCCTCCAACAAGGCCACACCTCCTAATCCTTCTAATTCTATCAAAGAGTTCCATTCTCTGATGATTAAGAATTCAAATATATGAGCCAATGGGGGGCTGCCTTATGCAAACCACCACACCTCCTTATTGTTTATGATCTGTGATTATGGAATGAAGCTTCATGAACTCTGCTAATTTTAATCATGATGCATGTTTTCTGTAATCTATCTAAACCCAGGAAAAGTACTTACATCACAATGTGAAATTTTCAGAATGGGTGAATGAACTGTACAGCCTGTCAGAGGATGCCACGAGAAAGGAGTCCCCCTTGTCTCTGCTCTAAAATTAGCCAATCAAAGAAGAGACTGAGTAGCATTGTGAACCTTTGAAATGGATGCTAAGCTAGCTACGCTAGGTTGCTGGAGGGCAGGGTTGTTCTGGGGAGGTAGGTGCAGCTTTCATCCTAGTGGTGAAAGGCAGCGAGGACATCTGATGGGAACAGTGCTGGCCTGACACGACACTGCGATTGCACGCATGCTCAGAGAGATTAGAGTCAGTTGACGATCATTAAGACATAAGACCATTAAGCAGCCCAGCGCTCTGAGGGTTTCAGGTGCATCAGGTTAGTCCCCCGTGGGTAGGAGCAAATGCACAGATTGGCACACAGGCGCTGTGGTTCTCACGCACAAACGCTGGGACTTTGATACTCAGCGAAGAATGCACACGTGGTATGAAACCAGACCGCACCCTTCCCGAGCTTCTGCTCCTCGGTATTTAATTATGACTTAGATGTGACTCAGGCCAAAGGCTTTATTTTTAGCGTGGTCCAGAACGGCTCTGGATGTGGAAATCAGGACAGCTGCTCTGCCTCGACATCAGAGCACGTGACTAAGTTAATTTTTCAAACCTCAGCTGAACAAGTGTGACACTTAAGAAAAACACATTAAAAGATTTTCAGGTATGCACACATAAAGAGAAGTCTGTAGAGAGCTTTCTGTAATTGCACGCTCGGCTTGTCCGCCAATGTTCTGGTGCCCAGTAGCATTATTTATGGTTTGAGTCCTACCTGGGGCTGTTGGCAAGGATTTCAGGCGTTATCTGATGCCATCATCAGGGGACATGAAAGGAGCCTGAGCTCCACAGTTCTGAAGTCACATGCCATACAGCCACAGTGGATTCAAATGGGCCCCGGAATACTTATGTTTCCCCGATGCCATTCCTTGAACACCACTGACATCTCAAGTGGGTGGCACATCTGATTTCTGGTTCTTGAAATCATTTTAGATGCTCTGAGATAAAAGATTAAATAACTAAACCACAGAGGAAGATGCCTTCCCCAATTCTTTTTCTTTTCCTGATTACGTTAAGGACAAGCCTATATCTGGATTGACTCTGTCACCCTAATGCTTGCTAATCTTCCTGTTTAACCAGACAATAGACCTCAGGTTTCAAGTGTTCGGCCACAAGTTGAATTTAACAGAATTAGATTATCTTCATTTTCTGCTTAAAGGGGGTATGTTTGTTATATTCCCTAACTAAACAATAATGCACATTTATTGTTTTACACAGCCATTGTGGGTCAGGAATTCAGTGTTTTATGTGGATATGTTTTGTTCAGTGTCGCTTGGAAGATTGTAGTCATGGTGTCAGGGATGGTATTAGTCATCTGATGACTCGATGCACTGGAAGACCAATTTCAAAATGGTGCACGCATGTGGCTATGTGCTGGAACCTCAGTGCACAAGAAGAACCTCTTCATAGGATGCCTTGAACTACTTCAACTAATAGCAGGGGCTTTTCCTTTTTTTTTTTTTTTTTTTTTTTTAGAGCAATCTAAGAGCAAGGAAAAGGTCACCATGCTTAACATGGTCTAAGGTCCAAAGCGACTCCATTTCTTTCTGCAGTACTTCTCTTGGTCACATGCATGGACCAGTGTTTTTCTGCATAGAAGAGGTATCACACAAGGATGCAATACCAATAGGCAAGAATCTTGGAGACTATTATGGAGGCTGACATCGCTGAATGTGCTGTTTTCCTCTTGATGGCCATGTCATAATTCACTCTTTAAATACTTTATCTGCATTAGAATAATACTACATTTGAAACACAGGAAGACGATACAAGCATTGCATTGATGCCCTGCATATGACTTTAATTAGTCATGTGGTCTGTGGTCCTTTAAAACCAGAAATGCAGAGGAAGCAGCCATCCTGTCAGCTTTGGTCCCGAGCTCTCTGGCCCTATGGCTGCTGAAGGCATAGGGGAGGGTACACAGCTCTAATCTCCATGTAGGGCAATATCCCTCGATACTCCCCTGAGGCACCTCTGCTACGGTTTGCTATCATGTGCACCACAGGGGGACTGGAGCTGTGAGTTGCAAAGACATCAATGCCCTCCTTCGCCTCATCTTTGCTTACTGCCCAGGCCTCCCTGCCAGAGTGAGTCCTCTCCACCTCACTCGGACTTCATCACAGTGTGAAGTTTCCCAGGAAGCAAAGTTCAAACTGGGCCCTTGAACTGTCTAGACTCAATTCTGTATCTCTAATAACTCTAACCTTCTGAATGTTCTTGTCTAACCACCCTCCATGTTTCTTTCCTTTTAACCTGTGTACTCCAGAGATATCTGCAGATGGAAAAATATGACTCATGATTCCTTTACTACCAGACCAAGTGCACGACAAATTGATCTGTTCTATTTCTTTTTCGTAGCTATAATCCACCCTTCTTCCATGTCAGCTACAATTACAAGACTTCTCCTTTCCTCTCTTCTTGGTCAGACTCTCTGTTCCTCAGATGTGTTTGACTCTTTGTGGGTGTTCATCTTCCAGGAGTTATTCAGGCTGAGATGAAACAGTGGAGTGTATGGCACAGACCGCCCCTCAGGTGCGCCCTACGGTGGGCCAGTTATCTGCAGATGTGGCACACAGCTGTTGCTCCGACATCCCTTTCCATGGTACGCAGAAGCTGGCCCTTGTTTCCCTCTGCGTTCTGCTTCCAGCCTTTCTACATTGAGCCACATCCTCCTGACATGGATTTGTGCTATGTTTCTGGAGTGTTCTGTTAAGGAATTTCATAGGAGGCAGTTTTCGGAACATTTCAAGTATAAAGCTTTCCATGTTATATCTTTCCCCTGTGATTAATTTGTCATACTTCGAGTTCTAAGTCGGATCACATTCCCAGTGGGAATTTTCAGAATTTTGCTCTAGTTTACTTTTCCTGTGATGTTCAGAATTTCAAAGCTGTTCTCACCCTGAGCCACTAAATGCACTCATTCCTCTCCCTCTGGAAGCTTGTAGCATCTTCTCTTGGTCCTTTATGTTCTGAAATTCCTGCATGATATTCCGGGATGACAGTCGAATTTCTTTTGATGTGCTTTTTCCTTCTGGATGTTTCCAATGTCCAGTTCAACGTTGCAGGGTTTACTGATGCTGATGTCAATATTTACTTCTCTTTTTGCCATCCTCTTCATCTGAAACTCAGACCAGTTGCTCATTGGACCACTTGGACCACTCTGATAATTTTCTTATCTTCTTTTTCCAGTTGCCTCTTCTGAGGAGATGTCCACAGTTTCTATCTCTCTTTTCCATTTTCTACCACTGTGATTTCAGTACCCAAGAACTTTCATTTGCTCTTTGAATAGTCCTCTAGTTAAGCATTTTGCTTTCCCCTTTGTGGATAATAGAGGCAGTCTGTTTGTTAATTCTTCTGTGAGGGCATTAACGGTCTATTTTTGAAGCTATCTTCCTACAGGGTTTTGCTCATCGCTTTTACTTGTTATTGTTTGATATCTGTCTTACATGCTTGTTATTGACAGAAGATGCAATCTGTGGCTCTGAGTAGGTGGGCATGGTCATGTCAAAGGATTCTTGGGATCAATGGTAAGACATTAGGATTCAGTACAGTCATTACAGTGACTATGGACCCAGTGAGTGGTTACTTCGGTGAGCATCTGTTGTAGGTAGAGGGGACTTGATTTCATGACTTAGAGTAGGAATTAGCCATTCAAAGCAGGAACAAGGAAGGACATTCCAGGCTGAAGCAATGACATTGATTTATTCACTCATTAAATATCGTTATGTTGCAGGCATTGGCTCCAGGGGTACAATCATGAGTAAGACAGATGTAATTTCTAGTTGCTTACTTTCAAGAGAAGACAGACAAATAACCAAACAATTAGAATAGTGTGAGGCAGAATGGTGAAGGACGTCTGCTCCATACTTGGAACTAAAAGTTTGAATGAATGCAATCTCCTTCCAACAGCAGAATCCAGGGCTAAACGGTACATCACGCATCTCATGGCTGAAGTGTGATTTTATGGACTAGCCTGGGAAGGCTCATTTCTCATTATTCTTTTCAAAGAAACCTTTTATTTTTCATACACCCACTAAGTTTTGGATGCTCTGAAGGCACTAAAATAGCTACTTACAACTGCACTTTTTCAGAGCACTGCACTCAAGTCTTGGCACTGCCTACACTTTCATGAATGGCAAGATACAGAGTTAAATTAGTTCCAGACTTTTCTCTTGTTAGGGATGGCCTGTGCTCAGAGTCTTTGATCCTTCCAGCACCGGGGCTCGGTTCAATATGTCTTTAGCACCTCGTGTGTATTTGTGTGTGCATGTGTCTCCTCTTTATGTGCAAAATGTGTGTAGTGCTCCTTCCCACTTATCTGGAATAGCAATGTACCTGACCATCTGGAGTCTGGTCAGAAACACCTTATTTATACCCTGCTGCATGGAACCCCAAAGGGCAATGAATTATTGCAGGGAAAACTAATGAAGAAAGAGGCAAGGGGTGGGTGGACTTTCAGCCTGGCTTTGTCAGCAATTAGCTGAGTGCCTTTCACTTTTCCTGCAGTGGTTTTTCTCATTTGTAAAAGGTGTCAGCCATTCGTGACCCGCTCACTTCCTCAACTCACACAGAGGATCAAAGGAGGCTGGAGAAGAGTCCAAAGGTTAGCTTATGTTTGAGACACTTTTCTGATGATGGCCACGTCACACAAATGGCCATTCTGCAGCCAAATAGACCGAGGAGTCGCCCCCAGGATTGTGTTTGGACAGCAGAGCTAGGTGCCAGAAGCCCAGAGGGTATAGCCCAGTCTACCTGGGGATTCAGAAGATCGTCTTCTGAGAGGTCCAGGCTGTCTGGTCAGCCTGTCAGCTTCCCTCTTCTGGTGTGTTGCTTCCTACACCACATCACAGAGAATCTATAGTTCTTCAAGTGTGGTTCCTGGATCAAGCTCATGAGTATCACCCGCTTTCCCAGTCCGTTCCTGCTACAGCAACACAATGCTGTGGGCTGGTTTAATTTATAAACAAAACAAATATACTTTTCAAGGACACCTTGCTTGGGTTCCCAGGTACCTCGAACAGCAGGATGGAAGCCTGATGTTTCTGTCTTCATTTTCTGTCTCTTTCTCCTTTACTTTGCCTCAGGTTCAAGGTGAGGTATTGTCCCTAGTCTTTCCTGCTTGGCTATCTTGGATTCTTGGAAGAATTAAACCTTGCAGGATGGACAATCTGCAGAAGAGGACCATTGCACACAAAGGCTAGGCCTCACTCAGAGGTGATCATATTGGAGGAACCCATCTGGGTCCCTCAATCAGTGGCATTGATAAGGACTTCTTCAGACCACCATGCAGAACTGGAACAGAGAGACGACCACCCAGATCACATACTGACCAGGATTTCTGAATTCTGCACGTCTCTTGCTTTTGGCAGTTCTAGAGGTGGAGAAGTCCCCAGTCAAGGCTCCAACAAGTTCAGTGTTCATCCTGAGAGCCCCCGTTACTCATGGGTAACACCTTCTGTGTCCCAAAAAATCAGAAAGCAAAGGAGCTTCCACCAGACTCATTTATAAGGCAGTCATTAGCATGAGACCTTCGTAACACCATCACCTCCCAAGGCTGTCACTTGTACTGCCAGCAGCTTGACAAGGCTCAACCTGTGAATTTTAAGAAGCCACAAAATCCAGATAACTGCATATGGAGACATGGTGAAAACGCTTGGTCTTTGGCCCAACACAGGCCAGCATGTCAGGAACGCCCGGTCGAGTCCCAGGAATCTGGGTTTACCCACACTCTGGAATTCTGACTGAAGCCCCAGTGAGCGAGTCATTGCCTCACAGCAGCATTATCCAAACAAATGTACGCCTGAACTCTGACTGAAACTCGGCTTCGTTCTAGAAGCTTCTCTCTATAGAGTCTAGAGTGAAGTGGAGAAGCACGTATGCCTCTCTCACAGCTCCCAGGGAACGCAGTCCTCTTGGCACAACCAAGCTGTGAGTGGTGTGGCCCTAGGGAGCCAGCTGGGGACACACAGGCGTCTTCCAGGGTTGGATCTTCCATTCCATCCTCGGGAACCCACAGGAGTTTATGTGTCCTTTAGGCTTCAGTGTAGTGGGGTTTGCTCTTTCCGCCAATGCCTTCAGGCTCACATATATCCTAGTTCTAATTTTATGACTTATTTGAAGACACACAATCACTAGAATTGAGATTTGTGCAAACCTTAGAAATAGACAACAGGGTAAGAAAGATTTTTTTTTTTTTTAAGTCATAGACCCAAAACAAATGCCTTCCTGGGCAGGGCTTCTCCCACAAAGGTATGGCTGAGGGTCAAGATGAAGAGAGCTGAGGAACTCACCGTTCCTACTTCCTCTGTTGTCCTGTGCTCAGGTTCGTTGGTTTTTGCCTCTCCATGAAAACTAATTTGGTGAGTTCCCCCTGCTGCCCCCTCCTGACCTCTTGGGACTGTGGCCAGGGCCATGATCTTGGAAATGGACCATAATCAAGATAGAAGACCCTTTGTGTCCCTTGATGGCCACGTTGTGTCCATTGCCATTTTAACTGGATGCCAAGCTACTGAGCGCTGGCCTCTCTGGGGTTCTTTTCTCCCCTTTTGTAGGGGCTGGCTTTTCCCCAGTCTTTCTCCAAATCCCAGTGGTTAGACTCATCAGATCCCCCGAGTACACACTGGTTGGGCTGCTCCTATAACCCTCCCGAACCGCTCTGTGCGTTGAGCTGGGATCTCTCTTCCTGAGGACTGGCAGCCACTGTGAGGTCCCAGCCATACAGATGTTGGGGCTGCCGTCTGACTGCAGCTGCTGTCAGACTCATTAGGGAACTAGAGGAGGCTGCACCCTCCCTCACAGTCAATATTTGTTTAGGGGAAGGGGGGGAGGAGGCAGATAGCTGCCCAGGGACATTTCATCTGTCACGGAAGTAGTGCCGGGCATATTCCAGCCTGCGGCCTGTTTGTGTAGGGCACCTGAGACCATCTGAAGCCACGTGGCCTGAAGGGCCAAGGCAGTGGTCAGTCACAGAGACAGTGTATGCCTAGAATTAAGGCTCTGTCTAGATTTTCTTATTTGCATATTTTATTGCATACTTTATTATATATTTATATTTTATTATCACATTTACTATGAATTTGCTTTTTCCCCTTTTCTTCTTCTTTTTTAATGTTGCTGCAGATGGAGCCTAGGACCCTGCACACGGGCGGAAAGTGCTCTACCAGACTGAGTTACCTCCCTAACTCTTAAAAAATAGTTTATAGTTTGAGGTAAGACTCTCCTTAAATTGCCCAGGTGGATCTAAACTTGCAATTGTCCTGAACCAGCCTAGTGAGTTGCTGAGACAATAGGGCTGCGCACGAGGCCCGGTCAAGTTTGTATTTCTTAAAGAAAAAGAAGAAAAACAATTTGCAACACCTTCACCTATGCATATCAGCTATCCATGTTTAGTACACAGACTTCCAGGCACTTTACATGTCTGCAATTCTATAGGTTATGGATATCTATCTATCCATATGTGTGTATTTATTTTTATCTATACATGGACATATATGTTTATCCATGTGTATGTACACACACATACACACACACACACATATGATATTAGGCCTGCCCCACATTCTTTTAAATAACCTCCATAAACTCACTAGGTCACTATGTTCTTTAATTTTCATTCTTTTGTCACACCCTGACTAAAAGACCTTAGAAATAAGCAAGGCTTTATTTTGTCTTATAGCCCACCATGGCAGGAAGGCATGGCCGCAGGAGCAGGAGGCTTCGCCCACACACAGGAAGCCTGGCGCAGAGGGTTGGGAGGGAATATTGCGTGGCTAAGTATAAGGAAGTTTTGCTACTCTATTAGAGATGGTGGCTTAGGAGAGGGGTTCGATGTGTGTTGTTGGCTGGAAGAGTCTCTTCCTTCTAGAGGAGCAGGTACTGGCTTAAGCGTCATTGGGAAAGTCTGTAGGAATGACTGTGTGGTTGGACTCCTGGCTGGGCATTTTAGGGAACTCATGCCGTGATTTTTAGGGAAGTATATTGGTGAACAAAAGTGGGCCAAAGCAGAGGAAGAACACTGAAGAGGCATGCCAGAACGACATGCTGGGGACTGGAGGGTTATCAGGGCTTCCCTCAGCAATGCTATTTAGTGTCTCGACTCAGGGACTTTTCAAGACCTGAAATTCTCTGATGTTTTAAGTATTTTGAGTGGAAAAAAATACAGTGCACGCTTTTTAAACCTGTTATTCACCGAAGTCATTGGAACATAACAGGAAAGCTTTGAAACTTCCTAACGAGGAACAGCTTGAAAATAATATAACTTATCATACATAAAAAGCAATTCCCTATGTTTTGGTAAAACAAACAACCACAAATGTGAAACACATGTCCCACTCACGAAGGGCATGAAGGGCTGGCTCAGCCCGGCCCAGGTGAAAGAGCACCTGTAGTTTGGGTTGACTACGAATCCACCAGGAATTGGAAGACGACAATTAAAATAACAGTGAGGGAAAGATGGCATTTCAGACTGAGTGCTGGACCCACGGAACTGTATGCAGGATCCACGGAACTGCGTGCTGGATTCACGGAACTGTGTGCTGGATTCACGGAACTGTATGCTGGATCTACGGACTGTATGCTGGACTCCTGGAACTGTATGCAGGATCCACAGAACTGCGTGCTGGATCCATGGAACTGCGTGCTGGATCCACAGACCTGCGTGTTGGATCTACGAGTAGCCGCATGGGAAAGTAAGCCTCTTTGGCCCCTCTCTCACACTGTACACAAAATCAACTCCAAATGGGCCACAGATTTCAATGTGGAAGAATAATCGGTGGAGCTTTTAGGAAACAGCAACTCAAGGGGACATTTTCATGGAGTGGGGAAAAAAAACTAACCCCAAAGGAACTAACCCACAAAAATAAAACAAATAACTCTAACCCCCCCCAGATTGAATATTTTTTAAATTAAAAACTTTCAGACAAGAGATCATACAGTTTCTCAAAAAGCTAAATATGAGTTACATGTGATTAAGCAACTTTGCCCCAATCCATGCCAAAGAAGATACTCCCACAGATATTGTACATGAAGCTTCCTGGTGGCATTAGTTATAAAGTCAGGAAGGGGTTACATACGACCTGATGCCTATCAGCTAAATGAGCAAGGGATTTGTGATATCCACACGCTGGAACATTATTCAGCCATGACCTGGAAAACCATCTGCTAAGTGCAAATCGGTGGAATCAAAAGACCACCTATTTCATGATCCTGCTGATGTCCAAGGTGGAACACAGGCAGACTAGCTGTGTCCACAGCTGAGGGGGATGAGGGCTTGACAGTGAATGGGACTAGAAATCTTTGGAGGACAATAAAAGTGTTCTGGGATGAGGTAGCGGTGATGGCTGCACAAAGTGTGAATATACGGCCATTTAATTACACATTTTAGAATGGGGGATTCATGGCACAGGGATTATATTCCAATAAAAATGACAAAAAATAGAAAATGGGGGGATTTGGATTATTAAGCAAATGAAGAAAGCATGACCCGACTCTTCAGAAGAGGAAACAATGAATCAGTCACTAACTATATGGAAGGATGCTCAGTTTAATTCAGAAGGGAAACAAGAATGGATCATAACTGCATCCTCCCTCCCGCTCCAATGTACCCAGAATTCCCTAGGATGTGGAGTAGCCATACTGGGTGGGTTATAGCTTGGCATATTGCTTTCTGAGTGTGTCATAGTTTCAACAAAGGCTAGAACATGCCACCCCTGGGTTTTTCTCTTTGGCATGAGGGTTATTTTGAGTTAGATGCACTTTAGAAACTGTTACAAGTTCAGTCCACCAGAGAACACACATGGGATACTCTTTTTTTTTTTTTAAGGCTTATTTATTTATTATGAATACAGAGTTCTGCCTGCATGTATGCCAACATGCCAGAAGAGGGTGCCAGATCTCATCATGGAAGGTTATGAGCCACCTAATGGTTGCTGGGAATTTGAACTCAGGACTTCTGGAAGAGCAGACAGTGCTCTTAACTACTGAGCTATCTCTCCAGCCCTCACATCAGATACTCTTAAAGCTGAAAAGAAAGTCTTTATTGCTGGTCAATGGCTTGCTGGTCATGGGAGCTTGCCCAAATCTCGCGATTCTGATTCTCATGGTTCTTTGTCTTTTATACACAGAAACCACATCCTGGCTGACACACTTCAGTTAGCAAGAGTCAGAACTACAACAACCATAAAACAAGGTTAGTACATGTAGTGACTTTCCTGGATCCTGGAACTATGGACCAAGTCTTGGATAGATTGGGTCATTATTCCCATCTCAGCAGGTGTTGAGACCCACATGCTGGATTTTAAGATCAGAATGGTGCCTCTAACATGGAGTCAGTTGTGCTAAGGTCTGGAAGCTATTATAAATCACAGGTCCAGGGCAGGACAGAGCCTCTATCTTCCTGAGAGTACCAGCTGACATTCCCAGGGAACATGGTCTCTCTAGACAAGGAGAAAGGGAATGTCCATATCCCCAGAGACAGGGATTGGGCTGAGAAATAAGTGTAGAAATGCCACTAAAATACCTCTCACCTGCCTTTGTTCTTCTCAAGCTTTGATTATTTTCCCACAATGAAGTTTTATTTAATCCGATATATAATACTTGATATTTCTGCCTCTGGGTGGGTGTCTTCATGTTCCCTCTTGTGACTCTCATGTGTATGTAAAACATTTCTATGTTTTTGTCTTGTCCATATGTGTTATGTTCATGTAATTCTTATGCACAGAAACTCTATGATTCTGCCATAAAATTCCGGGGAACAAACCTAATAGGCACACATACACACACTCAGAGCAACACAATCTGTGATAGTCAAGATCTGGAAAGCCTGGTGTATACCTGTAATAGAATGAATACAGAAGCTAGAGAAGGTTCACATGGTGGGTTACCTTGGAGAAAGGTCATTGGGAAGGGGACAACTAAGAGTGTCAGTTTCTCAAACATTCTGTCTCAGTCAATGTTCTGTTGCCCGAAAAAACACCATGACCATGCCAACCTTTATAGAAGCGAAGCATTTATGGATGCTTGCCTACAGTTCAGAGGTTTAGTCCATTTCCATTACAGTAGGAAGTATGGCGACAATGCAGGCAGACATGGAGTCTGAGAAGTAGCTGAGAATTCTACATCCAGATTGGCAGGCAGCAGGAAGAGAGAGACTGAGACTGGATTGGGCTTTTTTTTTTTTTTTTTTTTTTTTTTTTTTTTACTTATTTATTTATTTTTATTCTTTTTTAATTAAAATTTCCACCTGCTCCCCATTTCCCATTTCCCTCCCCTCCTCCCAAATATTGCCCTCCCCCCACTTCCCTCCCCCTATCCCCACTCCTCTTCTCCTCCCCCCACTCCATTCCCCCTCCCTCTCGTTACTGAAGAGCAGTCCAAATTCCCTGCCCTGCGGGAAGACCAAGGTCCTTCTATCTACGTCCAGAAAGGTGAGCGTCCAAACAGGCTAAGCTCCCACAAAGCCAGTTCATGTATTAGGATCGAAACCTAGTGCCATTGTCCTTGGCTTCTCATCAGTCTTCATTGACCGCCATGCTCAGAGAGTCCGGAATCAACCCATGCTTATTCAGTCCCAGACCAGCTGGCCTTGGTGGGCTCCCAATAAATCAGTTCCACTGTCACAGTGGGTGGGTGCATCCCTCGTGGTCCTGATTTTTTGCTCATGTTCTCCCTCCTTCTGCTCCTCATTTGGACCTTAAGAGCTCAGACCGTTGCTCCAAATTGAGACTCTGTCTCTACCTCGATCCATCGCCAGATGAAGGTTCTAAGGTGATATGCAAGATATTCATCAGTATAGGATAGGGTCATTTCAGGTTCCCTCTCCTTAGTTGCCCAAGGTACCAGCTGGGGACATATTCCTGGACACCTGCGAACCCCTCAAGAGTCAAGTCTCTTGCCAACCCTAAGATGGCTCCCTTAGATAGGATATATACTTCGCTGCTCCCGTATCCATCCTTCCTATATCCCAACCATCCCAATCCTCCGAGCTCCTCCCATCCTCCCTTTCTCATATTTCTCATCCCATTTCCCCTTTGCCCCATGCCACCTCACCCGCAAGTTCCCAGTTTTTGCCCTGGAATCTTGTCTACTTCCCCCTCTCCATGCGGATGACTATATGATTTTCTTTGGGTTCACTTTCTTATTTAGCTTCTATAGGATCACACATTATATGCTTAATGTCTTTTATTTTATGGTTAGAAACCGATTATGAGTGAGTACATCCCATGTTCCTCTTTTTGAGTCTGGGATACCTCACTCAGGATAGTGTTTTCTATTTCCATCCATTTGCACGCAAAATTCGAGAAGTCATTGTTTTTTACTGCTGAGTAGTACTCTAATATGTATATATTCCACACTTTCTTCATCCATTCCTCCATTGAAGGGCATCTAGGTTGTTTCCAGGTTTTGGCTATTACAAACAATGCTGCTATGAACGTAGTTGAACAGATACTTTTGTCATTTGATGTGGCATCTCTTGGGTATATTCCCAATAGTGGTATTACTGGATCTTGGGGTAGGTTGATCCCAAATTTCCTGAGAAATCGCCACACTGATTTCCAAAGTGGTTGCACAAGTTTGCATTCCCACCAGCAATGAATGAGTGTGCCTCTTTCTCCACAACCTCTCCAGCAAAGGCTATCATTGGTGTTCTTGATTTTAGCCATTCTGACAGGTGTAAGATGGTATCTCAAAGTTGTTTTAATTTGCATTTCCCTTATCGCTAAGGAGGTTGAGCATGACCTTAGGTGTCTTTTGGCCATTTGAATTTCTTCTGTTGAGAATTCTCTGTTCAGATCAGTGCCCCATTTTTTTATTGGGTTCATTAGCATTTTAAAGTTTAGTTTCTTGAGTTCTTTATATATTTTGGTGATCAGACCTTTGTCTGTTGCAGGGTTGGTGAAGATCTTCTCCCAGTCAGTGGGTTGCCTTTTTGTCTTAGTGACAGTGTCCTTTGCTTTACAGAAGCTACTCAGTTTCAGGAGGTCCCATTTATTCAATGTTGCCCTTAATGTCTGTGCTGCTGGGGATAAACGTAGGAAGTGATCTCCTGTACCCATATGTTGTAGAGTACTTCCAACTTTTTCTTCTATCAGGTTCAGTGTGTTCAGACTAATATTGAGGTCTTTAATCCATTTGGACTTGAGTTTTGTGCATGGTGATAGATATGGATCTATTTTCATTCTTCTACACGTTGACAACCAGTTCTGCCAGCACCATTTGTTGAAGATGCTCTCTTTTTTCCATTGAATACTTTTAGCTCCTTTATCAAAAATTAGGTGTTCATAAGTTTGTGGGTTAAAATCAGGGTCTTCTACTCGGTTCCATTGGTCGACTTCTCTGTTTTTATGCCAATACCAAACTGTTTTCAATACTGAGGCTCTGTAATAGAGTTTGAAGTCAGGGATGGTAATGCCTCCAGACGATCCTTTATTATATAAGATTGTTTTGGCTATCCTGGGTTTTTTGTTTCTCCATATAAAGTTGATTATTGTCCTCTCAAGATCTGTGAAGAATTTTGATGGGATTTTGATGGGGATTGCATTGAATCTATAAATTGCCCTTGGTAGAATTGCCATTTTTACTATGTTGATCCTCCCTATCCAAGAGCAAGGGAGATCCTTCCATTTTCTGGTATCCTCCTCAATTTCTTTCTTCATTGACTTAAAGTTCTTGTCAAATAGATCCTTTACTTCCTTGGTTAGGGTTACCCCAAGATATTTTATGCTATTTGTGGCTATCGTGAAGGGTGATGCTTCTCTGATTTCCATCTCTGCTTCCTTATCCTTTGTGTATAGGAGGGCAACTGATTTTTTGGAATTGATCTTGTATCCTGCAACGCTACTAAAGGTGTTTATCAGCTGAAGGAGTTCTTTGCTGGAGTTTTTGGGGTCGCTTATGTACACTATCATATCGTCTGCAAATAATGAAAGTTTAACTTCTTCCTTTCCGATTTGAATCCCTTTGATCCCCTTATGTTGTCTTATTGCTATTGCTAGAATTTCAAGCACTATATTAAAGAGGTATGGAGAGAGTGGACAACCTTGTCGTGTTCCTGATTTTAGTGGAATAGCTTTGAGTTTCTCTCCATTTAATTTGATGTTAGCTGACGGCTTGCTATAAATAGCTTTTATTATAGTTAGGAACGACCCTTGTATTCCTAATCTCTCTAAGACCTTTATCATAAAGGGATGTTGAATTTTGTCAAATGCTTTTTCAGCATCTAATGAAATGATCATATGGTTTTTTTCTTTCAGTTTATTTATATGATGGATTACATTGATAGATTTTCGTATGTTGAACCAGCCCTGCATCTCTGGGATGAAGCCTACTTGATCATAATGGATAATTTTTCTGATGTGTTCTTGGATTCGGTTTGCCAGTATTTTATTGAGTATTTTTGCGTCGATGTTCATGAGTGAGATTGGCATGTAGTTCTCTTTCTTGGTTGTGTCTTTGTGTGGTTTTGGTATCAGAGTAACTTCAGCTTCATAAAAGGAATTTGGCAATGACTTCTCTGTTTCAATATTGTGAAATACATTAAGGAGTATAGGTATTAGGTCTTCTTGGAAGTTCTGGTAGAATTCTGCATTGAAGCCATCTGGACCTGGGCTTTTTTTGGTGGGGAGGTTTTTTATAACAACTTCTAATTCTTCGCGACTAACAGGTCTATTTAGATTGTTCACCTGGTCCTGGTTTAACTTTGGTATATGGTACTTATCTAAAAAAGTGTCCATTTCTATAACATTTTCCAATTTTGTGGCATACAGATTTTTGTAGTAAGATCTAATGATTCTCTGAATTTCCTCTGAGTCTGTGGTTATGTCTCCCTTTTCGTTTCTGATTTTGTTAATTTGCGTATTCTCTCTCCGCCGTTTGATTAGTTTGGATAGGGGTTTATCAATCTTATTGATTTTCTCCATGAACCAGCTTTTTGTTTCATTGATTCTTTGGATTGTTTTCTGTGTTTCTATTTTGTTGATTTCAGCCCTCAATTTGATTATTTCCAGTCTTCTACTTCTCCTAGGTGAGTCTGCTTCTTTTTTTTCTAAAGCTTTCAGGTGGGCTATTAAGTCTCCAATGTGTGCTTTCTCCGTTTTTTTTAAGTGGGCACTTAATGCTATGAATTTTCCTCTTAGCACTGCTTTCATAGTGTCCCATAGGTTTGAGTATGTTGAGTCTTCGTTTTCATTGAATTCAAGAAAGACTTTAATTTCTTTCTTTATTTCTTCCTTGATCCAGGTGAGGTTCAGTAGTTGACTGTCCAGTTTCCATGAGTTCATAGGCTTTCTGGGGATAGCATTGTTGTTGAATTCTAACTTTAATCCATGGTGATCTGATAAGACACAGGTGGTTACCGATATTTTTTTGTAACTGTGTAAGTTTGCTTTGTTACCGAGTATGTGGTCTATTTTCGAGAAGGTTCCATGAGCTGCAGAGAAGAAGGTATATTCTTTCCTATTTGGGTGGAATGTTCTATAGATGTCTGTTAAGTCCATTTGATTCATTACCTCCCTTAATCCTCTTATTTCTCTGTTAGGTTTCTGTTTGATTGACCTGTCCATTGGTGAGAGAGGAGTGTTGAAATCTCCTACTATTAGTGTGTGTGGTTTGATGACTGCCTTGAGTTTTAGTAACGTTTCTTTTACATAAGTGGGTGCTTTTATATTAGGGGCATATATATTCAGGATTGAGATTTCATCCTGGTGAATTGTTCCTGTTATGAGTAAAAAATGTCCATCTCCATCTCTTTTGATTGATTTTAGTTTGAAGTCAACTTTCTTAGAAATTAGTATGGCCACACCTGCTTGTTTCTTAGGTCCGTTTGCTTGATAAACCTTTTCCCAGCCCTTTACTCTGAGTAGATGTCTGTCTTTGTGGTTGAGGTGTGTTTCTTGTAAGCAGCAGAATGTTGGATCCTGTTTTCGTATCCAATCTCTTAGCCTGTGCCTCTTTATAGGTGAGTTGAGTCCATTGATATTAAGTGATATTAATGACCAGTGGTTGTTAACTCCGGTCATTTTTCCTTTCTTTCTTTCTTTCCTTTGGTAGTAGAGTTTGTGTGTTTCCCTTCTTCAAGTTGTGCTGGTGAAGGGTCTTTAGATGTCTGAGTTATTGTGGGCATTGTTGGACTCCTTGGTTTGTGATTTTCCTTCTATTACTTTCTGAAGGGCTGGATTTGTGGCTACGTATTGTTTAAATTTGTTTTTATCCTGGAAAACTTTGTTTTCTCCATTTATAGTGAACGAAAGCTTGGCTGGGTATAGTAGTCTGGGCTTGCATCCATGGTCTCGTAGTTTCTGCAGTATATCTATCCAGGACCTTCTGGCTTTCATGGTTTCCATAGAGAAATCAGGTGTAAGTCTGATAGGTTTACCTTTATAGGTAACTTGACCTTTTTCCTTTGCAGCTCTTAATATTCTTTCTTTATTCTGTATGTTTTGTGTTTTGATTATTATATGACGAGGAGATGTTTTTTTTTGATCCAGTCGATTTGGTGTTCTGTATGCTTCTTGGACCTTCAAAGGAATATCTTTCTTAAGGTTGGGAAAGTTTTCTTCTATAATTTTATTAAATATATTTTCTGGACCATTGAGCTGTACTTCTTCTCCTTCTTCTATCCCTATTATTCTTAGGTTTGGTCTTTTTATTGTGTCCCAGATTTCCTGAATGTTTTGTGATGAGAATTTGTTGGTTATGCTGTTTTCTTTGATGAGAGTGTTTATTTTCTCTATGGTATCTTCAGTGTCTGAGATTCTTTCTTCTATCTCTTGTAATCTGTTGGTGGTACTTGTCTCTGTAGTTCCTGTTCGTTTATTCAAATTTTCCATCTCCATCCTTCCCTCGGTTTGTGTTTTCTTTATTACTTCCACTTCGTTCTTCAAGTCTTGAACCGTTTCCCTTACCTGTTTGATTACTTTTTCTTGTTTCTCTTGGTTTTCTTGGGTATCTTTGAGATATTTATTTATTTCCTCTACCTTTTTGTTTGTAATCTCTAATTGGTTGTGGCAGTTTTTCACCTCCTGTTTAAGGTCCTCTATTATTTTCATAAAATTCACTTTTGAGTCGAATTCTTCTAATTCTTCTGTATTAGGGTTTAGACTTCTCATTTCGGGATTCCTGGATCCTGGTGATGTCACGTTGCCTTTCAAGTTGTTGGGGGAATTCTTGCATTGGCGCCTGCCCATCTTTTCCTTCAAATGGAGCCAGGAGAGGCCTGATGTCTTGGACCAGTCTTTGCTGTGACTAACTCTCTAGGTGTATCTCCTCAGTGTAGGGGCAGGAACCGTTCCCTTCCAGGTGAACTCCTCAACACCAAAACATGGATGCGTGGTATTCCAATGACCCGCGTAAAGAAGGCCGAATGCAAGGGGTCGGGCGGGGTCCAGTAGAACACAGGCGACACTGCAGTACAAGCTGGAGGTGCCTGCGCTCCCTTTCGGGGGTTGCTGAGGCCTGCCCGCTGCTCTGGTTGGGTAGCCTTAGTGTAGGGGCTTTTGTGCTCTCTACCGGGACCGTCCGCCCCAGGATAGCACACACTCACCCGTCCCGATGAAACTTCTCGGCACCTACACAGGAACTCCTGGATGCCCCAATGAGCCAGGGACTAATGGAAGTAGGGCGCAGGCAGAGCAGGTCCAGCAGATCACAGCAGAGACTGCAGCCCCAGCAGCAGGGGCCCGCTTTCCCTGGCGGGGACCTTGAGGCCTGCCCTCTGGTCAGGGACTCACTGCTCTGGGTTGGTAGCCTTAGTGAAATGGCAGGAAACTGTTCCACAGCTAAGGACCTTGCAGACAAGGCAGGTTTGGGGGTGGGGGTGGGGGCGGGTGTGTAGGAGAGCAAGCCCTGCAGCAGGAGCTGGGGGAGGGGTGTTTGTGCTCTCTACCTGGACAGTCCGCCCCAGGATAGCACACACTCACCCGTCCCGATGAAACTTCTCGGCACCTACACAGGAACTCCTGGATGCCCCAATGAGCCAGGGACTAAGGGAAGTAGGGCGCAGGCAGAGCAGGTCCAGCAGATCACAGCAGAGACTGCAGCCCCAGCAGCAAGGGCCCGCTTTCCCTGGCGGGGACCTTGAGGCCTGCCCTCTGGTCAGGGACTCACTGCTCTGGGTTGGTAGCCTTAGTGAAATGGCAGGAAACTGTTCCACAGCTAAGGACCTTGCAGACAAGGCAGGTTTGGGGGTGGGGGTGGGGGCGTGTGTGTAGGAGAGCAAGCCCTGCAGCAGGAGCTGGGGGAGGGGTGTTTGTGCTCTCTACCTGGACAGTCCGCCCCAGGATAGCACACACTCACCCGTCCCGATGAAACTTCTCGGCACCTACACAGGAACTCCTGGATGCCCCAATGAGCCAGGGACTAAGGGAAGTAGGGCGCAGGCAGAGCAGGTCCAGCAGATCACAGCAGAGACTGCAGCCCCAGCAGCAGGGGCCCGCTTTCCCTGGCGGGGACCTTGAGGCCTGCCCTCTGGTCAGGGACTCACTGCTCTGGGTTGGTAGCCAAGGTGAAATGGCAGGAAACTGTTCCACCTGGATTGGGCTTTTGAAACCCCAGAGCCCACCCACAGTGAGGCATTTCCTTCACCAAAGTTACACCTACCCCAACAAGGCTACACCCACCCCAACAAGGACACATCTACTCCAACAAGGCCACACCTCCAAATGCCACTCCTTCAGCATTCCAACATATGAGCCTATGGAGGTTATTCTTATTCAAACACCCACAGATACCATTAGTGAATAAGCTCAGCAAAGCTTCTGTTCATGTGAGTAAGCACATATACACTAAAGATCTGTTTATTTTTAAGGTGTTTGTTTTTATTGAGTATGTGCATACAAGTGCAGCACCGTTAGAGGCCAGAAGAGAGAGTCAGATCCCTCGAATCATGGGTGATAGGTGCTTTGTAGCTGTCAGGTGTGAATGTCGTGGCTTGAACTGGAACCCTCTGAAAGAGCAGCCCATGCTCTTAACTGCTAAGCTGCCTCTCCTTCCCTGAGATCTGTTCACATAAAACATGATATTGGCAAAATTACCCTATGTGGAAAAACCATGTATTGTAGTTACTGTTCTATTGCTGTGAAGAGACACCATGAACAAGGCAACTCTTATAAAAGAAAGCATTTAGATGGGGCTTGCTTACAGTTTCAGGGGCTTAGTTTATTTTCATCATATCAGAAAGCAAGCAGGTATGGCCGTGGGGCAGTAACAGAGTGCTTTAAATCCTGATTCACAGGCAGCAGTTAGAGAGACATTGGGCCTGATGTGGGCTTTTGAAACCTAAAAGCTCACCCCCCAGTGCTACACAAGAAAAACTGCCAACAAAGACACATCTCCAATCCATCAACTCAGGGCTAAGCATGCCAATACATATCAACTTGGTGCAAGTGGGTATTATCTGAGAAGAGGGAACCTCAACTGAGAAAACACCCCCATCAGATTGGCTTGTGAGCCAGGCTGTAAGACACTTTCTTGGATAATGTCTGATATGAGAGAGTCAGGTTATCTGGGTTGTAAAGGAAAGCAGGCTGAGGAAACCATGAGGAGCAAGCCAGTAAGCAACATTTCTCCATGGCCTCTGCTTTAGTTCCTGCCTTCAAGTCCCTGCCTCTGGTTTCTGACATGTCTTCCCTCTATGCTGGACTATACAATATGAGATGAAATAAAGTCTTTCCTCCCACACTGCTGCTTGCTCACGGTGTTTTGTCATAGTAACAGAAAACAAACTAAGACAAGGAGGAAAGGGCTTGTCTGTATCATCCTTCCACAGCACAGTCCATTGCCAAGGGAATCCAGGGCAGGACCTGGAGGCAGGAGGCTGGAGGCAGGAGGCTGGAGGCAGGAGCTGAAGCAGAGCCTGTGAAAGAATGTGACTTGCTGGTTTGGTTCATACAACTTGTTCAGCTTGCTTTCTTAAACAACTCAGGACGACCTGCTCAGGGGTGGCATTGTCCCCAGAAGTCTGGGCCCTCCCACATCAATCCTTTGTCAAGAAAATGCCCTCCACAGACTTGCCTATAGACTGGTCTAATGGAGTCATTTTCTTTTTAATAAACAAACAAACAAATTTATTTTACATCCCTCCTCTCCTTCGATCCCCTCCCTTCATCTCCACTCTGTTCCCACTCCCCCAGTTTGCTCCTCCTCTGTTTCTATATAGGAAAGGGCAGTTCTCCCATGAGTATCAACAAAGCATGGTATATCAAGTTTCAGTGAGACTAAGCCCCTGGCCATGTATTAAGTCCAGGCAAGGTGACCCAGTGTGAGGAGTAGGGTCCTGAAAGCCTGTGAAAGAGTTGGAGACAGCCCCTGTTCCCACAGTTAGGAATCCCACAAGAGGACCAAGTTCCACAACTGTCACATATGTGCAGAGGGCAGTCCCATGTGGTGCAGGAGACTTGTCTGTATTCTGTCAATCATATCTTAAATAAACGCTGATTGGCTGGTAGCCAGGCAGGAAGTATAGGTGGGAAAACCAGACAGGAAGTAGAGATGGGGCAATAAGAACAGGAGAATTCTGGGAAGAAGGAAGTTCTTCCCCCCCAGCCCCCCCACCCACTTCCCTGTCCTGCCCAGATCACTGAAGAAGATGTGACCTGCCTGAATGAAAAAGGTACTGAGCCGTGTGGCTAACACAGATAAGAATAATGGGTTAATATAAGCTACAAGAGCTAATAAGAAGCCTGATCTAATGGGCCAATCAGTTTATAACCTAATGTAGACTCTCTCTCGTTGGGGCCTACTGGCTGCGGGAACTGGGCAGGACAGAAACCCTGACAAGCAGCCCCTCTTGTTACACCCATGGAGGCTTCCTGGTTGTCGGCTCAGCCTCTGTGAGCCCCTATAGTCCCAGGTTAGTTGATTCTGTGAGTTTTCTTGCAGTGCCCTTATTATTTTATTTTAATATTATTTTAAGATGTGTTACCTTTGTTTATGCTGAGTAACATTTGTTTTAATGATGCAAAGATGTGTTACCTTCCTTTAAATTGCATTTGTTTAGCTCTGTGAAGCTGTGTTACTTTGCCTGCCTAAAACACCTGGTGGTCTAATAAAGCGTTGAACAGCCAATAGTGAGGTAGGAGAAAGGGGTTTGCAGGAAGAGAGAATAAATGGGAAGAGAGATCTGGGAAGAAAGGATCAAGGAATGAGAAAAGAAGGGGCCAGTTTCCCTGTCACACAAGACAGACATGGAATAAGACAGAAAGAAAAGATATACAGAAATAGAGAAAGGCAAAAGCCCATGCAAAAGGTAGGCCACATAATTTAAGAAAAGCTGGCTAGAAACGAGCCAAGCTAAGGCTGGGCATTCATAAGGAAGAGTAAGTTTCCATGTGTGGTTTCTTTGGGAGCTGGTGACAGGCCCCCTAAAAGAGTAAGAGTGGAATAAAACAGCAACGACCGCCATTGACCCCTCTGGTTCTTACACCCCTTTCTCCTCTTCTGCAGGATTCCCTGAACTTTGCCTAATGTTTGGCTGCAGGTCTCTGTATCTGTTTTCATCAGTTGCTGGATGAAGCTCCTCTGATGACAATTGGGCTAGTCACCAATCTGGTCACAGGAGATGTCCAGTTCAGGCTACATGTCTGCTGTTGCTAGACATCTACAGTATGGTCTTTCCTGTAGATTCCTGGGAGAGTCCCTCATGCCAGGTTTTTGCCAGGCCCCCAAATGTACCCCTTTCTAGTAGTCTCTTTCAGTACCCATCCCCAATGACTTGATCGTTCATGTTCCCATCCCTTCTCGCCCTCAGTCCACTCATGAAATCTTTTAAATTCCCCCTTCCCACAGAGATCTGGGTATCCCCCCCCCCCATGAACCCTCTTTGTTACCTAGTCTTTCTGGGTCTATGGATTGTGCATAGTTATCCTTTATTTTACAGCTAATATCCACTTTTGAGTGAGAGCATACCATGTTTGCCTTTCTCAGTCTGGGTTACATCACTCAGGATGATTTTTTGTAGTTTCATCCGTTTGCCTCCAAATTTCCTTCTGTCCTTGTATTTAACTGCTGAGTAATACTCCATTGTACAAGTGTACCACATTTTCCTTATCCATTCCTTGGTTGAGGGATATCTAGGTTGTTTTCAGGTTCTGGCTATTACAAATAAAGCTGCTACAAACATAGTTGAGCAAGTGTCCTTGTGGTAGGATTGAGTATCCTTTGGGTATATGCTCAAGAGTGGTATAGATGGGTCTTATGATAGGTTGATTCTCAGTTTTCCGAGGAGCTACCATGCTGACTTCCGAAGTGGCTGTACAAGTTTGCATTTCCACCAGCAATGCAGGAATGTTCCCCTTGCTCCACGTCTTCTCCAGACTGAGCTGTCACTTTTCATTTAAAGGGCATCTTAGTAGGAAATCAGAGTGAGTTTTAACTTGGAAGGCACAAACCTACTTCTAAGGAAAGTGATCTGGAAGAAGCCCCAGGAATGGTCAAGAACGAATGTGGTGGCGGGGGGTGGGGAGAAGCAGAGGGAGGGGTGTAGGACACACAGTTGCTAGGAGAAAAGGACCATAACCACAGAGTAAGGTCCGCATAGACCAAATGCTAATGTTTGTAATACTGGGCTGTCGGGAGCCTAGTGAAGGAGATGAAAGCGTAAGCTAAGGACAACTCAGGACATTACCCTGCACACGTTCACTGAAGCTGCTGAGGAGACGGGATGAGAAATGGGACTGCCATAGGCTAGATCATGATCCGCTTTGAACCCTGAGTGATTGTGTGAACAGGAGACGTGTGTGTCTGAACAAGAAAATCTCTGTGTGTCAAAGGAGCAGGGGCTTGCAGAGGTTGTCCATTGCAGAGGGGTGACCTGGAAGGGTCCCCCTCCCCCGTGGCAATGTTTGGTAGATCTCAAGTGACCGCGTGCAATTTTAAGCAAAAGTTAATCTTCAAAGTACACATCAGTGCAATAGCAGATGATGGTTTGTTGTCTCGTAACGATGGGAATTTCTCTCTCTCGTTTTTATCTCTTCAATAAATATTTATGGAGTGTCTACTGTTTGACAAGCATTAAGCTGGAACATGTAAACAAATAATTAAAATAATTGCAGACAAATGTGAGCATGCTAGAGGCTTGCACAGAGTGCCTTGGAAATATCCCCCACTTATTTACACAGCTTCAAATAAATGTGCATGAAAAGGGCCATTTTTTCACAGGGCACGGCTCCAGTGTCCTCTTAAGCTCCCTTTGAGCATGTTTCAGATAAAATGAAGGCTCAGCCTTCTGAGGGGAAGTGGCCTCAAGGTCTAGCACCTTCTGGCCTGGGGGTAATGAAGCAGGATAGTGAGCTGGGATTCTCTTCCAGAAGTTTCTAGTTAAAAGTGAATCTCTCAGACCTAAACAGCAGCCAGATTACAACCCTGACCAGCACATGCTGTGGTGGCTGTCACGTATGCGGATGTGGCTGTCACGTATGCTGTGGTGGCTGCCACATGTGGTGAGCAGCAGGTGTGTTGGTCACACTGCTTTGATTTTAGTGGGTCTATAACTTTAGGGAAACCCTCACGTGGCTTTCCTGAAAAGCTCCAAAAATGTTGGGGTCCCTTTCTGCAACTAGGCTGTACTTTCACCAATAGCCTTTAAGACTCCAGCCCTGCCACACAGTGGCCAAACCTCAGCAGCTCTCCATGACCACTTCATGCTGTCAAACCATGTGATGTCATCAAACCAAAGGGACTACCAAGTTTGGCCGTCAGCATGAAGCACAGCCTTGGCCACTTTAGGAACACAGCTTCTGGGTGCCGACCCTGAGGAAACACTTCCCAGATTTCCAGTCAGCCATGCTGGTCTCTCGTTAGTCAGAGCCGATCTTCATCTCCAGCTGACCAGACACCACATCATGCAGATGGCCTGCTAGAGTCTTTGCTTCCGTCTGAAATGTCATAAGCCAGGCCTCCATCTTCTCCACTGCTCTCAATATTCTTATCTTCCAAGCTCCTACAGGACAGCCCAGTGAGCTTTCAATACTCAATGACTTTTCTAGCTCAAAGTTACAAAGTCCGTCCACAATCCTCCCCCAAACATGTCTGTCTGAAATAGCCCTCTATCCTGGTATCAACTTCTGTCCTTGTCAGGGTTTCTATTGCTGTGATGAAATACCATGACCCAAAGCAAGTTGGGAAGGGGGAAAGGGTCAATTTGACTTACAGTCCCCCTTTGTAGTCTACCATCTAAGGCAGGACATCAAACAGGTCAGGAACCTGGAGGCAGGGGCTGGTCAGAGGGCATCGAGGGGTGCTATTTACCAGCTTGCTCCTCATGGCTTGCTCAGTCTGCTTTCTTAAGGAACCTAGGACCCCAGGGTAGTACCAGCCACAATGGGTTGGGCCCTCTTCCATCAATTACTAATTAAGAAAATGCCCTGGATCTTATGAAAACATTTCCTAGCTGAGGCTCCCTCCTTTCAGATGACTCTAGCTTTAGTCAAGCTGGCGTAAGACTAATCAGGACAGCAAGAAAGTAGAGTGTTCCATGGGATGCAAGGAATGTGTGAATGCCTTCTTCTACAAGATCAAAGGAGGCATGGGCATTTGAGTGACACTTTGCGCAGGAGTGATGTCTCCATCATTCTGTCTCATCGACATTTTTCATGCTTTTTCCCTTAGATTTTTCTCTTCCCCATGAACTAAGAATTAGCTTGTTCTATTCCACAAACTTTCCCAATTGTTCAGAGATGAATTACTTGAATTTGTTTGTTGAGTTAGGTGGAACCCAAATCTTTGCAATACAGAGTTTTGTTGCTCAACAAAAGGACTCTCTCTGTTTATTTGGCTCTTTTGAGTTCTTTTTGCTTCATAGTTTTATGCATATGAGAAATTACACATTAATTTTTAGTTAATTGCTAGCTAGTACTTACATTCACTGTACAGTGGAATTTATTTTCCTAAGACATTTTACAGCAAATTAATATTGGTGATGCATTAGAAAAATTATTACCCATTGATATATTGTATCCACTGATTCTGGATCCTTTCTATTGATTTAATAGTTTTGAGTGGATTTTCTTAAATTTGCTAGACAGGTATTACCATCCAAGTCCGAGAGTATGTTAAGAGAAATAAACAAGACTGAGAAAGATACATATGATCTGTTTTCTCTCACATGAAGAATAATAAGAAACACACATGAAAATAAGAGGGACCTGTTAGAGAATAGCAGGGGACAATGGGAAGGGAATAAATATGGGATAAATATGCTCAAAGTATGTTATATACCACGGAGGCCCAAAAATGTGAGCCTATTTCCACCTTGTCTGAAGGTCAGAGTTGTGTAGCAACTACCACAATCAATTTCAGAACATTCTAAGCACCCCAAATAGCGCCACACCACCCAGCTCCTACCCTTTAATTTCTTCTTACCATCCCAAGGCAATGGCTTTTCTCTCTATATTGATTTGTCTGTTCCAAGAATTTTACAGAGTGAAATTATGTTTATTGTGGTCCTTTTTGATTTGTCCTCTTCAGTTGTGTTAAGGTTTATCCATGCCATAACATGTATGGGTATGTCATTATTTTAGGAGTTAAACAATATTGCACCGGGTAATGACATCATTTTTTTCATTTGCAATTTGATGAACATTTGAGCTGTTGAACATTTCTTTTGAATATTGTGTGTAAGTTTTCCATGAGTTTCCATGTTGAAGCTTCTGTGTGCTCACATCTTCATCTTCTTTGGGCAAATCTCCAGGAGAAGATCTTCTTGCTTCTTTGTTAAGGTTTTGAGGAAGCTCTGGGCTGTTTGCCAAATGGCACAGCATTTAACTCAGGTTTACAAAAGCTCCAAAATTTCACCCACATTTTGTTATCTGATCATTTTTTGTTTTAGTGTTTTAACTAGCATATATTAATTATACATAATAATGGGGTTCATTGTGATGATTTTATGCGTAAACATATATCATTACCTCCCCCATTCTCATCATTCTTCTTCCCACTCCTCCAGTCCTCTTCCTCTTTCCAGTTGGCTTTCTTCCTACTTTTATTTCCTTTGGGTGTGTGTGTGTGTGTGTGTGTGTGTGTGTGAGAGAGAGAGAGAGAGAGAGAGAGAGAGAGAGAGAGAGAGAGAGAGAGAGATTGTGCAAATTTTGTTAGAGTTGTTCACTGTAATCTGGGTGAGGTGTTATTCATAGGAGCATGGGCAAATGGACAACTAGCCAGGGGCTACACCACTAAAGAAAATGATTCCCCCTCCCCACCAACCACTAACCTCAGGGAGGCACAGGGACCCACGAACCTCACCATCCCTCAAGGCAGAGTGCTGATGGTTTCAGTCTTGAGCAGACTGTCACACTTTCCGTGGGTTTGTGACAGCCATGACATGCCCAGAACTCAGCATTCCACACTGGCTCCTTCTTCCTCCAGTTTTTTTTTCTTCCTCCTCCAGTTTTTATAGTCTTTCTACTCCCTCTTCTAAAAGGGTCCCTGAGACTTGGGGGCGGGCATGCAATAGCTGTCTTGCTTATGGCTGGGCACTCAGTCACTTTTTCTCAGCACATTGACCACTTGTGAGTCTCTGTGGTTAATACTGACCACTCTAAAAGGAGGCTTCTCTGACCAAAGCTGGCCACAGCAGCAATCTATCATCAATTGCTTTCTGATTGGTTTTGAGATCTGTGCCACAGGAAAATGTTCCTGCTTGGTGCCATCAACCTGCTGAAGAACCAGTGTCTGGCCCTAATGGAGAGTCTGTTGATGTTGTTTTCCTACATGGATGTGATGTGCCCACCACATTGCCTTTAGGTAGCTGTGTTTATCTGACTATTTGATGATGGTCAGCTCAGTGGGTGTGTTTCCTCGTGGGCCTGATTTGCATGTCCCTCATGAATGATATTGTTCAATATCTTTTCCTGTGTTTGTTGGCCATTTGGATGGATTCTTGAGAAATGTCTAAATAACTTTTTTGTTTGTTTTCTCCTAAACAAGTCGTAAGAATTTTTCCATGTCCTACCTCCTACTGTTTACCAGTTGGGTGATTTCCAAGTGGCTTCCATTCTACATAATGCTCCTTGAAGCAATGAAGTTCTTGGTGTTTGTTTGTTTGTTTTTGAGCTCTTAACTTTGATGAAACTCAATTCATCCATTTCTTTAACCATCACTTTTGATTTTGATGTCATATGGGAGAAAACTTTGCCACATGAATCATCATAAAGATTTATGGCTTGTGTCTTACCCCATTAGTTCGGCTATCATGTGATATCATAGTCTGGGTAGTTTACAAGGAGAAGTTTGTTTTCTCACATTTACAGAAGCTAGGACGTTCAAGACCAGGGTGCCAGTGTTTTCACATCTTCTCATGGCAGAAGAGGAAGGACAAACAGGGTGACCCTTGGGCCTTTATAGTAAATGGGCACAATAGCCAATCACTGAGACAGCAATTCTCACAACAAAGCCAGTCCATTTTTGTCCTAAATGCTTCTTTAGGGCTCATGCCTCCACCTGTTTTGGGGGGGGGCACAATTAGACCATGTTGGTTTCTTCAATGCTTTTTACAGTTTTGCTCTTATATTTAGATCTTTAATCTGCTACATCTACTGATATGAGAGAACGCTCAGCTAGACTCTGTGTCTGGTTCCTTATTAGTTCCTTCTGTTGAAAAGACTGTTCCTTCCCAAGTGAGTAGCCTTGGAAGTCATGTTGAAATTCCACTGACCCCAGCTATGTGGGTTTGCTCCTGGATCCTCCCTCTTTCTCCATCACTGTGTCTGTCTGTCTGTCTGTGTGTGTGTCTGTCTGTCTGTCTGTGTGTCTGTATTTGTGCTAGCCTGTGCTGTCTCCATTGCTCTCACTTTATTTTGAATTTGGAAGACTGAGTCCTACATTTTACCTTTATTTTTCAAGACTGTTCCAGCTATTCTAGATCTATTGAACACTAAATTTATCTATATTAAATTTTAGAATCAACTTATCAATTTCTGTATGTGTTTCTGTTGCTGTGCTACAACTCTCGGCCCAAAAGCAGTTTGGAGTAAGAAAGGTTTTAGTTGGCTCACACTTCCAGGTCACAATCCATTGCTGAGGGAAGTCAGGGCAGGCTCTTAAGCAGGAACAATGATTACTGTCCTTAACCCTAGCTCATGCTTAGCTAGCTTTCTTATGTGGTGGCCCAGGACCACCTGCATAGGGATGGTACTGCCCACAGTGGACCCAGCCCTACCAAGACAGTCCCCCACAGCCTCTCAGATCCGGGCCATTCTTCAATAGAGACCCTTCTCAGGTGACTCCAGGCTGTGTCAAGCTGGCAGTTAACAGGACGCTAACATCAGTTGGAATTCACCGAGTCTGTGTTTGAGGACTGTCATGCAAACAATCTAAAATCTCCAGGACACAGACCCGGGTCTTTCTGTTTATTCTGTTTATTTAACCTTGAAAAGAAGTTTTGTAGCGTATATGACGTCAGTTTTGTATTTGTTAAATGTTGAATGCAGCCCTAAATATCTCATTTTCTCTACTGATTTCCACGGAGTTCTCCCTAATTTCCCCTCCGGTTATTGCCCCGCGGAACTGCAGTTGTGTAAAATGACCTTGCATCTCGAAAGCTTTTTCTGTAGTTACTATTTCCAACAGTTTTCTAGGGGTTTTCCATCACAAAACCACGCCATTAAGCTACTTTACACTGGCAAGTTGGGATAACTCAGTGCTTTCAGACCTGGCATCGTGTGGGAGACGTCCGGAGGGGTTACATCACACACCTGCCGCTCACGCCAGATAGCAAACCCTCAACCCACCACAGTCACGGTTGCCCCAAAGTCCAGCTTGGTGAGCCAATGATTCCTTCTTAGGGTTACTGACCAGAGTATGGGTGAGGTGTCCTGACAGGAGGAGAGATGACTCCAAAGCAGCTCCTCTCTGTAAAGCCCCCAAGGGGGGGTGACACACAAGAGCTGCAGCCCCCAAGTCTCCTCACAACTTGCATGCAGCACAGGCCCAAGTATCTTCTCCCACAGGCCCTGGTCAGAGTCTCCTCGCCCCCAAATCTGGGGAGAGGCCTTCAAGAATCTTGCAAATTTTCACTTTTCTGGACACGTGACCTTTTGTTTATCTCTGGGGACTTAGTCATCTGTCTCTCCCGGAGGGAGGGGTTCAGTTCAGAGGAAACTGCCAGGCAACCCTCTGGTTCGCTGGATTTCATTTTCTTACATAACTGCCTGACTCCAAACGCTTGTTATCTGTGTGGAATGGAAGTGGCAAGAGGGGAATTCTGGGTTTCGCTCTGATTTCTAGAGGGAACGCTGCCAGCGTGATGTTAGCTGTTGGTTATTGGAGACAGTTTTCATCAGCTGGCAGGTTTCATCCATTCCTAAATTCTTTGGCAACTTAAACACACACAAAAAATGATACTTGATTCTTAAAAATGTTTTTTTGTGCATCTATTCAGATTTGGATTTGTGTTTCGTTGTATCAACACCGTGTATCACATTAATTTTGAATGTGTTAGATGAATCTTGGCAATTCCAGGACAAACAGCTCCCGATAAAAGCATTTTTACGTTGCTACATTTGGTTTGCCAAGTGTTTTGTTGAGGATTTTCCTATTTATATTCTTGTGATGTAAGAATTCTTATCTACTTTTCCTGTCAGAATAATAGTGATCTCTTAGAATGAGTTGGAAAGTATCTTCTTCACTTCTATATTTTAAGCACTGAATTAAAAATATGTTATTCACAACCCTTGAGAAGTTGCCATTTCTTCAGAGAATTCTTTATGAATAAAAGCCAAGACAAACTACAATGCAATAGAAGTTGATCCAAAACCCAAACATAGACACCTGACACAAACAGCTTTTAAAAATCATTAACATAGGCAGTGCCTTACTTACATATGTATATGATATGCGTTTCTTATTTTTAATTGAGATTTCACACATGCATATAGTGTGCTTTGATCAAATCCACCCCAATTACCCCTTAAGTTCTTACCTTTGAGTCCATAGATTAGTACATCTCTTATCTTTCAGCAGAGAAACCACTTTTTTTTTCCTTCTGTAGACAGATATCTATAAATGGGGAAGGTGTGGAAAATAAGAGATGGCAGAATGCTCAGCTCTAAGGGCGACAATTATACTTCTTCCCCAAAAGGCTCGGGGACCATCAAGGAAGAGGATACAGAGAGACTGTGAGAGCCAGAGGTAGTGAACATCTGAAGAGAGGTGGTACTCTCTGGACATGGCAGGACCAGAATTTTCTTCTTTCCCGAGTGCCTGTGGTTGCATACACAAAACCTGGACAGAGTAAGCCAGCTGAAGCTCCAGCCTGGCTGGGGGGGGGGGGGGGCTCATGAAATCCCTTCTCTAACCAAGCTGTTAGCTGCTGATGGCTGCCCTGAGAGGGATGAGTCGTTTTCTTCAGGAATGTGATTGCCAAGCATGCACTTGATTTCTGGGGCAGAGCCTTTTGCGTCTGCCTCTTTGCTGAGTGTTCCGGCTACTCTGGGAGCTCCCGGGGACTGTCCTTTTCCACCACCCATCTCCACGAGGTTATAGCATTCAGCTTTTTAGGTGGGCTCTGGGTATCTGAACTCGGGTTATCAGACATGCAGGGAAAATACATTTATACCCACCCAGCCATCTCTCTAGTTCCTCACATATATCTTTAAGCATTGGGTTGGTTTTAAATATTTGATTGATGCTCTCTCTCTCTCTCTCTCTCTCTCTCTCTCTCTCTCTCTGTATCTATCGATCTCTCTACGCCCTTCTCCTCATCTCTTTTTTTCTTTTGAGATTAAACTTAGGGCTTTGGTCATATTAGGCAAGTGATCTCCTACATAGCCTTATTCCTGGCCCTTGTATATTATCATTATCATTGTTATTACTATTATTATTGCTTTGGAAAGCTCTGTCTGTGTAGTGCAGACTGGATTCTGACTCACAATTCTCTTGCTTCAGCCTCTAAATCTGAGATTACAGAGCCCAAAGTGAGATTACACCAGCATTCAGAGTTTATAATCTTGAATTTCTCCAAGCTGCGTGGTAGTCTTTCATAACATGTGATGTCACCCCTTCTTGCTGTTTTCTGCACCCCAGAGCATCTGCTTTGATCATGTTAAACGTGGTACCAAATGGAGTGTGGTGGCACACGGCATGTCTGTCATCCAAGGATTCAGGAGACTGAGGCCAGACGATTGCCAGTTGGAAGGCGCTGGGACTAGGTAGCGAGAGGCTATATGCTGAGACCTTGTCTCAGAAGAGGAGAGGAAGAGGTGGTGAGGAAGGAGGGAAGAGGGGAAGGGGAGAGGAGGAAGAAGAGGGGAGAAAATCTGAGGCTTATCTGATGCAGGAGTACCCTCTTCACTCTTTCCAACTCTGCCCCTTAGCCTTGCATTCTGAAGTTCTCCTATGACATGTAGGTATTTAAACATTCATGCTCTGCAGTTTGTTGATCCTTTTTAAAAATATATAAATACTTAGCTCAGAAATAAAACCAAGACATGTCTTCTATAATTTCATTTTCTCTAATGTTCAAACCTTTTTGTAAGGCTAACTGAAAACATATGTGGTAGTGATAATCAACATGTGGGCGTGTTAAGGAATGTATTGTTCTCAGCTTAATGTCCTGGGGTCCTGGGTACACGGAGACAGGGAGAGTCTTGGCAACAAAGGGTTGGCCTCGTAAGCCATAGGCACTGGTGCTGGAGGCAAGAACCATCTTTCCTCATGGCCAAACGGTATTATCTGAGTCAGAGACATTCATCCACATGGTGTGGTGATCGGCCAGATGTGGAATTTCTTGATCTTAAACTCATTAAATGCTCTCTCCCCTTGGTGGCATAATGACGGTGCTAACTCCCCAGCTTTTGCCAAGGAAGTACCACAGGGAGTTTAATGATTCCCTCCGACTTGTTTTCTAGTAATCCCACATGCTCTTCCTCTGTTCTCACCCTCAGCCACGATCCCCTTGCTGGCTGGTCTGTTGCCATTTGTTAAAAACCAAACACGCCAGAACAGAACGCTGCCCCGGAGACTCAAAGTTCGCTTTCAAGAATTAACTTGGAACTGAGGGATGAGCTTAAACCTAAGCAACCCAGGTTTCTCCAGTTTTCTGGACTGTTCTCTCCTTTAGCGTGTAAGAACCCATAGACTATATCCATTCAACAGAGCCTGTAGTTAAGCCTAGCCAGTTTGGGGATTCCGAGGTGAAAGCCTAGACATTCTACAAATCCATCCTACTGTTCCCCACTTCTCACCCAGTCACCCCTCTCTGTGTCATAGTGTGACTGGTGTCTTTTGGCTGTTTTCCCTCTCTCAGATGTGGTCTGCTTCCTTCCCTAATTCCTTGGAGCATAGCTAAAACCATCTATCACGTTGAATGCAAATGTACAAAAGATTTTGTGTGTCACAGTCTGCTTGCTTTTCCCGATATCTACTCTTTCCTTTTCACCTTAATAACAAAACCATGCATTTCACCTGGATGCATGTTAGGGCGTTGAGCCATACTTCCTAGGCTGCTTGCAGCTACATGCTGGCCAGAGGGATTCAAACATAGCCAAAGAAGGGGTGTAAGCAGCAAGACTGGATGCTTCCCCTCCCCCAAAAAATCTTCTCTTTCTCTCTTTCAACATTGGCTGCCTTTTGCCGTTGGCAGCAGCTGTTGTTGGATACAAGATGGCGGTAGAGCACAGGGGTATGGATGGGGGAGTGAGGAGGTGAGGTTGGGGAATGGTCAGAAAGAATGAAGGAGCTCAGATCTCCAAAATTCCAGATCTGTTGATGCTGCTTTGGGTTGCTGATGGTTGAATGGGCGTGGGAGAGAAAGAAATGTTGTTCCCCTCCATCCGCTGAGATTTTAGCCTTCTTACAAAAATCAAACTGTGCTCTTTGGAGATATAAATGGGGATAATGGGAAGAAGGCCAAAACTAGTTCTCACCAAATTGGAAAAGTCAGAAGAACCCTTTGCTCTTGACCAGTCTTGCAAACCAGTGAGGACAGTGCATCCTCAAAGAGCGGGTAAGAACTTTGGATTGAAGAAAGCCTTTTGCCCTCCTTCTAAAACTTCGCCTGCAGGGATCTCTTGCAAGCTATAATGACAGGTAATAAAGTGAATGTTTAAGTAAACATTTTTAGCATCCAAATTGCTACAATATTGGCATTATTGGAAAGAAAGCTCTCAGAACTGCCTTAAGACCATGTGTATAAGCCATAAAATCTACCTCACTAATTAAAAGTCACACCTCATCTTGCAGTAAATTCAGATCACCCAACTTGATTATTTTTCTAAATCATCATTTTTGACTCTTAACAACCTTTGGTTCTTTCTGGACAAGGACAGTCTCAAGTCTTGTCCGAGCATAAGCCCACAGTTCTGAGAATATCCAACACAATCTCAGAAATTGATAAAGTGGCAACACCCTCCCCCCATGAAGGATGTATATTTTCAAGGAAAAAAAAAAGGTACAATTGGATCAGAGTCTTACTTGGAGTGACTGTACAGGCATGGGTGTAAGAATTTATGGTGACATGTGTGACCTGGGCGGGTCTAGTGAATGTGGATTTTGGGTTTCAGGAGGTGTCCAATGAGCACAGAATCTGATGGGGGGGGCACTCTTGTCTGAGAAAACTGCCTGCCTATAAAAGATCTCACTGGAGTGAGACCAAAGCTGGGTGGACGCAAGTCTGCTTGACACAAAAGCAGATAAATTCCTGCTAAATGTGGATCTGGTGCTTTCATAATTTCTGCCCAAGTTCAGATTTCTTTGATTGAGTGTTCCCAAGACCTTTGAGGTTATGTGGCTTCAGGGACATAAATTCATCTTGGTGTGTATTACAGAGAAACCATCTCATCTGGGTGTGACCACTCTGAAGGTAAGTGTTAATCCCAATCTGATTTCGTGTGTGTGCGACAGCTGCTGGGAACATTAACTGCCATCTGTGTCCAATGGAGTGCTTTCCTAACCAGTCAGCCTCCTGTGGCCTCAAAGTTAATTTAATGCATATTGGGAAATTCCTGAAACAACATGAGACTTAACACCATTTCCCCATCAAATCTTTGGCATTTCGGTTGATGCTGAGAGAGCTCACGGAGGTGTGAAACGGCAGAGCTGGGGGATGGAATGGTGAACTCATAAATTCTGGGACCCTTATTAGAGGTTGTTTCTCCTGAGTAGATTCATGTGTTTTTCCAAGAATAAAAACAACACACTCTTTGGAGGGGAAGCCTTCCTGGAAGATTGGACTGGAATCCCGAGTGACCACCATGCTCTGTGTCACCTGGTGATGCAGATATACCTGAAAGACATCTGGAGACTCATTGTTGGTGGATGAGACTCTCAGGGACACAGTTGCAGTCAATGATTGATGGAGGTGGGTCTTGTATCTATCTGTTGCTTTCATTGGTTAACTAATAAAGAAACTGCCTAGGCCCATTTGATAGGCCAACCCTTAGGTGGGTGGAGTAAACAGAACAGAATGCTGGGAGAAAGAAGCCGAGTAAGTGAGTTGCCATGATTCTCTCACTCCAGACAGACGCAGGTTAAGATCTTTCTTGGTAAGCCAGCTCATAGTGCTATACAGAATATTAGAAATGGGTTAGATCAATATGTAAGAGCTAGCCAATAAGAGGCTGGAGCTAATGGGCCAAGCAGTGTTTAAAAGAATACAGTTTCTGTGTAATTATTTCTGGTAAAGCCATGCGGGCGGGCGGGTGCCAGGGACGCAGCCCTGCTGCTCATATTACAACAAACAATTTTACACATGGAATGAAAACCTGAGCAGCTCAAGAAAACCTTGAATTGGAGGTAGCATCTCAGGCCTCTCCAGGCTGGAAGATTCCATCTCCTCTAAAATTATTTCCTTCATGTTCATATTAGTCAACACAGAGAAAGTACCTTCTGATGGGCTGGAGGCGCAGCACAGTGGCAACCTACCTGCCTAGAGTGTGTGTGTGTGTGTGTGTGTGTGTGTGTAAAGCCCTGAGTTGGCGCCCACTGACACAAGAAGTGGGAGGCAGGTCCTGGAAGGAGTGGTCCGATGCACTGAGGTTGGTTTGTATTCCTGTGTAAAGAGAGCTGGTCTCAGAGGGAAGTCACATGAAAGACACCAATCTGCAGTTTTAAAAGCGATGTTCTGTGCTTTATCTGTGTTTAGCTGGGTTGACTTGGTCTTGCTGTCCCAGCAGCTGTTGAAATATCCATTTTCTGAGATGATTTTTAGGACAGGGTATGGTTAGCGACTTCTAATAGTTCACCGTATATCTTGATTTAGTTAACAGTTATGTCTATTTAAAAGAGAGCTTCAGTTGGAAACCTAACCCTTGAACCATGACTGATCATATAACCTCCTCAAGTTTGATTTGAAGTCCTTTAAGGCACATGAAAATAAAATGTTTATTTGATCACCTGCACACAGCAAGGTCTGTGTTTGTACACATACTTTGTGCAGTGTTTGCAGAGGACTCTTCAGAGATTGCAGTGATGGAAAACACCCACATCTTTTGCTCTCAGCGGTTGCTCACCTTGAGCATACCGCTTGATCAGACCTTCATCTCCTCATAAGACACAGTCTTGATAGCCAGATCCATGAGTCCTTATCCATGGTCCCTCTTTGGGTACTTTGCCTTGACATGGTCTCTCAAGATTGCTTTATTCATGGATCAACCCAAACCATTTAAGCCAGGGGCAGCAGCTTCAGCTCAGAAGAGAGCACTCACTCTGCATTCCCAAGCCTTGCGCATCGCCTCGGGTGGACAGCAGGGACCATTCTGGCTCTTTGTCGTGTTTCCTCATAGCAGTACCCCAGACAGCAGAGCAGGAGTTGTTAATGTTGGCATTCCAGGATGGAGATCATGGCAACAGGGTCCTGTTCTGAATCAGAGGATTTCCTTACATGACAAAAATAAACAACTCTGAGAAAGACCAGAACCAGGATGTCTTGGTTCCTGTGTCTCAGTCATTGGCAGAATGAATGGAAGTGTGGAATGGTTTGTATCGTTTTTTATGTCTCCAGAATAAGTACACAAAATATAAAATCAAGTGATTCAGGTATTATTTTGATGAAACCTAATCATGGGCTTGGAAACTGACAAGTCTCTTGAAAGCAAAGGCTCTTGCTGTGGAGTGGACTGTCATGGAAGACCTATCATTCATTCATTCATTCATTCACTTACTCTTTCATTCATCTATTAACTCATTCCCATCATACTTATTGAATGACCATACTTATTGAAATAGACACTGCGGATCTTTGGAGTCTTTGAATTTGACTCACAGAAGTATCTCTTCTTTCTTTTTTTTAAAGGAATTTTTAAACATGATTATGATTGTTGCCATATATTTATTGCAATCTAAATACAAGGCAGTACAGTACAGGGCTAACAGGTAGAATCCTGTTTCTGCACTTTGCAAACACACTATCAGGGGTGGACTCCAACTTCAATGACCTTTGTGGCAACGAGAGTATGAACACTCACTTCACGGCAGTGTTGTGAGAACCAGTGAGGCAAACACTCGCGATATCAGGGAGGCTGCAGACCCTTTACAGATGAGGGTTTGCCTTGTAATGAGGTTACATCCCATAAGCCATTATCAGATGAAAGTACCTGACCTCTGCCACACAGCACACTGTAGCGTGGGAAGTGTCTCCTCAAGAAGGTGAGGCCGCCTGAGAGCTCAGGGCTGCTGCCCAGCATCAGTAGACAGGACTGCACCTTACGTTACTAGCCTGGGAAAAGATCTGGATTTCAAACCAGAAGCATCGTTTCTCCCGGATGTGCATCGCATAATATCACGGTAAGCTCAAGAGTTGGAAATCACTCTGGACGAGAAGTTGTGTCTCTCTCTTCCACTGACTGTTTGTATACACAAACCATATATATATATATATATATATATATATATATATATGCCAATAGTATAATAGTATGCAAATATACACCCCATGTCTTTGCATACTTAAGTGTGGACGGTGTTGGGAAGTGAACCGGTTCTGGGGAGCAGTGAACCTGAGAAGAACCCGACAAGTCAAGGGACAGGGCTGCTAAGTTGACCAAAAGAAAGATGAGATGGAAAGAAGACTCTGAAATGCTAACATGCCAGATGTGGGCTTACTTGCAGTCTTTGGAAGGAGGGTAGCATTGCTGGAGTAGCATCTCAAAGAAGCACAGAGACTTCTGGGACCAACAAAGACCTGTATGGGGCAGACTGTGAGGGCGACTATGGAGACTCTGGTTTTCCCTCAGGGTTGGAAAGACTTTTGAGGATTTTGAGAAAAGCAAGCTCAACCTGGCTGAGTCGTTATGTCCCTTCAGTATTCAGGGCTGGTAACTCTCAGAGCTCTGTTTGTTTGGGTGTGGCCCATGTTCACAGCTCTAGCTTCAAAGTTCGGGGCTGCAACCGTCAGACCATCTCTTTTCTTACCTGTGCCTTCCACATTCCCACACCTGTTCCGTATTCTCTGCCGGAATCCCATCCACGCCAAGGATTGTGTGAAATACCATCTGTGTCCTGAAGACATCTCCTTCTAGCTGGTCCACAGCTATTTTGTGCATGGGCTCTCATTGATTTACATCTCTACTGCCAAGTGGTGGTTTAGTCCACACCCTATAGTATCTTATTGAAATTTTAAGGTTTAACCAACTTTTCCGAAAGAGTCACAGAGACTTTACCTTCCCTCGCTGCCTTGTGCACACAACCAAAGCAGTTTTGTGTTACTTGAAACAATCACCAGGGCTCTCGGCTTGTCTGGGTTATGTTCCAAAGGGATACAATACCCCTTATTTCCTAGGGGGTCTCGAAATCTTACAAATGAATGTGTAGCTACACCTCAGAAGTACAGCTCAGGACAATAATCACAGTCCATTAAATCAAGGCTGTTCAGGGAAAGCGAAGCTCCAGGCATTGGTCGAGCAATCAAGGAACTCCAGGCTACGTGAGCCAGGCCCAGCGACCTTGCCCTGGCCCTGAGAACAAGTCGTGATTGTCCTCTCTGTGTTAAGTGCACATGTTGCTGGCCTGAGAATGCATGCATTCTTCAGCTGCAGCAAGTGGCACCAAGGGCCCTGTGGTCCCAGGTCCTCTGCAAGGTTAACCAGGCTTCTATAAACATTAACACCCGTGGGAACAGCATGCTGTAATTGTGGAGGAATATGCCCCGGCCTGTAAGTGCTTGTCAGTTTACAGAACTCTTTCTAGAGATCCCGGTGCAAGGGTAATTTACAGGGCAATGTTTATAGGAGTCACAGCTCCGTAAACCGGCTGCCTGGGCCGAGCCTGCCGGCTTGATGTCTTAATGGGAATGCACCTGCGACAATAGGCTGGCCCAGCAGCCGGACTGTCTGACCTCTGAACTCCTCCAGGCCTTTCTTATCATGGCCTTCTCTCTAGGGCTTATTTCAAGTTTACTTTTTGGGGAAAAAATATTTTGCCCAGCTGTGTTCCCCAGGGGTTTCCTTGGAAACCACAGCTGAGTCTTTACCATGTTCTCCCACGAATGATGCTGAGGCCAGAAGTCTGAGGCTAGCTGAACCATTAGCTAGCTGTGTGACAGTGGCCATGCCAAGCTTTTGCTGTGTGAGCCTTACACAGGGGTTGGGAATTTCTGGCATATCTGCCCGCTTTAAAATTTCACGACAATGTTCTCCTTTGAGCCCTGGGGATGTGGCTGTCTTGAAAATGAAGAACTTGAGATTGCAGCCTGTGAAATGAGAAAAGATGCTCAAGATAATCTAGTCATGTTTCATCACTGATGGCTCCAGGCCACGAGTCTTTACAAAGACTCACCACTGCTTAGAAGGCAACGATCTGAGGCCCACTCTTTTAGCTTTCAACCCAAAGCCTTTCTATTACACTCAGATTTTCTAAAACAAGCCTTTTATTATTACTAGGGCACATGTTTGTCAGGGCACATGTGTGGTCAGAGAATAATTCTGCAACATAGATTCTCTCCCTTCACCTTCATAGGGTACTAGGGATTGAATTCAGGTCACTAGACTTGGGCAGCAAATACTTTACCTGGGGAGCCATCTAGATGTCCTCACACTGGGCCTTTAACTAAGTGACTTACGGGGCTGGTGAGATGGTTTAGTCATTAAGAGCATTTCCTCCTCTTTGGGAGGACTTGGGTTTAACTCTCAGCACCCACACCAGTTGTGGGTAGACAGCTCACCACCAACTGTGCCTCTGGTTTCTGCCTGCATGTGGCGAATATAAACCTTTGCAGGCATCCGTGTTCCCCCCAATAAAGAAAAATAAATAAATAAAAATAGTTTATAGATTTGAGCACACTCCTCAGTAGAGAAGTCGCGACTGGTCACCTAAGACCTGAAAAGACACTCACCACCTCACCAGACAAATATCACTCTCAACAACACAACCCATGAGACACGGAGTTCCTGGAAGCAGTGACAAGGACAGTGTGTGGTCATTGGGACAGCTGGAGTTTTTTCGTGAGATCAAAGAGAATGTAAAAGTGCTTCTTCCACATTAGCTTACAGTTCTTACGCAATCAGACTTCCACTTAGCATGTGCACCAATGGTTTCAGTCCACGTAAGATGCAAAACGTTCCCGTGAATACCCATGCAGCTTTATTCCACATCAATCTCAAACCAGAAGCAATACTAGTCACCAACCACAGTTCCAAACTGTGGCATGTCCATGCCATGAATATCTACTTGGAATGTTTAAAAAAGGCTGAGCAGTCAGATGAGCAAGGACGGGTGGAGTAGTCCAGACACTAGGATGTGTACAGCATCCTATGCTGTTGACGTGAAGGCACAGCAAGGCTGTGGCTTCTGTAGCAGATAAACTATGTGGGGGAGTAGCCTGGGCTCCGAGATGTCTGTTAATCTTGACTGTCATGGTCACATTGGTGCACATTTGCCAAATCTCATCCAAATGACAACGAGTAGATTTTATTGTAGATAAACACTGGAATTTCATGTAGCAGTGTGTAGCTTTGAGGTTTCTTTTCAGAGTTTCTCAGCTTGTTCTTGCAAGGCAGTGTGGTAGGTGCTCCATGATCCAACAGGACTTTTTCTCTTGGGTGCCTGCTCACAGGCACATCCTGCCAGACAGTCTACATGTCCACCGGAGCAGAGCTGGAATGAAGCCAGGTCTGATGCAGACATACCATTTGGTCATTTTCATCTCTGATGGAAAATTTCAGGTCTGGGGCTGTTCTACAGATGTTTACAGATCAGCGCCCTGACATGCTTTAGATTGTAACTTAGAGGAGGGTATGGCTCCTTTTAAAGAAAGCAGGCACCTTGGATAGCACACATCCAAACAGGTTGAAGAGCACTCTCTGGAGCTTCTCCAGAGAAGGACCCATGGTGCAGCCACAGGACTCCCGGAATCTGAAACATGGCATTGTTCTAGGAAAGACGTGTCAGAGTGGACTGAAGGAGAGGGTATTAGCTGGGCTTGACTGGTGGTGGGTTGTTAACTTCAGAAGAGGCTCTTGATACATTGTAGCTGATAGGCACACCGTGAGTGAGTGAGTGAGTGAGTGAGTGAGTGAGTGAGTGAGTGTACCACATGCTTGGGGAAGCAGGATGGGCAGAAAGACCAGAGAGGGTTCCTTCTAATCTAAAGAAGGTGCGTACATAAATACAGACTAAGCCCTGACCCGTGATTTCTATGGGACACTGAGCCTGGAGTGTGATAAAGCCTGGTTTTAGCAATAGGCAGTACAGCATCTCTTGGCTGCCTTAGCTGTGTGCTCTGTCTAGTAGCTGTGTGCGTAGGTATGTGCTCAGTCACGTGACACAAGAGCAGCCGTCTCTCCAGACACTGACCTTGAGTTCCCTCAGCCCAAAGGCACCTTACCAGACTTCAAACTCCCCTCCTTCTCCAAGGGGAAGAGGAGCAGAGGGATTCCAGGTGTGCTAGAATAGATGTCTCTATTCTCCCAAATGGACTTCTGGAAGACTCTGTGTGGTGAACGGGCCCCACTTTCAAACGTAGCCTCAGATCCACATATAGCCAGGGCTCAAAAATTGAGCATGGAATGAAACTGGGTGATGGGTTAGTGCGTCTGAAATTGACATCAGCACCATGTGAGTATCAAGGGGCATGAGGGTACAGGTTAAAGAGGGTACATGTGAGTCAGGAAGACACGCTTTGCCGGTCTTTGAATCTGATAGCCCGGACTTCCTAGCCTCAGAACTGTGAGCAATATGTGCGAACAACCATGGGCTCTCAATGCTATCATGGTCCTCACTCCCTTTGTCATAGATCTGTAGCAGCTCTCTATTTCTCATTGGTCCTGATGCAAACATTCATCCAAACTCTGCTTTGTGCATAAGGGGCTGGGTTCAGTCCGACTCTAAGATTGCTTGAGCCAGCTCACTCCTGACCGTGTGTGTAAAGTGGCACAGATTCACACGGCACCTCACCGGCAAAGCCATGAACTTCCTCTGCCATCGGTGAGGTCTCAAGAAACCCTACCTTGCCTGTGTCTCTGCTCCTCCCGCACAGCTGGAAGAGACTGTTTGCTCCTGCGTGGCTTCCCTCACTTTCAGAGCTTGAAGGTTGACCTCAGTAGCACTCATTTTTGATCTTTGGCTACTGCTTTTCAAGTTTCTCTGACATCTACCTCCACCCGGTGACATCTACCTCCGCCCGGTGACATCTACCTCCGCCCGGTGACAGTGCATCAATCAAATGCTGTCTGAGTGTATCCTCCATCCCTTTTCAGGTTGGGTAGCAGACTCTGTTTATCTGGAAATTCTTGGCTCAGCCTCTTCAGAGTGAATTGCATTTCACTTTTATTCTCTGTGAAATGCATCCCTACTACTTCACTTGAGCCTAGTTCCTTTATTTTACTTCTGCACAATAGTATCACGATGTCAGGAAACCACAGTTTAATCACGCGTTCCCCTCGTGAGAGGTGCATACTCTGCCTGCATACTTTACTACTGCAGACAATGTGGCAATGGGCTTTGTTCTGAATGCCTGTTGCATAGGTCATATACATGGGATGTTCTCTAGAGTAAAAACTAGAAATAAATTTCTTGTGTCATTGGTTGGGCATCGTTAGCTAGATGTCAAAATTAATTGCTCCAAATTACACTCCTTCCTGCACTATATAAAAGTTGCTATTTTCTCACACTTGATATTATCATATTATTTAATTCTTTCTAATCTGATTGGCAAAACAGAAAAATCTAATTACTGTTTGCAATTGAGTTTCTCTGATTACTAATGGGCCCTAACGTCTTTTTAATGTGTCAATTAACCCCTGGGATCTTTTTTAGGGGGCTGACTCTTGATGGCTTTTGCCCATTTTCTTCTTCGTTTGTTTATCTTCTGTTCTTGTGAGAAACTGATTTTTAAGTCTTAAATAGTGAGCCTTTTGTTGTCAGCTCTTCCATTCTTTCCAGTTTCATGGGATATGTGTATTAGACGAATATTGGCATGTTACTTTCTCTTCTAGATGTTCTGACAACCTCCCCCACCTTCCCTTCCTCTCTCCTTTCCCTCTTTCCGTCCTCTCTTCTTTTCATCTTCTGAGTGATTTATTTAGCTTTATCCTCCAACTTACCACTTTCTCTTCCGCCAGCTTCATATTTCACCTCTTATTTCCATAGCCATTCTTTTTTTAACATGCGTATTGACTGCATATTATAGACCGGATACTATTTTAAGTGTTAAGGTTTAAGCAATAAATGAAGCAGACCAAAATTAAATAAAACAACAATATTAAAACCTGAACCAACAAAACAAAACAAAAAACAACAACCAGGAGTGCCTTATCTCACGGCTCTTCTACCATCAGGTGAAAAGGCTTTCAGCCTTAGATTGCGTCATGTGCATCAGATTTGCACTTGGTTCATTGAAAATCACCTTTCAAATGTCCATTTCTTTTAGGGTTGAAGATCCACTTGGCTCTGTTCCTTATAGAAATTGAAATGCACGAATCTAATATCATGCTTGATCCCTCACTCCTTACGCCATGTTCTCTGTTTTTCTCGACAGCCTATTCTTTAAGGCTTCCGTACATGTTTTGGAGTTTTTTTGTTTGTTTGTTTGTTTTGTTTTTACTGTGAACTCATCTTGAGCATAATTCCAGCGAGGGAACTAGATCCTAAAGACACCTGGGTCAGCGGTGGAAGATGTTACAAAGTTGCCGGTGGAAGGTATTACAAAGTTACCGGTGGGTGGAAGATGTTACAAAGTTGCCAGTGGACGATGTTACAAAGTTACCGGTGAAAGGTGTTACAAAGTTGCTGGTGGAGGATGTTACAAAGTTGCCGGTGGAAGATGTTACAAAGTTGCCAGTGGAAGATGTTACAAAGTTGCCGGTGGAAGGTGTTACAAAGTTGCCAGTGGAAGATGTTACAAAGTTACCGGTGTCGGTGCCCCACCTTGGTCTGTTGTCTGAAGCTATTTTCCCATCCAAGAAGGGTACATAGAAGTAACTCAACCGTGACCTACACGTGGGAGAACTTCAGATTCTGTTTCCTCTGCTTCTACACAAGGCATGGGGAATTGCTTCTGTTCAGGTCTAGACTCTGGGCGAGTGGACAGAGATCTGTCTCTCCTGTCTTGGAGGCTCTGCCTGTGTTCAAGCTGACTGCATGGTAAAGAGAAATAAGAGCTCCTTTCCCTATGTCATAGGTCAGGTCTGTGGCTCTCTAGAGACTGATTGGCTAAGTGGATTGTCACACTTTCCTCCTAGACTTTGAAAACATTCATTTAAAAATGTAAATATGTGTTTTTTAATTAACACATTTTCCAAACAAATACATACCTCTTGAGTGATGAGGCTGAAGGAGAAGACTGAGCTTGCTCAGTCTTGCATCTTGATAGGCATTCCGAAAATGTTCTGCAATAAATGTATAATATTTTTATGATGGAGGAAAAAAAGACTCACAAGAAGTGGGAAAAAAGTGTGTTCTGGGGAAGACGATTTAATGAGTCAGAATACTTGATTGGAAAGAAAATTTTCAGAGAAAGACAGAGATCTCCAGAGCAACAGAGGACACCTTAAATTTGAACTCTTATTTTTACATAATGTCTTAGTACTTCTGTACTATGGTGAAGAGACACCATGACCAAGGAAATTTATAGAAGAAAAGTTTGAGGGGGCTTGTGGTTCCAAAAGGTGAGTCTATGACTATCATGGTGGGCAGCAGGCAGGCAGGCATGGCGCTGGAGCAGTAACTGAGACCTCACATCTGATCCACAAGCAAGAGGCAGAGGGAGAGAGAGAGCCAACTAAAGTATCTTGGACTTTTGAAACCTCAAAGCCCACCTCCAGTGGCACACTTTCCCCAGCAAGGCCATGCCTCCTAATCCTTCCCAAGCAGTTCCAACAACTGGGGAAACAGACTTTCAAATATGTGAGTCTATGGGGGGTCTTTCACAATTAAAATACCCCATATGATATAATGCCATCCATATTCCACATTTGTATGCATAACCTAGACCTTTGAGTTCCAAATGTAACCAAAAGAATATATAGAGGTGGGTGGGTATGGAAGGGTAGATCTGAGAGGAACTGGGCAAGGGGTGAATATATTCAAATGCACCATATGAGATTCTGAAAGAACTGATCAAAAGTCTTTAAAACATGCTTTACATTACTACACACCAAGTGCATGTTGAGTTTTCAAAAATTTCACTTAATGTGTATAACTAATGTTCAGTTAGCTGAATTACAATTGGCTATTACAAATAAGTTGGATTTTAAAAATACTTTTCTTGTGAATAATTTACAAAGAATTGTTTCTATGTTTAAATGAAAATGGGCATTTTATCCGGGCGGTGGTGGCGCACGCCTTTAATGCCAGCACTTGGGAGGCAGAGGCAGGCGGATCTCTGTGAGTTCGAGACCAGCCTGGTCTACAAGAGCTAGTTCCAGAACAGGCTCCAAGAACCACAGAGAAACCCTGTCTCGAAAAACCAAAAAAAAAAAAAAAAAAAAAAAAGAGAGAGAGAGAGAATGGGCATTTTATCATAATAAATAAACGTAAAATGTCAGTAAATAAATAAAATAAGCTTTAAAAGCCTCTTTAATTTATTTATCACGTACTTCAAGCTCTGTTTATCACAAACAAAGCTATTATAAAAATTTGTCTTTACCATCAATACTCGCAAGTAGCCTTTCTTCTTTATTCCTTACATAGGTTTCTGTATCAACCAGTTGATTGACTCCAAGCTTGAAAGCCAATGGTTTTGAGTGAAGTGGTTCCTGGGACTCGCAGGGGCTTCGATCTGGGAGCCTCAATACACAATCTCTCAGGCACTCAAGCCTCTCATGGACCCTGGTGCTATATTTGCATAATGTGTAATTCTCTCACAGGCGTGACTCTCATTACCTATAATAGGTAGTAAAGAAAGAATATTATATAGATTGTTGTTAAGATGTATTGCTTAGGGAACAATGATGAGAAAAGAATTCTACTCACATTTGATAAGCAAGTTGCCTTAGTCACTATTCTATTTCTGCAAGGAGATATCATGACCTCAGCAACTCTTATAAAAGAAAGCAATTAACTGGGGTCTTGCTTACAGTTTCAGAGGCTTAGTCTATTATCAAGGCAGAGAGCTTGGTGACAGAGAGGCAGACGCGGTGCTGGAGAAGTAGCTGAGGGCTACACCCTGATTCAAAAGGAGAGAGAACTGGACCTAGTATGGGGTTTTGAAACCTCAAAGCTACTAGTGTCGGACTTCTTCCAACAAGGTCACACCCCTAATCCTTCTAGTCTTGGGCTGAGAGTCAAATCCTGGTGATGCCGAAGTGTCCTTGACTGTTTTCCTCTTCTGTTCTTTCTGTCATGTTGCGATGGTCTTTTTTATCATCTGGATGAGAACCACATCCTCCAGGGTTTCCTTCTCTCTGCTCATCTCTATCTGCAACTCATCCTCCATCCTGCACCCTGAAGATGCCTTCTGAGATGCTAACCTACTCGTGTACCTTCCTTGCCCATGGCAGCAACAGGTCTACAAAGGCTAGTGATTTTCTTTCATCTTGCTGTAAAGCTATGGGCAATATACTTCAGGAAGTATTTTGTATTAGTGATTGTTATCTATCTATCTATCTATCTATCTATCTATCTATCTATCTACCTTTCTTTCTTCCCTTCTTTCTTTTTCTCTCTTTTCTTTTCTGTGTCTGTCTCTCTCTGTCTCTCTGTCTCAGTCTCTGTCTCTTTGTCTTATTTTTTCCAGCATTAAAGTGGTTGATTACTGGTATACTTTTCCAAATAAACTCTTTATTCACAGCAACTCTGAGAGCTATGTGTAAGGACCATGGACTCAAAAAGTCCATGGCATCTGGGACCCTGGATCCCTGGAGGAAGCCACCATGCCAGAGCAGTCACACCCTTGCTAAACTGTCTATGAATAAGAAGTCTATTTTTGTCACATTAATCCATTGAATGTTTAGGGATTATTTGGTTCAGCAGCTAAGGTAACCTTAACTAATATTTTGATGAAATCTCAAACGGTCTTTAAAAATAACTCCAAAATGGCTCCGAGCAAGGTACAGGGTTTCGTGTTCTGGGTTCTGGCTGCTTGTGGCTGAGTCTCACATCTGGCCCTGCTTCCTACTCTCAGGCCAGCTCCCTTCCACCTTGCTGCCACACCTTAGCCAGCCTTGTGTCCTTAGCCTGGAATGTGCATCTGTCCTTGTCCTCCACGGTTCTTTGTTCCAAAGCTCAGATCAGATGTTTCCTCTGCAGGAGACTCCCTTACCGTCTCCCCTTGGAAACGCCTTCTCTTTCCTGTCCTATCACATCTATCAGACTTATTGTGTAATTTCAAATGAGGGAACCAAGCCTGGTTGAGTAACATTTAAACATGATATACAATACACCCAGTGACGCAACAACAGTACCCAGACTGATATTTAATTGATAAGCTACAACATTTTTTTTTTTGGTTTGTTTGTTTGCTCGTTTCTTGGCTGAAAGCCAGCTAGAATGAAGGGACAAAATAGACTAATTTCTTCCTCGTTCTTCATCTTGCTGCTCTCTGGTTCTTCTTTTCTAACTTCTTAAAGATGTTCCCACTCACACCCATTCTCATTCCAGAGGCCACCGTTGTTTAGACCTTCAAAAGGCAAGAAGTTTAAAATAAGAAAAGGACAAACTCTCTCAAGTGGACAACTTCTCTAGAACCACATCAAAGCCTGTGCATCACAACCACACCCCTCTCACCTTGTTCACACGTTCCATAGAACCCAGAAGCTTGCTAAAGCCAGCTGAGGCCAAACATGCACTAGCAGAAATTCAATGACAAGTTACGGAATTTCAAGAAATATGGCACAGGTTTTACCCATGATATAAAGTATGCTTTTGTGGTTGAAGGTTTTGGTGTGAGGCTGTTTGCTGAAAAGATCCCTACAAGGGTTAGATAAAAAGGAAGATTTCAAAAGTGGGAGAGATTATGCCTTCAGATGCATTGGGTCAGGTGGGAAGAGGGCTCTTAGCCAATGGGCCCCTTTGTGAGCTCAAATGTGTGTGTGAGATGCGCTGCGCTATGTTCAGTAACAATTATTTAAATCGCCCTGGGGAAATACTGATGCAACAGTAGATAACAGACAGAGGGAGATGAGTAGGTAGATAGAGGCAAGATTTCCTGAGCAGAAGATGACCTTGTTATTTGAGTTTGAAGGAGCATAAAGTAGCTGTTGCTTCTCCATTGAGTTTTCCCTGTGCCTTCTACTAATTCCAGTGAACTGGATATTTGCCGAAGTTTCTCTTTTCCTTCCATGATGGGAGTAGCTCCCCAATGATCCAGGCTAGTTCCCATAATGCTTCTGGAGTGCTCTTGGCTCCCACCCTGTCACCTGCAGGGTGTGCTCCACACCCAGCCCACAATGCACTGGTGAGGACTCTCAGAGATGACCGAGATAATTTGGAAGTACATCAAAGGAATAAGAGGCCTGTAGCTGCTTTGTCTCTTTCCCATCTAGAGGAGCCCTTGAACCACACCCTCCCTCTTACCCCTCTAAAGGGAGTGCAGTCTGCAGGCGCAGTTCTATTAATTACTAAGAGGCTAAGAACGCAGAGTGTCCAATAGGGAGCCTCAGCCGGTCTCAGCCCCTCTTGTGCCCTATCCAGATTTGGATAAGCGACTCCCCCACTCCCTGACCCCCCAGCAGATAATAGATTTGTTTCCTGTCGCTTTGCTCTTTCATGAACTGAGTTGGGGACTTTGGTCATTTGCGCATTCACAATATACAGGTGACATGCTTATTTTCATTATTTAAATTTCTTTGTTATTTAAGTCTTGGTTTAGTGCTATGGTTCTCAACCTGTGGGTCATAACCTCTTTGGTGTCCAGTGACCCTTTCACAGGGGTCCCATATCAGATATCCTGCATATTAGGTATCTACATTATAATTCATAACAGTAGCAAAACTACAGTTATGAAGTAGCAATGAAATAATTTTATGGCTGGGAGTCACCACAGCATGAGGAACCATATTAAAGGGTAAACACATTAGGAACCTTGAGACCCACTGGTTTAGGGCATCAGTATTTTATGAGCACTGTGCCTTCTTATTAATAAGACATTCTTAAAAACAGAGATGTTAACATTCCCTTTTGATCTGGCCACTCCCATTTCTTCTCAGTCTCAGTTTGTCAAAGAGCTTGCTTGCCCCACCTCTTCCTGTTCACATCCATGTAGAAATGTTCTAGAAACATATGGTTTGGCTTGGTTATTTTTTTAAAAAAATACACAATTCTTACAATACTTTATTGATTAGTTAGTCTTGTATTTTTTTTACCTTTTACAAATTTCTCAGAGATGATTCTGCATCCCAAAACATTGCCTGTCCTCACTTTGGTAATGGAAGTAAATGTTTGATCGCTCAAGGAATAATACGCCTTGCCTAAGCTAATGTTTTCCAAGTCCCTAGAACCAACAGCATAGAGAAGGCGCCCCACATACAGCCTCACTGAACTGTGTTCCCTGCCCTTCTGCCTGCTGCTTTGTTTCCTGCCTCATGCCACCGTCATTATGGTTTACTTCACTGACAGTGTGGTAAAAGCAGCCAATGGATTCCATGAATTCTCTTATATTTTCTCAGTGTGATTAGTTAAAAATCCTAACATTTTTGTGTTTTCACTTCTAACTCTTGGTGAATGTTCGTTGGTGTTGTCCCCTCTACTATTCTTTTATTTTAATTTTTTCTCTTTCTATATACACATTATCAATTATATGTAAAATAATGTATTATATCTTTGTCTCTCTCATTTACACACACATACAACACACACACACACAGCCTCTGTGTTTTAAATGGTACAGGTGTCTTTCCCTGTGTATTTTTGGTATCTTAACTTCTGTTTGGTACATTGTGGGGTTTAAAATTTAATGTGAATGGATTATTTTGACCATATTCCTTTCTGTTTTATTTTCAGAGGAAATTCTCTCTTCTCCAAAATCGCAAGGTCCTCCTAAGTTCCATGTTTTTGCTTCTCTCCACTGGGCTTCCTTAGTCCCAGTCTGCCTACAGCCAGCCACTTCCTTTCCATTTATTTGGTAAGTAGTCCATTATAAACTCTAGTTTTCTAATGGCATGGCTTGGTTTCAGCAGGCTCACTGACCAATTTGTCTAGCCCCGTATTGGTGCCACAAGCCTAGGTAAGCTGTCAGGCAATCCCAGAGGTATGCTAGAGGTGTTCTCATGAGCATGAACGGATCTTAGACCTCCACACGCGATGACAGAGAACAGGTCAACACCCCTGGGTAGGTCACTGGTACCGTGGTGGGAATACGGATGGTACAAATTCCGGAACGCTAGAGCTCCTCCAACAGTTGATCTTCCTGTCTAGACACGGCACCTTCCTGTGTTTACTCGGGTCTTAATGCCTTTCCCCAAGATGTGTAGCTGTCTCCACTGAGATCATGAACATCCCTTCTTCAGTTTGGTTCATGATTACTTTGACATGTATGCATGTGCATTTAGGGGACCTTATAAGAGGGAAGTCTTCTCAGTTAATATGTAGGAAGCTGTTTATATTTATTTGGAATATATGGTAAACAATTTTGACTACAGTAACCAACTCCCAAGTCTTGATTGGTTAATGAAACAAATTCTGTTCAGATAACCATGGCTTGTGGAATCAGGGCAGACTCTGCTGTTCAGTTCCTCAGCTACCCTCCCATCTCATAGGGACATAGTGTCTGCTATGTTGTATGCAACAACTGTCCACAAATGTGGTAAACGGGACAAGGGTTGTGCATCTAGGAACTGGTTTGATGGGCAAAGCCTAGAAGATGCTCATGTTTCTTTCCCTCTATACCAGGACCCCAGACATATCAGTTCCACTCGTTCTTCAAATATTTGCCATAGATGTTTATAAACAGGATAAACCATGGCATATCAAGGGCTGTAGTACTCTCTGTGGCTTCAGGCCTGCCCTGGGGGTCCAGGAACATAGCTCCTATATTGTATGGTTCTATTCTTCTATTCTATACATATTTTAAGAGCCTCACAAATTCTCTTTAGCAAATTAAAATACTTAATTCAATTAAAAATGATTGGATGACTGGGTGGGTGGTGGTGAAGCACGCCTTTAATTCCAGCACTGGGGAGGCAGAGGCAGGCGGATCTCTGTGAGTTTGAGGCCAGCAGATCTCTGTGTCTTTGAGACCAGCCTGGTCTACAGAGTGAGTTCCAGGACAGGCTCCAAAGCTACACAGAGAAACCCTGTCTTGAAAAACAAACAAACAAACAAAATAATTAGAGTCTCTTAAAAATAACCACATGGATTCTAATCTTTGATTTGAGAACATGTATGAATTGTATTTTTCTATTATAAAAATTCTTGAATTACTAGAAAAATTCAAATCATTTGTGATCCACTATATTTTAGATTTTACATTTTTTACAGCTTCACTATTGTCGAGCTTTTGTGATAGGGTCTCATGTGGTCCAGGCTGGCCTTGAGCTCCTGATTGTCCTGGCTCTACTTCTTAATGCTAGGCTCATAGATAGACATGTATCATCATAGCGTGTCACATCGCATGGTAAATAATGAGGTCATTAAGGGAGTCAGTAATCACAAAATGCATGCCTACATTAAAGGTGATTGAAGTTAATTGTTGTCCTGTTTTTATACTGTTACTTGGAACCCTAACCAAGATGCTGACACTGTGGAAGCAAGCTGGTGACATGGATGGGAGTTAGTGACATTCGTCTTGAACAAGCAGCGTCATGTAGTGTTTTGGAGTCCTGGCTCCATCTCTTGCTACTTCTGTCTCTTTTCCTTTTCTCCCTAAATAAACTTTTAAAGCAGCGGTTCTCGGCCTTCCTAATGCCATGACCCGTTAATATAGTTCCTCATGTTGTGGTGACCCCAACCATAAAGTTATTTTTGTTGCTACTTCATAGCTGAAATCTCGCTACTGTTATGAATTGTGATGTAAATATCTGATATGCAGATCCTTATGAAAGGGTCACTGGACCCACAAAGAGGTGACGACAGGCTGAGAGCCATCATTTGAAAGGCTTTTTAGTTTTGTTAGTCTTTTCAAAGAATCAGTTTTAGTTTTACTGAACAACTGTTCTACTTTTATTTTTTTATTTTATTGATGTCTGCCTTTGTCTTTATTAATTCTTCCTTTGAAGGGGCTTATGTTGCTGTTTGTCTTCTGCGAGTCATATAATAATGTTTAAGAGTGAGCTACAAAGGGTTGTGTGAAGGAAGCACTTGCTTTTAGTTTAGACAAAGACGTGCAAGCGTGTCCAAATAACTTTCTTTTAGAAAATCACTGCTGCTGAAACTTAAGCGATCTTAGAATTTAAACACAAAGCATTAACCTATTAAAGTTGGTCTGAAATAGTTGTGGAGAAGCCACGAACACGCCAGGATGCCCAAGAGATGAGATAAACGAGATGGTCAAGCAAGCTCTCCCATTTATGCTGACCGAAAACAGAATCAATGGACATGAAAACTCTGTGAATATTACATTGAGAATATGTTCCACCACTAATCTGAGAGCTGAACAGGCACATGCCAAGTTCAACATAGAGGTTGCCTAATAGTTACACAGGGTTCAGGTCTCAGGCCTTATACACTTTTATCTTGGAAAGTTTACTTGGAAATAGGAAGCACACGTGGAAATGGGAATTCCCTGAGTCCCCAGAAGTCAATTTAAACTCAAGAGGCATGAATTTAGCAGGGTGATTGTATGAAAAAAAATGTAGGGTGGAAATATAGAAAGTTCTGGATGAAAGGTGGAGTTTAAAGATCACTATCCCCACTGGCATTCGTTTGCAGAAAGTCCAGTTTAGCATGCGAAGGTCATGTCCTGGGAGATAATGTGGAAATTGGCTCTGCTGCCGATTTTAAAGCCATAGCTCAAATCTGCAGACCCAGCTTGCCTGATGCGATAGCTCTACCCTGCCACCAGGATACTGAGTTGGAGAAATGGCTTAACACTGAACACACATTTCAATTACTGTAGAAATGGCTACTGATGGTCTCCCAGTACATGGTACATGCTTCCCTTAGAAGATGAGATATCCCATTAGCTTATTGTTTCAGATTTTTAGACCTACAAAGGTTTAGTGTCAGTTACACGTGTACTTGGTTTCTTAAATTTTTGAAGAGTTTGACTGAATCAATTATATTAGTTATTATTATAATTTGAAATATTTAAGGAAATTAAAAACTATTTTTATTAATTCTTCATTTTTACTCCAACTTCTCCCCCTAACTCTTCCAGATCCACCCCACTTCCCTAACTCTTGGGCCTCTAGCTTCATGCCTTCTTGTGCGGGGCTGCGTGCATGCAAGTGTGCAGATGTGTGTGTGTGTATGGTGTGATAACCCATCGACTCCTGTCTGTGCTGCCCATGCCCATACACTCCTGGATGTGTGGTCATCCACCAAATGTAGTTGCGCTGCCAGGGACCACACCCTTAAAGACAACCGACTCCCCCTTCCCCAGAAGCCCCCAATTGTCCTTAGTTCCTGTTTGAGGAAATTTAATTACAACTTGTATCTGCTATTAAGTATTTAGGGAACTATTGATAAAGATTAACTTTTTTTTATTAATCTGAAATTGAATAAGCATGTGTGTATTGCGCTGTATCAAGGACTGGATTTAGGGGCTGGAGAGAGGACCCGTGGTTAAGGGCTGCATTCCCTCTCAGCACCCACGTTGGGCAGGTGACTCCCAACAGCCTGAACTCCAGCTGTAGGGGATCTGACCTCCTCTTCTGGCCTCAGCAGGCTTCCACACAGATGTGCACCACCCAACCCTCCTCACATGGATACACATAAATCACAACATTTTAGAACCAATCACCAGATTCATAAACAGCATCTAGTTTCTCCCTGTAAATGTTTAATGGGGAAACTGTTTCAAAATCTATAAACCTACAAAACATTTAGGCTTTATTAAAGTTTAGCAATGAACAATTCTCAGTATTTCAAACTATGCACAACTTCCTTTGTTATTTAAACGGTCTGATTTCAGTCTTTTGAGTTGAACCCTCAGTTTATTGCACCCCAGTCTTTGTTTTTAATAGAATTCATTTGTAGCTCCATAGCCTTCCCTTGACTACAGCTCTGCCATTTCTCTCTCAGCTCCTCGAGACAAGCAATGTTCCTCTTACCATTTGTTCCAGAATTGCACACACCGTTTAGATCCTGTGGACTCTTGGAGGTAGCCACGCTCTAACCAAGCAGCCTGTGTACGCTCCAGTCTTTTTTTCTGGGAATCTCACCCCTTCTTTATCCACACTCCCCTTTAGCTCTTGACTCAAGGACTTCCTTGGAGAGGTCCCATTCCAGGGCAGCAGACAGAAACAAGATGAATCAAAACAAACAAACCAACAAGAATCACAATGGCAGTCAGTAGGCTATGGACACTGTAACTCCTACATGATTTGACTTCGTGATCTTCCTTCTTTTCAAATGTATGCAGTAGGTGGAGTTTCTCACCCCCCCCCACCCCACTGATGGAAATTCTGCCACTGAGGATGTATGTGCTTAGAAAATAGAAAGCACCTAGCTGCCACCCCACAGCTGGTTCCTGTCAGAAGTTAGAATCTACTTACTAATCAGACAAAAGCTTCAGACTTCATTTAGTGTCCATGCTTCCTCCTCTGAACCTCCCACATGGATCCAACCTTTGCTCCCTGTGCCACATGGCTCTCAGGGCAGCTGTACACGCAGCCCAAGTCATTTGCAGGTGGCAATGCCACACTATAACGTTCAAAGTCCAGACATCTGTCAGAGAGGAGACTTTGTCTATCTCTTTCTCTGCTTGGGAGTCACTCTGAGTCCTCCCTGAGCCCTTGTCGCCATCCATACACTCTTCCTCTGTGATCACGGCCTAGTTGGTAGAATAGTGGTACCCTGTCTTGGTTGAGTCACACAGACAGTATTTCTAATGATATTACTTTATTATTTGTACCTAGGATACTTGTATGTGGGGGCTGCTGGCAATCAACTGTCTTCATATCTCTTGTCACCATTTTTCATTGGAATATTTTATCCCTTTAAGTTTCTTTTTAAGTTAGTATTTATTTTGAGAACATTTGACTTACATTAAGCAAGCACATCGCTGTTTTATCCCAAACAATGTGGCTCACTTTGCAGTCTTACCTGGTAAAATTTTCTTTTGAAATTTCACAGAGAAGGATACTCACCTCCGGGCCAAGAAGCACTACCCATGTCTTCTTCTCTTGCATTCTTTTTTTTTTTTTTTAAATTTTCTGTCAGATTCTTCAGTGGGTTGGAGCTTGCTCAGGGTATAGGCATGGGGAAACACTTGACCTTGTTGTTTCCCCAGTTCTTAGCCAGATTGCCTTATGTCACTTGTCTGTGGATTAGCAGGGATGCATTCTAAGCTGTAAGTGCCGGTGCACTTGGGTTCATTTTCCGTTTTGGATTTATGCTGTCCTCTTGATGCTGGCCTATTGTACCGCTAACCTCATTCTACTGAAATGGTGTAGCCGTGTAACTAGTTCTTCACCCTGCCCCCTCTCCACAGTGCTGGGCTAGTCAGATATTCTGTGTCCCCATATATTTTCACCAGTGCTTGGGGCTCTGAACCATGGGTCTGCTCACTTCTCTTTCTAAAATATGAATGATGACCTCAGCTTTTCACACACCTTTACTTTTCCAAATATCCATTTTATTCGTCTTGTCAAATTTCAAAATAACGAATCGTGCTTTTTAATGAGGTTATCCACAGCTCGAGCGCTGAGGCCATTAAGACATTCAGAGGCATGTCTGTGCCCACTTAAAAATAGGTCTCAGTAAAACCATGCCATTTTCTTAAATTCATTTGTGGGCTTTTCATAGAAAAGTATTTTTAAACTGCATTTTTCCAATGGGATATTATATGTCTCTTGGTTTCCTAAGAGTTTCATCTGCTAGGAAGAAGAGATTTTTGTGTTGACTAATGCCTTAGGGCTTTGGCAAATCGTATGCTTTATGGGAGGGGGAGAAAGAGAGAGGAGAAGGAAGAGAGAGACGATAGCCAGACATTACAAGGTGTGAGTCGTGTGATTCATGACGGGTATTCCCACAGTGAGAAATGCATGCTAAATTTGATCACAGTTCCCATGATGTGTGGTTTCTTGGTCCTACAGACATCATGGAATCTTAAAGTTTCTCCTATGCCTAATCCACTGGCTAATCAGATCAGAGTTCAGTTGGTCGTGATCTTTTAAAGCCCTTGGGAGCCAGCTGGTCACTTCTGTGAAACGTGATCACACTGCCATAAGTTTCTGTTTGTTTTCATGGCCAATGTCTCCTGAGGTTCTAGAATATACGGTTTATTTCATGCCATTTTGGTGTTTAAAGTTGGGTGACCATAATTGTGAGATTGTAGCCAGATAGTTAAACCTGGGGAGAAGCTGGAGGAAAATGTCAGGAACGCACAGAGGATAGCCATTGCCATTGCACTAGGCAGCACTCTGTCTCTTGAGCTCGGATTGTAGCCCCCTCCATGTGTGTTTTAGACATTTAATATGTTTTAGGGATTTATTGTGATAAAATTAGAAGGCTTCCTTCTTGAAATGACCAGAATATTCTCATTGCAGTAATCCCCCAGTGCTTATTTCAAATACAGAAATGATTAGTTTTAAAAATCTTTTGTGTGTGTGTGTGTGTGTGTGTGTTGTGATTGGTTTCCATGAAGGAAGGGCATTTAGGGGTGAAATTCATGGACGGCTCTTCCAGACTCTAGGAGTGTGGACCTTTGTGCCCAGATGTCCTGGCTCTGCAAGAGATAAAATGAAACAAAACACAAAAGCCTCTCATAGAAGGTGGAGCCAGGAAGCTTCTAGAGGTGGAGGAAGCTGTGTGGCCTGGAATGGCACCCCTATGACAAATTAGTGCTTTTGTATATTTGGCGACAGCACCCAGATGTAGCGTGTTAGGGTTTCTATTGCTGTGGAGAAACCTCTTGTGGAAAGGCCCTTTGTAAAGGAAAGAGCTGAGTTGGGCTGATGGTTCCAGAGGACGAGAGGGTTATGGTGGTGAAGGGAAGGTTGGCAAGATGGCGACTAGAGGTTGGAGCAGCCGAGAGTTCACATCCCACACAGTAAGTAGGCAGAGAGCACACTGGGAATGGCTCATGTCTTTTGAAACCTCAAAGCCCTCCCCCAGTGGTATCGCCTCCAACAAGGTCACACCTAATCCTTTCCAAACATTTCCATCAACCGAGGGCCAAGTATTTAAAATATGAACCTCTGCGGCCATTCTCATTCAGACGACAGCTGGCCAAGGCAGCGTGCCCCTCTAGAAGCCCGTGGTGCCGTGATGCTTTTGCTCTGCACTCTGAAGGTAGATGTTGGTCAGTGAGCACTGGGGCATCTTGCTGTGGTCAGGACGGGTGACCGTTTTCCTCAGATCTATCGTAGGATTCAGGATTCCCTGTTCCTTGAAGGTCCCAGTTAGCTTCTCAGCCACAGCTGGGCAGTTCATTGTCACCACGTGGTGTTTTAGAAAAACTAGGCCCTGGCTGCCAGAGGCAGAGGCTGCCCTGAGAACAAAGGAAGAGGTTGATGGTGCCGATTGCCAAGGGAAACTGACTGGGGGCTTACTTACAGAAGCGTGTCTTGGGGCCTCTGAGGATTCCCACCCTTCCTTACACAGCAGGGAGAAATTGTTTATGTGCTTTAGTGAATAAAGGTGAATCATACCCCACTGGGCTGAACTTGGCCTTCCTCAAAATATTGCTATTGCATGCCAGCTAAGAAACAGCCAGGGACAAGGGGAGTCCAGGATGGCCCAACAAACTGAGCTGATTAATGATTTTGTCCCTTGGGATGCTTCCAGGGTCAGCGGCTGGGGAACACCAAAGTTATGCCAAAATGGCTGTTGTCACATCAAGCTTCTTCCCTCCCACAAACACTTGAGTTCCTCGGGCTGCAAAAACGAGACACGTGATACTTAGAGGTGAGCCTGTCTTTGACACATGGTTCCTCTGGGCTGCCTGAGCTGAGTACGCCATTCTCTCGTTCTCTTACTGGTGTAGTAACTTCCTTGCCAGGAGAACAGGGGTCCTCATGGAGGTAGAGAGGGGGCATCTGGCCTGGAGTTCAGCATTCTCCCCAGTTTAGTCTACATTTTTTGGCAATTGCCCCACAACGCATGCAACTCGAAACTCTCTCCCCTGTGAGCACTTATCACAGAGACTGACTCCGTGGCAGGAGGTATTATATCACAGCGACTGACTCCGTGGCAGGAGGTATTACATCACAGAGACTGACTCTGTGGCAAGAGGTATTACATCACAGAGACTGACTCCGTGGCAGGAGGTATTACATCACAGAGACTGACTCCGTGGCAGGACGCATTACATCACAGAGACTGACTCCATGGCAGGAGGTATTACATCACAGAGACTGACTCCATGGCAGGAGGTATTACATCACAGAGACTGACTCTGTGGCAAGAGGTATTACATCACAGAGACTGACTCCGTGGCCGGAGGTATTATATCACAGCGACTGACTCCGTGGCAGGAGGTATTACATCACAGAGACTGACTCCGTGGCAGGAGGTATTACATCACAGAGACTGACTCCGTGGCAGGAGGTATTACATCACAGAGACTGACTCCGTGGCAGGACGTATTACATCACAGAGACTGACTCCGTGGCAGGACGTATTACATCACAGAGACTGACTCCGTGGCAGGAGGTATTACATCACAGAGACTGACTCCGTGGCAAGGAGGTATCCTTTCAGTGGTGCAACCACCTCCCCCATACATCATAACTTTTTCCATCTTCCCAAATTAGAACTCTATTATCAATTCATACTTCCCCATTCTCTGGTCCCAGCTCCTGGTAACAACCTTCAGTCCTTCTTTCTGTGAACTTGACATGCTAGCGACTTCATGGATGTGCAATCACACAGTATTTCTCTTTCTGGGATGGTTTCTGCTTACTCAGCACTGTGTCGTCTTGCATCAGTTCATCCAATGTTGTAGCAGGGGGCAGAATGTCATTTTTTTCCAAGGTTAAGGTTCCATGTGTGAATACATTGAATTCATTTTCATCCTCTGAACTGTTGATGGAAATCGCCCTGTAGTTTTTTTAAAGAGATAAAATCTGCCTTCATTTCTAGTGTTTACTGTATTTGAAACAAATTAGGAGATTATTCTATACCAGTGGTTCTCAACCTTATACATGATCCAGAATTTCCTGGAAGACTCACAAACTGCTGGTCCCTTTGTCAGTGTTTCTGATTCAACAGCTCCTGCTGGGGTTCAGGACCAGCCATATTTAACTGGATCACTGATGCTGCTGCTGCTCTTGCTAGTCCATGCTCACGCTTGGAGAAATGTTGACTTAGCTCCTTTCCAAGAGTAGCTTGTTACAGACTAAAGAGCAGGTCCCCGCCACATGCTCTCCTGTGAGGATAAGCCACTTACAGTCCCTGGCCAGGTGCTGCCCTAAAGGCTATTCATGTAATAGCTGGTCACTGACCTCCTAAGCTGGATGAGGCCAGCCCCTCAGGAATTTGAGCGAGTGTCCTGGAGGGATGCAGGATGGTTGACCAGGTCGAGCTGGGGCTGGGATGTCAACTGTAGACTTGGGTACTGAAGAGGAGGAAGTCGGCGATAGAAGAGATAGAGTGGGCACTTCTCCAGAAGGACATACCATCATCACCCACGTTTTGTAAGTCTCCCTCAAACTTGCTGCTTCCTTCCTGCCTCCTGAGTCCATCCTGCTGTCAGAAAGAATTGGCCCCTGGGCTTGAATTTCAGTGAAGCCATGAAGAGAAAATGCACCATGAAATTATGTGGCTCCTGCGAAGAGGCGGCCATCTGCTTCTTCTTTAGACCTTGCCACGATTGAAGCGTCATGTTCCGGGGCTGCCTCCACTTCCTGGTAATAATGTACACATTAACAAGTCCTCATTTAAATAAAGCACAATGCATGATTTTAGGTGCTAGGAACGTTCCCGAGGCATTTGTGGGTTCTCTGCCATCTAAATATTAGTATTAATAATCGGTTAGTTTTTCCCTAATTCCCCTCATCTCACACTGGATGGAAATGAAAAGCCTTCTGTTTCAGCTCCCGTCTGCTCTGCTTATAGAGGTTTTTGAACAGCAGTTTGAACTGAGGCAGGATTTAAAGGAGCTTTCCCATCTTCTTCTCCTCTCTTGTTCTGTTGTGTGAGGACACTCATTTCAATTCTTTTTTCTTGATGGATAACACAAAAAATACCCATCAATAACAGACAAAATAACCGAGAACCAACGTTTTCCATGGATTATTCTAAAAATGAACTTTATGTAATGGTGAAGAGATGTTTATCTGACATCTGAGGAAGCCCAGCCACAATGGCCGTGCCAAAAATAAAGGGGGTGTTTGGTTCTATTTCTGAAGGGGTGCTTGCTCTCAAGATACACTTTGGAAAAGGGCTGTGCGACAAAGTACAGCCCACGTGACAGGGAACCCATCCTGCGTATTGTTTCCAGGTCTCAGGCATGTCTTCTTGAACATGTGCCCTGTTTTCCCTAGGGGACGGGTTTACCGCTGCTAACGTTTCATGGGTAAACGGAAACGTGAGATTGTCTAGGCGAGGACACCTGATAGCCCCCCAAACTCGGCTCTGTCTGTGCTCTGGCCTCCTCCGTATGTGCGCTGGGATCCTTGCCTGCTCCCCCCATTCCAAGAATCCGAAATGTCTGTCTGTCACAGGAGGGGCAGAGGTGTTCATTCCTTGGCTGGCTTCATTTTTCTGAGTGCAACTGTCCCGCTCAGTTACAGCTTTGAATTCTGACGCCTCATACCAACTGCATGCCAAAGGTACTGAACCGCGAGTCCAGAAACAGAAAGAAACAAACACATCACACAATGTATAGTTTTTACCATGGAAAGTTGCAATTGCTCTATTTTGTTACCCGTTGTTCTAATGTCTTCTTATGCTTAATGATCCAACTTTACAGTAGGTGATACGTATAGGGAAAAGGCTGTGTGGACACAGGGGTTGCACTGAGGGTTTTGGGATGTCATCCTGGAGGTGAAGGGGAGCTGCTGAACTGACATCATGGAGTCATTGTTTCAGTGACTGTCTAGGCTTCTCTACCTCTGCCTCAAGTTGTGTATGGGAGTGGCTGCATTTCTGCTCAGGACTCAGGACACAGGCCAGCTCCATAGGGGTGTCCCTTGCGAGCAAACCTCCAAGCTCCCCATGCCACCGGGTAGCAGGGCCAGACTCTCTGTCCACCCTGGGAAGAAGCAGGTGTTGGTGTTTGGAGAAATTGGTAGGGCTGTGTTTGGTAAAACAACTAGGCCCTTGTAGGCTAGCCAGCTGATATGTGAAATTAACCGTGGGAACGCTGAACACCAGAGGCCTGAGCCCCGCCCCTGGGGATTCTGGTTTAAGAGTATTAGATGTGGCGTGGGGTGGGGGTTCCCCCAGGAACTCCCAAGGGGATTCTAAGGTTCAGCAACACCGAGGAGGTGCATTTCTAAGCCCCAGGGTTGCAGAAGTAAACCGCCCTTAGCGTGGGAGACCCAGTACCTAACATGTTCTCCCAGACGATGTTTTGTGCCGAAGGAAGCAAAACAGAGATTAATTAGCACACAGGTGTCCTTGGGATGGGTGGGGGGTGTTTCTGAGGTGAGCTCCAGGCCTGAGGGAGGAGCAAGGGTGTACCTGAGATTTGTACGGCACAGAGACCGATGAATGCTTGTTTCTAAGATCTGGATCTCATCCCAAAGGAAAGGTTCCAGGAATCTAGAGATCTCTTTCTTCACATATATGGCACATTTGGAAGGAACACTCACTTCCTAGATACCAGCAGGGGCACACAAAGTGGATGAGGCCAAGAGCTGCACACAACCACCCCGGGGAGACAGGGGGGACACACGAGCACACCACAGCTTCCTGGAGACTCCACTGCAGGGGTTTAGGACTCCTCCACGTGTCAGCAACAAAGGTGAAGCCCAAACCGGCATAGTGCTGTCCTACTGCAGTCGGCCTGCACACACTAGCCCAGCAATGACGAATGGGCCTCCCTCCACAGCTGGTGCAAAGAAGTCACAGAATAAACAAGACTGCGTCTAGTTTATTACAGACGTTGGCAAAGGGTTGACATTCCTTTGGCATCCTTTGATATTGAGAATGAATGAGAAATGGCTGCAAGAACTCAAGATTGATCTATCTATCATCTATCTATCTATCTATCTATCTATCTATCTATCTATCTATCTATCTATCTATCTATCTATCTATCATCTATCTATCTCTCTATCTATCTATCTATCTATCTCTGTCTATATATCTGCTATTTTCCTCTTATTTTAGTGCCTCTCATTTTTATGACCAATGTTGAAGTTCTTTCTGGTTTCCTAGGGTTAACTGAACAATCTTCTCCTCATCCAGAGTCCAGTCCATACGACAGCCCACACAACACCTGCTTTTTGTTACTGCACCTCTTCTGTCTCATACAGACTTATTATATGAGTACACCTAATCTATACAAATCTGTTGCATTAGTAACACATGGTATGCTGGCTTCTAGGAAGAATGTAGATTTAAACCGTCCCTTCATTAAGACTCACAGTTAGGGATGGAGGTGTGGCTAGGTGAGGTGATACAGCACTTGTCTAGCATGAATGAGACTCTGGGTTCCAGAAAAGAATATCAAAGCAAAACCTAGCCAGGTTCCAATTGGAGGTGTGGTGGCCCTCAGACAGGTGAGTCCAGATGCTGTCGGTCTTTCTGAGGTGAAAATTTTGCAGGGTTGTGCTTTACTGGACAGGTCTTTTTTTGCTCAGTGCTTCAACACAGAGGCTGGGACTGGAAGGCCTAGAGGTGAGCAGAATGAAGGACTGTTCCCTGGATCTCAGCTCCCTCCTTTGTAAAATAACAATACTGCCACCTACCTTATATATGCTGTGGACAGTTCAGAGGTTCCAACAGCCTTCCGGGCTAAGTCCTGAGGATGCTGTAGGCTCTGTCTACGGCTGGCACTTGGAGACGAAAGATGGCCTTAATAGAAATAAGCTGGACTTGGACGTCTCCTCAGGTATCTACCTCTGGGAGACTGTGTTGACTTTTGCTGGGGATCTGGGATCTAGAGGGCATTTCCAGTAAGCCCCTGAAGAACATTCAGCTTTTGACAAGGCCTCTGGCCAGAGGCCATTGGCAGGATCCACGCTCTCTCCCTCTGTCTGCCTTCCCTTGCCTCATGCTTGTGGGGGGGGAAATGAAATGCTGGAGAGAAAGCCCACTTCATTCTGCCCCCAAAAGGCTACACCAGGCATAGACTTTGGGAAAGAGATGATCATTGAGTTAAACTAAGAGTTTTAATTATTGCATAAACTCAGAGCCCTGTGATTTATGATCAGAAATAACAAAGGCTTTGTCATAGACTGGAAGTGACCAGGGAAGTCATGGGAACTGCCCTAGTTTCCATCCCTGGAATGAAAAGCACACTTCAGAGCCGCTTGGGCCTCGCTGGGTGGGAAGCTCTCTTACTTTACTGGTGGTTTCTCTCTGGATCCTGAAACCCTATTTAGCTTACAGACCAGATGACTAGGAATTCAGAGGTAGAGTCAGGTGGGCAGGGTCAGTGAGAGCGCTGTCCATGGCTGATGGCTAGGATATTAAGTCATATTTCACACGGTAGCAGGGCATGGGGATTGTCTTTGTTGGAGTTTCTGTTGCTACAACGAAACACCATGTTCAAAAAGCAAGTTGGGGTTTATTTAGCTTACACTTTAATATCATGGTTCATTATCGAAGGAAGTCAGAACAGGAACTCAAACAGAAACAGGGCAGGAACCTTGAGGCAGGAGCTGATGCAAAGGCAGTGGAGGAGTTCTGCCTAGTGGCTTGCTCATCATGGCTTGCTCAGCCTGCTTTCCTATAGAACTCAGGATCAGGGCATGCAGCTGAGAAGTAAGGTGGGCCAAGGGTGTGGACCACCAGGCAAAGATTGTACTCCACACTCCTGAGTTATTATCAAAGTCAGGAACCTTGGGCAGGCATTCTAAAATATGCCAGTTGAAGACGTATTCCAAAGGGGCGTAACTTATTGTCATTAATGTTAAAATAAAAAAGGAAAAGTTTTAAAATCATAATGATTTCAAGAAACATAATATTTAAAAATTTAGAAAAATCAAGAAGTGCTTGGGAAGAAGTCTTTTGAACATTGAAGAGCTTATGGATACACATATGAAAGATGACAATCACAGGATGCCTTAGTATGTGTTCACATGTGTATGTGTGTTGTTTTATACAGTTACATCCCTTCATTTTTAAGACAATGTTGAAATGAAAGTGCACACAGGTACATAACATTCCCCATATGGGTATAACATAAGTACTTAATTCTTTTACATGTTCTTATTGTCATGATTATATTCCTGGGAAGCTGGTACTTTTGATCTGTTTTTGTTCATTTGTTCCAATAGCGTCTGCAGTTGGAACCACTAGGTCAAAGGCTCTCTTTTGCTATGAATGTTGCTGCTGACTGTCACATTGTTTTTAAGAAGTGACGCCAGTGAATACCACATCCCTTGTGGCACTGAATGTGACCATGAAAATAAGTGGCCCACCAGACAGGGTGGGGAGTTTATTACTGTCTTCTTTAATTTTGTTATTCCCAGGAAGAATGGTTGCTTTTCTTCTTGGTGTTTCCATCAGAAATGACAATAGGTAAGAACACTGGTTAGTTTTTCTGTCTACTTGACACAAGCTAGCATCACGTGGAAAGAGGGACCCTCAACTGAAGGAATTGCCTTCATCAGATTGGCCTGTAGGCAAGTATCTTCTTGATTAATGGTTGATAGGGAGGTCCTAGCTACAGGAAACAAGCCAATAGGCAGCTTTTCTCCATGGATTTTGCTTCAATGAAGGAGAGTAACCTTTAAGTCAAATAAACTCTACCGCTCCCCCACCATGGTTTGGTTGGTGTTTTACCATAGCAACAGAGAGTCAACTAGGTCAGTAAAGGATGACTACTTGGGAGATATATATATATATATATATAATGAGATCTCTTAGGACTGAGACTCAAGTATAAACATGAAACTCATGTGTGTTTCATATACGCCTTACACATATGACCTAGAGAAATTGTATGTAATACACTTAACAATTTTATTACAGTCACTGAAACATTGTAGTCTGGGGAAATTTCAGTTGTGGTATTTGTCAGGCTTTGAGAACTTTGGGGTTGGGGGCAGTTTAGATCTTAGATATTCAAATCAGGAAATCACAGCCTACACTTGACCTAGGAACAATATCCACAGGATGTGAACTCAAGTCCATGAGCTGCAAGGAATGGTCATATCTTTCTCCCAGATGAAGTGCCGCCTGGATTATAACAGAAGTATCGGAGTGGCATTGCAGACAGGATGCTGGTTTTCCTAACAAGGCACACTTCTGCTAGACTTTGGCAAATGCTCGACAACTGCCTAGACATTTGCTTAGCTCAAGACCCTATCATCTGCTTCCTGCTCCAGGCCTCTAGCCTCAGAATACATTGTAGATCTTAATCCACTGAATCTTCCAGATGCCAGGGTTGCTCTCCAGCAGCCCACACATCTGGTTAGATTAGTGTTTTTGAGACTGGCTTGCGTATTACCAGCATCTGTCAACCCTCCTTACTCCTTAATTGCTCCTGGGGCATTTGGAGGGAAATCCTGCATCGAGACCTACACATTTGCATGGAAACAGTGAACCACATTCAAATAGGGGTTAAAGTTGATATTTAAAAAAATATTTATTACAAAGCTGTTGAGTGATCATAAAATAAGCATCCAGCTGATGGCTCTCTGGTCTTGTGCAGCCATAGGTCCCCCTGGTGGCATGTATGGTGCCTGTTGGGGCTCAAACATCTGAAGAAATTGAGGGGAGGGTAAAACAGCAGGGCACCAGGTCCCTTGAGATCACTGATTTACTTAATGACGCTGACACCTGTCTTTTCTATGTTGATTGCCTCGTGAATGTTATACCTGAAAACAAAACAGAGTCTGTAACACCTGCAGGTGTGGAAGCATCGCAAGGCTCCAAACAGAGCACCCAAGAGAGAAGCCCGCAATAAGTCACAAAGATTAGCTTTCATGCTCAGTGTGTGGAAAACAGGGATTCTTCCAGAGCTCCTTATGGGCACTGGTCTTGTTTCACTTCTTTTATTTATTTTTTTTTTAAATAAATGATTCAGACAGGCAGGCACCATGAAATCTTTAAATGAGCAGATGGTAGGGAATTAACCCGAAAGTGTTCTGCTTTGTTGATGGGCATAATTTGCAGGAAGAGCCTGGTGGCTGAGTTCATGGGCAGGGACGTGGCAGCTGAGTGTGGATAGAAGGAAGGATCTGGTAAGTGAGCTAAGGCAGAGTCAGGGCTCTGGGTTCTGGGTCACAGCTAGAGACAGAAGACTGTTTCAGGAGGGCTGGACCTTCAGGAGTAAGCTGCTGGGTGCTGGAAAAACTACCCTGAGTATCTCATGCAGCACCGGATGACTGTGGGTAATGAGACGGAGACTTATTCTACCCTCCCCTGAGAGATCCGTGAGGCTCCAGGCTACTTTCTCTGTTTCGGTTGATGATCAGAGGCTTCTGGAAATCTTAACTCCTGCTCTCCTGAGTTAGTGAGATGGCAGCTTGCATCTGTGCCTCCGACAGTTTCTGAAGAGTTCCTCAGCTGGCAGGATGTGCAAGATTGGGTGGGGTCCAGGGCACAGCAGCTGTTTCCTTCTTTGCTCCATAGACCTTCTTAGGCCGCGACTACCTGCCTGCTTTCCCTGCCCTGACTCTGCTTCCTGTGTGATCATCACCTGGTGTGGACTCCACGGTCAGAACTCTCTTAACTTGTGGGCTGCAGCCCCTTTGAGGATCCCATATCAGATATTTATATTAGGATTCATAACAGTAGCAAAATTACAGCTACGAAACAGCAATGAAATAACATTTATGATTGTGGGTCATCACAACATGAGGAACTGTATTAAAGGGTCACAGCGTTAGGTAGGTTGAGAACCATTGTGCTAAGTGTTTGCTCCATCTTGTCCCTGGGCCTCAGAAGACAATCCTGATCATTGAGGCTGCGGTGGGCACCTGTTGGTTGCCCCCCCCCACTTTGCCTTGACCCCACTTCTCATTTAGACCCCAAATACTAAAACCTGGGTACAGCTGGGTGAGATCAAGCCAACCATGAGGGTGGTGGATCCTAATTGGCTTTTAGTGTCTGGCTGGTGGCTTTGGTTGTACGGCAAACAGTTCTTTAGAGACTGCTACAGGGGTTTCTGGGACATTTGTCCATTTTCCAAAGATGGTTGTTACGGTTGTGAGATGTCCCCTATGGCTCCAGTGTTTGCACATGTATCTCCAGTTGGGGGCGCTGTTTTGAGAGGCTATGGAAACTGGGACATAGCCAAGCAGACAGATGTGGGTCATTGCCAAGACTATCAGCGTTGTAGCCTGGCCTTTTCTCTCTGTTTCCTGTTCTGTCAAGATGTGAACAATCCTGCAGCAAGCTCCCATTACCACGGACCACGCCTTTGTTATCCTTTCCCCTCCACGCGGGACTATACCCCTTGTCACGAGTCCACGTAAACCCCCCTCTTGAGTTGCTTCTGCCAGGTATTTTGGTCACAATGACAAGAAGAGAAGAATTCAAATGGGCAGGATGTGGCTCTCCTCGTGAGAGAGGGGCAAGCTTTGAAGGAAGTCGATGAGGGAATGGGCAGAGAGGAAAGGAATAGAAACTGGACTCTTGGTAATGGCATGCTGCCTTAAGCCATGCTGGCAGTCAGCCTGACTTCTTTATTAGGGTGGACTATATGAAATTGCCAGTGATTTTCAGAAACAATGTCATGTGATTCATCCAAATATATTAGCAAACTCAAATGTCTCCAGGGATGACCTGAGATGAGGTCCTCACCTCCTGTGTGCAGGCAAATTCCTTGCTTTGCTCCTGCGTCACTCCAACAGCTGCGAGGCTAGGTCCCCTGACCTGAGCCTATTCCTCCTTTGACACTTCTGTTTACTTTAGAGAAAACCTAAGCTTGGTGATTTTTGAGTTTGTTTACACTTAGCTTGTTAGGTGGGGTTGGACTCCTGTTCATTGTCCAAGACACTTTGCGGGGCTCGCAGGAAGTTGCCTCACCACCGAGATGTGTGTGGTGAGTGAGAAACAGACACCGAGCAGCAAAAACATATGTCAGAGACTTTCTCTCGCAGACCCCACAGACCAGGGAGTCTACCCCATGTGACCAGAGAGATGGAGGGCAGGACTCGAGAAGACAACCAGAGCTTAGAAAAGCAGCTAGGTAGTCCTAGTGTACGAATGGCAGCTGAAGTCTGGGAAGCAAGGGAGATGGCTCGTTCATTCTATGCACCATCTCCATATTAATTTTACTTCAACATTGTGAATCTTTTCATAACAATGCTAAAAAAAACAAGGATGTTTAATCCTATAGCCAATTTAATGACCTCTAGGATCACCTGGGAGATGGGCTACTGTGTATTCCTGTGGGGGATGAGCTGGATTAGAATAGAAGAGATGGGAAGATTGCCCACTGCGGGTGGCATCATTCCCTAAGCTTGGATTCTAGACTGTATTAAAATGAAAAAGCAAGCAAAATAAACCTTTCCTTCCTCAGGTTGCTTTTGCCAAAGTGGTTTGTCTCAGCAACAAGGGGACAAGTGACTAGGACACTGCTCCAGTCTGGCTGCAGCAAGGACAAATTCATCTTGCAGTTAGTTAGTCCTTTTCTCCATACGGTTTTCTACTCCAGCTTTCTCCTGTCCCTCAGTATAGGTCCCCTTCTGTCCACTGAACTTAGCCTGGACTTCACCATAGGCCACTGACTTCACCAAAAGCCTTTAGCGCTCAGTCAACGGGCTTTCTTTCTGGATTCCCTTCCCGCCCCCAGTCTTTCTCCTTCTCTAAAATCCTTCCCTCCTCATGCACATTCCAGTCTAGGCCGCTCTGGAGAATCTCAGGTTGAGCCAGAGTCCCCAGTCTTATGCATCCCTGGCACTCTTGAAGTCTGTACTGTGGAAATAATGACAAATTGTATTTGAATTGCCTCACACCTAGGAAGTCTACTTTGTAAGATTCGGCGGATTAAGACAGTACACTGTTCACAGCAGGAATGAAGGCAGAATTGTAGAATGACAACATTTTTCAGAGCTAAACACATTTACCTAAGTGCAGAATAAAATTATGTAAGGAGTCCGCATGAAGATTTTTCCAGGCTGATGTTAACTCCCCTATCCCGCGTGCGCCCCTGCATATTCTGTAGCAAAGCGTCACCATCAGACTATTTACCTGACTGCAGTTCAATCCTAACGCACTCCATGTTCAAGAGGGACTTGAGGCTTCCTGCCCCACAAAGGAAAACATTGAGACCCAGGCACAAACACAGTTTACCATGCTCCTGGTTCTGAGGATTGGCTGATTTTTAACCAGCTCTCTTCGGAGGCAACCAGACCTGAGTCCAAAGGCTTTTCCTGCTCAGTTTTTGTTTCCTACTCACCTCTCCCATCTCCTCTGGGGAAAGGCAACGTTCCGTGAGTCTCACAGGTGTCTTAGGCAGTGGCCAGATTTCCAAACCCATCTAATGAACTAATTGTAAATGAACGTGGAAACAGCCCCAGCCTAGGTTTTTCTTAAAATCAACAGGCACAGGCTGTTTAGGACAAAATGATCTCAGGGGCAAACCCAGTGGAACTTCAGCAGATTCGCTGCTTTCAAGGCACGTGCAAGTTGTCCAGTGCTTTTTTGGGTTCCTGGATCTAAAGGACCCCCAAATAGGTACTTACCCACCTGACACAAATCCCTTGCCTGCTCAACAGGCTGGGTGTGAAGCCTTGGAATGGTGAGTACCCAGTATTCCTTAATGTGAAGTCGGGATTCTTTGGGAATGAGCGGAGGTCCTGGTCAAGGTCTTTTTAGGTCTTCTCCTTCAGAAGTGACCTGGAACCCAGTCCCTTCCTGTCCACATGTGAATTCTCAGAAGAAATGTTGCATGCTTTACAATGGCCTGTTCTATTAGCCCTACCCTTAGGCTCCCAGGTCTTGTTTATCTTTCCTCATAGCTGGGCGAGCAACGTGACACTTGGGCCAACCTTTACTGGGGAGGAAGCAGTCACAGCTGTTTTCTAGCAGTGATATCATTTTTTTCCCAGTTCTTTCCATGTCTGCTTTTCCCCAGGATTCCTATGGGACAGACAATGCATTTAACCAGAAGTCCCTGGTTCCCTCTGATTTTTAGCTGTAGGGCGATTTCTAGATAATTACCAAGGAAACTGAGTTTGCCCTTTCTCTGCAGTCCAGTAAAATCCTAAATTAATTTAGTTTCAATTGCCATACTTGCTATCACTCCGTTAAACCTAATCTTATTAATGGGAACTCCAACATCTGACTGGATCTTAGCTTAACCAAGAAAACAGGAGAGCTGATATTCTTGTGTTTAAGTTGGTACTTTTTCTATTTCCCAGATCTTAAGAGAACACAGCACGAAGGCGTGACTCTCTGAAGTTCATTACCAGTGCTCACGCTGGGAGGCTTAGAAACCTCCTGTAACTCCAGCTCCAGGAGATCCGAAGCTGTCTTTGGAGAGCATCGCCCCCCCCCCCCCCCCCCCACGTAACTAATATATAAACCAGTCTTTTAAAACAAGAGAATACTGTTTGATGGCTGGGTGCTAGGCTTGCTTTGTTGTAAGAAGCAAATGTTTTCCTAAGTAGACATCCTTGAACTGAAATCTTTTGTCTAGTCAGTTTCTGGCCTTATGGTGCCTTATAGAAATAGAACTCCTAAAATTATAGGACTTATGTGTATTTTGCCCAGCAACTCCATCGAAGATGGAAGTTAAGATACACAAGCAGCAAGGCACAACTCTGTTCTCATGTACATTGTGAATATTAGTTGGGAATTCAAAGTGGGAACTGTCAAAAAGTAGTTCAGTGGTTTTGTTTGATTACAAAGGAGGTTGTCTGTTTTTTCAAATACAAATATATGGTTCTTATCTGTTTATCAATAGTAAAGTGTATTTTAAAGATTCATGATCTATTAATTTAATTTTTATAGGATAAATACAAATGTTACTTAGTTTAGGAGTTGGGGCTATGTCTTGGTAAAGCCACCATCAGCTGATGACGGGTGAGAAAACCCACTTCACAGGCCTTTTCTACCTTCGCTGCTCAGCCTCCAGGAGAAAACTTAGGTTAGGCAGGAGGCACACAAAACCGACACAAGCCTGCTCCGTTTTGGGTACTTATGGAGTTAAAGCATCTCTTGTAAGCTGGGAACCACAGGCATAGCCTTTCTCTTCTCTTTTCTCACATAGCAGAACATTCACTTTAATTATCGGCAGGTATGCATTTTTGTACAATACTATGCCATTAAGCTGCCAGTAATGTAGTTAAACACACAGCCACACTGCTAACTACACTGCCAGTGGTTTCTAGGTGTGATTGGCAATTATTTTTTTTGGTCTGGACAGTACTTTTGGTTTCTCTTAGCTTTCTTTCTTTCTTTCTTTCTTTCTTTCTTTCTTTCTTTCTTTCTTTCTTTCTTTCTTTCTTTCTTCCTTTTGATCCATTTCTAGACTTTGAGAGAAACGAATCCTACACTTTAGGAATAATTTTTCTTGTTTTTTTTACTCTTTCCTTTGCATTTATCACTTTTTTTCCCCTGCCCTCTCTATTTTTTTTTTTGTTGACCTCACAATCCTTTCTCGAACCCCTGTTGGAACTTTCTGGTCTGCATGGCTTCCAGAGCTATTAATTTGCCTTCTGCCCTAGGTGCAAGTTCTCAGCCCTGCTCTCTCTGCTGGTGTTTTCTCAAAGTTCACCTTGCCCCCGAGACCTTCCTGCCTCTTGACATGTCATAAACTTACCATCCCTTTCCCTCTGCTTCCCTAGATCTCTCACCCTGACTAATACATAATCGCTTCTGAGCGTACAACACTATTACATGATTTCTGCTACTCCCATCAGCCCACAAATTCCATGGCAGCAGAGATTTTAATCTATCTTGTCTGCCACTTTCTTCTGACACACAAGAGGGGTGGGGTGAAAATATGTCAAGGGTGCGTATGAATGAATGAAAGGATACAGCTATCCCCCTCATCAAGGAAGTGAGTGAGAACCTCAGAGCATCAGCTCCGTTAGCGACAAACTTATCTCTCCATTTCAAACTCTGTTTCACCTTGTGGTGTGATAGGCTTGCGAGTCTTCCAGTGGTTTCCACAGCTGGCGGAGACTGAGATATGAAAGATTAGGAGCCATGAGTCTGGAGCCTCTCCTGCTGTGGATGCTCTTCCTCAGAGCATGGGGGATGCCAACTATCTATCCAAGGTTAAAACAAAGTTTAAAAAGCCACAACCTAACTGTCATCCATAAAAGAAAAATGCCATTTATTTTCATAGAGCAGTCTTTCCTCAAGGCTCTGTCAAACGTAATAATTCTTATATGGGTTGTTTGCTGACTTGTGTCTGAATAAAACACACAGAGAATTCCTAGGCTCTGGTTGTCAGGTGCTGAGTTTGGGAGTGTTTATCACACGGCGTGGTTTGGGCTGTAAACTGATACAGGATAACCCTAAGAAAACACAATCTTGAGCAGCTTGCCAGTTGAGTGACTTATCAGGAGTCAGAAGAGGATTCGGAGCTTCTTAAGACTCTACACATCTACTCAGGACGTTGCTTTCAGCGGAGCTGACTGAGAGGCTGGAGACCGTGCTGTGTATAATGTGGACTGTTTCGTGGGGAGAGCACCGTGGGCAACTGCATTATGGCCCCAGTTCTTGGCTCCCACGGACTCACATAGACTTTGCTCTGTAACCCTGTGGTTGCCTTGACTCTTCAATGGGACCAGATTTAACTGAAAGGTGGACGTCTAGGCGATGGCGTGCCGCTGTTGGGTTTGTGCATGAAGAGGGTGCGTTCGCGTGTCTCCTGTTGTATTTCTGGGGGTTCTGATGCTGACATAGGAGAGTGCATTCACATTTGCTCTTGGCTGAGAGAGGTGGAAGCATGGAAACACAACCGAGTTCTACCAACTCACAGCTCTCTGGGAATGGGCTATTGTTTCCAGTCACTGAATTTCAGGTGATTTGTTACACAGCCTTCCTTTGGCTGCTAACTGCTACAAGAAGGAGGACAAAAGAATACAGTTTCTTTTAGTGTGCTCATGTCTGCTATTCTTGGATTCACTTTTGAGGAATATTACTGTATGTGCTTCTTATTTTCTTTATCACGTTAAAAATTTAAAATGTAAAGTCTTCTGGGCATTTATTGGAAGTACAAATTCTTAGACTAGTTGCCAAGGTTATGAAATCAGACACCCTAGGGACAGAGACGCAGCTATGTATTCTTTAGCACATGACTCTAGTATCCATAAGAGAGGAAGAGAGAGCTAGCGGGCTCTCTCCAATAGTTATCTCGGGAGCATTTCAGGACACAGACCCAGTTCTTACCACACCCCTCTCAGGTTCTGCTTTAACTGGTCTGAGTTGAGATCCTGGCTTTCTACTTGGTTCAAGCCCTGTTCCAGTGGCTCTAATAACAGCTAAAGTTGAAGACGGTATCTCCAGGGACTTACACTAAAAGTGTAAGATTCCCGAGTTCAGTTCCCAGCAACCACATGGTAACTCACAACTGTCTCTAGAGGGATCTGATGCTGTCTTCTGGCATCCAAGCATACATGTAGACAGAGCACTCCACATAAAATAAATAAATAAATCCTTTTTGAAAAGCGTAAGTTTCTGTTGGAAGCTGGGTGTGAGAACATGTTGGCAATAATTAAAAAAAAAATAGTCTAGATCCTTGAGGCAACTGAAGTCAGTGTTTGGTTCACTGATTCTCTTGTACCCATCCATCAAAGCGTCATCCATGCCTTTAATACAGATTTAGCTTTCTTCCGTGTCTTCGCACGTCCTGTTCTAGAATACCCCGCCCCCATTTATTTGCCTTGTCAATCATTAGTTAAGCTTCAAAACCATTCTCTGTCCTTACCTTTCAATGTCTTTGTTATCATCTGAGTTCTGATCTAGATGAGAGCGGGCACATCCGTTATCACAATCGCTTTCTCATATGCAGGTCTCTTACCACACCTGGAACATCCCCTTAGACTTCATTTTCTCATCTCTAGAAGCATCCAGTACCTAGTCCCAAGAGGGAGCTCTTCGGGTGAATAGTGAAGGTGATTGATTCACCCCATGGCTTCTGTTTACGAATGTCTCTGTCATCTTGCTATTACTGTGGCAGCTTATAACAGGGACAAGTTTATTTTGGCTCTGGGTTGTACAGTTTTAAAGCCCGGGATTGGTGCTCTGGGGGCCTGTGGTGAGGTCATGGTGACTGTGTGGCTGGGCGCAGCTTCTCACTTCAGGGTGGCCAAGAGGGGTGTGTGTGTGTGTGTGTGTGTGTATTCCGTATCCTCTGTAGGGAATCCCCCGAACAACCTAACTTCTATCTACGATGTCTTCGTTCTTAAAAGTTTCACCATCTCCTAGCATTCTAGTGGGCTAGGACCAAGCTGCGACCCATGGCCTCATAGGCGTGCTTTAGATCCAAACTGCAGCAACTGGCCCACCAACTGCTCAATGTTTCTATGTATATGTTTTATTATCAATTCCTCCTACACCCAAATATCCCATTAGAAGCAGCCTGTGTCAAGGCTTCCTTACTGTGCTTCATCCTGCTTACCTCCTCTCCTTCCCATCCCTGCTGCCTGTGCTGCAGGCTGATGGATTTCTATGTATGCTTCTTCACACTGTCCTTTCCACTGGGTCCGGAACATGTTTCTAATGGCTGCTTAAAGTAAAGAGATGGTTTGTGGAGATTCTAAAATCAAGAAGCCCCACTGTACCCACAGCCCTAGCTCTCTACCTTTCTGATTTCCAAGGCTTTAGTCAGAAGCAATGCCTCTTGGTGGGTCACACCTAGCAATGACTCTGCGGTCACCTTCCATGGGCTTGTGCCAAAGCTCTCCCTGGATCCCATGCTCCTGACAGCTGGGCACCCAACCTTCTGTGCTCTGTCTTTGGCCTTTTCAACCTCCTCATTGGTAGCATTACCCTGATGTAAGAAAGAGCAGATCCAGGGGCTTCTTGCCTAGCACCTCCCAGTCTATGTTAGGTCCTTTTCTTTATGGGCTGGTCATGGAAAATGGAGTGACCCTTGCCGTTGGCCAGCTAGGCTCAATCTGTGTGACAGATGCTGCTTGCTTTTGCTGGAGTTGTGGGTTTCATCAGACTCCCAGGCTAGAAGCCCCCGAGCTTTTGGGTACCCACACCTCAGAAAGGTCATCTTTCTGACCTCCTGATTATTCTTTAAGCTCCTTAAGGGCAAAGGTTAACTCTTGAATTTAGCCATACTTCTCAGCTGCGCTTAGCATAAGGCCAGGTAACAGGAGTGCCTCTGCAACGCCTTCCAGATGAGTGGGTGTGGGAAAGGCAAACAGTGGGATTTCTTGACCCATACCTCTGGCTGGGCTGCTCTCAGGCTGCTGAAAAGGGCCTGGCCTGTGGCTGAGACACGCAGTTGTGGGCCTCTCTGACCTTGAGAAATGTAGGGCTGAAGGCTCACACAGCTCAGTGAAGCCAGTCAGTTCCGGTGCCATGCAACATCATGCTTGACTCACTGAATGGTGGGCTTTTTCTTTCCATGGGGCCAGGTCTGGACCAGACTAGGCTGTGCTAATGGGGAAAACCCCTTAATGTGCATGCTCTTGTGTTTCCGGCCAGGGGAGCATTCGATTACCAGCCCCCCCTTTTGCTCTTCATTGTTCATGATTTTCATATGTTTGGGGTCTGTTTTCAAGTCCCTCACCCATAGCCTCTGCTCGGCACAGCTATAAAAAGCAGAGAGCCTTTCATCTTGTCGCCAGCAACAGTCTTGCTCCCTTGATCAGTGGGCTCGCTGGTCTCTGAACTCAGGCCAAACTGTCTGTCTACGGGATCCCTTCTCTCCCCAGCAGCGATCAGTCTCCCAGGTGTGGTGGCTGATTAGCTCAGAGGAAGGAGCCGTGCACACTGTGATTAGCACAGTAATAATGGTGAGGTTAAGAAGAAGAAGAATCCGGTGCTGACAGCACACATGGGCTTGCACAGGCCCAGGGAGAGCTGCCTCAGCCCAGATGCTGAGTTCTCATTTGTGCTGCTGCAACAGTCTGTATTTTTGGAGTTAGCGTTCTGTATGGCACCCCTGGAAAACCAGGGGCACATAAGGGAGATCCATTAAATTAACCACAATTGTGCAATGCACAGACAAGCACTTCTAATATCTGCCTCCCCCCATCCCTTCAAAGATTTATTTAGGGAGTTGAAGGGATGCCTCATGGCTAAGAGCATATACTGCCCTTGCAGAGGGAGGCCCATGCAGAATTAGGACATGCTTTGACCTATCTTAACTATGACTTTAGGCAACTTATTTCACCTTCCTGGGGCTTGGATGCAATGTACACAAATGAAGAGTACTGATGGACCATAGAAGATTTGCTGTGTGTGTATGTATTTATGCATACATGTGAGGTGTATTTGTGTGTACAGTTAAGTATATGAATATGCTCATCTGTGCAGATACACATGAAGGCCAGAAGTTCATACTAGGATATCTTCCTCAATTGCTTTTCAACCTCACTTTTTGATCCAGGGTCTCTCACTGGCCCTGGAGTTCTTGATTTTGGCTGGTCTGGCTAGCCTCTGGGCCTCTGAAATCTACCCGTCTTCATGATCCCCTCAAGGCTGGGGTTTCCTATAAACAACACACCTGGCTTTTACATGGATGCTGGAGGTCAGAACTCAAGTTGTCCTGAGGTTTTAACTCCCTGCACCGGGTCCCCAGGCTGCAGGATCATTTCCACCATTTCTCTACATTTATGCTTTGCATATCATTAACATATTTTGTTAAAATGTTCTCATCTCTCTTGTGCAGCCGGATGGATCTAAGTCATGCTGTACTGATAAGTATCCTAAAGTAACTTGTGTTCCTTGTGAGATTATATGAAATAATCACTCTGGAAGGGGGTTGGTGCAAAAACAACATCCAGAATTCTGTGGAGATATAAAATGCTACCCTAAGGCATCATCCCGCCTCCCTGCCAACCCGACCTTTGTTGCTCTTCCAAAAGCATGCCTCAGCCTTGCAGGAATGATCAGCTGCCTCTGCTGCCTGCGGCTGGCTCCTTAATTCATTGGTTTGAGCTGCTCTCTAAAACCAAGATTCTGGCCAAATATAGAAATATTAAAGACGCCTTAATTGCAAACCAGAAGAGAACAGCAACAGCATGAAGTGAGGGGTCTTAACTGAGAACCCACGGTGGCAAAGGGTCCGAGAACGCAAACAAAAGGGTGGGAGAGACAAGTGGCCCCCTGCCACGTCAGGCCAGCAGGCTTTTTGTTCAGGAAGACAGAAGGCATCTCCTTCCTTGCTCTTTCCCAGGTCCCTAGAGGGTGGAATGGGGCTAAATAGCACTTGGTTCCATAGCTGGTACTTCATCCCATGAAGTCACTATGGAAATGTAGGCAGGTGCAGGGATGGGCGATGCTCGAGGCTGGGAGAAAGTCTTATGGTTCGAATTGAAGTTCACAGGGGCATCCAGCAGGGCCATGCAGATATATGTAAATATATTGGGCTTTAAAGCCTTGCTGAAATATCAGCTTGGCCCTCAAACTCAAGCTCTTATCAAATGGCTGGCTGCCAAACCTGCGCTTGGCTTTGTACCGCCTGGATAGTGCTTAAGAAATCCCTTTCCCTCCTATCCTTTTCAACTCGATGAGTGCTGGCTTGTATTTGCACACTAAGGCTCAACATCTTGCACTAACAGCCTTCCTGGCTGCATTCCCGCAGCCTTGCTTGGCGGAGTCCGGGCCTGAGAACACACGCAGGAGCTTAAGCTCATGATTTGGACTTAGTTGCAGGTGAGAGGCAGGTGACTTTGGAGGTCGGACGAAGGGGAAGGGCACACATGAACTAACTGTATCGCTGTTCTTTTCTTCTTCTACCGTTTCCATGGAGCTGTCCAGGTGAAAGAGGCGTGTGCCAATGTCGGCTGCTTAAGTATGGCTGCGTGTTGAGCTAGCCATAACCGCCGTCACCCAGTCACCTTGGCATCAACTCTTCCACAAATTCCCGTTTTTGTTTATTGTCCAGCCCTACATTTTCAAAGCTCTATTTGCCATTCAAAGGCATACAGAGATGACTAATTGTTGGCTTCTTCTTTCAAACTACTCATTTAAAAGAGACGTGGTGATCTAAAGGATCTTGCTAGCTACATAGCTGCCATTGAACTTACAACCCTCCTGCCTCCACCTCCCAAGTGCTATGATTATAGGCATTTAACATCACACCTGGTTAAAATTTAATTTTTTACCATGAAAGAACATGCTTGCTTCCATGTGTGTGTGTGTGTGGTCTGCATACACAGAACACCTTTCTGATGGATGAAACCGTTTGACTTAGGATGAAAACACATCTTTGAAATTATCGTGACCCGTGCAATGAGGCTTGTGAAGGGACCAAATCTTCCAGTGTCTTTCTCAAGAAGCTCTCCCTCTCTTCCTTGGAGGTTTGACATTTGCCCAGGTGATTTGGTGACCTGCTGTGGTGGGACAACAGATGACAGGTAGCATTTTTGTTCCTAAGAGACAGACACCAAAACATTGTCTTGCTCGCAGCACTGGAATCTCCTTCCACACTCAGCTTGGTCTGCCCCTGAAGGCCAGTCTGCCCAGTGTTGGGGCAGGAAAAAAAGGCCACATTAAGGGTCTGTGGGACTTCCAAGTTGGATAATTATCTAGCAGAGATCTCAAGATCTCAACAGAACAATGGTTCCTTTGCTTAACTGATTTCCATTTATCTCATTCATTCTGCTTAGCTACCTTTGCTGAGATCCTCGTAGGGTTACCTCATGCTGACATGTTAAGCCATCCTAGGTCATGCAGAAAGACAGGTGCCCGGGTGCTCCGGCTCCTGCATCCCCACTGCCTGCTCCCCTCCCCTGTTTCCCGGGTTCGTTCTCCTGGCATTCTTCCCACCCACTCTGTGTGCACTTGGGCTCACCAAACACTTCCTCGTTGATTGAGTCTCTGCTCTAATTGGATGAATCACTAATCGCTCTGCCTTCAGTGGTTCCCTGCAGGCCTCTAAATAATGGGGGGACAGAGGCTGCTCTAAAATCAGCTTAGGGGCCTTGCAGCAGACACTGGCTGTGTAGCTGCAGAGTGCTCTGAACCTTGACAAGATATTTGTATTCTCAAGCCTGATTTTCTCTGACCCTGAAGTAGTTTCCATCCAGGGCAAAGGGAAAAAAAAGGAAAGTGGGATTTTTTTTCCTTCTATTCTGGCACATGGGTATAAGCTGGAGAGGACCTCTGGGGACTGTGACACTTGATTCAGGCCATTGTTGACCTAGGGGCCTTGGAAGGTTCACCTGAGATCCCTGAAGTGAGCTGGAGGAGAGGAGTTGAAGCAGATCTCAGGAGCATATCAGGACGTGGTCTGTGGGATGTCCTCCCTCAGTCCCTCAAGAGACTTCTATCCAATTCCGGGTAACGAGGGGTAGCTAAGTCTTATCATCCTCCTGTGTAGCATCAGGATGGGAACCACCCTGAAATGCTGTTCCCAGAGGTGAGCTGGGGTTTTCTGGTGGGCCTGAGCCCTGCCATTATCAGTTGCCGTCCCTTCTGTATCTATATTATCACTCACTCAAGATGCAAAGCAAATGAATGGGAAGAAATTTCAACGATGTTATCATTTTTCCATATTAGAAGCCTATTTTGGAAAATCAGACTACTTGAATTGGAAAATGTTTCTGTTTTAGGATCCTTCACTTTGTGGGTACCCTAAGCTATTCTTGGGTCACTCGATGGCTGATTGTAGCTGAAATGTTGTTCTTGCCTGTGGGAGGGCATGGCTGCTACAGGGACGCACCAAGGCCCAGGTTCTGGCTCTCCTCGCCAAGGGGTGAAGCCTGGCTCCTCTGAGTGCTCACAGGTGACCGACTCTGAGGCTGAGCTCACTAGATCCAATAGCCTTCAACACCAAGAGAGACACCAGAACACACTCATTTGCAGTGGCAGATCATTGTCACAGCAACTGGGAAGCAGAGAGTATGTGTGATTGGCACCTTCTGTCCCAGTGGGGAAATCTGGGTACAATAAGAAGGCATTAAGATCAGAAAGCTGCTCACCCAATACAGAGGCAGAACTGGTGAAGTGGGTCAGGCAGAGACATCCCTCTGCCCATCGTGTGCTGAAGAGGGCAGTGCCAGCTCAGGCCTCTAGCTTCCCTTTACTTTCAAGACTGAGCCATGCGATGCTGTTTGCAAGTTGCCAAGTCAAACACTTACATTCAAAGTACGAATAGCTGGATGCAATTCTTCCTCCTTTACCTGGTGTTTTACCCGTGATTCAAGCTTCCGCGCAGCGCTATTAAAGCGCGGTTTCTCTGGGTGACTCCTTTCTCTGGCCAGTGTTTTAGAGGGTGGAGTCAAGGAAATGAATGGAGAACAATAACTACTGCAACGCTGACGAGATTCGATTCCCCTCCTTCAGGCATCACAGAGCAAGAGGTAGCTGTATTCACATGACTGTGGCAGAACCGCCGAAGTAAGCACGACATAATTGTGTTTATTCATTCAACACGTTGTAATTGAGTGTCTGTTGTGTAACAGGTTTTGTTGAAGATTGAGGAAGCAGGAGAGCAAGGGTCCTGAATTTGTAAACTTGCTTTCTAGTATAGGAAACAGATAACGTGGAGATAAACAAGCAGATAGAGTCTAGCGCCAGAGAAAGATAGGATTCTATTGGAGGACAGGGCAGAACAGGCTTTGGTTGGTGTGACTTCAAGAACATACTCTTTGAGAATGTGACGTCTGAATTGGGACTTGGGCGATGAGAAGGAACTAACTCTTCAAACAGCCTAGAAAAGAACATTCCAGAGAAAGTGGAAGCAGCTGGCTGAAGATGCTACAATATTCAAATAGCAAAAGGGGGCTGGGAGGAAGAGTTCAGATTTTAAAAGTGTGGGAAAGCCCTCCAGGGCTCTGAGCATGCAGATGATATGCCCGGTTTATGACTGAATGCGAATATTCTCACTGCAGTGTGCAGTGTGGCTTGCAGGCATTCCAGAGTGGAAGCAGATTCGAACCTGAGCTTGACCCTTGTGCCTTCTCCCTCCGCATGATGCGGTCCTGATCGCTTAACAGTTCCGTTCCAGGGTTGGGGGTGTCAGGTTGACATTTGAAGGAATAAACGCTTGCTGGATGAACTGTTTTAATATCATGGCCATCCAGCCTGACTCTAGTGTGCGTCGGGATGACTTATATTTATAGGGCAAGTGGACCGAGTTAAGATGACTTCATCAACTAAGCCCGCTAGAGGTGAGTTTTCAACTTTAGAAGTTAAGTACCACCAGACGATGATTCCTGCTCGGTCTTGGAAATGCCTGCTGCCATTCTTCTTCCTATTTCTAGTTAGCACTGTATCCAGAATAATGGCTGCTCATGTTGGTCTCCTAAGTCACCCTAGAAGCTCTGGGGCCCATAGATTTTTTTGAACAAATTTGAGGCACTTGCCTCAAGAGTACCTAAAGTGGCCGGAAGTCTAGATGCCAGGCTCCTTTGTGTCTGAAATCAGAAGCCAGGGACTTCACTTAGTTCTGTGAGTCTCCCACCCCAGCTCACAGAGCCTGAAAAGAAATCGTACATGCTCCCCAGCGTCCACTACTCAGCTCAGGACTCCCCTAAATGTGAGCGAAGAAGTTTCGCGATCTTTCCTCCTTTTGGAGTTCCAAGAATCCTTACGAATACTTTTCCCTACCAGCTTTCTTTACGATGATGGAACCCTTCAATCTCTGTCCACTTGAGGACACTACTGATGAAGAATTCTCCTAGACGAGTGGTCAGTTTAGGATAATGCTCCCCTCACCCTGGATGCTCTCCCTCTCTTCTCTTCCAGTTGGGTGGCAACCGAGCCTCTTCCGGAGCCCTTGGAACACACCCCTTTGAAGGTCTGCAGATAGGTCAGGGGATAAGAGCTGCAGTGAGCGAATCTGCCACCGGGAAGAATAAATTGCCACTCTGTAGTATGCATGACCTTCACCCCAGTTATATGTGTGTCAGCCATATCTGTGTGAGAGTTAAAACAGAACTCACAATCGAGGGCTCTGTTCACTCTTGGATGTAGCTCAGCGTCCGGAGATAAATTTGCAGTTCGAATGAGATACTCTGAAGTTCATCCAAAGCAGCCATTTCCTTCTGAACAATGTCAAACGACATTGGAACTTGAATAGCACACACATGGAGCTGGGCTGTTCATCTGAATTTTCATACGCTGACTAATTATAGTCATTTGATTATGCATCTAGCCTGGGTCTTTCACTGATGGATCATTTCGGCTCCCTGGTAGATTCCATAGTTTGTGTCAATTTGTGTCAGATAGAGACACGCAGTTAGTCATCCATTGATCACATGTGACCCCAGTCTTTGCATATTGCCACTTTGGGCTAACGGTCAGTAGGCAGCTTCCAACTAGGAATTGCTGCTGTACGAAAAGAAAGCCTGCGTATGTTGTTGTTATTTTTATTTTATTTTATCTTATTTTTATTTGTAAAATGTTCTTCTGCATATTTGCATGTGTGTACAGTGTTTATGCTTGGTACCCATGGAGGCCAGAAGAGGCCAATGGATACCCTGGAACTGGAATTACGGATGGTTGTCAGCCACTTCGTGGATGCTGGGAACTGAACCCAGGTCCTTAGGAAGAGCAGCAAGGACTCTTAGGCCCTGAGTAATCTCTCCAGTCTGTCTGATGATTTTGAAAGGTTCTATTTATTTCTCTGAAAAGCATTCCCTCGATGATACAGAACGACAAGCCCAGTTTTATGCTGCTTACAGGAGACACACACCTTAGCTGTCTCTGCAACCACTAATTATAAGAAAACATAAGTGATTAAATTAGTGCCAGAAAAAATAGACATCAAGATAAGGACTATTATCAAGATAATTTCAAATTACATGAATGAAATCTGACAGGATTTAAATGGAGCAAAAGGCACACAGGAATAATTGGCAATGTTAGCAACTTTCTTTCAACAGCTGGCAGAAGTGGATGATGCCCAATGAGAAGCAGTGCATGTTTGGAGGGTGTGCAGTGATTCCCCTTAGCCTTTGCGACATTTGCAGAACCAGACTGAACAGATGGAGACACGTTGTTTTCTAGTGGACACAAAGCATTCAAGATGACAGCATGCATGGTCACAAAGCAACTTGTCATGGTGGAAATGTACAGTGTTTTCCTGCATGCTTGTGTGTTTGAACACTTGGTCCCCAGAGGCTCTTGTTATTATTATTTTTTTACTATTTTAAAAACACATTTTACATGTATTTAAATATCATTTTTTAAAGGCACAAAAAAACCCCTCTTAAATCATAATTTGCAGGACCCAAAGACTATACAGCTTAAAGTATTTCTACAGTTACATTAGCCATTCAAAATGGAAGCTGTGGAGTTTCACATTGGATTTTACTCTTTCATTACTGAATATATTTTTAATGCATTTGTCTGCCACCCAAACCGAATAAATCAGTGACCAAGTTAGAACTAGAAAAATACTAGCCTTATATTCTCTTTCTTTTCTTTTTTTTTAAAAGATTTTATTTATTTATTGTGTATACAGTATTCTGCCTTCATGTCTGCCTGCAAACCAGAAGAGGGAACCAGATCTCATTACAGATGGTTGTGTCACCATGTGGATGCTGGGAATTGAACTCAGGACCTCTGGAAGATCAAACAATGCTCTTAACTGCTAAGCCATCTCTCCAGTTCCTATTCTTTCATAACTTGTGTTTGTCACCTGCACCCAGTCTTTCCTTATTCCCTAGTATTTAACCTTTCTTCTCTTTTCTGCATGCTGTACTGTTTACCCACATGTCCATCTGTTTTTACACACACATGTTTTATTAACTAGGTTTCATATGAAGGAGAAAGTGTCTTTTTTTCCTCCTATGATTGTGTGACTGCACTTAATACTATACATTCTAAGTCCATCCATTTTCCTGAAAATTTCAGTATTTCATTTTTCTTTAGAACTGAGTAATAGTCATATATTGGATATATGTATACATACACAGACCAAATTTTCATTATTAATTTTTCTGTTAATGGACAAAGAGGTTGACTCCAATTCTTTTTTATAGTGAACAAAGCAGCAATAAACATGGGAGTGGAGATATCTCTGTGGCAGGTTACATGGTTCTCTGGATGGATGGATAGAAGTGAAATACCTGGGTCACATTCAAGTTATATTTTAAATGTTTGAGAATCTCCAAACTGACTTCCACAATGGCTGTATTACTCTGCACCCCACCAACAGAGAGTGAGGGTTCCTTTCTCTTCACGTCCTCTCCGACGTTTGTTGTATGGCTTATTGATGGCAGTCATTCTGACTGGGCTGAAGTGGGATCTCAAAGGAATTTTAATTTGCATTTCCCTGATGGCTAGGAGTATTAAACAGTCATTGATTCTCTCTCTCTCTCTCTCTCTCTCTCTCTCTCTCTCTCTGTGTGTGTGTGTGTGTGTGTATATATGCCTTTCTTTTTCTTGAACAGTGCCTACTTAATTTATCTGCCCATTTGTTGATCGACAATTTTATCTTCTTGGTATTTAATTTCTGCATTTCTGGGTATTGAACTCTTGTCCAAGGTGTAGTTGATTAAGATTTCCTCCCTTGTTGTGGGATGTCCTTTCTTGTACAGAAACTTTAATTTTTGTGTAGTCCATCTCTTGATACTTGGGAACTTAGTTCCTATGTTGTTGGTGTTCATGTATTACATCTCTTGACACTAGGGCTAGTTCCTATGCTGTTGGTGTTCCGCCGAAAAAGTTCTTGCTTCTGCCATTAGCTTGAAGGGTGTTCATACTTCGTGTGTTTTCTTCAGATGTTACAACGTTTCATTTTTAATTAAGATCTTTGAGCTATTTTGAACTGACTTTTGTACAAGTAAGGTAAAGATCTAATTTCATTCTTCAGGTAGAAATCCATCCTTTCCAGCACAGTTTGTTGAATGGCTTCTTTCCAGTATATACTTTTACCCCCTCCTCTTTTGTCAAAAATGAAGTGGACATGGTTTTATTTTATTTCTGAGCCCTTGATTCTATTCCACTGATCTCTGCTTCTATTTTAACAACAGTACCAAGGTTGCAAAAGTAGCAAAATCAGAATCACTCAGACTTTACATCAGCAACCATGAAAACCAGAAGAGCATGGAATAAAACATTTCAAGTTGTTTTTCTTGTGCTGTTTTTAGGATTTTTATCCCTTTACTTTGCATTTGTATTATTTGCTTAGCTTTGTTCTCCATTTCTGAACTTCATTGTTCTGTATGGTCTCATTTATTAATGATGGTATCTGTCATGGTTTTAATTTGAATAACTTTCTCTTTCATTTTAAGTATTTCTGTCTGATTGTTTTCAATGCTTCAATCCCATTGCTAAGTTTCTCCTCCATATTTTGGTGTTTCTAATGGTTAAGGTCACTTCTGAGTCTGTCTGTAAAGGTTTTGGATAGATTTCATTAATTTACGCATCTGTCTATATAATCAATAATTCTTTTGAACAAATAAGACTCTTAAATTCTAAGACTTTTCAGTTATTTCTTTAGTTTTGGATTCCCTTATGGATGAATTGGTCAGTAGGTTATGGGTCATCGGTGGGGGCTGTGCTACATTCCTTGTATTGCTTTGTCAGTTTACTCATCCGCTGAATTGTTTTTGTTTTGACTTTGTCTTCTCTCAGCCCTATAATCTGTGTTTTTGTGCCTCTTGGTGTAGTATCTACATGACGTTCCATTACAGGGACTGCTGGAACACAGTGTTGACTATAGAATGAGTGGCTGATGTAATCCTGTCCTGGCTATGTGCCAAGAGGACCAAGGGTGGGGCTGCACTCTAGGTACCAAGTGTGAGCAGATCTCCTACAGCCTTCCTCCATGACCCCATTCCTTTGTCTCAACGGTCCATTTCTGTAGAGACTCCCTGGAAGCCAGGATGGCCAGGAAATCAGGCAGTCAATCTTCCCTCTCCCTCCTTCCCCCCAGTTCCAGTTCACCAGTCTTGTCCCCCAGCTTTGCACCAGACCCTCTGCTGTGTCCCCTCCTTCTTCTCTGCCTCCATTCCAGGGATCTGTGCAGATCCTGGTGACACATCCATCTTTCCTCCCTCCTGTGGACCCTCTCACCCCACTCCCTTCTATCCCATCGCATGTCCTTAGCGCCAGCTCTCAATGCCTAGAAACATGTTCTACCCAGGACCCCCAGGGACCACACCTGGGAAGAGCTCAGAAGCATTCCCGACCAGGAACCCACAGTCATCGTATGCTCTAAGAAAAAGACACCAAGGAATAGAATGCCCCTGCAACAAACACAAGAGCAGACATCCTCACCAATTTCCAACCAGTTCTATCTGAAAATGTGAGGCCAGATCACTCTGATAGCAAACCAAACAAAGACATCATAAAAGCAAAGCAAAATAAAAGACCCGTGGCACAGCATCTCTCATGAACGTGGATTCCAGTATCCTTCACAAGATATTAACTAATTGAATCAAGCAATATATAAAAATGATGCTGCATCATGAACCAGGGCAGACTTTCCTAATATGATAATGGCTAGCTTAACATCCAAAAACAACTGAGTGTATTAAATAAATGAAAATTTTCTGTGATAACCCCATGTAGAAAAGACAGTTGATAACAATTTATTTTTGAATCACAAAATTCTTGGCAAGCTTAGAAACTTGGCCTAATAAAGAGGAACTAAGGGAAAGCTACAGTTATCATCATAACAAATGGCAAAATTAAATAAATAATTGGATACTGTCCCATTACAACTAAAGACAATCAGGAGTAACTCTTACCTTAAAATTTGTGTTGACTATTCCTATGTTTTGTATTCGCGTCTGTAAAGAAATGTGTAATACCTAAGTATATTTGTGTACTTTAAATTTTCCTAATCACTTGTGTTTGGTTTTCTTATTTTTGAGCCTTATAAAATTTGAATCATGCCGTGTCTGGCTCTGGGTTTTTCTTTCTTGGTTTTAATTCAATATCATGGTTCTAAGATGTGAATGTGTTATTATGACTTCATTCGCTTCTCTCCGAGAGCTGTATTCCGCTGTGGGCACCTTCACAATCTGTCTATAAAAGGCTTCATTTTAATCAGATTGGTTTGGAAGCAGAATACGGAATGGATTGGTGCGGACTTATGACTATATTTATAAAGAGACAATCATATGGATCATCAATGCTGAATTCAAGTGTCACGGGTTTCCCTGTGATTTTCTCTCTCCGGCCTCAGGGCTTGAGCATCCAAAATGAACGCGTTTCATTCCCGCCTAAGCGTCTTGCTGGCTTAGATGGCCTCTGCTAATAACTCATGTCATGTTTGAACTCCCCGTCACAGCCTTGAGACCGAGGTCTTAATGAGGCTACGCGGATAGTTCTGAGTGCAAGGCTGTGATACCTTCGGGGCCCTTTCAGGAAGGAGGCGCCAGAAACAGCACTCTGTTCAAGGCAGAGTCAAGATGTGAGCAGAATCTTCAGCACAATGCATTTCTCTGTCTTCCTGTCTCCCTCCTCTCCCTCTTCTTCCTTTTCTCTCTCTTTCTCCCTCAACTCCTCTCTGTCTCCCCGCCTCTCTCTCTCTCTCTCTCTCTCTCTCTCTCTCTCTCTCTCTCTCTCTCTCTCTCTCACACACACACACACACACACACACACACACACACACCAATGAAGAAACTGAACCCTGGAGGGAGGGAAATAAAGTCATCAAGGTTTCCAGAGGCACAGCAAGGCCCCGGAGTCTCAGGATGAGAGAGTCTCTAAATCACTAGTTAAGAAGTGAATTAGTTTCATTGTGGAGAAAATTGGTGAACCTGCTGGGATCATTAACACATTAACAGAGTTACCTTTATTGGTTTGGCTCCCCACTACCTAGCAGAGAGCAGGCCTGAGGGAAGGGGTCCTGGAAATGGTCAGTGGTGACAGGAGCTTCTGCATCCTGTGGCCTGGGAGTGACAGAGGAGAGGCCCTGGTGCGTTCTGGGGGTGGTGGTAAATCAAGCCTGTGGTCTTTGGAGGTTGGGGTTGGAGTAGAAGCTTAGGACAGGGTCAGAACTGGAGGGAGAAAGGGAAGGTATGGCAGGTGTGTGCGCGCCTGGGCTAAAGTGAATATTTCTGCACTCCAGGAGGCAAACAGCTCCTCTATACTTTCAAGACCGGCCACCATCCTCACAAACACCCAGAGAGACTCAGCAATCTCTCTTGTCACCATCCCTTTATTGTCCTGCGTGCTCTGGGGACACTTCTGTCCTCTCTTATCATCCTCACAATTTCTATATTGAATTTTCCAGATTTTAACTCTTCTACCTGCTTTACCCGTCATCTCATCCATAAAACCTGCCCTGTACAGCAAATTCATCTTCCCCTCTCCGCTGTTAAAATCCTATACTGAACAAAGTCAGAAACCTCTCCAGCAGAAGGTGTCACTGGGGAACATCAGTCACAGAAGCCACATTGCCCATTCCTGGCCTGACTGTTTGTAAAGTAAGTTCCTACCAGGCTCCCTTGAACCTGCAAGTCCATTTCTAATCACTCACAGCTGCAGCTGCGACCAGATGGCCTCCCGTGCAGTATGGTCTCCAGCTTTGCCCTGTGGGGACAATCACATGGCATCGCCACGCTGCACCTCCTAGCCGCTGCTCAAGCTCTGCGCCTGCAGACAGAGCAAGGGCATCCTTCCGACCCCAGCAGAACGCAGGCTCTGTTTTGTCAGCTGGGTCTTAGTTGAAGTTTCCAGTGTACCTCCAGCCCTGCCTTATTAAAGACCAATAAAGAGAAAGCTAAATAAAACAATAATAGCTTCTATTTATTGAGTGTCGTGGAATGCAGGCGCAATTCTAAATGTGCTTTTTACACCTTATCTCATTTGAGCCTCCTGGCAAGCTGCTGACTTGGGCTCCTTATTGGCCCCATTTAACAGAGTAGGGAACTAACTGGCAGAGGTGGCTCTCCAGGCAATGGCTAGCTCCACTCTGACGACACCCTTCTGCCCCCTTCCATGACCAGTGGTATTTACAGGTATTTACTTGGTTGCCAGATGTTGCTTTGTGTGGCCTGCAGCTATGTATCAGCAACTGCTCACCCGGAGGTAACAGTGCCATTTCTGTTTGTCCTTTGAATTTCTTTGGTGCAGCACTCTTTATTAAAGGGGACAGAGCACAGACAATAAGATGTGTTCCTGGTAAGGAGTTGCAAGGGATTTTAATAGAGACATAAGGAGGTCATTTGTATGCGTTTACTTTTTAGAAATTCTTTTCTGTGGCTTGTGGAGGGGACTGGAATGAGATGGCTTGTGGCTGGAGCAGCAGTTATTGTGACCCAGTTAATTTCTTAGCACACTAAGGAAATGTATATGAACCTTTCCACCTGTGTGTACGGATCTATAGACAGAGATACACACTAGATCAGCTCTCCATTGTGAACATCTACACCCGTGTGTACGGATCTATAGACACAGATACACGCTAGATCAGCTCTCCATTGTGAACATCTATACCCGTGTGTATGGATCTATAGACACAGATACACGCTATACAGCTCTCCAGAGTCTATAACTGTGTGTATGGATCTGTAGACAGAGATACATGCTAGATCAGCTCTCCAGAGTCTATACCTGTGTGTATGGATCTAAAGATACAGATACACACTATATATATATTGGCTCTCCATTGTGAACATCTATACCCATGTGTATGGATCTATAGACAGAGATACATGCTATATAAGCTCTCCATTGTGTGACAACACACCCGAGAGAATTAGTTCCCAGGACAGAAGACTTCCTTTGGCTCCTGGTTTCAGAGGTCTTGGCCAATGATGAGTCGGCACTGCTGCTTAGAGTCTGTGGCCATGCGGTACATCAGCGGCACATGACAGAGGAGAAACAAAAGGAGAGAGGAAGAGATGGGGGACCAGATCTGTGTATCTCCTTCAAGGTAAGCTCCTGGTGATCTAGTTTTCCTTCCTCCCATTTGGTCCATCTCCTAAAGGTTCCACAAATTCCCAATAGCGCTGCAAGTTGGAGATGTCTAGTCCTCAGCATACGGACCACTGGGGGACATTCCAGACCTAACAACAGCACATATTGTGTGTGAACTTTCTTCAGGGAGAGAACTGCTCCCGTAGATAGGGCCCTACCAACAGACTTTAAAGCACTTACACTTAAATCCCGTTTGTTTATTGGGCTTACCTACAGAGTATGGGTAAGGTTACCACAGCCTTACAGGTGACCCCACTGATGACATCACCACAGCATGGATGATGACATCCCCATAGTTGCAGAATTCTCCTCTCCCCAGTTAACCCTCCACGCTCTATGGATCGTAGCACCTTTAGAGAGCGCAGAGACGGAGGCAGTATTGCTTATGGGAAGGGGTGGTTGGACCTCCAGGTAACAGGCTAGTGACCCTCCCTGCTCTCTCTGACTGTGAGGGAGGGAAGGAAGGGCAATAGGACTGATCGTGAGTCTCCCATATGAGTAGCAATAGTTTGCCTGGTGACTATGGCAATTTAGGTTCTTGTGCTCAAGGGGACAACAGTTCACATTATCCGAATATGAACTTTATATAATCAGTAAATATAGTTTTTTTAATAAACATTTTTCTACAAAAGTAAGCACTTTGATTAGCAAGTGTGGGCACAGATAATGCTGCTGCAATGGATAAAGCCTACACCTCACAGAGTAATAGAGGAACTGTATTTCTTTGCCACAAAATCCAGCGTGGGTCTGGACGTGCTCAAGAATTCTTTCTACACCTTCTGGCCCCCTTCCCCGCCTCTCACCCCAGAGGGTGCTGAGGTGGACAGAGACTTCTGAATGTCTCAGCTCAGAAGTGAAATATGGCACTTCTGCTCTGGGGAGAAATATGTCACCTTTCTTTCTGGGGGAAAAAATGGCTGTGCTCTTCACAGTCTTAGCAGGTTGGAAGGAGGTCTCAGCAGGAAAAGAAGACATGCCATGTACTGCTGGTGTGTCTTCAGTTCTCCCTAGAGGACCTGGTGAATGAGTGAATTTTACTACGAGGAAATACAGAGACCCTTGGCACTGAGATAAAGATAGATGCTAAAAATTAGTCATTCGTGAGCATCACTGCAGACAACCCCTTTCCCCAGGAAAATCCTCTTGAATGGCAAATGCAGCCCTTCCCACTTCTCTTTCCGTACAAGTACCGCTCCTATGCCTCTTGTTCGTGTCTTTCATTTCTTAGGCATTAAGTACTCTTGGATGAGCAGAACCCAGAAAATCCCCAAGGAGTGACGGTTGCTCGGCCTGAGCCAGGCTGCTGCTAAATCACTACCTTAGCTTCTCTGCCTTTCAGCTTGTGTGATTCCAGTTCGTGGATCAGAGCAACCATGGTGGTTCCATGCAGGCATCCTCAAAGTTGCTCTCAATTCATCCTTGTTGCGGGAATTAAACCTCCAGTGTTCTGTTGTGGACCAGTCATTTGAATAGGGGCTTCTTTGGGCATCTTTCATGGTGCCTGAAGGGGTTAGTATGGCATACAAGAAGACACAAAATTGTCAAACTTGAGTGATTTCTGTGCTCCATATTATTCTTGAAATAATCAAAGATTTTTCGGCAAGAGTGGCTCCCCGTGGATAGAGGCGCTGCTGTAGTGTAGTGCTGAGGATTTCAGAAGGGGTTAGGAGGCTCTGTGTGCAGCGGGAAACTAGTGAATGAGCAGGCAGATTCATTGTCACGTGACAAAAGGAGCTAACCCCTGCCACCTTGGCTTAACATAACCATCCACTGACTGCTACCAAAGGGGTAATTGTAGTTCCTACCTTGAAAGGAATGGAAAATAGCCCATGAGTTAGCAGGAATAGCCTTTGCTATCATTACTTTGTTGCCAGTTTCCATTCTGAAAACCAGGAAAGGTACCAATCTAGAGTTGAATGACTCTGAAACCACAAAACAAAACCAAAGTGGTCATATGTGTGTGGCCCATGTGTGTGTATGTGTGTGTGTGTGTGTGCTATTGTTCTTTGATTCTGATGAGAAAATACTGTCAACAAAAAAACAGCAGCTGGCAGCCTGGACACTGAGGGAAAACATTTAAAGGGGGTCTGTTTAAGGTAACTTAAAGAGAGAAAGGTATGACATAAGCGGAAACCATTTTTCCCTTGTTGCCAGGGTCATTGGCTCGGTACTAATTGGCTTGACTTGGCACCATTTTATGTGCATTATGTCTGTCTTCATCTTCAAAGTGTTCTGGCAACAATAGGGCTGATTCTTCCGGGGTTTTACTAGGCTTTGGGGCCCAGAACAGCCAGGCTGGAAGCTGCACTCACCCGTATGGGGTGAAGTTTGTGGCTTGGGTGGGGCACGGAACTGAGGCCCAGCTCTGGAGATCTGAGTGTGCGCTCCACCCACAGCAGCGTGGTCACACAGGGAGTTACATCCCCCTCGGAACAAAGAATGGAAAAGAACACTAAACATCAGGGGCTCCGAGAAAGGACTGGGAGAGGGCTTCTTCCATCTCCTGTGGGAATCTGACAAAGGTTTCTTTCGTGGTACCTAAAAATGTCAAGCACAGAGTCAGGGTCCTGCTTTAAAGGGAAGATGAAAATTGTTCCCAACCCCCCCCCCCACACACACACACACATACACACACTGGAGAGTATCACTCAGCATCAGTAGAGAAGGGGATTCCAAAGCGTGTTACGGCATGGGTAAGGACATTATGCTGGATGAAACAAGACAAATGCAGTCATGTCGCATGATGACACAATATGCTCTGGGAAATGTGTCACCTGTCAAAGGCTCAAAGGCTACAGAGTCACTAGGCAATGCGCTCCCACGGCCCCGCCTCCCTCAGTCTAACAAGTTGTTTTCCACATAGGCCGTGACTACCACCATTAGTATCGCTTCTCAGGGGTACCCAGGTTAGTAGACAAAAGAGTAGCGGTTGCCAGGGTTGCCACAGGGGGCTGGGGAGTTGGCAATGGTTGGACACAGAGTTTTCACGGGGGAAGATGAAAACTTCTAGAGATGGTGGTGAGGTGGTTGCAGAGCAGGGCAGTGTGGTGAGTGTGCCTGGAACACACACTGAGGAGGGTCACCTAAGTGTTATGTTGTGTTGCTCCAGTGTTAAAGAATGCCCCTCCTGGTACCTAGTCACCCTAGGGGGCACAACCACACTCCCAGAGGAGGAAAAGAAAGAGGAAGAGCATGCGCAGATTCTAGAAAGAGACGACTCTTAGAGAGAGATCTCCTTGGTGGCAAGCGGGAGGTGCTGGGTGGAGATGCTCCTAGCAGGACAGAGACCCCGAGGCAAGCTAGAGCTCCCGCGTCAGCGTGGAACTTGAGCTCTGATCTTCCTTTTCTGAGGGAAGGAGTCTTTCTATTATTGGCCTTTTTGAATGCGTGTTTTGTCTTTCATGCCAAATGAACTTAGGGTGTTTGCCCACACTTGAATTGCCACATGGAAGGTTCTCACTATAGTCATTCTTTGGTAGCTTTTAGAAGTTCAGGTTAGTTCATTTGTTTAACTCCTCCATCAAACTGCTCACAAAAGTCTGTCTGTGTTGGGTGTGACTCCAGAAGCTTCAAGGACTCTAGGCTGGGAAAAGGGGTGATAGAGTAAGGGACAGAAAGAGTCTGAGGCTTGGGACTGACCGCCATTAGCATATTGGAGACTCTTACCAGCCACAGGAGACCCTTACCTCCTCAGGGTTGTCATAGATCTTTCTAGGCAGACCATATTGTCACCTCTGTGTCCCAAGTGACTTCACCCAGCCTTTGTCCCTCTGGATGAGTCTTCATTCTTTGCCCCTGCATTGACATTTTGTCTGCCTTGTCTTCTCCTTAATGCTCTGTGTGACTCACTCCTGGCCATCAGTGGTGACTCCTGGCCATCATTGGTGACTCCTGGCCATCAGTGGTGACTCCTGGCCATCAGTGGTGACTCCTGACCATCAGTGGTGACTCCTGGCCATCAGTGGTGACTCCTGACCATCAGTGGTGACTCCTGACCATCAGTGGTGACTCCTGACCATCAGTGGTGACTCCTGGCCATTGGTGGTGACTCCTGGCCATCAGTGGTGACTCCTGGCCATCAGTGGTGACTCCTGGCCATCAGTGGTGACTCCTGACCATCAGTGTCTCCTGGCCATCAGTGGTGACTCCTGACCATCAGTGTCTCCTGGCCATCAGTGTCTCTACTTTTCATTTTTCATTCTGTCTCAGCCCCTCCTGAATTGCCACTTGGCTTGGCAGAGTGAGGTGGTTCCAGTGCTCAGTGGGCCACACTCACTGGTGATTCCTCTGCAGAGCATAGATACCCTGGTCCCCCTGGACTAGTTACAACACCCTTCATATGTCTTCAACGGGCATGTTTGTGGAGGGCATTTCCAGGAGGGTTAAGTGGGGTGGGAAGACTCACCCTAAGTGTGGACAGCACTGTTCTATGGACTGAGGTCCTGACTGAAGAAGCCAGAAGGCATCAGTATTCATGTCTTCTGGCTGCAGATTCAATACGACCAGCTGCCCCTTGCTCCTGTTGCTTCCAAACTGAGAGAAAAAAACAAATGTTTCTTTACTTAAGCTGCTTTTGTCTGGATGTATCACAGCAAGGGAAGAGCAACAGGGGTTGCCAGGTACCTTGCACTACAATACAGTCTTAGGGAGAAAAGTCAGCAGGTTTCACACGAACAGCGTTTTGCTAACAGAGAGATTTCAAAAGAGGTGTCTGGGTTGCTATTGCATAAATTGAAGCCTGGCAAGGATGGAGGAGCAGGAAGGGAGGGTTTATGATCAAGGGTTGGCAAAGCCCAGCAGGAGATGGCATAAGAAGCCCAGACTCTCTCCATGAATCACCAAGGAAATCAGCACTCCTCAATTCTTTCTGTAATCAAGAGTAAGTCATTTAAATGGGGTTTGGAAGCCCAGTCTGGTAAACCCAGTTACTCAGAAGATTGAGGTAGTAAGATGTGAATTCAAGCAGGCAGCAGGACTTGGCCGTCACGTGGTACTGAATTTCCAGACATGGTAAAATGTAGCAGTAAAGGGTTTGTAGAGGATCACACCAGGGTCCAGAAAGGTGAGTCTTAATCCAGCAGGGGTGGCAATGAAGGTTAACCCATAGAACTCCACCCCCGTTTCTTAGTCAATGTTCTACTTCTGTGAAAAGATACCTTGATCATGGTAACTCTTATACATAAAAGCATTTTATTGGGAATCACTTCCATTCTGAGGTTTCGCCCATTTTCAACATAGCAATAAGAACGGTGGGAAGCAGGGCAGCAGATGGGCAGACATTGTGTTGGGGAGGTAGCTGAGTGCTACATCCTGATCCTCAGGCAGAAAAGAGAGAGAGAGAGAGAGAGAGAGAGAGAGAGAGAGAGAGAGAGAGAGAGACTGGGCCTGGCTCGATCATTTGAAGTCCCATAGCCCACACCTAGTGACACACTTCTTCCAACAAAGCCACATCTACTCCAACAAGGCCACGCCTCCTAACAGCACCTCTCCCCAATGACTAAGCATTCAAATATGTGAGCCCATGGGGCCATTCTTATTTGACCCACCACACCTTGTCAACTTGTCACCCAGATACTTTAAAATGTAACATTTTATTCCTGGCCCCTACACTCCCATTTTCATCTCATAATTCAAAATGCATTACTATATCTCTTAATAGTCTTTAATAGTCCCAGACTGTTCAAAAATCCAAAGTCTGGCACGTGCTTTTATTCCCAGCAATCAGGAAGCAGAGGCAGGTAGATCGTCCTTAGTTTGAGGCCAGCTGGTCTATATAGTGAGTTTCAGGCCAGCAAGGGGTACACAGTGAGACTGTACCAACCAACCAACCAACCAAAGAACCCAAAACCCAAAGTCTCATTTAAGACTGAAGACAAACTTTTAACTTTAAGCCTCTATAAAATCCAAATGAAATAAAAACCAAGTTACACACATTCAAAACACAACGGTACAGAATAAACATGACCCCACAGCCAGGAAAGGAGAGATCAAAGCAAGACTACACCCAGACCGGCAAACACCAAACCTTAGAGAGCCATATATAGCATTCTGAGACTCATGATAGAATCATCTGGGCACCACAGGGTGAGGCTAATGACCTCTCGTTAACTCTTTGGAAGGAATCTCTGCCAAATAGTACCTGACCTCAGTGGTTTCCTGGAACCCTGGGGCAAGCTTTCCTGGCCCCCTCACCCCTGCATTTTACCATGCCTGCAAAAACAGTACTATGTGACCGACACTGCTATCTTCGGCTGCCAGTTTGACATCTCTCGATGAACTGTGGTTCCCTGAACCATAGTTATAGCAACCTCCATGAATCTTCCATAATGACCCTTGGAAATACACACACAGGTGACCGCTTTGATGGAGAGAATGATTTTCTCTATATCAGAAAAATCTGCATTCTAAGTTAGGCTCTGTCCTTTAAATGAATTTGGGTTTTCAAAAACTGGAGCCATTAATCAATGCATGGAGTCTAACTTGCAGAATACCACGTAATGTCCCAGCTCACAGTGTGAAATGTCCCAGTACACAGTGTGAAGTGTCTCAGCTACACAGTGTGAGCTTTTCCTTAAGTGGCGATCCCCTATTCACAATTATAGCTGCTTTTGTACCTGCCTTTGCCTGTAGCTTTAAATTCTCACGCATCCTCCTTTTCTTTCCAACCTGAACATTATCCATGCATGTCCACTGTCTCTCACTGCCGCTCTATTGCAGCAAGCAATACCCATGCCACAGCATGGTTGTTATGACCACTTGAAATTTCATCCACAGTGTCACCTACATTTGAATTCAGCTTCACTCGGGCTTTTGGAACAGAGGCAGAAGGCAGCCAGATATTTATATATCTATTTATTTACTTATTTATTCAAAATGCAATACAAGTGGTCTCTAGCCCAGCTCCTAGCTCAGCCTTGGCTCTCCCACCGTTGAACTCCTCTGTGACCTCAGTTCTCTACCAGCTCTTTACCCAGGAGACCCACTTTTCATTCCTTCTCCATACAGCAAGCAAGAGGTGCATTTGGGAAGTGATTCCTGGGCTGGGAAGACAGCTCAGTGGCTAAAGGGACTTGGAACCCAGACTGAAGATCTGAACTTGATCCCCAGAACCCACAGGGTTGGAAGGAGAGAACCGATTCCTGCAAACTGTCTTCTGACTGTATGTGCTCTGTGACATCAGCATGCCCACACTCACATACACACAGGGGCACACGGTAAGTAAATAAAAGCATTAAGTCCAAGGTGATTCTTCTATATTAAAAATAATGATGTGCTCACTGTGCTTTGGACCATAAAAAGAACGTAAATCAAAACCTCCTAAGCACCGCCCCCCCCCCACCTTTTCACACCTCTGAGGTCATTAATGCTATCAGCTGGCTATGTGTCTCTCTACATCTCTTTCCTGACACCTGTTTGCACACATCACAGGTCGTATCCTGCAGCTTTAACCAAAGTGAAGTGAGACTGAGAAAGGGAATGGGGCTTCCTTCCTGAAATCTAACACATGCTTCTTGGACATCAACCATGTCTGTGTCCTGGCCAGACAACAAATTGCCTCTCCTTCACCTCCCAAGGGCCCGGTTTGTCTCCATCTGCTTCCTGCATGTTCCCCCAGCTCAGGCTGATCCCTCTTGCCCTTGCTTTGGCAATATCAACCAGTTCACCAACATTCCCTCCTTGCCCCCATGCTTTTGAATGGAAGACCCATTGTCTGGCTCACTTAAAAGACAGGGATGTTACTTCTCTTCCTCCCTCATATAATTTGCTGTTGATATATATATATATATATATTTTTTTTTTCCCCTGAGGCTGAAAGCCATACACAGAAAGGATGCTTATTTTGTTTACAGTTCTAGATCTTGCAAGGCCCAGCTAGGGCAGATTCTTCTGCTCGGTCTCCAGAGGGGTCTCTTAGTTGCTTCACTGCATAGTCAAAGGACAGAACAGCAAACCTCCAGATGTAGAGCCAACCAAGTGGTGGTCTTACAATATCTACTGACTGCATGAGACCCAGCATCGATGCCTTTCAAAGGTCTGTAATTACCTCCCACCAGAGGTAATTAATACTGCCACCCCGAAGACTAAACTGTGCCTTGCAAATCTTAGGGAACAAGTGGAATCTGACCCACAGATCCCCAATAAGCCAGGTCGGTGAGGACCCTTCCTCCTAAGACCCTGTTGTACCATAGAACCCACTGTGAGCACTAGGGAGGCACGCACTGTGTCTGCTGGAGGGTTGCACAGAGTCTATAGGCACACAGTAGGTGTTCAGTTAGAATTTGAATACACAGGTTAAGTTGATGAATAGTAAAGACATCATCAAGTACCAGTACTTAGGAACTGCTCTTGATGATTCAAACAAACAAAAACAAACAAAACAAAAAACAAAGGCAACCCCCCGCCCCCCTCAAATCAGCTATGGCAGTTGGCTCTGCTGCCCAGATGAATCCAAAGTCATTCTGCTTCTCCCCACCCCCACGGCTTTCACTCTGGCCCAAGTTCATGCCCTTTGTGGGGCCACTGATGCTCTCTCTTAACTGACCCTCGTGCTCCCCCTCTTGTTTCAGCAGAGTCTGTTCCATTCCTCACAGCAGCCTGATGAATCTTTAAGAACTGCTAATCCGATATTAATTCCCGTCTCAAACCCCTTGCTGGTTTTCTCCTGTGCTTGGCTGAAGCCCCCCCCTCTTCCGATACCCAGTCTGTCAACCTTGAGTACTTTTTGAGCTTCCTTAAAAATGCAACAACCCACATCCCCTGTGTTCTCATGCCCCAATTACACTGCCCATTTTATTGTCCTGGGAACCTGTTAGGCTTGTCCTGCCCCAGGGCCTTTTCATTTGCTGGCTCCTCAGCCTGAAATAATCTTCGTTCACCTCCTCACATGGTTGGTTGCAGCTTGTCATCTGGAGCAGGGCTGGAATGTCACTCCTTAACTAATTTTGAGTTTCTGAAGACACTCACTAAAGTGACTATGCTTTGCTTAGTGGCACGCTATCCCACGTCACATCCCCTGGAACTATTTGTCGGTATAAGAGAATATACTGTATAGAAATTACAAAATTATTACAATTATAGAGAATATATTGTGTATAATTACAGAAAATATAGAAAGCCAACTAACTTGAGGACAAACATTTTGAATTTCTCTGTCTCTGGAATTTTCTAAGCTTTTGATGAAAATAAGGACGTGGGACTGGAGCAGTGTCTCAGAGGTTAAAGCACTTGCTGTTCTTGCAAAGGATCGTGGCTTGATTCCTAGTACCCACCCAAAGCTAACAATTCTGGGTAATGCCAATCCAGGGGATCTGATGCCCTCTTCTGACCTAAATGGGCACTGCATGCACATGCAAAGCCAAACATGTAGGCAAAACACGCACCCACATTAATAAAAACAGCTGAACGTTTAAAACAAAAGAAAGCAAGAATGCACTTCGCTGTTTACACTCCCGGGCCCCGTGGGATTTAGACAGGCTAATGGATATGAAAATCTTCATGAAGCAGAATGGCAATGTGCATTATCACCTCCAGTGTAGGTGACTGATTTCACTGACCTGCACCACAGTCTCTCTCCTGAAAAACAAAGCAAATCTTTGTCCTGTAGCTGTGGTTCTGCCGAGGGAATCTTTCAGGAGGCCCCTGGAAGCAAGCTGTCAGGACTTAAGAGTGGAAAAGTCCTCTGAGCAAGAGAGGATGAAACACACAAAGGATGGTGCTAATTTATGAACATCAGGTGCACACGGATAATTTCCACTGAGAAGCAACAGCATCTGTGGAAGAAAGCCTCCCAGGAAGGCCCGGCATTGAGCATGGCTTCTCAGGAGCCTCCAGCTCAGCAGCCCGAATAGCGCATGTCTGCCGGAGGTTGGAAGCGCCTGTAACAGAGCAGACGTCTGTGGGCCCTTGCTCGCTGAGGGCTCTGGATCCCAGTTAATGAAAGAGCAGCACGCTCTCATTATTTATTCATCAATTTTTTCATGGCGTCAGACTGGCTGAAACTGGGTCTAGTCCCTTCTATTTATACGTTGCAAACCACTAACCATTCTTAACCAGTGAGCCCATCAAACATTTGTGGCTGTTTGGGTCTCGGGTTCCTACTAGAAAATAACTACATTGAGATGTTACAGAAGTGGAAAGCGAAGGGGGAAAACAAACTCGAGCGGATGAAGGGGCTCCTCATATAGGATAATAAACAGATGCTGGGTCCCATCATAACTCCGAAGCAACCCTGAGTCCTAATTTAAGAACTCTGAAGGATCGTGGATCTCTGTGTTCCTTGTGTCGGTCCACAGAAAGTCTCCATTATGCGGGACATGTAATGGCAATCAATAAACAAGTTGGAACACGCGGCTTCGTCTCACATCCTTTACGACTTCCGGAGTCACTGTGGGTAAAAGCAGTGTTTGCTTGACCGCCCTTCCCAAAGATCCAGGTGCCTTGATTTAATTTGCATTTCTTTCAGTGTAAGATTTCTGAAGGTAAGCTGTGTTTGTAAATATTCTCTTAGACGTCCCAAAAATTTTAAGTTCTCGTGGCTTACTAAATACTATTTTAATATACATTGGAAAATTCTGGAAGAAAATTTCTGGTTTTAATTTTATGGCTTAATATTCTTTTTTTCTTATCTCTTTATTTAGCTAGTTGGATTTTACAAAGAACCTTTGCTGACTTTTGACTTTTATTCTCATTTTCATTCAATGTACACAGGAAAATTAAGATGTACTATCTTTAAGCTTTTAGACATTTTAAAATCATAATATAAAGCAGATTTGCCCTTTGGTTTTAGTTTGGAGCATTTCTCTTGGTGTTTCTTTCTGGGTGTGTCTTCACATTCACATTCCTCAAGATTCCATCTCGGCTGGAGATGAGCTCCCGTCTGTCTAGATGTGACCGACGATTTAACCATCTCACATCCAGGCCTCTTACAACCCTTAGCTGTTGAATACGACACATTCATAGCTTCGCGTATGTTTTAGAGCCACCGTCTCACAAGGTCCTTAGGATAAATTTCTAGAAGAAAACAGTATGGTGTGAGCACAAAATGTCTTTAAGGCTCTTCTCACACAGTTCCACGTGTGTCTCAACGAGAAACAATCCAGATGGGTTTACGCTTAGACTTGCCTGCTTGTCTTTAATACTTATCAAATAGTCGATGTTAATTTTTCTTCTTTATTTTGAATGGCCTTTAAAATGTATATTTTTATGTGCAGCATGATACCAAAATTAGTTAATTCTCTTCAACTATTCACTTTATTCTGGAAAGGAATAGTGAACAATTAGACTGCTGTCAATTGTATGTATTTTCTTCATCAATAATATTAACAGTTTCAGAATTGTGGCTCTGTGTCTTGGCTTTATTTCTTCCGTTCACTATTGGCCTGTTACCTCCTCTTCCGTTCGCAGGTCACCTGTGTCTGTGGGTCACCATTGCTGTGATAAAACACTACAATCCAAAGTAAATTGGGGTGAAGAGGGTTTATCTGCCTCATGCTTCGACATCACTGCTCATCACTGAAGGAAATCAAGGTAGGGACTCAAAAATCGGAAATGGAACCTGGAGGCAGGAGCTGATGCGGAGGCCATGGAGGGGTGCTGATTGCTGGCTTGCCCTCATGGTTTGCTCAGTCTGCTTTCTTCCCAGGACCACCAGTCCACCCACACAGGGCTGGGCCCTCCCACATGAATCAATCGTGAATGAATCAATCATGAATATCCCACAGGCTTGCAGACAGCCCAGATCTTACGGAAGCATTTTCTTAATTGAAGCTCCCTCCATTCTGATGACTCTAACGTGTGTCAAGTTGACTTAAAACTAGCCAGGATGGTCCTGTTACTAATGTAACAGTGCCAAGGTTAGTGCTGCAAGGAGTCAAGCTTCCTGCAGAGCAGCTGCCCACACCCTGTCCTGCATTAAAGACAGTTCATGACCATAGACTAATGACAGACCTTGATGGCGTGAGTCTTATAACACAACCCAGGGAGGAAGGCCGCAGCTACATCAGTGTAGTTGTTCCCATAACTGCTGTGTGCTTAACCAGAGCACTCCACGGCCAGGAACACCGCAGACAAGCTCCATTCAGGGAGCTCTAAGAGAGAATTCTCTTGCTCTTCTGGCTTTCTCTTGTTTTGCTTTGCTTGTGATGCGTTGTTTTGTTTGGAACCAATGTGACTGCTGAGTAAAGACACATTGGGAGGCAGTTAAGAGGAAAAGCATCATTTAGTTTTGGCTTCTTTGTCAAAAAATCAAGTATCCATAGGTGTGTGGATTTATGTCTAGATCTTTGATACCATTCCATTGATCAATGTATCTGTAATCTTTTGTTTTGTTGTTTTTGCTCTTGTTGTTGGGTAGCTTTTTGTGTGTGTATGTGAGAGAGACTCAGGGTTTTTCTGTGAAACAGTCTTGGCTGTTATAGAACTTGCTTGGTAGACCAGGCTGGTGTTGAACTCATAGAGATCTCTCTGCCTCTGCCTCTTGAACCAACAACCAGGAAGACTGCATGGAACCGACCTAAGCTCTCAACATGTATGTGACAGCTGTATAGTTTAGTCTATTTGTGGGACTCCTAACAGTTGGAGCAGGGACCGTCCATAATGCTCTGGTTGGCTCATGGGAATCTATTCATCATATTGGATTGCCCTGCCCAGCCTAAAAACAAGGCGAAGGGCTTAGTATTTTGACAACTTGTCATGCCATGCTCTGCTGATACCCATGAGAGATCTGTCCATTTCTGAACAGAAACAGAGGAGGAGTGGATTGCCGTGGGGGGTAGGGGAGTGGGAGAAGGGAATGGGAGGAGAAGGAGGAGAAACTGCAGTCGGGATATAAGATGAATAAACAAATTAAAATAAAAGAGCAAAAGCATCAGCCAGTGCTCAGGGGATTTCTCACAGGTGACATGGGCTTAGTAGAAGAGGTGATGGTCAGTAGGTTTATGCACATTTCAGAGGATGGGACTCGAGATGCTGTGGTATGACATATGGAATAAGACATAGATAAAAGATGCGATCTGACGGTGGTGTGGGGCCAATGGCTTTGTCTTAAACCAGACTCAGTGGAATGAAATGGAGATGTCCGTAAACATTTTGAAGAAGGTGTTGGTCAAACTTGGAAGAAGGCCTGGCCTGGAATCACTGGTGGACTCTAAAACTGGCTGCAGTAAGGTAATGAGACCCCATGGAAAGGCTGGTGAGATGAAGAGCCACCACAGAAGAAAGCCTGGTCAAATGCCTGCAGCGTGGAGATTAGAACTCAAGACCTCAGAAGAGAAGGAGCGCAGAGGCAAGAAGAGGGAGGACACAGCAGAAGGCAAAGCCACCAGAGCAAACTGAGAGGAGTCCTCCTGTTGGCTAGAATGATGCAGGCATGCCCGACAGATAATGATGGAAAAACTCCATGGGCATAAACGTAGGGCCAGGTGGCAAGGGCGCCAGAGACTGCGGTGGTGTGTCACTTGTGACAGTCACACTGGGATAAAGGTCAGGTCTAGTTTTGCAGGTAAACAACATCCTCTGAGAGAATTTTAGACCCAAGAAGAAACAAGTGGTATTTTAGGCCATAGCTAAAGGTTTGTTTTTTACATTGCCCTTTGTTGGGGTGAAGCACCAAAATGTTTCTAAAGTGCCTGGAATTACTCAGTAAGAAGAAAAACAGAAAATCTTTGAGAAATAAAATATTAGGGGATTAAGGCCATGGCTTCCTCTACAGTAACAAAAAAATACAAAGGAAAGCAGGCACGGAGGCTTCTGCCCTTGGGTTCCTTTTCCTCACTCTTTTAGAAGAAGTGTAAGCCTCAGATGGAGAGGAGTGTGTGGAGGAGCGGGCTTGAGAAGCAGAGCTGAGATGGTTCCTGCCTGGGATGCTGAGAGCAGCGCAGAACCATCTGTCCGTCCATCTTTTGTGGACTATCACCTTGTTTTCTCACTCACCTGTTCTTCCGCAAAAACCTGAGAACGATTTTTGTCAAATTCCAGTGTCTAAGAGGAGGCTGCTGATGGAATTCACATCGAGAGCCACCCGGCGCTCAGGCCCCCCTCCTTGAGTGCGGTTTTGCGGGAGACCCTCCTTGAGTGCGTTTTTGCGGGAGAAATTGGCGTCTTACGGTACTGGTTCCTCTACTCCAGAAGTCTGGCCTCTATGCGTTCGGGCAAAGTCTTTCTAACCATTGGAAGAGTTTTATGCTCATTCCATGAAGGAGACACCTCTCTGCCGTTTCATTGTGGATGTGTTGTCCTGGTTAGTATTTCCGCACCGATCCACTTCCCCTGGTACCGGTTTGGGTCACCCCGTTCTTTTTGCGTCCTCCACGGTTTCAGCTGCTTTGTTTAGTTCTGAATCCTTTGGTCTGTATGCAATTGCATTCTTTTTTAAAGATTGACTTATTTTTATTTTATGCATACATGTGTTTTGCCTCATCTATGTCTGTTCACCACGTGTGTGCCTGGTGCCCATGGAAGGCAGAGAGGGACATTAGATCCCCTGGCAATTAGAGTTACAGGCAGCTGTGAAACCCCATGTCCTCCTTAAGAGCAGTCAGAGCTCTTAATGGCTGAATCCATTTTCCCCATGGCCACAGCACCAATTGTGATTTTTGGATAAGTGGAATTAGCCCATGTCTACTTGCACTAAGCCATGTTTGATTTCATTCTTTCTGCTTTTCTTTCTTGCCTTCTCTAGTGTGCTTTTTTCTTTTTAAAATGGTCATTTATTCCCATGTTTCTGTTTCCGCTCCAGGAGAATTTCTGCTCTGAGTCCCTCTTAACTCCCATGCTGTCTTGATGGGCGCTGTGCACTGCAGTTAATGTCTCCCGGGATGAAAAGGGCCTTGCAGAATGTTTTCACTTCACTTTATCTTCCCTACAAATCTTCCCTGATTTTTATAATTATATTCTTTGATATTCAACACAGATAAATATTATTAAATCACCGTGTAGCTTTATATAAGCCTTATGCTTTTATTTCAAAAGCATTTACATTCATAGTCTATTTTTAATTTATTTTACTGGTTTCAACATTATTCCACTCTCCCTGACACCAAGTCAGGAGAAAGACACGGGACATTAAGGGGACGAAGCTCTTCACTCCAGAGCCTGGCTGAAGTCTCTTGCCAACTAACAGGAGAGAATTCCAGCATAATTGACATTTGGTGTGAAGGTTGCCGTAGAGATATTTTCAAATATGACTCAAACAAAAGCAATGAATCATGCTTAAAGCCTGCACATATATGAACTTGGGTCTGGTCCCACTCCTTTCCCAGATGTGCATTTTCTGGGCATCCCACAAACAAGACTACTAAGTTCTGTTTACAATGAGAACTATTTAACTCTCCACACAGACACTGTATCTATGATCTAGAGTATTCTCTTATCTGTCATAATCTTATCCAGAACACTCTGGGAACCACCCTGTGGTCATTTACATTTCTCAGTAACTTTTTGAAGATATAAGTTCCCAAATTGTGTGTGTGTGTTAATATGTAGCTGCTGTCAAGATAATTAAGCAAGGCCCTGCTCTGAGAAGCCCATATACTTATTCTTTCCCTGAGCAGGTTTCTGGTAACTGCTGTGTTTAAACATATGCTAGAATCTCTTTTTAATAAACTGCAGCTCCGCTCTGTATTGGTTGCCCTGAAATTCTTTCCCATAGTGAATTCAGGAGTTCTGAGGGAGCGTCTCTGGAAAGAACTGCTCAGGCTATGGTATCGACAGCTGGGAGCTGTACCCCCCCAACCCCATGACCCATGACTACTGACAGCACCCTGAGGTTTGGTTATTAATATATATCTTGAGAGTTTTAATAAAGCATCCAAAGGATAACATTTTCACTGTTCTTCAATGTATTTTTGTCATCATATTCCATGACAATGAATTAATGAATTACTTTGCATCACAAACATTGTGTCTTATAAATCTGAGAACTCAAACCCTCATTTTCTAGTGATCAACATGACAGAGAGAAAACCTTAAATAACATATGCTAGAAAATTATTTTAGAAGAAAGTATGGCATACTTCACCTCTTTGGGTTTACTCAAGAAGATAGACATCTCTTTGCTTTATCTCTAAAATACACCAATTTTATAATAAGATCCTTCACTTTGAGATTATTTTTTAAAATAGATCTATTTCTTTACTCCTTTAAGATGGGGTCTTACCATGCAGCCCTAGCCAGCCTAGCCCTCCTTCTCAGGAATGCTGGTTTTAATATGGCCTAATGCTGACATTCCAGTTTAAAGCCCAGCCTTTTTATCCTGTGCCTCTTGCAAGGAAGACGACTATCTGGTTCATCTTTACAAGGCAGAGGCTGGAGAGCAGCAGAGTCCCTTGGAAATGTTGGGACACATTGGATTCATTAAGCGTAGTCACCCAGAAGGCTGTAGGAGGGAAGCCTGCTGTGATTAAAGGAGAGGCTCAGACTCGTAACTGCTGTTGAACAGCAAACATCAGGATTTAAAACCTGTTCTCAGTATTAATTTCCAATCAGCAGAACCCAGATCTGTGGCTCTCTACTGCCTCTAACTCGTATCCAACTCTAGGGTTAAAAACCCAGTTTGCCCCGGTAGAGATTCTCCCAGATCGGCCATGCCAACTATCACCCCCAGACCCTCACTAGACTTTCTGATACATAGACATCATTATGTTCCTTAGATCTCTTCTTCTAAGTTTATCACTGCTGTTCTTTCGCTGCTTCTGGTAGAGCATCATTTGAAGTCCCTTTTCTGAGTCTCTGAAACGAGATGCAGTCTTTCCATCAGGTCCCTCATCCAATGTGCCCCACATACTGGCGTCTCAGGCTGGGATCTCCACGAGAATCATCATTGGATGATGCTGGATGCCAACTGAGATGGAAATAGGCATCTGGGTAGTGATCTGGAGACACACAAGCAGGAGTGGAGAGCTGAGACAGGGAAGGGAGTAATGCAGGCTGTGTTTGTGAGCACATCACTGCTGTGAGCAAGTGCAAGTCACTCGGGTTTTGAGTTCCGTGAACACTGTGGAATGTGCTCTTAGAGTCGTCCAGCTTTTGTGTGTGGAAGCCAGGACACTCATCCAGTCTTCTACCCATCATTAGTATAGCACGTGACTTCATAAGTGCAGCCATCATCAACAGTTGCTGCCTTGGCTAATATAGGTAGTCCCTGACTTATGACGGCTTCTGTGCGTGATTTGTACCTAATAGGAAGACATTTGACCTCTTCTGTGTTAATGATACCTGACTTGATGTTAAACAGAGATCCATAACTCCCAGAGAGCTCCAGGTCATCAAGGGAAGCAACCAAGACACAGAGTGCTGTATTGATAAGTTTGGGTATTCCCTACTATGGGTCTATCTGATGTATTTTGACTTACAATATTTTCCATTTAGGATGACTTTGTTGAGGGATATAATCTCACTGAACAAGTGAAAGAAAATTTGCCTAGAATTCTTCAGGTTGTTTCTTTCCCCCTTCACTCCAGTGCTGGGAACTGAACTTGTCTGCTAGCTAAGTCTCTCACTGAGTCATTGCTCCAGACCTTTTTAATTTTTATTTTGAGGCAGAATTTCACTAATGTATCCAAGTGGGCTTTCAAGTCACTATGTAGCTCAGGCAGGCTTTGATCTTGCAATCTGCAACCTTCAGCCTTTACTTTGTGTCTTAAGCACCTGAGTTTTTTCATTGACTTCTTTTGAATGTGTTACCAACGAAAACCGTAGCCTTTTGTGCTTACAGCGAAAACCACCCACTTGTATCTGAGCGGTTTGGTTAATCTGCTTTTTTGAAGCATTGCCCGTGTCTGAATGAAGCTCACCATGCCTGCTGTTATTCTCTTTTCTGTGGTTCATCTGGTCCAGGAGTCCAAGCTGCTGCCGTCACTCTTTGCCGGGAACTGCCTGGCTCTAGATGTCCCATATACTCCCTTCTCTTTGGCATGAGGTAGACCTCCGCAGGACACTCTTTCCTGCTCAGTGACTTCCTCATCAATGTTAAGCTCCCAGATCTACCTTGGATCACACACTGAACAATACACATTCTTCCCCAATACAGCTGTGTGCATTAAAAAAAAAAAATCCCACAGCGTAGGAATCAGGAATAAACCCCAGGAAAAGCTAGAAATTTGTCTTCTAGTGAAAGATTCCAAGAAACTAGTCTATTTAAATGTTTGTGACGAAAGTTAGAGATTTCATGGACACTAATAAAATTCCTGTGTGTTGTAAGGGTGCAAGGTTTAGTTTTGTACTCTTTAGATGTGGTCAGAAGCATAACTTCTAGTCTGTTCTGTGACATGCCAAATGCCTTCACTGTGCCAGGAGAAGAGTGGAGACAGTTTTAAGTGACTGTGTCCTGCCATAGCTCTGTCTGCTGACTCAGTCTCTTGTGAGACCCACTAGATTTTTCAGATCCCCTTTGCCTTCTCCCTGATTCACTTTTCCCTGACTGATCTCTCTAGGGATGGAGAGAATTGTATGGACCTACTGTCTGGATGCAGGTGGACCTACTGCTGGGATGCAGGTGGTCCTACTGCTACGATGCAGGTGGACCTACTGCCGGGATGCAGGTGAACCTACTGCCGGGATGCAGGTGGTCCTACTGCTACGATGCAGGTGGACCTACTGCCGGGATGCAGGTGAACCTCCTGCCTGGATGCAGGTGAATCTACTGCCGGAATGCAGGTGGTCCTACTGCTACGATGCAGGTGAACCTACTGCCGGGATGCAGGTGGACCTACTGCCGGCATGCGTGTGGACCTCCTGCTGGGATGCGTGTGGACCTACTGCCGGGATGCAGGTGAACCTCCTGCCTGGATGCAGGTGAATCTACTGCCGGAATGCAGGTGGTCCTACTCTCTGGATGCATGTGGACCTACTGCCGGGATGTGTGTGGACCTACTGTCTGGATGCAGGTGGACCTACTGCCAGGATGCAGGTGGACCTACTGCTGGGATGCAGGTGGACCTACTGCCAGGATGTGTGTGGACCTACTGCCAGGATGTGTGTGGACCTACTGCCAGGATGTGTGTGGACCTACTGCTGGGATGCATGTGGACCTACTGTCTGGATGCAGGTGGACCTACTGCCGGGATGTGTGTGGACCTACTGCTGGGATGCATGTGGACCTACTGCCAGGATGTGTGTGGACCTACTGCCGGGATGTGTGTGGACCTACTGCTGGGATGCATGTGGACCTACTGCCAGGATGTGTGTGGACCTACTGCCGGGATGTGTGTGGACCTACTGCTGGGATGCATGTGGACCTACTGCCGGGATGCAGGTGGACCTACTGCCGGGATGCAGGTGGACCTACTGCTGGGATGCAGGTGGACCTCCTGCTGGGATATGTGTGGACCTATTGCATGGAGGTAGGTAGACCTACTGCTGGGATGTGGGCTGTGCAACTTGGAGACCCTGACGCACTAGTTACCTGTCTCCTTGCTTTGAGACTGTCACCAACAAGCAAACCAAAGGGAGGAAGGGATTATTTCGACTCACAGTTCAAAGGCAGAGTCCAATGAGGAGAAGGCATGGCAACAGAGGCCTGGGGTGACTAGTTACATTGCATCTGTAGGCTGGAAGCAGAGAACAGTGAATGCCAGCGCTCAGTGTTTAATGTATTCCAGGACCAGAGCCTGTGGAATGGTCCTACCCACAGCTTAGCATCTTCCTACCTCAATCCAATCTAGATAGTCCCTTTCGGGTTTTCCTGGTGTCTTATTTCCCAAGATATCATTATTAACTACCGTACTTGGTGTTGCACCCGCTGTAACCTTGGTAATCTGTGGACTGGATCTTGGCTTCTGGTCATTTCCAATTTGTGTGCTGCAGCCTTCTGTCTTGATTCTGGATTTCTGCTAGTTCACCAACTCTCTGCCACTCTGTCATGTCTGCTTTCCTTCAGTGGGCACATAAGGAAAACAGAGGATTCCTCCTAGCATCAGCGGAGTGCAGGAAGCCAGTGCTGAGCTTAGTTTTAGCTACCTTCCTCTGGTAAGGCTGCCCTCACATGCGGTGCCCTGCCAGACATGCAGACTGTGGGCAGTTCTCACTGCAGCATCTCTAGGCTGTGTCCAGCATCTCCTGACATTCCTGGACTTTCTAACACCTGTCCAGACATTTTATCTCACTCATTTGAGTAAAGAAAGAAATAAAGTCAAACAATATACATATCTGTCTGTCTTTCTTTCACATACGAGATCTTAGTGTTACCCCAGACCCCATCCCGCTCTTTTGTGGCTTGGTTGAACGATGTTGTTTTTGGTGTAGCAGTCACCTTCAAGTTCGTTTGCGTAGGAGCTGTTGTTTCTCTACACCCCTCTCTTCCCGTCATGATAAGCTAGCAGAAGTCACAGAGTTCAATATGGTCAAGTCTGTTCCGTGTCAGATAGTAAAGACAAGAATCAACCTTTCCTCACGCTAACCCCCTGAGATATCAGGTGTAAATTGTTACTACAAGGACGCCCTCACAGCTATTACACCCTGTCCCATGCACTGAAAGTCTAGGCCCTAGACTCTAGGGGCTAGTTTCCCCCTGTTTTTCTCTCTAACTGGAAAAGGCCTGTGTTCTTCCTGAGGGGTGTGATGCATTGAGCAAGCTTCTTTGCTAACTCTTTTTTTTTTTTTTTTTTTTTATAAAATACATTTTTTTTTAAATTTATTTATTATGTATACAATAGTCTGTCTGTATGTATGTCTGCAGGCCAGAAGAGGGCACCAGACCTCATTACAGATGGTTGTGAGCCATCATGTGGTTGCTGGGAATTGAACTCATTACCTTTGGTAGAGCAGGCAATGCTCTTAACCACTGAGCCATCTCTCCAGCCCTCTTTGCTAACTCTTCATGGTGCGAAGCCAAGACCAGTGGGGCCTGGTAGGGGTTTGACGTGGTATTTGTTACCATCATTCACACTGCCGTGTGTGGCTATGTGTGTTCCATAGCATGTTGTTCTTACGGGGCTTGCTGAGTAGACACAAGGACCTATTCTGAATCTGAATGTTGAAGCCGGAGTGACAACAAGATCATCCATATGGACAAGGATGGTCACATCAAGGACAAAAACACGTACAGGGTATACACTGAGCTGGGATGTGAACCCCCACTCCCACCCCAAAGGTTCTAGCCCAGGACCTCTGAATGTGACCTTATTTAAAAACAAGGTCTTTGCAGATGACCCTGTAAGGACAAAATCGTTAGAGTGACACTTAATCCACATGAATATGTCCTTTTAAGACTGGGGATGCACATATAGACAGGCAGGTACAGATGGAAGGCAACGTGCAGAGGCAGGAGAGTGCCATGTGGAGATGGAGGATTGGAGCAGTCCACTTATAAACCTATAGAAAGTTAGGACAGAGGCCTGGAACAGAGCCTCGCTTAAGGCCATCGAATGCAATCGATGCAATTGATTCTCTTGACCTCAAACATTCATCTTGTCCCAGAACCACAAGACAGCAACATCCTGTTTTCAGTCCTCTGGCTTTCAGCAGAGCAGCCACAGTAAACAGGGAGAGGTGGGGAGAAAGAGTGCTATGGCTTGGATATGAACTACTCCATAGGCTTGTATGTTTGAACACTTGGTCCCTGACTGGTAGCATGGTTTGGGGAATTTATGGAGCCTTGAACCTTGGGCTTGGCTGGCACTGGCAGACACAGGGCTGTAAGAATGGGGGTAGGAACTTATAGCTCAGCATTCCTGGACTTAGCGCTCTGCTTCCTGACCCTCTGAGGTGGAAGTAAGCAATTGCCCCAAGTGCTTGCTATCACACAGAGCTAACCCTGCCATGGCTGATGTGTTCTCCCGTCCACACTCTGATGGTCAGGATCCTCTCCTGTCCATCTTTCTTCCCTTACATTGCTTCTTGACAGGGGATTTGTAACAAACGCCAGAGACTGTCACTACACCAGTCAATCGCATTCCTTCCTAGGGGAAAAGATCATGCCCAACATGATGAAGAATCAGTTACGTGGGTGGTGGGCAAGTGGCTCCATCTTGCTTCCTGCCCTATGCTGTCTGCCTGAAATACAAAGACAGTGCACGACAGTGGGATGTAAATGGCCCACCATGCAGAGCCCTCCCTACTGCAGCACCTTGCATCTCCTGATCCTGCTTCTTAAAACTCTGAATTATGGGGCCCCTCTGCATCCTAGGTTACACCGCTGCAGATTCTCACTATTTACTGCAGTACCCAACCTCCTATCAAATATATCTGCATTTGAGAACAAAAACCCAGCAAGAAGAGCCCCAGTAGACATGATTTCTCAATCTGCAAAATGTGGGAAGCCTGGTGTCTTAGGGTTTTTATTGTCGTTTATTCTATTTCTAAGATGCCATGACTTATAGTGGCTTATGGTTTCAGAGGTTTAGTCCACTATCATCATAGTGGGATATGGTGGCATGCAGGCAGATGCGGTTCTGGAGAAGGAGTTGAGAGCTGAGAATTCTATGTCTTGAACTGCAGGCAACAGGAAGCGAACTATTGAGGCAGGACAATAGCACAAGCAAGCACATGCAAACTCACAATGAGTAAACAAAATTGGCCAACACAGACTGTCAACAGACCAAAAGCACGGTAACTAATGACGTGGGCTCCTAGCCAATCACAGCACGCCAGCAGTGACCGCCAGTTTCAAAAGGACCAACCAGAAACGTTCCTGCAGCGGCTTAATTTCCCAAACCCCATAAAAACCCCCAACCTGTTTACAATAAAGCATTTCTGTATTGGAATTTCCCTGAGTCTGTGCCCTTGCCTTCACATCTTCTCACCCCCGCCCCCTCCCTTGCCCCTCTCCCGGAAATGAGGATTGCACAACAGGCAGCTGTAACAAGCCCACAAAAGCTACAAACTATGTCACTGGGTATAGCTTGAGCATAGGAGACCTCAAAGCCCACCCCCACAGTGCCACACTTCCTCCTACAAGGCCACACCTCCTAATAGAGCCACTCCCTTTGGGAGTCATTTTCTTCCAAACCACCACACCTGGCTTCTTCAGATCAGGAGGCAGAGGGTGAGATTGGAAACAAACCAGGCTATAATTCTCAAGACATCACTCTGGTGGCCTGTATCAGCCAGCTTGGCTTTACAGCCCAAAGGTTCCACAACCACCCTAAATAGCATCACACCACCAACTAGGGCCCGGGTGTTCAAACACAGAAGCCTGTGGGGAACATTTCACATCAAACCGTAGCAGCCTTCAACTGCTGCATTAACCGCGTTAATTCTATATCCAGTGTTAATACATAAGTATACACATGCAGGCGAAAACTGCACCAGTACCTTTATAATACATGGCCACCTACGCACATCAGAGAGAACTGGCCTGCAGGACTTCACAGGCTGTGATTCGAGCTATGGCCAGCCCACTTGTGCTTCCATGACTCAGAGCCATTCCCTATGGCATCATCTTAGTGATAAGCCGCACACCCCCATCCCAGGGAGGGGGATTCTAAGCAGCTGAGAAGAGCTGGACTTTCACAGGGCCAAATGGTCTTTACAAATGTCCAGATGTTCGGATTTAAAAAAAAAAAAAAGAAAGATCTGGAGAAAAACCTCTCTCCAACAGGCAGAGTTGACAGCCGTATAAATAGTGGCAAGGCTGCTAAATCTATCTGCATTTCACACCCAATAATTTCAAGCGCCCTTCCTGGAACCTCAACCTTAATTTGGAGTGTGATCCTTAGTTGGTTTTTGCTGGCTGAGGGCGGGTGTGAGCCGCAGAGAGCTGGGCTGAACACATCCAGCACCTTCCTCTCCTCTCTTTTGATAACCGCTCAAGGCCCACAGGGTTCTGAATCCTCTAAGTTCCATGCACTTGCTGCTGGCCCTGGGGGTTGGACAAGTGGAGCAAGGCCAGGACCTTTCCAAACTCAAAATGTCAGCCACCACGCTTTCAGAACACAGCTTGCAAACTCCCCCCAAGGACTGAACCTGGGTGCTCTTTGGTACCTGACCCTGGCCTCGCCATCTTGCTGAGTAATGAGTTACTTTGTACTCCTGAAGACCTGCATGAGTTTGGAATTGTAGACTCATAAAATGTTGATTTATAATTAAATTAGACCGCCAGACAAGTGTTGCCTGGTTCTATTTGTCCTTCTCTGCCTTTTGTTTATTTTTTTGAAGGCCTCACAAACAAACTGAGTGGAAATTTCACTTAAGGAATTGTTGTCGTAAAATTTTATGGGGCCATCTCAGTGGCCAGGGGGGGCTGTTAAACTTCCCTGCAGGGGGGAAAGCAAGCACAATTAGATACACTAAGGTCCTCTGTTTGCAGAGAGGAAACCAAAGTCACATCCACAGGCCCAGGGCAGTCACTTGGTCTGAGTTGGATTTTTCTGATGTAAGATTAGGTTTAAACCACTTCTGGATTCTGAATTTCGATTTGTTTTTCTTCTAAAACAACAGCAACAAACAAAGCATTACTTCTTTTTCCTGAATTTCATTTCTCCTTTCGAACCAATTTTCACTGTTACAGAGTAAACATGACATGTGTCATCATGACTGTTATAAAGTGTGTTTTGAGACAGGGCCTCAGTGTGTAGCTCAGGCCGGCTTTGGACTCACAGACTCCTGAAGTGGGATCCCAGCATGTTCTTGCACACCTGGTGACATTCATGGTTTGTGCAACCTTCACAACCATCCGTGCATCTCCAAAACTCCTCTCTGCTCACAAAACTGAAATGTCAGCCCATTAAGCACTTAACCCTCTGCCTTGCCTGCCCCAGCCCCTGACAAGCACCACAGTACCCCGGTCCCTGAGGTTCTGACTCCGCCAGGTTTCTCGTGAGGGTGGCATCGCAGCGTGTGTCCTGGCTGGCTTATTTCACTCAGCACGGTGTTCAGGATGCCTCCATTTTCCAGACTGGGCCAGGATTTCCCTCCTTTCTAAGGCTGAACAGCCCACTGTATATACCACAGTTGTCTTGTACCCATGTCCCTTCAGATGCGCAGGCTCCTGCCCTTCCTGTTCACAAGCAGTGTCTTGAATCTGGGGAGCTTGGGTGTGTGTGAGTGGGAGGAACATGGCAGGGAGCATGGGGAGGTGGGGGGCAAGGCAGACTGCTGTGGCCATGCAGATGTCTGGTACCCAAACTTGCTCCCCTCCCAGCAATTCTGGGTTCAACTGAGCTGGGAATCACCCATTTCCTTCTTCAGAGCCTCTGCCTGTGAATCGCTTGCAGCCCAGAATTCTAGAAGATACAAAAATTGAAGACGTGTATAAGAATAAGAAAGTCTCTCTGATTTGTTTTTTGGAAATTAAGAAGAAATTTTATAAGTTAATCTTGTTCCTTGATGATGTCCTGCAATGCATATATGTTTACGTTCACCTTCCACCCCCTTTTTTAAATTGTGTTTTCTATTTTTGAGGCTTTCACATGCATCCTAAATACATAACTGTAACTGCTCGGTCTGTATAGTCACACCCGTAGGTATGTTTTCAAGGTTGATCATTTGGTGTTGGATAACCAGTTGATGTGCTCTTCCCTGAGGAAGGCTATTCCTCTCACTCCCGGCATTCCTTAGTTGTCCAGGTTCTCTGTGCAGGGCTGAAGCCTTGTGACCTCTCGCTCATCCACTCTGGCCTGTCTCCTGTTGCCCTTATTCAGCTCATGTTCAGGCAGTCATGTTGGTGTAGCTTCTGACAGCGCATGGAGACAAAAGCTCACAGCAAATGAACGCCCTGTTTCTCTCTGGCTTTTACAAATTTTCTGTCCCTTCTTCCTCCGTGATGCCTGTGTTTTACATGTGGAAGCTGTGTTGTAGATGTGTACCCTGGGACTGGGCTCCACATTTTTGCATTTTGATCCATTGCGGTTTTCTATAGCGGTCTCCTGTTGCAAAGAAAAATTTCCTTGATGAAAGGTGAGGACTACACAGCTGTGGATACAAGGACAAAATTTTTGCAATGTAGTTAGGAATTGTGCTGGTTTATTAAAGTATCATTTGTAGGTTCTCTTCCAAGATTCACGACATTACTAACCCTGGGTAGCTGGCTAAGTTTCCAGCACCAGGCATAGTTTCCTTCTTGTTGATCAGGTCTTATACCCCATTAGAGAGCTATTGGTTACTGCTAAGGTATGTGTGCCACTACTGCAGCCTGAAGGCCATCATGCCATGCTTGTTATTGTTGTATTCATAGGTAACATAACTAGTCCACAGGGAGGAGGCTTTCAGGTCAGTTCCAGCTCAGGGACCTCTGGGCCCTGGGTCTGAAGTTTATGGTATCTTCAGAAATAGAGATTCACCTTTCACCTTTGGGGACAGCCAATGACAAGAGTAGAAACTTCTAATTACTTGAGAGTCTCTTTGACAATGCTGACCAACAACTCAAAAAATGATTTTTCATGCCTAGGGTGGAGTTTTTGTTAAATGTTCTTTGGCTCTTGGGGGAAACAGAATAGAGAATTCTTAAAACAAAACCACAAACAAGCTCCTGCCTATGTTTGACTTTCAGACGAAGCACTTCGATTGTACAGTCAACAAACACTGCAAAATCCAGCTTCTACTCAGTAAACAGAGAGGAATGAGGCATTTTCCTTCTCGTTCTCTTTGATCGTTGTCTCTGTGTTGGGTGAATACAAATGAAGGTTTTCTTCTGTCCCCTCTGGGATGGTGTGACTGTCAATCCATTCTCGCTGGGGGGAAGCCCCGCCTCCTCTCAGTGCTTCCACTTGCTTGGGCTGACTTCATTTTTTTCTCACATTGGAAAATTTCTCATTTCTTCTAAGCAGTCAGTGAATCCCGGTCACAACTCACCTCTTGCCAGCTCTATAAAAATCTCTGCCAATCGAGCAAGGAACTCAGGACCATGAGGGGTGCATGCACACACTGAGACAATGGGGATATTCTATTGGGAACTCACCAAGGCCAGCTGGCCTGGGTCTGAAATAGCATGGGATAAAACCGGACTCACAGAACATAGCGGACAATGAGGACTACTGAGAACTCAAGAACAATGGCAATAGGTTTTTGATTCTACTGCACGTACTGGCTTGGTGGAAGCCTAGGCAGTTTGGATGCTCACCTTAATAGACCTGGATGGAGGTGGGGGGTCCTTGGACTTCCCACAGGGCAGGGAACCCTGATTGCTCTTCGAGCTGATGAGGGAGGGGGACTTGATTGGGGGAGGGGGAGGGAAATGGGAGGCGTTGGCTGGGAGGAGGCAGAAATCTTTAATAAATAAATAAATAAAAATCTCTGCTAATGGCTCACATGGAGATACAGAGTGGCACACTTCATCTCTCTGGAACTCTGAGGGGTCTATGTACATGTCATGTCCTTATGATAAAAATGCCATGTTCTCCTTACATGTGCAGACACGACCTGAGGTACAGTGGTGACATCCTGTGGCTCAGCCATGGCCACTGAGCCAGGGGGAGGTGGAACATGGCCTCAACTCAGGCCTGTAGGACTTTGAGGCAGGACTTTTCAATCTGAGTCACTTCCTTAAATCTCTGTTATGTTCAAGGAACAATTTGGCTTAACCCCACTCTTGTGCAATAATGAAATAATTAGATTTTATGTGTATCTGACGATTAATTCACAATCCACGAATGTCAAATCTTTGGTATAACCTGCATAATATTTTCATAGACCTATGTGCATCCTCAGACCCTGTTTAAATAATCTCTAGGTGATTCGTAAAACTGAATGCAGTTTAAGCTTTGTAAATGGTTGGTATTTGCATTGTTTAGACAATCATAAACATGGACACACTGTCTTTGTCCATAAATGTTTTTAATCCGCAGTTGGTTGAGTTTGCAGACACACGTGTGCCATCTGTTGCTTCTCTTATAACAACAACAACAACAGACCCTTTGACTGGAGCTAATAGAGTTTTATAGTTGTAGCCATGAGACCGTGAGCAGATGTGGGTATAGAGGTGTCTGGCTGAGTTGGCCAATTTGATATGGAGAAGCCCCCAGGAGAAGATTCTAGCATAAACAAGTGCAGAGAATTGGGAAGTGGTGGGATGTGTCCCTGGGAGATGACTGAGTTGTGAGGATTAGGCCTTAAGAATCTGCCTTTCCAGTAGTTTTACACCTGCAAAGACATGGGAAGAGAAAGTGGAAGCCCATGGAAGGAAAACTCTGAACATGGTGCATAATGAAGGGTGCTCCTGGGCGCAGAGCACAGGGAAGGGTGATTCCAGGCACGGGGCACAGGGAAGAGTGGTTCTGGGCGCAGGGCACAGGGAAGGGTGACCATCCAGGTTACTATTGTCAACCTCTTTCTCCATAATAGCTCACAAGTCCCTACTCGGGTAGAGATCAGAGATGGACGAGTGTGACTTCATCTTCTTTCCCCTGTGTTTCTGTTTGTCGCCCTGTTCTTTTCTTCCTTTACCTTTTCTTTATTGAAGTATCATCTTGTTTTTTACAGCTAACAGTGTGTGGAAAGCTCCAGGTGACTGCTGTTTGAAGTGACTTACAGTCCCCAGATATCTATAAAAGTTACTGATGGAGATACAGTTTTGGAAGCTGAGGCTTTCTGTGTCAAGAATTAGAGTGCTTAAGACCATGTTTTGTTGACTAAGGTTTCTGTCCCACCCAGACCTGCAGTAATTCAGTCCCAAAGAAACACACATTTGTAATGTAGAGGTCTACATTAATTATAAACTGATTGGCCCATTAGCTCAGGCTTCTTATTAACTCTTAGAACTTATATTAGCCCATAATTCTTGTCTGTGTTAGCTGCGTGGCTTGGTGCCGTTTTCGGCGAGGCAGTCACATCTTGCTTGCTCTGTGTCTGGCTTTCTCTGCGTCTGGATGACAACTGCACACTGAAACTTACCTCTTCCCTGAATTCTCATTGCCCCATCTATACTTCCTGCCTGGCTACTGGCTAAACAGCGTTTATTTCAAATACAAGTGACAGAGTAGAGACCGTTGTCCCACAGCAATGTTTCTTGACCGCCAGAAGATTCAGGCTCTGGCCAACATGGAGGTTGTAACTTTTCCAAACCCAACACAGATAAAGGGCCATGGCCAGTTGAGAGAAACCAGACAGGGTTTATAAAAAAAAACCCAAAGGCTGGTGGGAACCCCAAAAGGAGTCAATGCCTGCCTTACCACTGGGTTAAACGTCAACGGAGACAACAAGCAAACCGTTAGGGAGTCACAGCAGCTTGTCCCTTGCTGTTAGGTAGAATGAAAGAAAGGTATGAGCCTTTCATGTCTTCCTCTCTCTGGCTTACACAACAGAGCCTCATGAAACAGGTGAAACGATGTAGTCTGGCTTATGTAGGAAGACAGTGACAAACAATGACTTCATATATAGTTTATATTGACCAAAAGGTTTCCATGTCCTTAATGGACTATAATATGTTAACCTATACTGGAAGTAACTCTTAAAACAGGTAGAGATCTCAGCTAGTCACAGCAACTGAACAGCCAGCCTCTGGTAGAGTGGCCGAAAGCTGCAAAAACATGACTACACAGGCTAAATACCAACTGCAGCCAATCAGATTACTTTTGCATGTCATTTCCTGTTCTCTGGTATGAATGCAGCCTATGCATATGTAAGGCAGAGTATTCGGAACCATTTCTGTTCAGATTACTTAGTAACTTGTTTTCTTGATCAGATAAGCTCTGCTAAATTCAATCTTTTTATTTTTGTCTAACATAAGATTTTCAGGTGAATAGATTACTGTTTCTTAAAACTTGAGTTTATGTGTATGCATTTACATTGTGCTATGTGTGTATCTGTGTTCATGGTAGGCATTTGAAAAGTTTGATATTTGCATATGTGCACATAGCAGGAGTGTGTATGCAAAGAGTACACACATATATGTACATGCATGTGGTATATGTACCTGCACATTTATATAATTTGAGTTAATATGTGTGCTTAATCAAGAGAGTATATGTGTGTATGCACACATTTATCGGGGGTCTCAAGTTTTATCTCAAGCAAATAGTTTTCATACCCCAAGTTTTCCAGCAAATCTTCCAAAGTTGACCGGCCTTTGAAAGCTAGCCTTGAGCATGCTCACAAGGTGATTCTTGTCCTTAGGAATATTTTTGAACACTAAAAATGTTTCTTAGAAATGGAGACAACAGTGACTTTTTATTCTGTCTTCTCAGATTTTATTGGACAACACAGTAGTCCGTTTATTTCTCAAGCCATAGAACAAGGTAGCCAGGGCCTGGCTGCCATCCTGCAGGACTGGGGAAGCTCATGTGTGGTTTGGGAGGGTGCAATGGTAGGCATTGTGGAGAAATCAACATAGATTAAGCGCCATTCATCTGAATGTGTGACATCCAAAGAGCTCAAAATCAGAACTCATTTGTGAGAACGTACACAATACTACCAGAAGCCCTGTGGCGTAACACTCAAAGACTTGGTTTTACATCTTCAAAAAATCATGTAAAATCATTTCCATTCTATGTGGAGCTACATTTGAACATATGTGGGTTCTATGCTTAGATTTTGTCTCATCCTTGTGTCCCAGTATGCCAATACAAACATCCCAAATGTTAAACAGTACAGTCTGTGCCTCTGCTGGCCTAAGACAGCTCAGGTATAGGCTATTCAACCCTTGCTTTATTCCCAGCCGCCTAGGGAAAGGAGCAGTCAGGAAGACTAGCAGAGCCGTTTCTGAGGGAGAAGAAAGCAAGGCAGGCTTGGCTCTTAAACCAAAAACAGTAGAACCAAACGGGACAACTTGCTGCATAGCTCCGGGAGTGCCTCCCATCACTCAGACAGGAAGCACAAGAAGCACAAGGTGACGTACATTCTTTGGGATCAGGCTGCCAAGGACTTGTCCTAAGGGGTTGTTAGGGCACCATGGGGAAGCCCTGACTGGGGCTCCCTGGTTCCTTTCATCACCGCTGTGCTGGGGTTTGATGAATTTTCCATGCCGTGTAAATTTAAACAGGACTATGACCCACTTTTTCCCTTCTTTTACATTTTTTCCTGGCCTGTTAACAAAGATTTAATGACCTACTAATGCTGGAGGCGCTCTTTAAAAACCACTGTCGGATTAGCACTTGGTTTCTAAAAAAATTAATCTTTCTTTGGTTTGTTGCCTTTTCCCTCCGGTAAGATGCGTGGCTGTGTTCATCTCTCTACCTTGGTTTTGCGAGCTCAGCCTCGGTGATGGAAGATTTGTGTGTCTCTGGGGCCCACTGGGACGCGCAAGCAAGTGAAGGCCGCTGTCTCTTTTGCACTTTGGAAGGAGCTTGTTCCTCTAGTGCCCCAACAACACACTCCCTCCCCTCTCCTAAGAGGTGGGGCTAGCTGCAGCCAGGGAGCTAGCTGCTGAGCCTTGTGAGATTTTCTCCCTAGGTGGTTGCATGTTGAGGGCGAAGTAGGGGTAACCAGGAGGGAGAACCTAGAGAGAGCCTGTGGTTCTGATTTGCTGAAACATTCCAAGAGCCCTCCCCAGCATGGTGGCTATGATTCATGGCCTTTTGTGTGCTAGGTATAGCTCAACCACGAAGATATAGCCACAGCCCAACTACAGATTACTTTTCAATTCAGTCACCCATATTTTAGTAATCTTCAGATGGGGTAGAAAACAGGAGAGCCCTTGCCATGGTATGAACCATGATTTTTCTAGCTTTGGCAAACTCTTCAAAGACGGGAGCCTGCAAAGTCTTCCCCGTCTTTTCCAAACATCCAAATATCATTCACCTCCAAACAGTCCCCAGCACCTTTCTGCCCTCCAAGTTGGAGGCTGACTTGTCTCTCTGAGTTTCCACAGCTGCCGCTGGTGTCCGCCTGTTGAATGAAAAGGTCTCTGAGTTGTTCCCTCCATCACTGCTCTCCACAAGGTGCCCCCTCCCAGTGGTGCCTTCACCCTCGCATTCCTCCCACAGGACTTGGTGGGAACGCTTGTTAATTGGCAGGTGGTGGGTGGTTTGTGAGGTGAACAGATTCACAAATCTCTCTCGATTCCGTCACTCACTTTGTTCTTCTTCCAATCAGAGTGAGGTAGGCTACAGACCAGGTCCCCGATAGGGAGAAGGATGCATAAACACCCTAGGCTCCAAAATAGTTTTCCTTGTTAGCTAAGAGGAATGGACTTCACTGTTAGGCAGTCTTTGTTCTTAGAATAGTTTTGGGGGTGGTATGTTTTTTCTCATTAGAAGAGCCAATATCTGCTTTAAAATCAGGTCAAAAGTGGACCATCTAGATTGCTGCTGCCAGCTCCTGCAGAACTCAGCGGGTCTCATGGTTGTAAATCCTGAAGCCCTTGGCCTTACCCCAGTCGTTGGTAGTCTTCTGTAAACAGTTGATGAATTTTGAAGAAGAGAGTAAAGTTAGAATAAATTCAATCACATTTTAGCCCATCAATGAGTAAAAATTTCAGGGCAAACTCATTTGTGCAAATTCAACCTCGAGAACAAAGGATGTGACAACGAAGAGTGGGCAAAGCCGCGGGGCGACTTCTGAAGGTGGGTTAGAGTTATGACAGAGGTGGTAACAAAAGTCAATAAACTAGCAGAAGAGCGGTTTGTTCTGTGGCCGTGGGTAGACCCAGCTAAGGAGAATTGTTCTACTGAATTATAAATGTGGGTGACGGCCATCGACTGCTTGATGGGTTCCAAAGTAATGTTTAAAGGGAAATGAGTGGTTTTATGCCCGAATCCAAATTATATAGTTCTCAGCCAAAGTACAACTGACTGTTGACCTTGGATTGGAGATGGGACCGTATTAACAAGAAGGCCAGGAGATAATCCCATGCTTGTGGCCACACAAGATTTATACACAGTACTGTCTGGCAAAATGGCAGGAGTAATATAGTGTCTGTGGATAGTGGAAACGACTTTATATTTGGTGTCTAGAGTACTGGGTAGTTTTTCTGACTTTGCGACCTTCTAAGAAGCCTTGATCACCTCTCTACTGTGGAGTTCACAGCTATTGCACATTTAATTGTATAAGCACGTATGTTCCTTTAACCTCTTCTGGGTCAGAGCTGTCTTGTTTGTCTTTGGCTTCCCAGTGCTTGGAAGAGTGACAGGCAGTGGAAAGCTCAATATGCATCCAGTGCATGCTTTGAAATGAAGGGGTTGGAGACGATCTAGTGATGGTCAGGCTTTAATGATTAGCTTGACATGATCTAGAATTGCCAGAAAAGAGTCTCTGTAAGGGGCTGGGTACACTAGGCTAGTCTGCAGACATGCCTGTGGGGATTTGTCTTCATTACTTTAATTGACATGGAAAGACCTAGCCCACTGCGGGTAACACCATGCCCTAAGCAGGGAATTCTGAATTATAGCAGTGAAGTAGGCATGCATGCATCTGTTTTCTCTCTGCCCTTTAACGTGATATGACTGCTGCTGTCTACCTTGACTTCCCCACAATGGTGGTCTTTAAACCAGGGGAACACTTTCTTCCCTAAGCAGCTGGTCAGGATAATTTATCTCTGCCACAGAAATGGGGTAGAGTTAATTGACTTTTGCAATTGAAAGATTCTCCAAACCAGAAATTTCAAAGAGAAATCATGGTGGCCATGTAGGAGTTTCCTATTCTTCCCTTCCCTACCACCTCTGCCCCCATCACCCCCCTGCCACTTACGTAAGGAGAGCAGTAATTTAGCCTCTATACTTGGATACACAAAAGGACTGTGCCTCCTCATCGCCCCTGTCTTTGTTGCCACAGTTAAAGCGCCCCTATAGCTGCCACCCTATCTGAAGAGGCTTTCATTTCTCCAGTGTCAAAATTACTAATGCTTAGAGTGATTACGGAAGGATGTGTTTGATTTCAATCACTTTTTTCTGTAGAGTTTTGTGTTTTCCTATTACTCCTTTACTTAGCAATTATCCTAGCATGATGTGCTCTTTCCCATGGCCTTTATTCTTTCCTCCCAATGTCTGCCACACGCTGGGCTGTCCTTTGTGAGGTCACATCATAGATCTCGGTCTCCACAGTGTGTGGTCCTTCCAAGCTCCGGTCACTGGTCCTTCCGGAGCTCTGATGAGAATGCTGGCATGCTCCCAGGCGGCTCCTCCCAACGCTTGGCATCTCTGTCCCCTGTAGACTCTGGTTCTGAATGGGCTTCCACCCCAGTGAGCACCATGTGAGACTTTGGTTCAAAGTTTCTTCCACTCTGTCTGGAGGAATTCTGCTGCCCAGCATGCCGCTTGCTATGTGTCTCCTGAGAGGAGTTCATGGAGGCCAGGGGCCTCTGACTCAGTAGCAGTCTCCTGAAGGTACTGCCTAGCTGCTGCTCTGTTGTGTGTCAGGAGAGCGAGCTATCCAGTGTCCCTCCTGTTGCTGCACACAACTTTGTCTCCATGATTTAAAATGACCACCACTGAGAAGACATTAGAAGGGGGTAGAGTCCTTTGTCTTTCAGGCCAGTTGAAGTGGCAGTTGAGTCAGTCAGAGGTAGAAGTGGCCTGGGTTCTGTGAATTTTAGTTTGAACAGATGATGAGTGTTCTTACACAGGCCAGTAATGGACAGACTTTTTTTTTTAAATTTGTTTTTCATTCCTTGTGTGGGGACAAAATATCTATTCCTTATAAGCTTCTGATAAATCAAAATTTGCATACAAAAACCATAGCACAATAAATTCTTTCATTTAGTTTCATCTCTTACTGGTTTTCAGGGATAACCGCATCCTTGCTTTACTGCGTGCATAGAAAGAGTTACACTATGAACTGTCCACAAAGAAAACATCAAGTGCATCATTTCAGACCATTCTCTGCTTGAGTCTGTTTGAACTACGTAGACATGTGCGTGTGACTTATCGGGCTAATGCCTGTAGATCATATTCAGGAGGATTCGGTTTCCCATTAAACTCAGATGGTGGGAACACCTGCGAAATGAAAGGGTGTACAAAAGCGGTTATTGAGAGAAGTCGTTTATAGGAGTGAAGATCTTTCTCCTACAAGAAACTCAGATACTTTTCTGGACTTAAAATGAATCTGTTGGGATAATGTTTTGATAAGTTGAGTGGTTGTGAATTAGGACCATGTGGGAAATATCTTTTCTGTAAAAGGGACTCGGCAGCTTAAATATAATGGAAAAAAGATGCTCGGGACAGATGCATCGCAAGCTCTGACTGACTCACAACTTGTGGCATCACATCAACATAAGCCCTGCTGCTACTCAACTTATCCCAGTGATTAGAATGCTCTCTCTCTCCCGCATGCCACTTTGCTCAGGGACACGCAAGAAAAACACACCTCTGTTGTCAGAAGAACTGAGTGTGACATGTCACCCCTTAGGTGACAGAGCCGTTTGCTCCCGTCACTGTATTCATTTACAGTCCTGCTGAATGTCTAATGCTTCCCATGGGCGCTTTGTTCCAGCAAGGTGTCTGTGGCAGGCAGGTTCAGAGATAACCGAATGCCCGCTTTGCCGTGGGATGTGGACTCCACACAGGTTTCTGCTCTGTGTTGTGCTCCACTGTGTTATGGTTCACTAATGAGATGTAAACCCGTGGATCAGCACACTGAGAGCATTGTAATGAGTATGCCACGCCTTAACCTGATCTTTTCCACTAACTATAAAATAATTTCAATCAAGTCATTCATTTCAGCTGGTTCTGTTTTCTGTGTTCCTGTTATTGGTAAACCTTTCCTTAGATACTGAATTTCTTCCAGGGTCTTTAAAGGGAAGGGTTCAGGCTCCAGCAGAGAGTCAACAGGCCTGCAACAGAATGATAGTTGACCTGGGTTAAGCCCCAGTCACTCTGAGACTACAGAGATGGCTCGGCAGTTAAGAGCACTTGCCACTCTTGCAGAAGGACCCACATGGGTTCCCAGCACCAACTACAGGAGGCTCATAACTTCCTGTAACCTCAGTTCAGTTCTGGGGGATGCAGTGTCTTTTCCAGCCTTCACACACGCATGCATACCCATGATGCACACACAATCAGGCACACCACACACAGACACACACTCTCTAGCCTCTCACTACTTCCCTCACTCTTTATGAACTCATCTATACAAGCAGTAGACAGCCTTTGGATCCAGCTACTTTGCTTAAAAAAAAAAAGGATATACTTTATGTACACGATCTATCTATTTCATAGTTTATTGCAAAGATAAACTGGAAAACAACTGTGACATTTTGACAATCAGAATGCCATCTGTAAGCTTGAATGATGCTTAGCATCTAGTCACAAGTCTCTGCTGGCCAGGAGGGATTGCAGAGAATGAAGTTGCAATACAAAATTACTTTTTCTTATTATCCAAAGCCCAAACTGGGCAGAGTGACTTTTGTTACCTTTTGATTATGAAAGGGGTGTGAGAATGAGTTCATTTGCTTACATTATGCAAGAAAATCTGCAGAACGTGGTGGGGCAGTGACTTTATCTCTGGATGGACTAGTCCATCTCTGGAATGATTTATCCAAACATAACGTAACTAGGCTATAGTATATCGCCTAGGCCACGCACATCTCATTATTTTGCAGTGTCCCAGGAAGGTTTTCTGGGAAATGAGGTTGAGTTACGGCTGGTGGTGCGGGCACACTCATTTTCCTCTGCTGTCAGGGAGTGCTGGAGAGCGAGGAGTCACAAGGGCGCTGTATTTTGTGTCATAGGAGATTGGCCCGTGATAAATGGTCCCTGCATAGGGATCAGAGACTAAACTAATCAGTTGCTGGAGGATGATATTGATGTGCACCCATCACTCTCCCAGCAGGGGGACAGGGAAGGAGCCTAAGGGACAGCCTCTCTGACTTTGAAGAGTAGACGATTACCTAGTTATAGAGGGGGAGGAGCAGCAGCATCTTTGAACCTTTGAACCTTTGATGAGTAACCCGATGTCCGGGGATATTTCCTAGACTATTCGCGAAAGGGCAGCCCAGACCCAGATGCCAGTAGTATCTGTGAGGATCTTAAGTAGATTAGAAATAGAATAGAGACCATCTGGATTCACTGTGGAGCTGAGGAGATGGTTTATCAGAGAACCCAGGCGTGCTGGACGGCATCTTTAGAGTCTTATCTAAAACTTGCTTTCTCAAAATCATTGGAAGACACTCCCGGGAGATGACAGTTGTCCCAGGCAGCTGGTGCCAAAGGGCTAGAATCACCTTTGTCTTTGACCAGCACCCTTCCTCGGACAAATTCTTCCACAGGGGAATAATTTCTTTGCACACATAATCTCCCTGCCCTTGCTTCAAAACGTAGTCGCTTGTTCTTTACATCCCATCTCTTGCAATGGAAAGCAAGCATTTGGGGTCTTGGATGCAGTGTACGCAAACGGACAGAAAGGGCTGGTGTGGGGGCAAAGGGAAAGAGCTGTGCCCTAGACTTGGCTCTCTGCCCTGCCTTCCAGCTGAGCCTGCCCAGATTCCTTCTGTATGGCAGGCTGATGGATCAGCCAGCGGGACCTTTTTGGAGTGGGAAGATAATTGGGGGTAGATCTAGGCAATTCTCACATTCCCAGCCACACCTTGGAAAGGACAGCAGGTGAGGACAAGCTGGCCTCACCCTCTCTCATGGTCCCCTTCCAGATACACCCAGGCAAAGAAACTGACACCCAAGGATCAGAGGGGCCGGCCCTGCTTGTTTTTCTTCTGAGGTAGTGGGGCAGAGCCTGTGTCCCAAGTCTCTCCTTCATCCAGCAGTTTGAGGAACAATCCACACAACCCTCCTTCAAGCCTGGACGGCACTAGGTGAAAGGCTATGCCCAGCTCAGAGTGACCACTGTAATCACGGATTGCCCCCCCCCACACCAGAGTGTTTATTATGTCATGTGACCTCCGAAAAGGGCATTCATTTTCCACAAATTGGAAACAAAAAGCACACTAGAGTCACAAAAAATATCATCACTCTCTGGAGAAAAATATACTTGACATTTTGAAGTAGAATCATTAAGCCTTTCTCTCACGGTAGCTACCCATCACCTTTTCAAGAACAGAATGTTTCATTTTGTTCTTTTTTGCATTCCTGTTCTACTGGTGTGTGTGTGTGCGCATGTGTGCGCGTGTAATTGACCCAAGCTCTGGTCTTCTGGGAAGAGGAAACCGCCGTTGAGAAAATGTATCCATGAGATTTGTCTGGGGCAGGTCTGTGGGGGAATTTTCTTAATTGACAATTGCTGTGGGAGAGCCCAACCCAGCCACCCCGGGCAGGTTGTCCTGGGTTGTGTGAGCTCCAGAGAGCAAGCCAGCGAGCAGCACTTCTCCGTGGGTCCCACCTCTGCTTCTGATTGAGTTTCTGCTCTGATGCCACACAGCGATGGATTGTGATCAGGCCAAACCTCCTTCCCTCCCAAGGGTTTTGTTTGTTCATTTGTTCTGGGTCAGCGACTTATCACGGCAACACAAACACAAGCTAAAGGAACACAGAAGCTGGCACCAGAGACTGAGCTGCTGAGATGGACCTGACTGTGCTGGTTTTGGAGAGGACCGTGGAAGGACTTCCAGTCTCGGAGGCGGAAAAGGTGCAGAGCGCTTAGGACTCAATGGGCTGTTCTGTTGGGAACTTGGAAGAACAGAACTCTGGGAGAAATGCGATCGGTGGAGGCGTGGCTTGTGAAGTTTCAGAGGAAAATTAGAGTTTCTCATCTGTGAAAATGAAACCTTCCGTTCTTTGCTGGAAAAATGGATGCTGGTCAGCTGCGGCTGAGAAATCAGTTGTGGTTAATAAGAGGACAGCATCATTGAGGTGCAGTCTTCTGGGAAGTCCTCAGGGTCAGCACACAGAAACTGTGGTCTGGGGATGCCAAGGCCGCATCTCACGTGGGAAGTTGAAGCTAGCAAGGGAAAAGAGTCTCCCACATGGTCCTCATCCTGGAGACATTAAGGGGTCATGGAGAGCAGCTGAATCTTGGCACTGTGGAATCCAGGAGAGGCCACTGGAGAAAGGGCAGCCACGGTAGCACTGGAAATCTCAGAATTTGGGGGGGGGGCCTCATGGAGAGAAGATGAAAATGTGGTCCCTCAAGAGAGACCAAGGAGGCCATTAGAGAGGGTGTACCTCAGATATGGTGGAGATTCATGGGTTTTCCATATTTCATTTGGTACTCAGCACAGATTTGACGATTTTGTTTTCCAGTGTTGAAAAATTGAACCCAAGTATGCTATGCCAGGGGTCTATCGTGGAGTTACACCGTGAACCCTCTCCTACCCACACTTCATGCCCTTTACTGTGAGACAGTTGTCTCACTCTGAGGTCTCCTGACCTGGAACCCACTGTGTCTCTCAGGCTGGCCTGGCACTTGCAGCCATCCCTCGTGTCTCAGCCTCAGAGTAGGATTTCAAGTGTGAGCCACCATGCCCAGCTTCTAGTTTTCTATGATCATTTATTTGTTGAGAACAGGTCTCACCCTCTAGCTCAGGCTAGCCTAGAACTGGCTATGTAGCCCAGACTCAGCACCTGGACTAGCTGGGATTACAGGTGTGTGCCACCACACCCAGGTTGCTGCTGGGATTACAGGTGTGTGCCACCACACCCAGGTTGCTGCTGGGATTACAGATGTGTGCCACCACACCCAGGTTGTTGCTGGGATTACAGATGTGTGCCGTCACACCCGGGTTACTGCTGTTTTTAATCAACTTTTAAAAACTCTTTTTCCCTTGAACTGAAACATATATTTTAAGTCTACAGCTTGTTGAATAAGACTAATGTATGTACTCACTTAACTATCAGCCCAACCCAGATAAAGACAGTTTTGATCACCTGGAGAATTTTCCAGACCCCTGCCCAGCCAGCTGCTGCTGCACTTTCTGTCACCCTAGTTGAATTTTGCCTTTTCTACAGTATCTTGTAAATGAAGGAACCATGTAGCATGTGGGGGGTAGGTTGTCTGAGCTCCTGTTCTATATGATATTTATTTTTTATCCGTAGTGTGAACACCATACTGGATTGCTTAGATGACCTATCTCTCTATCTAAATCCCATCCGTGTTTGACGCCTTTGTACCTCACCGGGCACAGAGTGTGTATTGGTTAATCATGTCTTGGATGGATGAAGGAAGCGGCATACTGTGGAGACATCACCTAACCCTCTCTTGGTGAGATTTACATCTCCCGGATGAGATGCAGACAGCAGCTGGACCTGGGAAACATCAGCACACACAGATGATGTGGGGTTGTATATACATGGTTGTTGTTTTTCTAGGGTTTCCTTCAGACGCTGGGCAGAGCAGGGAAAAGGAAGGGAGAGTGAATACTTCTGAGAGTGAGACGAGAAAAAGAGAACCCTTTGCTGAAACAAAGCATCCAAGCCTTGGGCTCCAGTTTTGCTACCCTGGTCACTTTGGATAAGTAATTTTAGACCCTCAAACCCTATCATAAATGAAAAAAATGGTGCTCCTAGCTCTCAGATACTGCAGACCAATTTTCTATCAATAACCAGGAGAGGTAAACTGTTGACACACTTTCAAAACTCTACCTCCACAGCCTGCCGTGTTCATTTGGAAGAACTGGTATGTGCCAGTGTGGTGGTTTGAGTGAAAACGGCTCCCATAGGCCCACAGGGAGTGGCACTAACAGGAGGTCAGGCTCGGCTGGAGTAGATGTGGATTTGTAGGAGGAGTGTGTCAGTGGGGGTAGGCTTTGAGGACACAGTTGCTCAAATCAGGCCCAGGGTCTCTCTCTCTCATCCTGCTGCCTGCAGATCTGGATGCAGAACTCTCTGCCACCTCTCCCACCCCATGCCTGCCTGTGTGCCACCACACTCCCACCATGTGACAATGGATTAAACCTCTGAAATGTAAGCCAGCCCCAATTCGATGTTTCTCTATAAGAGCTTCTGGGGTCATGGCATCTCTTCATAGCAAAAAAACTAAAACAAAACAAAACAAAACAAAAAAAACAACCCAAAACACTAAGACAGACAGAAAAATCCCCAGGATGTGCCTCTTCTCCAATCCAGAGCTGCTCGTTGAGATCGTGAGCAGGTTGTCACTGTTGGGTGATGCTGGTCGCTGCGAGTAGGCCAGTGTCCAGAGATCACCCACAGGGAGGTTGAACTGGTTAAATAGACCCTTGGGATCAGCAGAGGCCATCCTTCCCTGGGAATCCAACAGTAGTTGCAGAAAGGGGGCTATCAAGCCAGGCCCAGCAGTCCAGGGACAGACATTTAGAGACTTCCTTTCTCCTTAGATCTTAGGGGGCTGGAGGGGAATAGGATGAGAAGGTCTGCTTTTCCCCCTCAGACTATGAGGGCTTGGTACCTTAATATTTTTAAATTTTATTTTATAACTCATTCATTGTTGAAGTAGGTGCAATGAATTCTTGAAATTCTTATGAAAATACTATTATTATATTTTATTTTTATTAAGATAGGATCTGGCAATGGAGTCATCCTGGCCTTGAACATACAGTCCACCTGCCTCACCCTTCCTGAGTGCTGGGGACTGCAAGGGCAGGTCACCACACATGGCTTTAAGGATAGTGTATGAACTACTCTTCCCAGAATACACATGCCCTTGTAACCTTATTTCAGTAAGTGAAATAAGGTGGACAATTCACTTGTCTGATCTACTGAAACAAAAATGCAGCTTTGTGTCAAAGAAACCTCTTTGACTTGCTCCAGTTTCTGTGAATACAAAGAAATATCTGAGCTGAGGTAATATATGGAAAAAGAGATTTGTTTTGTTTAGCAGTTCAAGAGCTATGATGCTGGCTTTCATGGTTGTATCAGTTCATGATGGGTAGAAATGAGACAGGAAGTCAGAGCTTGGGGGAGTGTGGTCAGCAACCGCCTTAGATCCTGCCTTTAAAATGTCCCACTGGGACCAAGCCTGTGACACCAGAACGTTGCGGAGTGGCCACATCCACCCTGTGCTGTCTGTTGTTTCTGTAGAGTTCCTTGCATATTTCTGTGTTATATATGTGCTCTGAGCAGTGACACAGGATATTTTCTTCAACTGTGCTCGACACTCTTGAAAACCATAAAATCTTTTAAAGGGAGCACACACACCTCCCAAATGGACACTGTGAATTGCAGGCGGGTTTATCATTTCCCCAGTATGGTCACGCGTGCTGCAATAACAGACTGAAATTAAATAGATGTAGCCATCTTTCATCTTAAACGAGCTAAGCTACTATGGCAGAAGGTGACAGTGACGTCTACCACTGACAGGATGTGTGCCTGTTACTCGGCTTCTTTGGGCTTTAGCATCTTTACCTGAAAAGGGAAAAGGGCAGAAGTAGGAATGTTGCCACTCTGGTTCTGTGTCTAGCCAAGACGCTGGCTCGTGCTGCCAAGTGCAAGCTTGGAAAGACACAGAGGGAAAATGCCGGGAAGAGGAGCAACTGTGAGAAACCCTGAGTAACGTGGGTGGGGAGAGAATGGGAAATTGTCTAGGGTCTGTCTACTTTATCGTCACAGTTGCCATGGGACACACAAGAGCCTGTCCCCACACCTGCTGCATCTTGATCTCTGGCCCTGGAGTTCTCAGGAGGGAAACTGAGCAACACGGAAGTGCTGCACGCGTAGGAGCCTGAGAACATATGGGAGACACTAACTACTGCAGTGACTGGGCAAGGGAAAGGAAGCTGGCAGGCAGCCTCTCCCAGCTACACACTTGCAACATAGGAAGCCAGACACACTAGAGAAAATTGTGTGTGAAAATGTTCAAAATGGAAATGAGGCACAAAGCAGGCTACAGAGGGAGCAGGAAGGTTGTAACGGAAGCAGACCTCGGCAGACTACATGATAGACTGAGGAAATGGGCCGGAGGAAGAAGAAGGGGGCAGGACACATCCAAAGAAAGTCTGTCACACAGAAGTCAGTCGCTAGGAGCCCCACAACTGGGGAGAAAAATTGTAAAGGAGAGGGAAGAACATTTGAAGAAACGAGGGACAATTATCCCCCAAATTAAAATAAAAAAACAACTAATGAGGTCACATCAGAAAAGCCTTGTGGGTTTAGAGAGAGGGCTCCAGAGTTAACCATGTGTATACACTTCAGAGGACTGGAGGTCGGCTCCCAGCACCGAGGTCAGGGGGCTCCCACTGTCTGTAATTTCAGCTCTAAGGGGATCTGATACCCCTTGCCTCCATAGGCACCTGCGCTCTTGAACACATACCCCCCATAGACACACATACAAGCTCACACACACATTTTTAAAATAATAAAATTTAAAGAGAATAAAGAGAGAGATTAAAAAAATCAAGTTATAAGGGAAATATAAATATATATATATGATATATAGATATATAGATATGGTCAAGATGTTACAGAGAAAACGTTGATTTGTAGAGAAAGAATCAGATTGCCATCAAATTTTTCAAGGGCAACACAAAAGAAACTAAAAAAAAAAAAACCAAGCGTGAGCGTGAGTGGGTCAATGACAAGTGTCACAGAGACACTGATCTGTGCTTCAAACTCAAGCTCACAGCTAAAATGACAGGCAGCTGGATGGGTTTCCTGTGTACTCTTAAGCCATCCACAGCTTATGACTTAAGGAATGACCCTTGACCCGGCATCTGCATCACCCGAAGCTGGCCGGAGATGCAGAATTGCACCCCTTTCTCCTCTGTGGGATCAGAACATACACAGAAGTCACTCTGGTTTCTGACCAATGAAGACTGAACACCTCAGGTCTCCAGAGAGTTCTCCTTTGGAGGTGGAGTGGGCCTATAGCAATGTCCTGCTTCTTGGCTGATGCCATAGAGACCATCTCAGTACTGCTCAGCAGGAGCTTCTCTCAGCCCAACTCATCTCCGTAGAGAATGCTGCCCCGAAAGACCCTGAGAGGAGCCTGAGCACTAAGTGCACTTGCTCCCTAGGATCCCCTCTCACACATGGTACGTTAATAGCACTATGGTACGTTAATGGCAACATTGACATCGTGATTGGATTATTTTGCACCTCACACATACTGGACTGCACAGTGCTAGCAGCTAGGGTCATCTTAGACGTTTCAGTGGTCAGCACCATTGCGCTGTGGTGTCTGGGGTGCAGTTGTCTGATGGTGCCAGTATCAGGTAATGGTGGATTCTCAACATCGTGAACAATGTATGGCTGGCTGTCTCAGCAAACTGTGAAGTAATTATGTAGGTGCCTACAAAGGTGCTAGTTGGAACTGTACGACTTTCTCAAGTTCCTCAAGGCATCGGTGACATGGGCTTCTGATCAGGAAGACCATTTCAGGGCTTAGTCATCGATTTAGCAAATGTGGTCATCTTTCTGTGTGCCTGAGTTCCACAACCACAAATCTAACTAATTTAAAATAAAAATATTTTAAAATATACATCTGTATTAAACATATATGGATTGTTTCATATCATTGGTTCCCAAGCAATATACCATCTATATACATGGCATTTATATTTTTATATAGATAAATAATGTCAAAATGATTTTCAGTGTCTAGGAGTATTTGGGTAAGCAACATACCATTCACTCTAAGAGCTTGAACATCTTCTGGTGCTGGAATCTGCAGGGTGCCCTGTAACAACTGTCTGGCCAGGGAATAAGCTGTCTTTATTGAGCACCTACTGTGTTCAAGATGTCTTTATTGAGCACCTACTGTGTTTGAGGCGTGAGCACCAACTACACTGTAAGAGCACCAGCAGGACCTTTCCTCCTTTCTTTGAAATACAGCTCTCAGCGTCTGACGCACGGAACTCTGGGAGAAGGGAATGAGATCATTGTGAACATTTTGTATCAGGTCACATTGAAGTTGTGTAATTCACACTTGTAGGCAGCTTTTGTTCTCCTTCTGTGAATTTTGAGCACATGTGTATTCAACTTGTCCCTCCCTCCTAGATGATAGGACATTTGCTTCTCAGGTGATCAAAGACGCCGGAGCTCCCCAGGCACAGATCGTAAGAAGGCCAGATTCTGGAGCTCTGGCAGAATCACAGTGTACATGTGAGGCTCCAGACAAACAGCCCCAGAACTTCACCTGAAATCCTGGGGTTTTCCTCTGCTCTGTGTACTGGGAAGCAATGACGGAGAGCACCTTCCATGCCTTCACCTTCCTGGCTAGAGCCAAGCAGAAAGATACTCATTAGACAGGGAACGCTGAGCCCTCACTTTCAAAACTGAAATCATTTAGACACCATTTCGTTCCAAAATGGGCTTAAAAGATAGCGCACAGAGAAATCAAGAAGGAAGGTTTGGGAGAAGATGGGGTAGAAAAGAAAGTACAGAGGAGCCTGGAGGCGGCTCACTCCTGCTGCACTGGGTCTTGGCATCTCAACAAAGCAGATTCTCAAGGCTGGCCCTCGGATTCCCCTGCACAGCACAACACTCACGCGGTAACGTGTGCCCTAGACCTGAGCTGGGGCAACCTGTCCTCATGAGGGGTGTTAAAGACAACGGTTTGTAGGAGCGTGTACACGTACACACATGTGGAGGACTGTCTACAGCAGTAAGGCATTACTGATGTTTAAACACACACACACACACACACACACACACACACACACACAGGCATGTATACTGTAACATCTATCTTGTGCAAAGAGGAAACCAACCATCCAGAGTTCACACCTTCCTTCCTCCACCTTTTCCTTCCTTCGTTGTCTTTTTTTTTCGTCCTCCCCATCCGTCTGTCTGTCTTTCTTCTGCCATCTACTTTCTCTGAAATCTCCAAACATCATCTGCACTCCGAAGGCGCCATTGCATGCAGCTCCCTCAGGGAGAAGGAAGGAAATCTTTGCCCTGGTGGCATCAGGACACGTCTTGTTTGGCAGTTTTCGCTCTCTAGTGCACCTGTCAACTACTGCAGGGAGCTGACTGACCCAGCTGAGCGTCTGCTCTTGGAGCAGAGTTGGAGTTGATTTCCTGTCTTCTGAAGGGCGTCCGGGCTTAAGGAGTGGAGAACGTCTCACGGAGGGCAGCATTCAGACTGAAAGGGCTTTCCCTGCCAGGCAATCATTTCCAGACTTGCCCACACAGAGGAGCTTGGGGGAAGAGTGGAGCAGAAGGTGGCAATTTGCTAAGAAAGGAAGGAAAAACAATAATATTTATTTGATTACATTGTCTCATGTTCTGGTAGGGGGTAAATTATAGGCCTGAGGAGTTCAGTGTTGAGGTTTACCCCAGACGACTTCCTGTGCTGGGAGCTTTGCTGCTAAAGGGAACACAACACAGAGGAAGCCCTCCTCATTGTCACCACTGCGGTGTCATAGGCAAGACAAGTCTCCAGAAGGACCGTTTGACTCCGCACCTGCTCCTCGTGCCCATTTTACACTGCCTCCAAAATGAACAGCACAACAAGAAAGGAAGAGGCAGCTAGAATGCCACCAACAAGAGCGTGGAGCGGCAGTCCCAAAGTCCGCTCATGATTGGTCATTTTTAATCTTTCCAGCCACCTGGGTGGCACCAGTGTCACTAACACTCTCTACATGAGGAAATGGACTTACTGTCCCCACAACCTGACAAAGTCTCCCCTAGACTTGGAAAAAAACAAAGTCCTTTGGGTTTCAAGGGTCAGGCGGCAGCCAACGACCATGGCCCGGTGAACCCTCTTGCCCCACTGACCCACACAGCCCCCAGCCTTGCTGTCCCGGGAGCCTGTGTCAGTAAGAACAGAGATGGAGAGCTAACCGACTGGACCTGACTCTGGGCTGCACTTGAGGGATCCGGGGATCAGTCAGCACATCAGCCTTTACACTCCCCACTCTCCACTCAGGGAATGTACCCTGTACCTCTTGTGCTGTTGTGAAGATCAAAGGCTCAGAGAAATGAGCGACTAGTTAGCAAAGTGCCAGTGTACAGCCAGACCCCCAGGCTGGCCCGTGTGATGCTGCTCCAAGTGCGATGTCCCGTGGGACTCGGGGAACAGACCTTAATGAAAGACTAAGTGGCCACTCACCCCCACCATTTTTTTGCAGGAGAGAGAGGCAGGCAGAGGCAGAAAGAGGGAACTACTGGCCATGGTGACTCAGGCCTATAGTGTGAGGCGCACTCTAAAGCAGGAGGATTGGGTTTTTGAGGCTAGCCTGTCTCAAAAGCAAAATGAGGTAATGACAAAAAGAGCACCAGGATTAACCGTGTGGCCCACATCCTGACACCTATAGTCATACCCGGGGCACCTTGAGTCAGTTACTCCTTCTCTGCCTGACTTGGTGTTGAAGGGACTCAAGAGAACAGGCAGGCGGCAGGCATCTCCATCACAAAATGCCTCAAATAAAGCTGAATTACCTCAACTATAGCCATTCCTATTCGGTTCTGCAATTTGTATTTCTTTTAAAAGGACTTCTAAGACCTTCTCAACCTGTGGGTCATGACCCGGGGGGTGGGTGTTGAGCGATCCTTTCACAGGGGGTCACCTAAGGCCATGAGAAACTCCAGATGTTTGCATTACCATCCATAACAGTAGCAAATCGACAGTTAGGAAGTAGTAATGATAATAATTGTATTTGTGGTTGGGGTCACCACAATACAAGGGTCTGTATTAAAGGGTCGCAGCATTAGGGAGGTTGCGAACCACTGCTCTAAGGTATTAATACTGGAAAACCTTCACCCTTTAACTGACGCATGTTCTTCCCCTGTGCTCAGGGTTCGGGGGGGGAGGGTCTCTGCCTTTTCCACTGAGTTTTCTAATTTGGGGTAGTAGAGGAGAGGACCAGACCCTTCCTGTCTTCCAGCAGGTGACAAGTATTTCCCAAACCCAGCTGCCCATCTTCAAATAAATCGGCCCCCGTGACTAGGTATTTGTGAAAGGTTAATTGAGGGTGCGTTCCAAGCTCTCAGGGAAGCTCAGCCTGTGGCATGATTGCTCGTGGTGCAATTCACTAAGCCCCGCTCGCTTCTGCGTGCGCTCGCCTGATGATAAAATGCCAGCTCTCTATTACTGGCATTCGACCTTTAAATGGCAAAGAGCCACTTTGTCATCAGATAGAGTCATGAGCAGTCACAAAGGAGGAGACAGCACCAGAATACTAACTCCTGTAGGGCTAGCTGGAAACTCTCCATTTACCTAGGTGGGCTTGGCTTCCTGCTGGCGAGCTTCAGACTTCCTCTCTGGTTCTTTGAGGCAATACTGCATCCTTTATTGACAGCCTGCTGGGTACCAATCCAGCTTGTCTTCTGGCACGTTTGTTTGTTTTCTTGAGACAGAGCCTTATACTGTCACTCAAGAAAGGCTGGGACTCGCTGGTGTGCAGCTCATACGGCCCTAGAACTCACAGTGATCCTGCTGCCTCTGCCTCCCAAGTGCTGGGATTACAGGTGTGACTGACCACACTCAACTCTTAATTTTGGCTTAAAAAGTCCCCTTACCAAAAGAGAAAAATACAAGCTCTCCTGAGTAAATTGGGAGCGTGGGGGTCATGGGAGAAGGTAAAAGGGAAATGGGGAGGAAGGGAGGGGAGCGGAGAAAAGTGTATAACTCAATAAAAACAATATATATATATATATATATATATATATATATTAAAAACTCCCCTTTCCTTATAATCCTTCCTTTTCATTCCTTCCTTTTATTCAAGAGTTAAGTGTTTACTGTGTAAGCAACAGCTGTGTGCATGGTCCTGTGCCCTTGGCTTATCACACACGCCCCTTGCTATCAACACTGAAAAATGCCTTGGCACTTGAGGGTCTACTGTAGGATTCCACCAGGCATGCAGGGGCACAGCATTCAGGAGTTAGAGTGACTCTCTGCCTTCAAATTGCCAGCTGCTCTGCCAAGTCATTTGACCTTTGGGTATCCCCATGCTCCTAGTTGTAAAGTGGGAGGAGTTTAATTGCATCACCTCAGCTCCTAATAGGACTGTGTTCAGGAATAACAAATGCCAAACCTTGTAAACCATGTGAGAAAGTATGAAGCCCGACACACAACGCTGATGTCAAGTTGACTTTCCCTGCAGGCCTGTGGTGTGGAAGAAAGAAGACAGAGAAGGGGGGAAGGTGGCAAACCCCAAACAACGGAACCCTTTCATGTTTTCGCACATCAGAGGCAGCTGTGCAGTGCACAAAAGGAGACTACATGGGTCAGTCTGGAAATACTAGCCTTCCCTGTTTGCTAGCTTAGGATTCAAAGATGACAGTTCCCTCTGTAGTCTGTGGAGTGAACTTCCTCCGCGGGGCCGTTGCCTTTAGTCTCTTCCACTCTCCATGCTCACCTCAGCATGCTACAAAGAGGGCATTTTTAGGAGATAATAAATTCACTGCTCAAACCTTTGTTCGAGGCCCTAGGATTTAAACCTGGGCTAATAGCGCTTCAAATCAATATACTGAAAGACCTGCGTTCAGTTCACCACACAAAACAGGAATCTAGAAGCTCTAACAGTGTAAATAACACCCACATTAAAGACCTAAAATGTGGTAAAGAAATAAAGACACCAAACATGTAAAACTGTCTGTAGGCAAGGTTAACTTTTATCACACAGACAGTCAGTCTGTAGTGGGTGGGGTGGGGGATGGAAAATTCCACAATAAGAATAATCGTCAGGATAATAAGGAGCTGGAATTGACCCAAAACTTGAGGTGGATGAACTGGGATGGGAGATGCGGGGAGGATAAAGAGGGAGAGCAGCATGGGCTCTTGTACCTGGGAGAGAGAGGATGCTGAGGAGGTGGGGAAGCCACTGAGGAGGTAGAGACCGAGCAGAGGTGAGTTCTAGGGAATAGTGAAGGTCTGGTGTTTAGGACCAAGACAATGGCAGAACTTGATATCAATCCTGGCTACCTTACTTAATGTAAAAGATTCAGTTGAAAATGTTTAAGAAGGTATGTCTTTTCTCCACAGAGGAGAATTTGTGAATGTTGAGCTAAGTGTGAAGCCCAGAAGGCTTTCCCCTCACTTCCTGATAATGGTTAGTGCTTTAGAAGTCTGTAGGGGCCCAGTGGTGGTGGTGCACACTTTTAATCCCAGCCTTCTGAAGGCAGAGACAGGTGGATCTCTGAGTTCAAGGCTAGCCTGGTCTACAGAGAGAGTTTCAGCGCGCAGACTCCAAAGCTACTGAGAAACCCTGTCTCGGAAAAACCAAAACAAACAAAACAAAACAAACAAACAAACAAAAAGAAGTCTGTAGGGAATGGGATCAGACTCAGATAGGCAGCTTTTGATTACCAACCCTTGCACCCCCTCTTCAGAGAGTCAACATTTCCAGCAGCCATATACTTTTTAAAATTTAAATCTATTTTAATTGATGCATAAAAACATAAAGTTGTACATATTTGTAGAGTACCGCATGCTGATCTGGCACATGATATACTGTATGATTTTCTAATTGGCATAAACATGTCTATCTCCTTGAACACATCCTTCATTTCTGGTGAAAACAATCACAATTTGTATAACTATTTGCAGTGTCGGCGGCCTCACCCACAGTCACTGTGCTGTGCAAGCGCACCAGACCCCATTTCTCTCTCCCTGCAATGGTCCCATGGGTCAGCAATTCTCCCTCCCTGCTCCAGGCCCTTCCCAACCCTGATACCATTTTCTGCTTGAATTCTATGAAGCCAACGCTTTTCTTTCTTTCTTTCTTTCTTTCTTTCTTTCTTTCTCTCTCTCTCTCTCTCTCTCTCTCTCTCTCTCTCTCTCTCTCTCTCTCTTTCTTTCTTTCTTTTTTCTTTTTAAATGTGTGTGGGAATTTTGTCTGCATACATGTCTGTGCACCATGTGCATGCCTGGTGCCTGAGGAAGCCAGACGAGGGTGTTGGGTCCTCTTGAACTGGAGTAACCAGTGGTGTGAGCCACCATATGGGTGCTGGTCCTCTAGAAGAGCAACGGTATGTATAACCACTGATCATCTCTCTAGCCCTGAGATCAACATTTTTGAGAAGTAGATTCCTTAAATGCGTGAGACTGTGTGTCACTGTCTTTCTTCCTGTGGCTGACTCACTTCACTCAATATAACAACCTCCCTCCCACCAAGTGACTTCTTCTTATGGTTGAACAATATTCTAGTGTGTGTGTGTGTGTGTATGTGTGTGTCTTTGTCTGTTTTTATGTGTGTATCTGTGTATCTGTGTGTGTCTATGTATGTGTTTATGTGTGTCTCTGTGTGTATATATCTGTGTGTCCGTGTCTGTATCTGTGTATGTGTGTGTGCCTGTGTGTTTGTGTCTGCGTGTCTGTGTAGTGTGTTTGTTTGTGTGCCTGTGTTTCTGTGTGTGCCTGTGTGTCTGTGTGTGTCTCTGTTTGTTAACATTTTCTCTATCATTGTCAACCGATGAACATTTAGCAGTTTCTGTTTCTTGGCTATCGTGAATTGCACTGCCACGGACATGGTAGTGGCAACATCTCTTTGATATGCTGAGTCCGTTTCTTCTGGATATACTCCCACTAGTAAGAGTGCTGGATCCCAGCCAGTTCTTTTTTTTTTTTTTTTTTTTCTTTGAGCAACGCCTTCCATATTTTTTGTCACAATGACTATACCACCAAGACTGTTTAAAAGTATGATTAAAACGCTGTGGAGATGTGAAATCACCAGAGTGGGTGACAGGAACCCCAGCTGTGTAGGCAAATGGAAGCCTCCCCTATTCTCTGGTTGACTGAGATCACCCACAGCCACACAGTCCCTTCTGTTTATGGCCATGGTCTCTGCTGATGTGTCTGTCTAAAGGGATGGTTATAACTGAGGCTCTGTCCTTAAGATACTGCCCCACCCCGCTTCTCTTATAACCTTCCAGTCTGGTTCCTTCCTTAACATCATGACAGTCACCTGCCTTCCCCGTCTCCAAGGTCATCAGTGATCAAAGACCAGATTTTTCTCATTACTTGTGCCCTCTTCTGCAAGGCTCTTCCTTCTCAGGATCTGTGGTCCCATAAACCATGACCCTGCTGGGCTGGACAGCATCCCCATCCCCAGTGTTAGCAGCGTGCTCAGCTGGACAGCACACCCCAGTGTGAGCAGCCTGCTCAGCTGGACAGCACCCCCACCCCCAGTGTGAGCAGCATGGTCAGTTGGACAGCACACCCAAGTGTGAGCAGCCTGCTGTGAGCTTTCCTGTACTATTATCAGTGGCAGACCGGGACTGCCCCCTTTGCATTTTCCCATCTAAAATCAGGACGTTGGTCCACACTACCGTGTCGTGACGCTCTTTGCCTCTCAGTAGTTACTCTGGGCTTCATAGCAAGACACCAAAATCCCATCCCTGTGTTCAAGGCAGCGCTGGTTTAGGTTCATTAAACACTTGCCACACAACGAGGGAACCCTGAGGAAGAGATCTGTCACAAGTGACTCCTGCTCCTTCATCGCATTCCTGTTCTCACCTACATTTCAAAGGTAGCCCAGTCTTCGACTTTTGTGTGTGTGTTGGTGGGGGGGGGGGGGTGTAAGAAAGGGTTTCCAACAGCTAAAAGAAAAAGTGCATCCATAAAAGGCTGGGGGTTACTATTTGAGTCTTTGTCTTCAAATAGATGTGTTTGTAGGTTGGTATTAGAATGAGGATCTGCGAGCGGGAGCAGGCCACTGTATCCTGAATGCCTACCATTCTGCTCAGCCTCGGTCTGGCCTGGCTGCTTGCGTGAGTTTCTGGACCCCCCAATGGCTCCCTTTAATACAGACAATCTCTGGTGCTTCTCCTTCTCTTCTTCCCACCCCATTACCCTCCACTTCCATTTAGCAGAAACTTTTATCCCCCTGTCTCTTTTTACAACTTAGCTTTTCCCTTTCATGTGCTTGGGTAGAGGCCCCCAAAGACCAGACTCTGGTCTTTCTCTGTATCATGCGCTTGGGTAGAGGCTCCCAAAGACCAGATTCTGGTCTTTCTCTGTATCTATGTGTTGATCTCTGATTATATTTCAAGCAAAAAGGAGGAACTTTCTTCACACTTAAGCCTCGAAACTTCCCTCTACTATTGACAACTTGTTTCTGACTCAGCCTATTCTAGGTACAGACTCGCTAGATGCCAAACCTCCAAGAACATAATCACCCTTCAGGAAACTGTGCTGAGCCTGAAGAGAGATGCCAAGCATTTGCTCCACACCTTTATTCCGTATATTAAGCAGAAAAGTAAAAGTGAATTCCATTTATCCCTCCCTAACTTTACCAAGAGAGATGGGGCTGGGTATTTAATTCACTTTGGATTCTGGGGTAAAAATTAAATTCTAAATCCAAACCCAAAGCCCATGTTGATGAATCAGCCACTGCCCATGGGTCTCCTCTGTGAGATTCTAGATGATGCGCCAGAGACTTATACAGCAGGAAATGGGACCCAGTCTTTTCAGGGGAAGGGAAGGTGCGCACGCATATCATGGGTATATCTAAGAGGCAACAAATGGCACTACATACCTAGGATCCTAGTGCTTTGGAGACTAAGGAAGGAGGGCCTACTGGAGCCAACCTGGCCTAGTATAAGAACAAGAGAGTGGTTTTTTGGTTACGTTTTGTTTTTGTTTTATTGTTTTGTTTTAAGTCAAATCACAGATCTTCAAAGCATAATATCAAGGGGAAAAAACAGAAAAGTGCTTCTGGCTGGGAACTCGGTGACAGCTTTGATGAAGAAAGCAGCATCTAAGCTGCCATTGAAAAGACAGTGGTGGCGTCACCGAGCAGAAACTATGGACAGCAGAGCAGCAGAGTCAGGGCGATGGCTGGAAAACCATCGCCATGATGGCAAGTCGCTAACATCATATCCTAGTTCACTAAGGCAAGATCAGAGTGAAGAACAGCGACCAGCAAGTCAGGAAAGCTGAGGTTGGAGTCAATGAGAAGGAAGATTTAGCAGATTTACCTCCCCCTACAAAGCAGTTCTAAAACCCCATGAACCATGGTTGGGTTATCACCGCAGTGGCCCCTGCTGCCTGGTAACCGTTTTTCCATTGCTATGAAAGAATAGCTGTCTTAACCACGGGTAAAGGGATTCACTTATCTTATAACTTAAGATGCTATCACTTGTCACGGCAAGGACAGCATGGGGCAGGAGCCTGAGCTGGTCATATTGTTGTGGCAGATGGGAGGCAATGGGCTTGGGTCAGAAGTGGACCTGGACTATAACACGGAAAGGTCTGTCCTCAGTGGTTTATGTCTTACGATACTGACACCTTGAAAGGTGAAAATTCTAAGACTTTGATGTAAAGTCTCATTAAAGCATAAACATTTACCCCTCCCCCCCCCATTCAAGAGGACGGGATCCTCTTAAAGCTGAGAAAGAAAGTGAGCGCGAAGGCGAAGACAAGGATACAGAGGAAATGGAGAGAATGAAATCAAGACCCTTGAAGTAGCCATCCCCCTTTCACGGCACAGACTGCAGCGGATGCTGGAAGTCTGATGTTGGATGGCTATGAGACAACCCATCCCAGGATTCTTTTGTTCTATAATCTGTTTTACCATCTATGGAGAGAACGTGCAGCCTTTCAGGAATCCGGACATCGCTTTCACAGGCGTTCTGTGGACACAGCAGCTGTGGGCACAGCAGCAGACGGTTACTGTGCGAGCCGTCCTCGACCCTGGGCTGCTGTGGGCAGAGGTCAGCCTAGTGCTTGCAGACCATTGGAAACAGGAAATGTGAGCTACCGCTAGCAGGCTGCCAGCAGCTGAGTCCTCTGTTGGTTTTGGCCCAGCCTCTAGCCGTGAGAGCAGGGCTCAGCTCTTCCTTCTGCTCTGCTGTTTGGGTTCTGCTTTAGGGTTTTTTTTCACTGAGTGAAAGAAAACAAATCAGGAATTGAATTTTATATGATTCCAGAGTTTTCCAGGTATCATGGACCCTTTGGATCATGGCTACATCAGCCTGAGAGTCTGTGGAGCTTGACCGAGGAGAACATTTCTCTATGCACAGAAATTACCCCGGAGGCTCTGTCTTCTTAGGCACTCTCTTTATAAATGGACTTTTTTTTAAGTTCATTTGCATTTTTAAATTCTCAGCCTTTGGCGAATAGGGTCTTACCCTCAAGCCACCATTTCCATGGTTTCATCGCGGAGTGAAAATCTCCTTTTTAATGGTGCTCATCTTTTAACCATCAACACCACTTTGTCTGAAACCACATTGTTCTATGCCTTAAATGCACCTCTACTTCTTCCCTAGCCCAAATGGACCCGTTCCGCATGCTTCTGCTCTAGTTTTTGCTTTGAATTCACACGAGAAACCAAGGCAGAGAGATTGGACAGAAACCATGCTGCAACCCGCAGGTTATAGTGTCTTAAAATCTCTTCCACAAAAGAAATCACTCCATTGCTTTCAAACCTTGCCTCCCTCAGTTTTCACAACACGAGCAGCATGTAGCCAGATCCTCTGCCAGAATGAAGATGGATTCCCTGTAGCTCAGATCCTAGTACCACCCTACCTTCTGGAACCTCATGACCAAGGCAACCATGGTCCATATTTTCATCAGAACTATGGTCTTTTCATGACAAGAGACTTCAGCATCAAGATTAATGTTTAGGAGAGATCATTGTGTGGAAAGAGACTGGAAGCCCTTCCTCACCTGGGCTTCAGCTAACGAACAGAGCATGCACACAGAAAAAGCTATCAGCACACAAAAGGTAGAGGCAGATGCTGTGCAATGTGTCTCATAGTGGGTGACAAGTCGGGGGCCCCCGTGTTTTGAAGGTTTCCCCTCAGCCCTCTAACCCTCTCCTATTCTCAGAAGTCCCTTCCCCTGGCCCCGTTACCGTTCTGAGTTGTCACGCAAATGGTCCCATAAGCTCCTTATTCTGCGTCCTCTTTACTTCCCCATGCTCCAGCTCTAAACTCCTCTACCTCCCCCTACAAAGCAGTTCTAAAACCCCATGAACCATGGTTGGGTTATCACCGCAGTGGCCCCTGCTGCCTGGTAACCGTTTTTCCATTGCTATGACAGAATAGCTGTCTTAACCACGGGTAAAGGGATTCACTTATCTTATAACTTAAGATGCTATCACTTGTCACGGCAAGGACAGCATGGGGCAGGAGCCTGAGCTGGTCATATTGTTGTGGCAGATGGGAGGCAATGGGCTTGGGTCAGAAGTGGACCTGGACTATAACACGGAAAGGTCTGTCCTCAGTGGTTTATGTCTACCAGCTTCATTCCAAGGATTCTACAACTTCACAAAACAGCAGCATGATCTGGGGACCATGCATTCAAATGCATGAGTCTGTAGGGAACTTTTCACATTTAACCCATAGGGGCAGAGGAAGAAAATGGATGTTCACTCGGGAAAGTTTAAACAGCTACTAACAGGGTAATAACAGCAACAATAATATCTGCTGTAGGAGTCTAGCAGAGTCGCTGTACCCGGGCAGACAGTAGAGTGAATAGCTATTTTCTGGAATGATTTTGACCTTGGAGAATCATCGTGGAAAACAGAGATGGTTTCCCGTGATTTGTGGCATGCTTTTCTGAAGATGCCTCTGGCACACCTGAGGCTCTTGGGTTACTGGGTACTACAGATGGTACATAAAAAAGGACTAAAGTCATGAGGACACGTGGTGCTTCCCTTAGAGAGAGATATAGATTAGATTTGGGACCTTGGTTTGAGGAAATGCTTTTACCTCCCCCCAAAATCAACTTTGTGTGACAATCAATAAATACGCCTTTTGTACGGCTGTTCAGGATTCAGTTCAGTCTGTCAGAAAGGGTGGGCCTTTCTGCTGCCACACAGGCCTTAAAGGTTCTTCTTGGAGTGACCTCCTTCGTCGACCGACCCATGCAACACGGAACACCCTGACAAATATCTCGTTCATTTGGTTAGGAGAATGATGTTTCAAATATTCGTTGACCATTCGCAGAGTGAATAGTCTAAGCACCTTGTATTTTTTAGAAGAAAACTGAAGATAACATAGACCTGCTCTAAGAAGGTCTCCTAGGGGACAAATATGTAGTCAGAATAACATTAACCTGCTATGCACATTTCAAACCTGTACAGGTAGAAAAGAGAACAAGGATGGAAATAGCTCAGCTGTTTTAATAAAGGGAGGAAGAAAATGGAAACAAAAGGAAGACGATATCTTGATATCTTGGAGTGTGGTTTGCTCTGGATAAAGAGTAGGAAAAACTTGGCCACCACCCTTCATTAGGTTCTCCTGGCCTACACTGGCAGTGGTGTGTGTGGGGGTCTTAACCCATTTTTTCCCACTGTGTTTCAGAAAAATTTTGGAGGGATTAGAAACCAACTTCCAAATGAAAAGATTGTTCCAAGGGGAGGAGAGACCCTCTCAGTGCCACAAAACTCACAGAGGTAGCCATTGGAACAGAGATTATACATTATGACCTCCAAGTTGATTTTCCCATCTTAATGTTTAGAGGACGTACCAACTATTGGCTGTCAGAGGCCAGATGTTTCCATCTCTACAGTCCATCAGGTCTCCACTTGCCCAGGTTTCTCCAGTCTGTTGTCTTGGCACAAAGATGTTCCACCAATATGTAAATGAATTATACTTACCACAGCAGCTTGATCTCTCCAGCACCACAAATAAAGCCATACAACAGCACCATCTGTGTCTCAGGCCTCAAAAGTTCATCTCAGCCCCACATTCTGAGGGGCATCAGGTCCATCTCAGACCATGCTCTGACATTTAGGTCCATCTTAGACCAGTCTCTGATAGACACTCAGGTCCATCTCAGACCCATATTCTGAGTGACACGCAAGTACATCTCAAACCATGCTCTAAGAGACACCCAGGTCTGACTTGGACCCATGTTCTGAGGGGCACTCAAGTCTATCTCAGACCATGTTCTGAGAGACAGGTCCATCTCAGTCTACACTTTAAAAAAAACAAGAGCAAATGGGAAACAAATTTGCCTATATTACTGTCCCTCCATGACCTTTTAGCCTCAACTTTGTTCATGATTTCTTCACACTGCCTTTCTGGCTGCCATGCAAGTACCGTTTACTGGATGCCATGCTGAATGAAGAAGGGGGTCACATCAGCAAAGGGTAGTAGATTTTCTGGGCTCCCCTTTCCTGCAGTGCCTTACTTCTCCAGTTTCTGTAAATATTCAGGACAACCTCTTTCCGGTTAAAGCCATTGGTTCCATTATAGACAAACATGAAAGGGACCACCCAAGCCTACAGTGAACATTGTCACCATTTGTCCAGAATTATGGACATTTCCTCTTTTTAATTCACATACATTTTCTAATGCTTCCACAAGGATCACAGAGTTCTTTCAAGAGAGGGGTTGTGGGGGAGGAGGAAGTATTCAGTCTGGCCACAAGAATGGCTCTGGCATCCATGTTCCGGGAGCTACTCCCCCTGCAGACATGACAAAGGATGTTTTATGTCTGTTCAAATACAAAAGCTGGCACCCCCAGAGATGAGAGGTGCAGACTTGTCCATTGTAGGCCCCCCTTTTCTGTCCCTTGGTGCTATTTCCTAAACTCTGAAATCTGGTTAAAAGTCAACATACATTATTCTTTTTATTTTTTTAATTTGATTTTATTATTATTATTTTGAAAAGCTGAAACAAAGCAATGTAAAAGCTGGAGCTCACAGCCCCACTCCAGAAAACAATGGGGACATGAGTAGCAGAGGCTCCCAGAGATGGCAACTGTTAGGGACCTTCCTGAGAAAATGTCACTGCGAGGAGGCCATGGGCTTGCATCCCTCCTCTTCCTTCTTCTTCCTTTTATTGGCACCGAGAGAACTGTGGATTGCTGAGAGGCAGATTGGGGCAGGTGTGACAAGAAGCCTTTATCGGGTGTTAGCTCCACTCTTGGTTTCTGTGAGGAAGAAGGAGGAAAATTCCATCTGCTGCTTCCTCCAAGAGGAGGAGGAGGAGGAGGAGGAGGAGGAGGAGGAGGAGACGGTTCAGGAGAGACAGGAGGACTTCCCTCTCTGTCTCTTTGTTCCTGGAAGCAAAGTTAATCTCACTTGCCTTTCCCCTAACTAAGGAAGAAAGGTGGGAGTTATTCAAGGTAGAGTTCTTTAAGAAGAGTTTCCAGGAGGCTTGTGGGGAATTGTGGGTAGAGATGACTGGGGGTTAGCTTGGGAGTCCCGGGGAAAGTGGTAAACCATCTTGTTCTTGATCAGTATGGAAAGGGGGCTTATGGGTAAAGACAGTCCCTTCTGTGGTTACTTCTAGAAAAGCCTAAGGTTGGGAGACTGATTTTCTCTTCTAAATACGGTCAAATCTTGGTAAGAAAAAAGTATTTCCTAGACAAAAATGAAAGTGAAGACCCCTCCCCCACCCCCAATCTACTGCCTTTGTCATGGCTAGACTCAGTTACCTAAAGGAAATTATTATTTCAGTGCTGGGGAGGGAACTGGGGGTCCTAAACCAGTTAGGATCCTGCTCCACTCCATCCAAGAGCAGTGCCCCTGCAAGGGAGAAACCTCAGTGAGTCTTTGAAAACACAAGCAAACAACAACAACAACAAAAATACGAAACTTTCGAATTTACACATAAAAGAAGACAAGCCCTATTGAGTGACACTAACCAAAGGACATGATCAGTGTCCCTCAGACCGTCCAGGTCACAGAGGGCAAAGATGAGTGCAAAACAGGAACAGAGTGGAGTCTAGAAGCTGTGATGATTCCATGCTGGGGAGTAGCCTGAATGAGCATTTGACTGTTTAGCCATTAGCTAAGGCATTGCTCTGCAGGCGCCGTTTGTACGATGCTGGGAATAGGACCACATGTCCAGCAGCAGCAAATGCGGAGGCGGACTCAGTGGCTCCCAGAGCATCTTTTAACAGTCTTTTGAACTTTTGTTGCAGCTAAATAGCTTACTACAGAAGGATCAATTCCAATGTTCTATTTCACAAGAAAAAGCAAGAGTCGATGACAAACCTGAAAGAAACAGGTAAAATAAAATGTATGGCACTGAGTTCCTTACCATAGTTCACATGATCACATAACAATGATAAAGATGCAGGGCCCATCCAGAGGCAAATTCCTTGCATCCTGCTGGATTGTGCAAGGAGTTGGAGTCTATTGGGACCAAGAGGATGGCCTCCTGATGTATTTGCTTTTTATCTAACAAAAGTCACAGGGCAAAATCAAAGTGCCCCTTTCTCCTTAGGCACTGCCTGTCTCTGGATGAAGAGACCCGGAGAACACTCATCCATGAAGAGGATGTACTTCACTTTTAGCGCATGAGTACTGGTCCTAAGGAGACCCCACGCCAGCTCTCTGCTCTGGTCCAGAGTGGGGCACTAGTAAAACAGAGGAGGAGGGATGGGCCCCAGGTGCTCACCCACCTGACACCCAGTGTGACTAGAGAGGCTCTTGGCTCTTGCTTCAAGATATCCAGATTCCAGACCCTTCCCACCACCTCTTCCAAATATCATTGCACAACAGGATCATCACACAAACCTTTGAAAGGCTCTGTTTTTGTGCTTGTTCTTTCAAAAGTTTGTTTGAAACTTGAGAAATGATAGTGTATCTGTTAAGAGAAAGTCAGAAGGTGCAGTTCTTTGTCATAGGCTGTGTGACTCTGCTTTAGCTTGGCCACAAGGCTTGCCTCTTGAGATGGCCATAAAACCCTACCTAGTCAACTGTCTGTGGCTTCTCTGATAATGATTTTCGCTCTTTCCTTCCTTACTCACTTTAGTTTGGTACACTGAATGGCTCGCTATTCCCCAAACATACCAGAAATATTACCACCCCAGGGCCTTTGCATCTGCCTTTTCTCTTTCTTAAAGATCCCCTAATTCATACAATTGTATGTCTGTCACTCCTGTGTCCTTCAAGGATCTTTGTTAATAAAATACGTAAGCATATTAATATTTTCCTCATACTACATATCTATGCTCTCTAGCTCCCTCTTATTCTTCTTTAATTTTGTAATATACTATGACATTTCTTTATATGTTACACTTGTTATTTATCATTCATAATTATAAAACTGACCAGATGAAATTGCACAAAACAGGCTTTCTGTGTTTAGTTTGTTTGAATAGACTTGCTCACGGTAGGAACTGAAAAATATTTTTAATGAGCAGGTAGATGATGCTTCACACAGGAGAAAAGGTTTCCTAAGACAAGGAGAAATAACCTTGCATTGTGTAATGACGTATATTTCAAACATGGGATTAAATACTAACGAACCACAAAACAGTGTGGTGGGCAATGTCTCCTTAGCAAGGAGCTGCTCCAGCATCGCATCTGCACACGCTGACACCATCTCCTGGGAGGTGGATCTGGCTACTAAACAAGAAACGAGGCCAGTGTAAGTCTTCTGTTCATTGATTGACTTCAGGTAGCCCTTGTTTTAGCCAAGAGTACTATGTATGAACACCCCCCCCCAAAAAAAAACAATTAAAAGCTACCAGCAGACACAGGTATACCTTTGACAATTATTTGAGGCAAAGGAGAGGTAGCCTTTCAATCTAAAGTGCCAGGTCAATTAGCAAAACACAACTAAATTACCTAGTATCCAAGGAAATAAAAACAAGATTGTGCTATTCTGTGTTCCATTGTTAGCTTTAAAATGATTAAAGAGTATCTATTATGAAATTACTTAATAAAATAGTTGCACCAATATTTAATATATTCAGATTGCGAAACCCCATTATATAGACATTTACTCCAAGAAAATATTCACAGTGGCCTTAAATAATTGAATAACTACCGGTGTTCATAAATGCTGCAATCATAGCCTCAAACATGGAAGACGATCTGCGCATGCGCATCCTGAGTTTAGCACAATGTAGAGCCCACTGGAGAGGTACAGGCATGTGGTCCATAGGCACTTATTAATTCAATTCCAACCCTATCCCTTCCCAGGGCCATGATTTGTACATGAGAGTTAATTGCGTCAAATGGTTTAAACAAGGAACCACAGAAACACTTTCAAGATTTTAGGAAAGACCAGAAGTTCCTCATAACTGGACTGTAAATTTTCTTGGTAGGCTCAGTGTGTGTGTGTGTGTGTGTGTCTGTGTGTGTGTCTGTGTATGTCTGTGTCTGTGTGTCTGTCTGAGAAAGCCTGTGGAGTTTAGAAATGAATGGCAGTAGTCAATTTGGAGAGCAGCAGAAGGATAGGATTCTGGGCACAAAGATAATCACAAGTATGTTTTGCTTTGTTTTCTTTGTTTTAATTCCAGGGCTGGTGAATTGCCCGGCAGGACTGGCTTGCTGTCAAACCCAATGACCTGTGTTTGAGCCCTGAGATACACATAACAGAGATCTTCCACTCATGCTGGTGGTTCTGATTGTCATATGTGTGCCATGCCATGCTCATGCACCCACCTCCCACACACAATACATGAATTTAATTTTTTAAACAGTTGAAAGAATTGAACCAAATTTTCTAGAAGAGCTGAAGAGGATTAGTCAAAAGACCATGCTGAGACTGTCTGAGCTGGGAAGGTCTCACACAAGATGAGGACCAGAGGGAGAAGAACAATTCTGCACTCACTCTACTAAGGTCCAGCTTCCTTTCCTCCCCCATCAGAGGCAAAGGCAGCCAACAGCCAGGTTAGAGAGGGGCCAGGAGTTTGTGAGGGAATGAGAAGATCATTCAGAGAATTTTTTAAAATGACAAGATGATGGTGGTGCAAAGCCTTGTTCCAGTTCTTTTTGAAAAGCATCAAGAGGAACTGGGATTCATGTTCAGACTAAATTTAATTGACGACCTAGATAATTTAGACAGCTGCCCTAGGCAAATGCCTTGGGTCTCTTGACAGGTCTTTGTTTATTCTTCTTAAATATTTAGGAAGCAAACGCTCACTTTTAATACTTCTCACGAAAGGGTGCCAGGACTGCAGGAAGGGCTGAATCCTTTCCTACTTGGGGGGCGGGGGGGTCAGTACATGTGCACCTGCAGGTGTGTATGTGCCTTTGAATGTCTGTGTGTGTGTGTGTGTGTTCGCGCGCGTGCGTGCAAGCACACACAAGTGCTCTCGACTTCAGAAGTCAACAGCGTCACCCCCAAAGCTCCAAATTCCACTTTTTATCACACAGAGAGAACAATATCCAGTAGTCTTTTTGATCACTTGCCCAGGCTTCAAAACGTGCCTTTGAAACAGAAGGCACATCTGGAAGAAATGACTTCCAGGCCCCACCAGGTCCCACGGGCTGATGGACCCTCTGAGGCAGTCAGCTGTCTGAGCTCACCAGGGCAGGGCACTGCCCACATCCTCAGGATTAGCCTCCATTAAGCAACTGAGGAGACTAACCCCACAACACTGGGCCTATGGCAGCAGATTTTGTTGCTCAAAAGACATTAGGTTGTGTGTTTCTACTTTGGGATTTCAGATTTGATTAATGAAATTTGGGGAGGCAGATACAAAATAACTGGCTGTAACACCCTTCTTCTCTTCCCACCACTAATTGGGTGATTGGGGGGGGGGGTGACTGCAAGGGGAAAAAAATCACAACCATGGTAATAGTCTAAACAACTTATCCTTTATGCAAATGAGGTAGGCAGCCCCCCTGCAGCAGGGGGAGTTCCACAGACACCATAGGAATAGGAAACTGGGTGATTTTTTTATCATTAATTTTTATTTTATATGTCTGGGTGTTTTGCCTGCATGTAGGTCTGTGCACTGCTTTCATGTCTGATGCATATGGAAGCCAGAGAGAGTGCCAGATCCCCTGGAAAAGGGGTACAGATGAGTGTGAACTACCATGTGGGTGCTGGGAATTGAACCCTGGTATTCTAGAAGAGCAACCAGTGCTCTTAGCCACAGGGCTATCTCTCCACTTGGTTGTCAACTTGATGGGTATTGTTGCTTAAACATCCCCACTTTGTTTTGTGAGACAGAATCTCTCATTGGCCTGGAACTCACTAAGTTGGTCTGTCTGGTTAGCTGGCCAGTAACTCCAAGTCATCCCCGTCCCCACCTCCACAGCACTGAGATTCGAAGCGCACACCACCTCATCCAGCTTCTTCACATCACCCTCATGCTTGTGTGGTAAGTACTTGACTCATTGGGCCCCCTGCCCAAACCAGCAGCCAATTGTCTTTGAAGAAAGAAGCTACAAGACTGCAGGAAGCAACCAGAAGGATGGGTGTAGAGGGCTGCAGACATTATGCTGGAGTCTGAGGCAGCCTAGAGTTGAGACTGTCTACTCCTTTGAAGATAGGTGTGAACATGTCCCCTGGATATTCTTTTGTGGACTTTTCAGGGTGGGGGGAGTGGAGAATGACATAGTCTGGAGTTTTTCTTCTCTCCTGTCTTAGTTAAAGTAGCTCAGCTTTCTGACTCTCCTTCATTTGTCTTTTTTACTTATATTTAAATATGAACACATCTGTAAATTGGCAGAGGGCTGGAGCTCGCCTGTTACATTTGTACTTGTGTATGTGGAGGCAGAACAAAGGCATGTGGCTTGCACAACCAAGAGCTCACATCTTGACCCACAAGGCAGAAAAAAAAAGAGAGAGAGAGACGGGGCCTGACATGGTCTTTTGAAACTTCAGGGCCCACCCCTAGTGACATGCTTCCTCTGACAAGGCTACACCTCCTAATTCTTTCAAACCTTTCAAGCAGTTCCACTTCCTGGTGGCCAAACATTCAAATATACAAGCCTCCGAGGGCCGTTCTTATCCAGACTGCCACATTCAATCCCCTGGATCCCACAGGTTTATAGCTATAGTGTAATACAAAATGAATTCAGTCCAACTTCAAAGGTTCCCATAGTCTATCATAGTCTCAACACTGTTTCGAAATCTAAAGTCCAAAATCTATGAGCTGCATGGCAGTGTGTAGCGCCTGTGAAGTAAGAATGCAGATCACCTGCTCTAACACTCAGTGGCACAGAATACACATTACTATTCCAAAACGGAGGCGAGAGGGCATAGCGAGGAAATAATGTGCTGGAATAACACTGACAACAGGCGGGGCAAACTCCAGACTCAACGTCTCCGGGTCTGATGTCACAGCACTGTTGAGATCTCCAACTCCTTTCACCTTTGTTGACTACAACACGCTTCTTTCTTGGGCTGGTTCCACACCTGGACTGCGGTTCTTCTTGGCAGGTATCCCACAGCTCTGGCATCTCCAATCTCTTGGGTTCACCAACAAAATTCAGTCATCACCATCTCAGCGTCACACGATGGCCTCTCTGGAACTCCATCCAGGGACACTCCTGACACAGGTCCAGCCTCGGGAGCCTTCTGTAGACCCAGAGAGAGATTCCACAAATCCTTTCTTGTATCCTGACTCTTGTGTGCTTTTTGTTTGTTTTTTGTCTGTTTTTGAGGCAGGGTCTCTCACTGGCCTGGAGCCAACCAAGTAGAGTAGACTAGACTTCCCGAGGTGCACCAGGGCTGTCTTTGTCTCCCTAGTGCTAGGACTACAAGCATATGCCATCACACCTTTCTCATGGCTTCTGGAGACCAGGCTCCGGCCCCAAGTGCTTTGCCAACTGTTCCCCAGCTGTACCTCATGTCATCATTATGAATTTTTTCTGTCCCTTTCTTAAGGATTTTTACTTCAAATCTATCTTATCTGATAAAACCATATGTTCTTTTGGTTGTTACTTGCCTTCAACATCTATTTCCCTCATTTTCATCTTATTGTTATCCTTCAATAAGAAGTAAGTTTGATACAGCAAGCAAGGAATTTGTTTGTAAAGAATGTCAGATGTCAGGCTGTGTTGGACTCATGAGATCCACGGGGATGGCAAAGCAAACTGTGGGTCTTTGGGCAGTCCTGAGAGATCAGATTGCTGGCTCCATGGGTCAGCTCTTTACTTTCCTTGAGGAGAGATGCAAACAGGGATGTTTTTTTCTCTTCCAGTGTCTCTGTGCTAAGAAGGCAAAAGTTGCTTGTAGTAGGAATGGCGGGCTGCGTCCCGCCACTCGGCTAGCTTTACACCTGAAATAATTACACGGAAACTGTATTCTTTTAAACACTGCTTGCCCCATTAGTTTTAACCTCTTATTGGCTAGCTCTTACATATTGATCTAACCCATTTCTAATATTCTGTGTAGCACCACGAGCTGGCTTACCAGGAAAGATCTTAACCTGCGTCTGTCTGGAGTGGGAGAATCATGGTGACTGCTTGACTTGGCTTCTTTCTCCCAGCATTCTGTTCTGTTTACTCCGCCTACCTAATTTTCTATCCTATCAAAGGGCCAAGGCAGTTTCTTTATTTAACCAATGAAATCAACACAAAACAGAAGATTCCCACATCAGTTGCTGTCATCAGCTAAGTCAAGTCTCAGTTCCTTCCTGTGTATCGCGCCTGTATCCGGGTCTGTGAGAACAGCAATATCTACAAGACCAAGCCCCGTCCTCCGGGAGCACCTTTTGCCTTGCCCTTCTGTCCTCAGGGGCTTGAAAAGTGGGTTTCTCATCTGATGCCAGGCACCATCTCTGGGAAGAGTATAGCCTCCACCTCTGGGAAGAGTATAGCCTCCACCTCTGGGAAGAGTATAGCCTCCACCTCTGGGAAGAGTATAGCCTCCACCTCTGGGAAGAGTATAGCCTCCACCTCTGGGAAGAGTATAGCCTCCATCTCTGGGAAGAGTATAGCCTCCATCTCTGGGAAGAGTATAGCCTCCATCTCTGGGAAGAGTATAGCCTCCACCTCTGGGAAGAGTATAGCCTCCACCTCTGGGAAGAGTATAGCCTCCACCTCTGGGAAGAGTATAGCCTCCATCTCTGGGAAGAGTATAGCCTCCATCTCTGGGAAGAGTATAGCCTCCATCTCTGGGAAGAGTATAGCGTCCATCTCTGGGAAGAGTATAGCGTCCATCTCTGGGAAGAGTATAGCCTCCATCTCTGGGAAGAGTATAGCCTCCACCTCTGGACCATCTTTAGTCAAGGCGACTTTCATGTGCTCCTGATGTTCAAGAAATTCAGTTAATTTTTTTGGCTCAAATACAGGCAATTTGCCAGCACATGCGGGTGAAAGACTATGCTTGTGGGGTGATGAGGACCCATGGCTACCTAGTCCATATCCCACATTAGCCTGAAGCCCTACATCCTTGCCGCACCCCTGATCAGGCCTTACTTTCAGGAGACATATGGTAGTCCCGGAGAATGACACTTTTGTCTCACTTTCCCAACCAAGGTGTTTCTATTATTGAAACGCTCGGAGAACACGGTGTGTGACATATAAGAGAAAAGAGCTATTGAACAAGTAAAAAATACCCAGAATCATCCAGGAAAATATGGATAAACTTTAATTATTAAAAATCCCTATGCTTCCACAGTACCAGGAACAGAATTACAATGGATGGATGGAAAAGGAACTCTGACAAGTCAACCACATCCAGGATAGATTAAACAATCTATGAAAAAAAAAGTAAATATACAACAAAAATAAGTGACATTGATCAATCATTAGTGGAAGTAGGGAAATAAGTAATTTATAAATATGATAATAAAATGTTTTACTTCACTAGTGGTTGGGAAAATAAGCATCCAAACAACAATGCTTTGATACTCACGAGATGGTCAGCAATATTTTTTAAGACTGATAACACTAATTGCATTGCTGTGAAATGTGTAGAGAGAAAGCAATTTAATCTTCTATTTACTACTAGTTAGTATAAATCAGTGTAACAATGATCAGAGACTCCGATGATATCTAGTAAAGTTGAAAACCTGTGTAATCTGCAGGCCTGCTTATAGGTAGATGAGAGAAACTGATGTGTGAGAACGCTCACTGTGAAGGCAGAAAGCTGGAAATAACCTTCCTGTCCATCAATAGAGGACTAGGAAATAAAACGTCATGTAATCATGGAGCAGAATTGTACACAGCATAGACATAAGTAAAACGTATCATTATTCACCAATAAAGAGAAATATGAAAACAATCAGACTCTAGAGATGGGGTGGGGGGTGAAGAGAGTGTGTGTAGGGGAAAGAAGAAAGGGACCACTGCGATAGAAGGGTATAGACGGAGAGCTGAGGCAGGGAGATGGGAGAGAGAAGTGGGGGTGGGGGTGGCAGGCAAAACCAAGTGTTATAAAAACACCATAAGGAAATCGTTACTTTGTATGCTAATTAAAAATAAGATAAAATATAAAAAATAGATTTAAAAAAAAGATGAAGAAAATCACATTGATATAAGTCTACTTAATTTAATGGGAAACAAAAACTACTACGTATGTTTAATTGATACATAATTGGGATAGATAACAGTCGAACCTAAAGGAGAATTGTGTTTACAGGGAAGACTGGGACTGAACAGAAGCAGGCAGAGCGGGCTCCAGTGGAGGGTGCTGGTTTGCACCCCTCTAGCTCATGAACATTTTCCTTCCCTTCAATCCATGCTGCCCTAGCGAAGCCACGCCTCCCTGCTTCTCCTTGCTGAAGCCTACAGCCACCTAGCTAATGCAGGACACCACTGTCTCCTTTTTCCTGCTTTCTCTCAGGGCATTTTACTAGTTTGCTATCAAACTTTACATTCTATGATGTATGTATATTTATATTCTAATATATCAAACATACATTCTATGATGCCCCTTCTTGACCATTTATTTCTCCACTGGTAACCTTTCTGTAATTAGCCCCTACAGCCTGTCACCTGTTCCATCTCTCATTTCCCTCTGCAAAACACACGCTTGTCAATTACCAAGAAAACAGAGTTTTAATCCTCTAAGGGCTTATTTATTTATTTATTTACTTGCTAGGCAAGTACTCTGCCACTGTGCTACAGCCCCAGACCCTGAGAATGGAGGTTTTACAATACAGTCGCTGAAGAAGAGACCCAAAGAAAAATTGTTCGTTTAAAGTGTCTCCTGCATGGCTTTTCACCCCCATATCAGAGGGAACCAACACATGGGGTGATTTCCACTCTATCTTCCTTGCTCTTTCAAGGGCAACTGAAGAGTAACCTCACCGGCTGTGAATCAGAATACTTAACGGAGTCTGTCTCTTGGTGATGCTGTTTCCCTTGTGAGACACTTTATAACCATGGAACATGATTAACATATTAATGGCACAGATTTCTCTCTATAAATGAACACTTTGCAGAGCTTGTGGAAAGATATATGTGTGGAGCCAGAGTGTAGAGACGGATATGGCAAATAGCAGTTATTTCCAACTAACATGAAAGACTAAGCCAATTAGCAGATCCACTTCACGCTCAGAACTTTTTCCCCCTCCATGTTTATACGGATGAAGTTCAATGAGGACTATCCGCATCCCAGCATCCCAAGGGAACTTGGGGCACAGGGATGTTTGGAGGAGAGAGGTGGGTCATACATCCCGGTGAAAGCTGCCTGAATCCTTCCACCAGCCAATTAGCCCAAACTTGATGCTTTATGAATTTTCTGCTTTTCATTGTAAATTGATTTTTAACATTAATTTAAAAAGATTTGAAAGTTAAGGAATGGGCCATTCACAATCTCCTTTTAAAACAAAGTTCTCTTTCCAGTTCTAGATGATGTCTAGAAATAAGTTGGCAAAGTTATAACGCTGTTTATGAGCATGCATCTCCATGAGTAAATGGCTCAGAACTCATTCCCATGTCCTAGCTACCCTGGGGCCACTGTTGATGGAGCAAGAGCCATGGCAATATTGTTGCCTTCAGAGGCAGAGAAAAAGAGCAACATGGTGAAGCATGCACTGTGCTATGGTTTGAGAACAAGGGATTTCTTTTCAAGCTCATGAGTTAACACAGTGTCCAGGTGTGCTACTTTGTGGGGAGGCTATGGAACCTTTGGGAGAAAAGGCTTCACAAATCTGCCCATCCCAGCCTTGGTCACAGCCACAGGAGGTGCCTCACAGTCCACAAAAAGCTGAACCAAATCTAAGGCAAAACACCAAGAGGGCCAGTGTCTTAATTCACTTGTCACAAAGTGTACAAGGCAACCCTCCAAACCAGTTAACAATGAGAAAGTGACACACCTTCCTGTTAGGCAGCTAAGGAATGGCCTCTTTTGGATAGAGATGGCGTTGAACTTCAATCTCCTCCCCGAAGCGCTCTGAGAGCATCAGAGAGTGCTGTTCAATGCACACGAGCTAAGTGAGGATGGCCGTCTTGCTCCCCACACTCAGGATACTGAAGGCAGTTCGAGTCATGCTAGAGGAGCTGGCTGTGTCCTCCTTCGCATCTGCGGTGGTCCTCCCCTTCCCAGACATGCCCGTTTCTCCGTGTTTGCTTTTTCAGATAATTGGTATTTGCAAATGGCCACTAACTGACCCTTGCTTGAGTTACCCGGCTCTGTCGCTCTGTGGAGGGCAGCCCTGGAATGCAGAGTGTTCGCTTTCAGGGTCTGTGATGGATTGTGTTCAGCTCTGGCTCAGGTGAGGATGCTCCCGGGTGAGATGGGCCGGAGCACAGGTGCCAAGAGGTGTCTCTTGACTGAATTTTCTGAGTCACTCCATTGTTTGGGTCTTGCTATGGCAGGCCTCTGTGTGTGTGTGTGTGTGTGTGTGTGTGTGTGATTGTGTGTTTGTGTCTATGAGTGGTGTGTCTATGTGTGTGCCAGAGAAAGAGAGACAGAGCGCACCTGTGTCATGGTGTATACATGTGGTCCCAGAGGGCAGCTTTATGTGTTGTTTTTCACCTTCTGCCTTGCTTGAGGCCGGGTCTCTTTGTCATTCACTGCTGTGCACCCCAGGTGAGCTCGCCCTTGACTTTCTGGAATTCTTTATCTTCACATCCTGTCACGCCAAGGGAACACTGGGCTTGCAGATGTGCATGGCCATATCCAATTTTACATGGCTCTGGGAATCTGGAAACAGGACCCCCATGCTATGGCAAGCACTTTACCTGCTGAGACATCTCCCATCCCCTATGAGAGTTCTAAATGGGGGGAGGGGTGGTCTTGTTTTAATCTCCCAGTGTGCATGTGCGATCTCTGTGCTAAGATATGTAGGCTGAAAGCAGAATAACTAGCTGCTAAGGGCTTCTGAATGCTGCCCGCCACCTCTACACTGAATGGGGAAGCCTGCAATCCTACAGTAGCTGTTAGCAAGAGCCACAGTTAAGAAGAAGGTGAAGGTGATATCTGGATAATTTGCTTTGAAGAGTTCAGAAACTAGTTCCACTCTCTTCTCAGCTTCAGAGGAGACCGTGCCAAGCATCTCCCAGTAAGACTCTCTGGCTCGTGACCCAGCTGGACAGCATTCTGAGCCGGGTACTGCATGACCTCGGCAGACAAAGTGAACCAAGTGTAGGATTAGTTCAGAGGGCGATTTCCTGCTCAAAACACTATTAGCCCCAATTTCAGGCCTTTGCAAACAGCACTTAGTGCCGCTCTGAGCCATTAGAAGGCCTTTTAGGACCAGGGATGAACCAGACAGTAGTCATTGCTATAAATCCCAGGGATGAGCTGGCTGCATTAGGACCCAAATTACAGGCTTGGGAAAACTACTTGTTAAGAATCCTGTGAACACATACTGCTGGTTGGACAGACCTTGGGAACTTTAATCTAATTATGATAAAAGCGAATTCCTGAGGGGAACAAGGGTATGGGAGCGGAGTTTGCTGACTTTCTTTGAACAAGGAAAAAGAATTCTGTGATCACTTTATTGACCTAGTTTTTTCTAAAAAAAAAATGAGTCAATACAGAAGTCAATCACAGTCTTCTCCTGGTCAGAGACCCCAGGAGCCAGGGCGCTTTTCAGTTGTCGCTGAAGAATGGTGGCTTATTGAAGGAGAGAAGGGACCAACCACAGCTCTTTCCAACAAACTCGGCAAGAATGGAATGAAAAGAAGGGGCACATTTTCCTAACACGGCTTCATCCTGCTTCCAAAGTTAATTGAACCCAAATGCGTGAGATCATTTGCAAGCGCACATTTCCAAACGATTAGAGAAAAGGTCACCCTCACAGTCCCTTTGGGCTTGGGCGCACGGGCGGCGCTGGTTATCAGAACCATGCACTGGCTAAGAACATGGACTCCGAGTTGGGAAAGGAGAGCCAAGCGAAGCACAAGCTGGAAAGGGCTCAGCCCCTGGCTGCTACCATGGCTTTGGCATTGGAGAGCTACTGATGTCGATCCTAATCAATTCTCACTGATGTATCCAAGGAGATGTCAGATACGTTTAGATGGTTCTTGAATATGAAGCCTGTGCCTCTCTGCTTCCTTTCTTCTTGTAGATTAAAAAAAAAAAAAGTGAGACTGAGAAACAAGTCCCTCCGGCGCTTCCTGGAGTCATACAATTAAATGACACCTAGAAGGACAAGTTTCCGACACAGTTGGCAGTACCCCAGTCCCTCCACAGTATGGTTTGGGGACCCACGCCATCTGGGATGGCTCTCGAAGCAGAGATGACTTGGAGAGGTTATGTGGGGAAGTGATCAGGCCTGGATGAATGAGGCCATGGCTGCTTCAGCACGGAGTGGGGGATGTATTTGCTCTGAGCTCCAGGCTAGGGTCTCTCCGGCTAAGTCCCATCCAGGGTGTGGAGACTCCTGAGCCAGGCACCTCAAGCCCAGTGCAGCCTCAGCAACTCAGGACAAGGGCTTTGTGGCCCCGTTGCCTTTTTTCACCATGCCTTGTGTCATGGGGGACAATGACAGCCCTTCTTCTGTTATTCTTTGTGTGCTCTTCAGGACACTCGACCTCGTGGTTGGTAGTCTCTGGCCTCGAGCTTACAGAACCCCCACTTCCGATAGATCGGAACACGTGCATTTTTACCACCTCTGCAGACTGGTGGTCATCTTTCTGCACCCCCCCCACACACACCGCAATTAGTTTCATTCTGCTAAACATGCCAACCAAATCCAGCCATGACTAACTTCCTGGTCTTGATGGAAGAAGAAAGCCACATTTTCCTGGACCTCAGCTCACCACATTGGCTACTTCCAGCAGCCGGGAATGTACTCGAAAGCTGTCTCAGTCCATTTCCTGCTGCTGTTGTAAAAGACTCCACACTGAGAAATTCCTAAGGAAAGGGAGAGATTTCTCTAACTCCTGGCTCTAGAGGCCGGGAAATCTGAAGGTGTGGCGCCATCATCTAAGTGGTCTCCCTGTGGGGATCCCCATGCTGCATCACAACAGGAGAAACAGAGACATCACCTTGCAGAGGGAAAGTCACAGAAACTGCGCCTGCATGGGGCGCTACTTGAAGGCCCCACTACTTCTGCACCATTATACCTTAGAAGCAAACAGCAGCTCGAGCCCAGCATGAGACAAACCTCACCCAAACCACAAGGAAACCCAACCCTCCTCCTCACCACACCAGAAAGCCTCATTTCTTTTTAAGGAAACATTTCAAGCTGAGTTTATTTGCAAGAAATCAGGGATAGCAAGTAGAATCGCAAAAGACAAATCTGGTAGTGGTTTCACGTGTCTTGGAATCTCTGGCTGGACTCTCCCACCTGCCCCATGATTTGCCAGTGTTTCCTGCACCAGGATCACAATGGCGTTCAGAGATTTATAACGTCTCTCATTGGCTGGTAGAGCAAATCCTGCTCTCTTAGGCTCTTCTAGTCCATCGTTCGTTTTGTTTGCTGTTTTTTTTTTTCAAGTTATCCTTTTATGATTGCTTCTGCATAGGAACCTTAGTACCAATGCTCCTCCATCAAAAGATATTGCTTGTATTCTGATTGGGGTGGCCAAACTTTGAATTCAACTCCGTCTCAGACCTGTCAGCTTCCGACTTCACCACTGCCAACCATTGAACCCTAGGCTATTAGTTTCCGTGGGTTGTTAGAGTAAACTTCATTAACTGGGCAGTTTAAAGCAGGAATTGATTAACTATGGTGCTGAAGGTGAGACGCCCCAAGAGGATCCCAAAGAACATTGCCAATTTCCTTTAGACTTTAGCGTCTGTCTAAGGCCCATCTCACCACTCCACTTTCCCAGTCCGCCCAGGGTCTCTTGGTGCTCTCCCTGTGAACACAGCTGCTGTGTCTTTACTTGGGCTTCTAAGGACCAGGTTTCCTATCCACCCTCATCCCCTCTGAGCTCCTTGTAACTAACTGCAGGCTCAGAGACCTTATTTACAAAATAAGAGCCCTCTGTGAGACTCCACACTGATCTGACTCCCAGAGGCAGGGTAGCTGTGCAAGCCAGGCAAGAGCTGTCAGTCACCTGTGGCAGGGAACTAGGGAGAGCCAGGCTGAGCCTTCTGCCTGCTTCTGCTCCTGCCCATCCTGTCGTGCCGACGGCATGTCTCTCCTCATACTCAGCATCTTGCACAGGAGCTGCCCTTAGTGTCCTCGAAGTTCCCAGTGTTCTAGCCTGTGACACTCCAGTTATTAGATTTCCCTTGAGCATCACTTCTCCCTTTCGGGATGGGGATTGTATCACTGTTCTCATTGGTTAAAAAATATTCTTTGGGGGTCTTTTTCCACAGCACTTTCCAAGTGGTTGGTCATGTCAAGATGAAGCTGAACTTCTCCTTCCCACCCGCCACTGTCACAAACGAATTGAAGTGATGATGAACACAAGCTTCGTTCTTTGTATGAGAAGGGCATGGCCACAGAAATAGCTGCTAGTGTTCTGGATGGAAGGCAGAAGGGTTGTGTGGTCTGAATCAGTGGCAGGAGCGGCAGACAAGGTTTTCCTGGCAAGCAAGCTGTCTTGCCCTACAGCAGAGTACACCTGCTGTTAAGTAACAGGCATTCTTGTTCTGTATAGAGAGTGATCCAAGGATTTCTCAGAAGCCATGATGAAAGGCCAAAGGGAACATTTAGTTCTGTGTCATTGCCTAGGGGCAGACTCGACAAGGTCTGGTCTGAACCTGGGGCTAGGGCCTTGAAGGAGTTAAGGTTTTGGTTCCTGGGAAATTGGCTTTTTCCCTGAAGAGACAGGATTTATGAGTGTGCTCAGTCTCTGGCAGCCTTGAGACATTCTGTGTTCCTCTTATACATCATTGGTTGATTAGCTTCCTACTGACTTTGTCCTGGTTTCCCCTAAAAAACTTCATTTGAGATGCTGTACTTGTTAATCAGTTTGCTTGGCATAGCTATAGCTGTGCGAGACTTCCCAAGGCCCGCTTTTCTGTCTTCTTTAGCTTCTCATCTCCTGGCTTTCTACCCTTTGGGATTCTATCACTGCGGATGACCTGTTGACCCAGGTCAGTTAGAGAACAAAGGTAAACTGGGGAGAGAAAGCACAAGTCTGTTTACAGATGAATTGTGGGTACCAATCTAAGTGTTCTCAATTCGGTTGTCGTCATAAAAGGAAAGAAAGATATTCCTGACTGTCAGATAGAGCTATGCCTCAGTAATGGTGGCCACAAATACCGAGCAGAATCCAAAAGCTTTCCAATCTCTCTAAAGAAGATGATGTCCACTAACATGCCATCAGAAGGTCCCTAAACAGTGAAGATAAGAAGACCAGGTCAAAGCCCCCGAGATTCAGCATCCTGTTACTCCATGTGTTCTGAAGAGACAATGCTCTAAGAAAAACAAGGAGGAATCTGCAGAATATGCTAAGGTTTTGGCCGAGGTAATGAAGGAAGCCAAAGAAAAATGGCAGAAAGGACTAAAAAGGCTGTCCTCATGAGAGCTTCTACTTCTGAGTCCAGTTGAAAATAAGTATTTAAGAGTAACAAGTAAATGATCAGGCCTTGAGTCTCAAGAAAAGAAAATGAAATAAAATGAAGCTTTTAGGCTGCTTAGATGTCTCTAAAGGTTGTTGTGTGACCCTGTTCCTGGTGTGATCTGAACAAATGTGTATTCACTCCATGGGAAACCCACGAGACCAAAGTACAGATACTACCAAAGTCTGCTTGCTGAACCAATGAGTTTATTAGGGTTACATATGGAGTATGGATGAGGGGTTACCTATAGGAGCGGAAATGGCTCAAAGACAGCTGCATCACCAAAGCCCACACCAGCACCATGATGGTTCATGAAAGCCAGAAACCTGAAGTATACTGTACAGTCAGCTCGACAGGTTGGAGAAGGTGTCTGGCATATCAGGTAGTATGAACCTCTTCCATGTAGCCTGGCCGGTCTCTGCGTCTTGTCAGTGACTAGCGAGCTTAGCTTGTCTAAGAGTCTCTCTCTATAATCTTTACAGCTTATGTGCACTGGGAGGAGGAAGACTCCAGTGTATCCCTTCAGTTTCAGAGACTTCCTGAGGATTTTGAGTTGTTGCCTTTCTGGGCTTTAAGGAGTTTTCCTGCAGGATGTATGGCGTCACCTCCTTTTATGGCATCGTGTGTTTTAATAATAATCTTTCCTCCAAGACATATGGTTTTCTCATGGAGAAAATTACTAGGAACAGAGCTGAAGGCCCTGACCCACAAGCCTTATGACCTGAGTTAGATCCCTAAGCCTTATGTGATTGAAGGAGAGAACAAACTCCCAAAGGTTGTCCTCTGACCTTCACGCATGTACCACTGCATGTGTGTGTGTCTCCCAATAAACAGCTACATACGAATTAACTTAAACATCTTTTTTTCTACTGCAGCTATTAAGTTGTTTGTGTGGGGGAATATTACCCTTGCTCAGTGTTTCTCATTCAATTACTTCCAAACTGCAAAAGATATGAAGTTTCATTTAATTGTCAATTTTCTTTTATGGCTGTTGTTTTTAATACTGTAATAAAGGTCTAAAAATGTCTGATTGAAATGGAAATTAAAAATCCATTATGTTTATAGACTGATTTTGTGAAAATCATAAGAACTCAGTATGTTTTGTGAATTTTATTTTTGGAAGTTGTGTGTATCACGTATATTGTATTGTTCATATCTATGTCATTAGTACAAGTACAGACACACACATTTTAGAAAACTCGAAAATAGAATGGAATAAGAATGTGAAAGTTTATCCTACCACTCACAGTATCCCATAAACATCAAAGTAAATTACTTTTTAGACCCTTTATAATTTTTGCAGCAAACAAATTCATATTGAACACAATGTTCTCTTTGTTAATTTTCTTACATTTTCAATTTTCCAAATTGTCTGTGGCTCAGCCATCTCTAGCTTCCCCTGTCTGTTCTCCAAGTTGTTGGCAGCTCTTCCTTTTCAAGATTATGTCCAACTACACCCTGCGTCTGCTTGTTATTCCCTTGGACTCTCTCCATAGCGCTGCTCCTTCGGACCACCCTTCCTCCACTCCTTCTCTGTGGCTTGCTGTGTCCTTGCAGTTCCATCTGGTAGCAGCTTCTCTAGCCCAGGTACATCCAACAAACTGAAGTCAGATTAAAAACAAAAAAGTCACAGTCTCACGGACAATTATTTTAAAATGTAATCTGCTAATTCACAGAATCACCCGAGAATTCATGATATTGCTTCCCCATCGATGATTCTGAGGTGAAGCTATCTACTAAGATCAAACCCTCTTGTGATTTGCTGTGTGGTGCATCACTCGAAATTCTTTCTCTGCCAGGGAGTCTGAGATCGTCTCAGTGCTGATTACTGACACCATCACTGGATGCCTATACTATAAAGGAAAGGACTCTGTTTATGATTCCAAATGATTAATCCTAAGTCTGTTTGCTTAGAAAGTCAAAATACAATTATCAATAAAAATAGTGTTGTGAAAACTCAAAGCCCTTGCGGAGTACAAAGGTTTGGTTCCCAGCACCCACATAGAGACACAATTACCTGTAACTCCAGTTCCATGGGATCTGAGACCCTATTATGTCCTCTTCATGAATGAACATCCATATCCATAGAGAAAACACTCGTATATGGAAAATAAAACTAATTGATTGATTAATTAATAAAATAACATGAAAACAAAAAAAAGAAACTCAAGATCAGCAAAGTAAATGAGATTTTGTTATTTAGTCTCTGTGGCATGGTCATACATGTAAAGTTATTATATTAGATATTTCTATGCAAAAATAATTCTTCAATAATATCATAGTCTACAGGTTAAAGTGAAGTAAATATAATGACAGCCACATTATCTTTCCATGGAAGAGGGCCTGAGGGATTAAAATCATTCTTAGTTTTAAAAGATATCTTATCACAAAAACTTTCAATCACATAGAAAAGTCTATGAAAGAGTATAGTCCTATGGAAACCTCAATAATCTAAAGATCACTCAACTGAAGATTATCACTGCATGACCAGTGTTGTTTCTTCTATAGCCCTATATAATTCTCTCTGGATCCAGGATAATTTGAAGACATTGATCATTATGTATTTGATTTTTTATTTCCAAGTTATGACTTCACTATTTAACCCATACTGACTTATCATTATGGTTACAAAATGATAACCATGGCACAGACAATGTTCTCTAGTAGTGATACAGGCACTGGTATAGACAATGGTCTCTAGCAATGGTACAGACAACGGGAGAAACAATGGTCCATAACCATGGTACAGACAATGGTCCATCACAATGATACTGTACCATTGTTTCTTCATTTCATATCTGAAAAATTTCTAAAAAAAATAGTGTTTTCATTAGTTAAGTACTCAATATTAGAATCACATGGAAAAGATCAAAGAAGCTGGCGTGTTGGATCGTGCCTCCAATCCCAGATGTAAACTAGGCAGGCAGAGGAGGTCACAAGCCAAGGCCATCCTGGATAATCTGTCGATGCTTTGTCCCAAAATAATTCTTTTTAAAAAAGAAAGAAAGGAGGGATGGAGGTATACCTTTTGCCTACTGTACGGCAAAGTTTAGCTTCTGGTATAACCACCAAAATGTATAATAAATGCCAGGATGTATTCTTTCATTTACAAATTCTAGAGATACTAGGATGTACCCACAGATTACTCCAACAGTAATTCACTTCTGCAGAATCATGAATTCAAGAATCATGAGTTCAAGACATTCAGTGTATTTCGCATACCCCTCCCACTTTTCCCCAGATCAAATCGCTCCATCTTCAGGATGACTTCCGTATATTTGTGAAACAAACCCAAGGCCTTTGGAAACCTCTTGATTTCCTGGGGTCAAGGGATGTTCCATCTTACCCAGTTCCTTCTTCAGACCTGGAACCAGCCACCTTCACAGGGAACTCTGGTTCCTACCAGTGGAAAGTGAAGTTTAGATGTCATATCATGGTCTCTCAGGAGGAAGCGGCCATTATATTTGTAACTGATTTTGGCTAATTTGGATGGAAACATTGCTTGATGGGCATTGACTCTGAAACTAAATGGGGCCCACAGTGTGCTCAGGTGTTTGTGTTCGGGGTTCCTCCCCCTGATCCTTTTCTCAAGCTTTGGCACCTGGAGTCATCAGAATATTGACCTTGGTATTTGGCTGATTGCATTTGAAATGTGGAATTGGCACTCGTTTCTTAGCCGGCAGTGCTGTTTTTAGAGGTTGTGGAATATTTGAGACATGGCACTTGGCTAGTGGAAGTGGGTCCCTAAGAGGTGGGACTTGAAGGTTGTACTCACCTCTCTCTCCAGGCTAGCCCTGTGCTTTCTCCAGGGGTGGTGTGACTCGCCTCTCTCTCCAGGCTAGCTCTGTGCTTTCTCCTGGGGTGGTGAAACTTGCCTCTATCTCCAGGCTAGTTCTGTGCTTTCTCCAGGGGTGGTGTGACTCACCTCTATCTCCAGGCTACCTCTGTGCTTTCTCCTGGGGTGGTGAAACTTGCCTCTATCTCCAGGCTAGCTCTGTGCTTTCTCCTGGGGTGGTGTGACCAGTCACCACACATCACCATCTCCAAGCTTTTCTCATCTTGATGGAAACCATGAGCTTATGCCAACTCTTCTTCCCTTACATTGGCATTTATCACAGTGGGAAAAGCAGACAACATAGAAAATTGATTATGAGAAGTGTTTATTTACCTTATGCTAAGATAAATCTGATAGTGTAGTCCTTAGGGAGGTTCTGAGGGAAGAATTTAGAAGAATCTGGAATGGAGCTGTGGGCTAGACAAGCCCTAAAATGCCATCAATTGGTTTAATGGGTGTTCTGAAACAAAATGTTGATAGAAACGTAGACAGTAAACATGGTGCCATTGAGGTTTCAGAGGGAACAAGGGGCTTTGGAAACTGGTTCATTCTCTCAAAGAAATCTGGCCACATTTTCTCAAATTCTTAAAATTAGGATGAAGCTGAGTTCAAAAGTAGTAGGATAATTTATTCATTTATTTTAAGACAAAGTAGCATCCAGGGTGTAGCATCATTGTGACTAAGTGTGTTTATCTGGGTTTATAGTGAGAACTCAAGGAGGGGATCAGTAAAAGGGTGTGAAAAGCAAGCAGTTTGGGAGTCAGGTCATTTAAAGCCCGGACAAAAGCAGTGCAAATAAAGAGGTGGAAACCTTTAAAGCACTGATCACTCTGAGAGACAACAGGCTTTGTTGGCCACGATAGGAAGGTGAGAATTCACACACCATGGTATTAAACTGAAAACTCATTTGGTAGACTTTCATCCAGAAAGCGGAGTGAGTCTACAGGGTTGGCACCCTCAAACGGGGTCACCCAGAGAGGTGTTTCCCACTGTTCAGCCACACGGGCACCTGGAGCCTATGGCAGCTGCAGTCCAGGGGAGCAAGCTACATCTCAAGCTCATAGCAGAACTTGGGATCATCTAAATGCTGTCAGGTTTTTGTGTGTACAGAATGAATGAATGTGTTACAGAGTCTAAAGGTAGCATGCAGTAGGGTTGGTGTCCTTCATGGACGTCCTATACAAGCTGTGTATAAAGCTACAATGGTTACACTTACGATGCAGTGGACACAGGGTGTCGCCGTGCAACACTGACTAGCCTTGAGTTTGCTATGTGGACTAGACTCTCCTTGAATTCACAGAAACCTGCCTGTCTTTGCCTTCTTCATGTTGGGATTAAAAGCATGAACCCGCATGCTAGTGGCTATGTTGAGATTTGTCTTGTTTTGAAAGAGCCTTTCTTTGCTGTGCCCCCATTCCTCCTTTTTGGGGTGGGGATGCCTACTCAGTATCATTGGGTACTGAGATGGTGTAATGTGTGTTTGCATCATCTGAGGCTCACAACTAAGAGTTTGCCTTGAGTCTCAGGAGAGACTTTGAACTGTGGAGCAGTGCTGGGTATGTTAAGACTACCGGGGCTCTCAACATTGGAGTGAATATGTTTTTTATAGTGAGATGGCCATGTTTATGGAGGCTAGGAGTAGAATGTTATGGCTCAGCTGTGAAATGTCCCCTTGAGGCTCATGTGTTTGAACACTTGGTCACAGATGGTGATGCTGTTCAAGGAAGTTATGGAGCCTTCGGGACACGGAGCATGTAGCTTGCTTGACAGAGGAAGGTTGCTAGCAATGGGCTTTTGACAATCACACCTGCTTCAGGCTAGGGCTAATTTTCTCTTCTTGTCTAATGAGATGTAGCCAGCCGCTTTGCTCTTCCATTAATAGACCGATAACCCCTCAAACTTCGAGCCACAATAAATCCTTCTTCCTGTTTCTCTCCTCAAATATTTTGTTACAGTGGTAAGAAAAGTAACTAACCCGGGGCCTATGGTGAACTGGAGAGAGTGAGGGCCTGAATGCCCCTGGTCTACTATGCAGAGTGCAGAAACAAACACTTCCCATTCCAGACACTTGCAGGGTTTTCTGAGAGTGGCCACGGAGATGTCCGTGTGGGCCACATGGAACTCTAAGCTCACGAATAAGGTGCCACAGAGTTGCAACTCTTTCAAGATTTTGTGGCGCTCTGGGGCAGGGCGAGTAGTTAGTCACATTTACAGTACTTGAGCCTTGGCTTGATGGTCATCCCCCAAGGCTCGAGTCCTGGAACGCTGACTAATGTCTTCAAGGGACTAAAGAAAGGGCTGGAGAACAGAGACACACAAGCAGGGGAGCTGGGATCAGGTGGGGTGTGCTCCCTCTGATGGAGGGCACCTTACTAATGTCAGAGACCTAGAACATCAGTGTGTTTATTAGGTACAGCCCAGGGGAAGAGGTTTGCCACTTTGGGTAGGCACTCTCTTTAGGTGAGCATCTCAGGCTGTAATCATCTGAGGGGAAGAAGCTGCAGTTGCTAGTCTTTGCACATACTGGTCACTCACTTGGACCTGGACTCACGAGGAAACCTTTGCTGCCCCTCTTGAGCCTCCCGAGCAAGGCTTTGCTTTCTCCATGGAACTGAGGCATTGGGTGCTCTGTGTTGTGTATCTGTGTTAACAACGCACATCCCTTGGGACGTCACTCTCTCAGGGCTCTCTCTGCTCCCCATGCAAGCTTTGTAGTGGAGGTACCTGCACAGCTCACATGTGTAGCTAGCACCTTTTCAGTGGTGTTTTGGGGAAAAAAAATCTTTTCCCTGTGGTCATAAAGTTTGATACATGTACATGTTTTTTAGAATATTTTTAATTACGTTTCTTAAGTAAATGGTATCACTACATTTCTTTTTAGTTTAATGATTTAGTCTAATAATTTTGGTGCAATGCTGCCTGCTGTATTATTTCTTTATCTTTTCAGTTGTCCAGCTTTTATCCTTTGTGTGTTACTGACCATGGCAGCTCTATATCCCTTCCCCCCAATTTTTAGACTTACCTTTATCATGAAGTTTATTCTTCTTGCTCCCCACCTCTTTTTTCTATCACTCTATCTGTCTTTACCTCTCTTTATTCTCTCTTAAAACTTAGAACATAAAGCTCATAATAAAACATTTTCACTGCCTAATTTTTTAACTTTCTGATTTTCCCATGCCTTTTGAAATTAAAATTTAGTCATTTTTTTCATCAAATATAAGATGTTTTGTTTCAAAACAAACATTTAAATTACCAATATTTATTATTTTGAATGGCATAGTTTTATTCTGTTAGTAATAAACCTTCAGCTTTCTGTGATCTCTTTTGCTATTTTGCTAAGTTTTTCCCATTTTCTTTGCTAAATTGTTCCAATCGCTATTTTGTTGCATCTGTGCGGGAGGAGGGTGTGCGTTACAGTACGCATGCACGTGCATGTTGGAGGACAACTTTGAATAGTTGGTGTTCTCCTTCCGCCTTTGCATGGGATCCAGGAGTCAACCTCAAGCCTTCAGACCAGCGCACCAATCCCTTTCCCAACCTCAAGCCTTCAGACCAGCGCACCAAACCCTTTCCCTGATAAGCCATCTGTGCCTGGAACTTTCGTCTTTACGAACAGAGTGTTTTCTAAATAAACTTCCGAAAATTGCTGCTGAGAGAAAACGGCAATGGACACTCTAGGAAAATAATACACATCACATTCTATGTTCCAACAAGACAGGGAAAGTTGCAGAATGTGTTGAGAACACGTGTAAATGTAAAAATGCCTGCTTCCTGAGACCCAGACCAACAAGCAACCTTTTAACTGGTCTTTTTAAAATCTATCTAGTGACCCTGCTGTGGAGTAGGAGCCCCGAAACTCTGTGTTGGGGAATGCATACCAAATGAATGGTGGCACAGTATGTGTCCCTCATCGGGACACTGGTTACCATTCCCTACTGTCAGAGTGTCTTCAACAAAATTTCCCCAGTCTTCCTCCTCTGAGCTGGTCTCTCCTTTCATCTGCTCCATCTGATCACTGGGATTTACCGCTGCTCATGACCTGGTGTCATGGTGTAACTCTAGTTCCATGGTACTTTGCCAGCTGAGACGTTTTACTAGCAGATTATTAAGTTGAGCTATTGGATGAGAAATGGATCCTGACAACTCTAGCTTGGATTCGTATACACATTCAGGTCTGCGTGGGTAGGAAAGGGATCACTAATGGGTAAGGGAGAGGCACACAGGATCTGAAATTCACATGAAGATGTGCCGAACATGACCAGTGAAGACATGGAAATGGACGTTTAAGGGAGAGACATGATCGCATTAATCTGGCACATTTATTCCAATGAGTTCAAAGGACTTCAAAGGCTCCATGACAAAAGTATTTTATTAGAGCCAAAGAATAGCACATGGCGTTTTGAAACAACCATTGATGGTTTGATGGTTTACTAGTTTTCAAAGAAATAGAAGACAATAAAACTTGTGAAATGAAACCCCTTAAGGACAACTTTGTGGAGGGCGGGACTCCAGGCTCAGTGCTGCTCTTTGCATTCATTCGGCATCTCTGCCTCCCTGACTCCCTGCCTTGGTCACTGCAGCTTTGTGGACCGAGAGCAAAGAAGTCGATAGTCATCTGATGATGTTCATGCCCTGTGGCCTCAGGAATTCTCCAGACATGTGCATGCGTTTTGTGATGTTGCTTGAATGAACAAATGTCACAGTGAACACTCCCACGCATGCACCTCTAGGTGGGCTCTTGAAAATGCCGGTTTGCCCTTATTAGATGGTTGTAAAATAATGTAACTAGGTGTTTATCAGTAATTTTAAATAAGGGTGCTAGACTGGTTAAAAATATAAAACCATCAAGTATAATTTACGGCAATAGTTCTTTCATGAAATTGTGTTTTATATTGTTTTAAAATATCTAAGAATATGTGTGCATAACTTTGCTTTGAATAGCATAGGCTTCATGCCCCTTGGAAATTTCGTGTGTGTGTGTGTGTGTAAATTTGCACACAATGTTGTGTTCAATTCTAAGCTTAGAAGCACGTGAGTTGGGCTTTCATCTCTGAATATGCAGCTAAGTTTTCAGAAGTTAAGCACTGAGGGCAGCTGCAGGAAATCCAGCTGCCCTAATTCTCACCATGAGATATTATCGACACCCTCCAAACCATTATGACAATTAAAACATACCTCCTTACCAACAGCTTCCAATGTTACATCTAGGGGGTGGAACCACCTCTCCTGAACAACAGTGGTGGAGTGGAAAGACATTAGGAATCTGATCAAAGACTAGTAGCAAAATCGCTGCCAGGATACATGTACAGGGAGCAGGACTGAGAAGAGTAGGGACCCTTTCTTCTGTGTGGAGAAGGAGCCTTCTTCTTTGGAATTTCTTAGATGATTGTGGTGCAGGCCACAGGTAAACATCGGCCACACAGGAAAGTTCCCAAAGCTACATTCAACACTTCCCCACCCCTTCCAGGACTCAGAGGATTCTCTGTCTCAAGCAGGATGCAGATATATATAGAGAAAAGATCTGGGGCATTCTTAACTTGCAGGAAGCGGCCTTTTAATTTCCTTGTTAAATTCATATGCCAAGACAGATGCATTTCTTATCAGAAGGCTTTGCCTAGCTCAGTTGCCTGCAAACTGGAAGCGTCACCTCAGTTCTGCCCCCTCCCCTTTGATAACACAGCTCCCATTTGAACTGATATCTACAAATGGAGAAAAAGTGGAATTGAGTCTTTGAAGGACCCCATTTCTGATATGTCCCTTTAAAGGTCATTTCTCCCTGGTATATTTAACTGTGGCATCAATAGGCTGGTGGTAGGAGAAAAAGAGCCATGGAAGACTTGCTGAAGTGTCTGTCATTCGTGGTGTTTTCTTTATAGGTTTATTAGCACAGACAGGAAGTTGACACTGTCCTGTACCGTACACTTCCCCTTTCTTGCAGGTGCGTCACAGCCCAGAAAGCTAACCTACTGATCCCAGGGAAGATATTTTTTAGTTGGAGCAATTTTATCCCTGAACAAGATAACTCTCGCAGGTATCTAAGCATTTAGACATAATGACTCAGATTATAACTCTGCATGCAGCTTTTGATGCCTGTGAGTTCTGGATCCCATTCTGCCTCAGGTCACAGTGATGAGCAGCCTGTCCCCAGTACTGGTCCTGTGCCTGGCATAATGAAGGCCTGCTGAATTAAGGGCTAGATGAATGAATGATTCCAGGAGGCGATATGAATGCAAAATCTCTGTTAATTTATTCGGCAGTTTCAACACATCTTCTTATCCAGATCCCCGCCCTTTGCCGTATCTCTGTAGGAAGCTCCAGTGAGACCAGGGCACAACGCCCTCAAGCCAAGAGGAACCTGGAAGCAAGCCTGCAACACAAATGATGGAATCTTGTTTTCTCTTTACAGTTGATCTTGGTGCACACTATTCAATTGCTCCATCTGTGTTTTCCTCCCACACATCTGTGCCCACCCATAATTACGGAATTAAAATACTGAGGCATGTAGACACCATTTTCTATCCTTCTACCTGAGAGGCCTCTGGTCTATTAAAAAAACAGTATAATTTCAAACATTCCCTAAACCATGAAGTCCAGCTATTTACTGAGCGTCTAGTACACGCTGGACACAAGCCTATATGTTGAGGACATGGATATGAATAGGACTTAGCTTCTAAAAACTGGCAACTTATTGAAAATACCAACAACATATAAAATGTACTATAATCTCAGAACAGAAGTTAGGCACATTAAGAATTCCTGGCAAACGGCCATCTTGGTCCTGTGTACTGCTGTAATAAAATGCCCAAGACTGTATAATGTATAAAGAGCAGGAACCTATTTTTCACAGTTCTGGGGACTGGAAAGCCCAAGGTTAGGGGTGCTAGAATGTGATGCCCAGTGATGAACTTACTGCCTCCTCATATTGGGCAGACACTAGGTGGCAAAATGAGCTTTTCCCTCAGGCTGTATTTGAAGTGCACTCTCTAAGTACCACAAAGAAAGAGCCCACAAGAGCTGACCACCTCCCAGAGAACCCATCCCTTGATATAACCACACAGACAACCTTGACTTCTGGAGAGAGCACACTAAAACGGCAGAGGGAACACCAGTCCCCTTGGCCCCAGAACTCGCATACACAGGAGACAGTGGCCCTGAGTTTGTGATTCAGAACGGTCAATGATGATGATGCTGGCTAGAGAAATCAATGGCAGGTGAAGTTGTATGCCAATCTTTGTATTTTTGTATTCAGTGAGCACTGAAGGAGATACCTTGGTTCAGAAAATCCTCGTCCACTCACAAAAGCAACCCTCACCAGGTGCCTTGCAACCCTGTAGTTTGGGCTTGTCTTTGTTGTGGCCCCTTCTGGTCTGGATGGTAGAGCCCTTACCCAAAAGCTTTAATTCTACATACACTCTTGGTGAAAACATGAAGTTATTATCAATCAATGTCTCTCAGATTCTTTGTTTTCTTTTAATACCCCCAGCAAACATTAACTGCATTTTGGCTATGCATCCTAATTAGGGCTGGATCTCACTATGTAGCCCAGGCTGCCCTTAAATGCGAGAACCTTGTCCTTCTGTTTTCATTGCTGTGATTTCAGGCATGCGGCCCCAACAAACTGGACCATTGGCAATCTCAGTGTTGGCTGCTCATTTACAACCCATTTAGTTTTTTTCTAACTATATTCTTTAAAAAGCTTATAATTTCTATGCTTGTGGGATGGCTCTTCAGTGGGCTTCAAATTGAGAATATGTGAGCTCAGCCCCTAGCTTCCCAGTTTCATGAGAAGGGAAATACCAGTAAGATGTTGAAAATTCTCTCTGAATTCTTTTTCTTTCTTCACTTTTAGATTTTCCCTCTCCCATTTTGGTAATAGAATTACCCTACTTGGTGGCTCTTAGATCCACCCTCTTTCCTGGTGCAGGCAGAGCCAGTGGGAGTCAAAGCTGAGCTTTAGAGTGCTAACATTGTAACTCAGGCTAAGATCGCTGCTTATAGGGTCACTGTCATTGCTACTACACACAAGCAAACAACTAGCATCAACATCCTGAACTCTAAGTGAACAAGAGAAACTTGAAGAAGTTGCCAAACAACTGCTCCTTCTCTGGTCTTCTCGACCCATGGCTTACTCTTGTGAAATGTTCCAGCTAAATTACTATTTATGCATGTAAGCACACTGCTAAATAAGAAGATCTTTTTTATGTTTTTGGTAAACCACTTAGACGTGCACTTGGCTGAGTGATCTCTCAAGGTTTGACTGTTGTCTTATGAGACACGGTTTGTGCTTGACTATCATGTTACTGCTCTTAACAGCATCCCGTGTGCTGTGGCTGTAGATATTGTAGATCCTGAGCTTGCAGTCCCGTTTCCCTGCTTGATCTGGCTTGCATCCACCAGTCTCACACAGGAGCTGAGAGGGTCTCCTGAGGCAAGGTTACCTGTTGCCAGTTGAGCATGGCTGCCACCCAATTTCAGGGCTTGCACATGAGGTAGATACTTCATGTTCGGGAGTCTCCTCTTCCATAGTGGCCTAGGTGAAGGATGCTCATGGAGACACTCTCAGGGGATGTGGAAGGTGGGGAAGGACAGCAATTATTTCTGAAACACTCTAGAGAATTGCCCACACTTCTGTTCCAGACTGAAATCACTGAGTTTTCTTAGCTATCTGGCCCACCGCAACAAATGGTCACAGAGGACGTGGCTTAGACAACACTTATTCCCCTGGTGTGGGAGATGTGGAAGCCCCCGGTCAGTTGTTTACAGGTCTTTAAAAGGATTTACTTTGCTTTTGATTATGTGTATGCATGGGGGTGGGAGCACACATGGGAGTGTCTATGCACATGGAGATCTGAGGCTGCTGGATCTTATGTGCTGCTTGACCTGAGTGCTGGGAACTGAGCTCAGGTCCTCTGTAAGAACAGTGCATGCTCTTAGCAAGCAAGTCTGTGCTTGCAGATTTCATTGCAGGCATGTTTGGGTCTGCAGATGGCTGCCTCCTTTCTGTATCCTCACGTGGGAGGGAGAACACACAGGTGTGTTTTCCTGTACCCCATCAGGGTGCAGTACATGATCTTGGTGTAACTTACCATTAGGCTGGAGTTCCCCAAATATCTCAAATAACAAATAAACTTATGGGGAAAATGCTCAACATTACCAGTCACTAAGGAAAATGTTCATTGAAATAACAAGGCACTCCCTTCTAATCCAACTAGATAGCTTTTTATCTAAAATACAAATCGTAAATGCTGTCAGTGGGAATGGCAGACTCTGACATTTGTCTTGGGGGGGTGTAGACCAGTGTAGCTATTAAGGATGCTGTATGAACTTCCTTAAAAATCAGAAATAAGATGACCGTGCAATTCCAGAAACCCACCTACCAATCCAGAAGGAAATGAAGTCAGTCTGCAGAAGGAGTATCTGCAGTTACAAGTTGATTGAACATTTGCAGTACCCAAGATACGAAAACAAGATTAATTCCTTGTCAACAGATGAATGGACAAAGGAAATTTGCTTGTGAAAATCACTCAGCCATTAAATCGTATCCTTTGCAGTAAAATATAGGAAATGGGGGGGGGTGTTATACTTAGTAAAATAATTCAACTATGAAAAGATGAATGCAAGTTTTCCCTTATACATGGATGCTAATGCTGAGCCTGGAGAAGGTGCTGAGAATGAGGGGTGGGTAAAGGATGGCCAATAGGAGGGAAAACTCAGTACAAAAGAGTACTCATGATTGACAGCAGCTAATTAAATATTAAATAATTTCAGGGGTTTCCTTGTATTTCCAGAATTTTCCAAATGCCTGGGGTGTTATATAGTCTAATGCCCATACCACTACATATTACACCCATATATTGAAAAGCCTCCCTGAACTCTCTAAGCATGCAAAGCTGTTATGCCTCCATTAGATACAATAAAGCAAAAAAATTATGAATTAGTATTGTTAGTTAATCACACTCTCGATGAGTGCTGACAATAAATACCTTTTAAGTGATTTGATCTGTTGGACTGAAAGAAAAGTGAAGCGCCAATAGAATAAATTTCATCTTCATATTTCCTGGCATTTATTTAAATTCTTACCTGACATTTGGGAAGTCAGGCTTTTAAGGAGCCTCTCAGCACGGCAGCTTTTTGATAAACCCATCTTGCTTCTCCTCCTGTCTGGGGTCACATCTCATCTTAAGAAACTCTGCTAGGAAAGAAACCAAGCCGGTCTAGGGGCTCTTTGATTTCAAGCAATAGTGTTAAGTCTTTCTAGTACAGCGTCTGTGAGATGTGCTGCTTGGGATGTTGTGTGTGTGTGTGTGTGTGTGTGCGCACGCGCACACACACTCACATGCCCAGTGCTGTCTGCCTCCCCACCTGGCTCCTTTCACTCCTTTGTCTTCTCAGGTCATCCATGTTATTACAAATAACAAGATTCCCTTTCTTTTTAGTGGCTGACTAGTTCCCTAGTGGATCTGTGTGCTGCGTTCTTTCTATTCATTTATCCTGCGAGGGATTCTCAGACTGGGAAGATGACTTGCAGGTCAGAGGATACTCAGGTGTAGTGAGGTATAAGGAATACGTTTGAAAAGCTCTATTGAACAGCAACGTGACTGGACTTAACTATGATATGATGCATTACTGAGAATTCTTTAAAGAAAGTGGCCGACCTTGCCATGAAGACGATAAGGAAGGAAGGTGGAGTATCTGTTGACTGACAAGATCAAACTGTCCCAACACCTATGCATTCTTCTAAACATCATATTTCACATGATAAAAACACAATATTACCTTTCAATTTAACATTTTTTCGGGGGGGGGTGGGTTGGAAGGAAGAAAGGGAAGGGGAAAGTGATATAGATATAATTGCATTTTAATTAATACGTGTATATAAGTTTTATTTATTTACTTATTTATTTATTTATTTATTTATTTTAGATTTTCGAGACAGGGTTTCTCTGTAGTTTTTGGTGCCTGTCCTGGAACTAGCTCTTGTAGACCAGGCTGGCCTCGAACTCACAAAGATCCTCCTGCCTCTGCCTCCAAAGTGCTGGGATTAAAGGTGTGCGCCACCACCGCCCGGCATGTATATAAGTTTTAAAGGCAAGATCTAACAGGAGAAGGACTACCTCACTGCTTCCAAGTGTGGTGTGCTAGCCAGTCCTCACTGGCGGGATAGAGTCTGCGAGCCCACCCATCTTCTGCCAGAGCTAAGTTCTAGGTTATGCTGGTTCCTAGGTGGACACTTCCGATGGAGTTACTTGGGACTCCATAGGCATGGCTTTATTGAATTCAATGACTCTAAAAAATAGTGAGCAACTGCTCAGCCTGCGACAAAACCCAAAGGATCCGGCTCGTCTTCATAACATGGACGTGCCTCTGAAACAAAACCAAATTAAATGAAGGAAAGCAAATGGGAACAGGACGGAGCAGGTGTGCGGGGACATGAAAAATGGCTCCTCCAGGCTGCTCATATTAGATATCCTGGCTCTGTAATTGTATCGGTATCTGCACACCAGGACCACCTGGCAGGCTGGTGCGCATGTCTGAGGGCTGGCAGGCTGGTGCGCATGTCTGAGGGCTGGCTGGAGGAAGGAAAAGGATGCCGCTGAGAACAATTCACAGGCCTATCCCTGCTCCATCTCAGCAGGAATGGACACATCTAAAAACACTTTGGAAAAAGAAAAAAAAATGCTGTGGACGTGCCCTTGTACGACAGGTTTTGACATTCACAACCTGATTCCAGGGAAACAGAGAAGCAAGTGAAAGTTTAGGTAAACAGACTGGTACCATCGTGTAATCGCGGGTTTTGGGATGAGGGGGGGGGAGCCTGGTCTCTGGCAGCATCTGCCACAGGCTCAGTCATCTGTTCCCACAATGCCAATCAAAGAGATAAGGAGTGAAGGAATGGTCAAAAGCAGACAGAAATGTATTCGATGGAGTCACGAGGAAAAGAAAAATAGAAGAGGTGCTCGGTGACCCCAAGTTTGTCTTTGGGATGCTGACATAGGCTTAGTTCACCCTGAGAACTCTTCAGCTAAGCATCTCTAAGCAAGCCTAGTGTAGGTGTGGTCCTGCTTATTTATGTTCCATCATCGTCTCAGTTCCAGCTTACAAGAAGGGGTATAAGTTGTCGGTCTGTCATCTCTGCCATGACCTCAGGGAATCTGGTTCCTACAGTTTGTACTTCTATTGCAGGGTGCAGCCTTGACATCATGAAAAATTGTCCTCCTGGGGAGGAGTGTCACTCATCTGAGGATTTGCTTTTCCTGGGAATCATGGAGGCTGCAGGTTTGGGACAATGCCTTATCTCTCTCATCTTCAGCTTTAGGCAGACAGTCTGGCAGGAGTCTGAGCAAAGAACAAGTGCACAGAGAAAGCAGAAGTGCAGGGCTTTCAGCCTGCTCGCCATCAGCTTCTGGACCCAAGAGAAGAGTCAACGCTTTTCAGAGAAAGTAGCTTCTAAGCCTCTTGTCTGTAGCATTCTTCTCGTCTGTTTTGTTTTCGTTTTGATGAACAAGGTCTCACTCCAGCCCAAGTTATTGTGAACCTCTGTGTGCTCAGGCTGGCCTGGGGCTTAACTTGATCTCCTTGCCTCAGGCTCCTCCGTGCTGAGGTGACAGATGCTGAGATATCATGCCCAATTCACTAGCATTTGTGGTGTGTGTGTGTGTGTGTGTGCGCACCTGTGCAAGGAGAGAGGCTAATACTGTGTTTATTTATGATTTGTGGATTCTACAGACTTTATTCTACTTTAAAAAGTTTTGCTTTCTAAATTTTTCCTCAACAATGAGCATGTAAAACTACTAAAGATTAAATAACAAAAGAATGAAGTATAACTTCTTGTAAGGGAAGGACCTTTTGACATGCTAACAGTATCCCTCACCTTGACTGAGGATTCTTGTGAGCCTAACTGTAGAGTCCCGATCTAGAAATACTTTTCCAACACTGGACTGTATTTGTATTTGTAAATTCTTGGGCTGAGATGCAGCCTGATGGTACATCACTTGCTTAGCACCCATGAAGCCTGGGCTCTATATCAGCAATACTGTGAGAATTCCGAAAGAAGACTCCTTCCCAAGTCCATCACTGGGGATGCCGCTGGGGTTTCTGTTTCCTATTTGGGACTCCAGTTTCAGTTGCTCAGAGAAGAGGCATCATTGTGCTGTGGTCTGTACTCACTAGATTCTGCAGCAGTATCCACCGTCCCCAAGTGAGTGGGCCCCACTGCACTCTCGTGGAGAGCAGGTGCCTAAGAGCTCGCCATTCTCCAGGCTTCGGTTTCTGCCCTGCCTGCTATTGTGTTTCTTCCAAGTACTCCCAGACCCTACACTGGAAACGATCCTTTATAGGCCAGTACTTCTGTTTGTGACAGGTGAACTTCCACTGATCTCCATGGGATTCTGCCCTGTAAGCCCAGCTATTGCATCCTTTTGCAAAAACAAACAAATAAATAAAAATAAAAGCGATGATTTCATTAACCGAAAAGTATCACGGCCTTCTGACATGCTAATGACCACTGGCTTTGGAAGGTGTTCGTCTCAAGCTCCAGTGCAGATGGTGTATTCATGTCTCCTGAGAGTCAGTGTTAGTCTGTTGCCCCCTTTGTCTTTCCCTGATCCAGATATCAGTTCCCAACTGGCCTTGCGCTTTAATGATAAGTTAGAATGTACACATTTGAAATAACTACCCGTTCAGTATTTCCCCCTCCAACTTCATGACCAAGCTCGTTTGCACAAGATAGGGTGTTTGATCTTAAAAATAATAGAGTGTCTTCCACGGCACACAGACAGCAGACTGAATGGCTTTTGACATCTGTCTGAGGGCCTTTCTATTTGAGGGAGAACTTGGCTTTCATTACAGCATGTGCTGGTCTTTATTTCCGACTCCTGCTCCCATTAGGAACAAACAATTCAGGCCAATTCCTCCTTCTCTCTTGAAGGAAACGCAAAAGAGAAAAGAAGATATGTAAATACAGACCTTTAAACAAATCTTGGGTGCATGGTGGGTGCTTTGATTGTCCCCACAATTCAAGTGGGACCTCCGTCCTTTGTTTGCTAAGCACCTCTTTTTCCAAAGTCAGCCAGGCAGTTAAAATTCTTTCTATATAAAAAAAAGAAAAAAAATGAGGAGGATTTTCTCTCTTTATGCTTGGAAAATGGTTAGTGGGGCTGGGGGTTTCGGCTTCTTCCAAAGTAGTACAGAAAGAAGGGTTCCCAATGGTCCTGGAACAAAGGACAGAAGAGTCAAGGGGAACAATAGGAACCTAGTACCTTATCTTAACACTTAGGAAAATGAGGAACAGAGGTGCCCAAGAGGCAGTCCTCCAGGAGCATTTCCTACCATGCAGTTTACATACCTCCACCAGTGTGCAGGGTAGCTGAATACGAATACTACTCACGGCCTAGGCTAGTGGAATTCCCCTCCATGATGACAAACTGAATCTTATTGTGCGTAGGTGCAGTGAGGCTGAGGGGGGAGGGTGGCCTTCTGGAAAGAACCCTTCTCTAAACCAGACAGAAACCTAAGCTTGTTTCCCAGTCCCAAGAGACTGACTGTTGGGTCTCAGCCATGGGAAAGCTCTCACTCAGCCTCAGTTAGTCATCTGGAAAATGGGGATGGCCAATGATAAGTTTGGATCTTATATGTGTCCTAAATGCCTTTGATGCTATTGTAAGATGGTGAGCCCCTAAGAATTGGAGACAAGGGCCAGGAAGATGGTTCCATGGGTGAAAGAGTTTGCTGTGCAAGCCTGGGGAACTGAGTTCAGATCCCTGGAAACTCACAGAAAAAAGACAGATGTGGTAGCATGTACCTGTGGCCCAAGGACGCCTACCATGAAGTGGGAAGTAGAGCCTGAAGAACGACCGGGGAGTGTGCGGGTCAGCTAGCCTGGAGTATGAAGCAAAGCAGGGACAGCAAGAGACCTGCGTTAGGCAAAAGGTGAGAACTGACTTTCAACGTTGTCCTCTGACCTCTGTATCCATGACATGGCATGTCGGGGTTGGGGGGAGGGAAGAGGGGGTAGTAGGAAAGAGAGAGAGAGAGAGAGAGAGAGAGAGAGAGAGAGAGAGAGAGAGAGAGAGAATAAAATAAAGCAGAAAAGAATAAGAGGTAGAGCCAGGTGGGAGACCTTAAGCCATTGGGACATTACCTTAAAGTGGATTTTGGAACCCCCTCTCCTGCCTTCTGGTCATAGAGCAATGGTCTCATTCCACCACATGTTGTGAGCCACCCCAGACCTGGAAACATTGGAGGTAACTCATTACACAGACTGGGATCACTGCGATTTCGAGTCACAATAAACCTTTTGTCTTCCTAACTGGATTATCTCAGGTATTTGCTACAGTCCTGAAAAGCTGACTACCACAGTTAGCACTCTGCCTAGAGATGCGGTGAGGGCCAGAACAGACATAAACATAAAATTTGGGATCTGAGATGGCTCAATAAACAGCAGTTGCTACCATTGTCTCCAAGTCTAAGATGAACGCTCTTCTGGAGGGGACAGGTGAGAAGCATTGGTGAGCACAACCCTAGAATTCTGACAGCCGAGCTGCTGCACTGTCTCTGGGTTAGCTGTGATACACTGCTCAGTTGAAGGTATGTTATGGGGAGGAATTTACTCCACCTTCCCTCGCAGAAGCAGGAGTAAGGAGAAGGAAAACAGAGCCTTGGAATGGAGAAACTTAGACACAGCTATTTGTTTCGTTAGCCTGGAATCTAGCTGCTAGGAAATCTCACCTGTAAAATAGGAGACTCCCCTCCGCCCCAGTTCATAAACAAACCTCAACATGCCAAGGAGTCAATCTGGAACCTTACAGAAGTCTGGCTGCTTCCTTAAACCTGCCCCGCGTGTGTGTACAGAAGCCTGCCCTCTGCGGCTTCAACAGTCCGCTGAGATGCTCACATTTGGTTAGTAATTTTTGTGGGGCATCTTGAACAAACAATACCAGATTTTCTTTTGTTAAGTGCTAGGTCTGGGTAAACATGCATTCCCGGCCATGTCCCCTCTTGGTATTTGTCTTACCTGCCGTCTTAGGTTTTCTGTTGCTGTAACAATGTGTATGAGTCTGAGCACTTTAAAACGAGAAGAAACTCATTTAACTCATAGTTTGGGAGGCTAGAAGTTCAAGATCTGAAAATCCCAAAAATGTGGTCCTATATCACAACATAAGGGAAAAATCCTGCAAGTGAAATCACATGGTGAAAACCAAGAAACAGAAGTCCCAGAAGGGGGCAGGGTCTCTGTTTTGTAGTAGTAGCCCATGCTCTCGGGACGAGTCCACTCCTACTGAAGCTGACTCAGTCTATGAGACCATTGACATTTCCACAGGCAGAGCCCTCAGGGGCATGCCCAAGTTCTACCACTTGCTTCATGAACAAATATTCAGCTCAAGAACACTTAGGAGACACAGAGAATCACGTCCAGAAGGCAGCATCTAGCTGTTTCCCTTCTCGGAGTCTGAATATTAGGGGAATAAGGCAGATAGAACTGTCTTCCCTTGATCAGGGGGCTTGCCACGCTGTCTAGGTTTCCACCCAGACTTCAAGGTCATTCAAGTAGCCGGTTCCTAATGGGCGACACTATGGCAGTCTGCTTCTGACTACCTCTGTCCTATGGCTAGAGGAAAGACACACACACACATCTCATCTTATTCAAACATGTTCAGTTAAAATATCGTCTGCTCTGCCAGTGACAATGGATGCAAAACAAAGAGATGCCGGTGATTGTCCCAGAGACCTTTAGAATCTACCTGGGGGGTAAGGGCATAAGGGCAACATCTTGTCTTTTGGGTCAGTCACTCTTCGCCATCTTAAATCACGCAAGTTCAGGGGCCTGTGGCGGCCAAAGGCTTCTGATCCCCTTCAGTTGGAGTCACCAGCAGTTGATTGTGAGTCACCCCGTTAAAGGTACCGCGAACCCCACCCTGTAAGAGTTCTTAACCAATGAGCCTGCCCCTAAAGTTAATATTAAAATATATTAATAAAGTTCATAAGGCAAATATAAAGAAAATGTCAATGAACTTTTAAGTTATTTTGGTGAGTCTGTTGTGTGAAGGAAATTCCTGAAGAGAAGCTATGTCTGTAGAGACTGCTGGTTAAAATCTCAATACTGTGGAGCAATCGCAGGTCCAGAGGCTAATGACATTACCTTGGGCTAGTTCTAGCCTTCCAGAACAGTCATTCCTTGACCACCCCTGTCTCTAAACTAACATCTTGCTAGTAATAGATAAAAATCTTCTGGAATCTATTAGTTTAATAGACAACTAGGTTCTCTGACCCAAAAGTGAAGATAGCCATCAGGTAGCATGGGCATATAGAAAAGCTTCCCTATTCCCTTTAACTGCCTATCCTGTGCACCTGTTGAGAAAAATCTTAAGATGAGCCTCTCCACCGACACAAAATAACTCCAATTAAATCAGATTAGACCAAATAAAAAATACCCACGTTTAATAAATGTCACAATCCCTGGTGGCTGGTAGAGCAAGGCGAGGAGAGAGAGAGACAGAGGCGGAGAAACATGCAAAACCCAAAACCATGTATTCCTTTTTCAGGTGAGAGCCTAAAGAGCCTATGGGAGTGGTCCTGACCCTCCCGAGGGAGGGTCAGTGCTTGGCAGGCTGGAAGTTGGAGTCCAGAGGTAAAGTCGAGCCCATGGCAACTCTGAGGGGGAGGGGGCCTGAGCTGGAGCTTTCTGCTTCATTGACGCTCCATTGGTGCCCCAAGGATGACTGCCAGGGGCTGAGGTGACACCCCCCAACTTAATATGACAGTACCCACCAATATGTTTTAAACTTGTCTTGGTTTAGGAATATCTTTGTTCTGTAAAACTGTAAGACTTCACGAAACTACTGCTCCCACACTGGAATTTGGAATTTGGGCATAACCCAGATCTGTGTTCCCAGACCATGGCTCCAGAATAAACTGTCTAGAATAAATCATCTCCAGAATAATCTCTTTATTCCTTTTAAGATAAGAGCTGTGGATTTTTGGTCAACAGCAGTTTTTACACATTTCAAGTTTTAAAGCTTAAAATAGCATAAAGACTTTTAGGGCCCCCACAATAACAAAGCAGCTATAAGCTGAAGATAAGTGAATATTTAATACACTTGCTTATACGTGTATGCATATAGTTGCTGCCTTTGGTTACTATGGGGCCATGAAGTAAGCATTCTTTATCCAAAAAGGAGCAAGCATATCTAGTGTCATGTTGAGTATAAACTCTTCACCAGGAGGAACCAGGACTGCCTGGAGAAATGACCTGCCAGAGTGGGTGGAGAGGAAAACAGGAAAAGCTGGAATGATGTAACCGGAAGTAAAGAGGAGATTAAAGAACCCAGGGCACATAAACCAGGGGAACAGAAGTCTTGCTGAAGGGTCCCCTTGACGAAAGCAAAGCCAATGTGAACACCAAAGTACTGGATATCTGCTCACCAAAGGAGAAGTCCACAGGTATGCGGCAAGAACAACCAAAATCTGAGTGGAGGAGGGCATACTTTCCTGGAGTCCAATGCCAGATGATGCTTACAGAAGTGGTGATGGACCTCAAAATGACCCCTAGAGACCACAGTGGAAGGAGAGTCACATGCTGTTCAGATTCTGACGCTTGTTTCAACCAAGTCCACTTCTGCACTCTGACCCAGTTTAGGAATGCTCATTGTGTTTAATGTTAGGTTGCACTGTGCCCTTCAGTCTGGAAAGCTCTTTGATCATTCCCTGCTGTTCAAGTGTCTGACTTAAGAGTTGGGACCTTCCATTCCCTGACATGACCCTCAGTCTGTGTTTGCTCTGCACTTCCTGGTGATGAGACTCCGTCACGAGTTCTTGGCGTGTTGAGAAGATCTTGACTTTCCCAGTTCTCTAATGCCCATTCATGTTGTTCATTGGTGACCTTTGCTTAACAGTCTAGTCTTCCAAATCTCTCTGAAATAAGGACACCGCATTTCTTCCTGTGTTCCTTAGGATTTGTTCACCTTCCCTCAAGTTCACACAATGTTTATTACCCTGGAGGTGCAGAGTGACATCTCCAGGCTCCAATGGCCTGTTCCATGGACATCTTGGTAGGCTATACAGCTGCAGTCCTTTTGAACTTGGACACAGCTGAGAGCCACTCTTTTACTGTGCTCCTGGGAAGAAAACTTGCTTGTGTTGGCTACAATGGACTCGTGCCCATGAGTTACTTTGAAGTCCTGTGCTGGCCTTGCAGGAGGAGAATGTGATGAAATGAGGGACGGCTTTGAAGAGGATTTGTTTCTCTTTGCTCCCAGGCCCCTTCCTGTTCCACATTGGTTAGATAGCCTCCGGCCACTGTCACTCATGGCTTCCCCGGGACTGGTTCTTGTCAGGAGATTGTTTTGGTTCTCCTAATTCCCAACCTTTCGTGTTGAGTTGAAGTTGTTTTCTTTCTCGACCTTGCAACAACACTCAGCTGTCTGAGGAGGGCTCACTAGGAAATGTTTGTTTTTCATTAACTCGTTTTCTCTCTATTAGAGCCAACAGAAAAACAGAGGAGCAAAGGAGGGAAGGGGCCCCCGTTCAATTAGCCTAATTCGACTTCCCGCTTCGGAGCTGTGTCCGGCCCTGGTGAGGTCTCCACTGCAGACCCTGGGAAAGCACAGCGCTGCTCGGGGTCTCGGGCCTCTTTGGGTCATCTGCTCAGTGTTTATTAACTCTTAGGCTACGCTAGATGCTCTCGCATGCACATCTTCCTATTTTTATAAGAACACCACATGATGCGGGCTATTAACTCCATTTAAAGACCAGGAAATTAAAGTTTAGAGCAGTCAAAAAATGTACCGTGGCTTCCCATTCTCAGACAAATGTACAAATGCTTTTGCATTTTGATGCCAAACTCTAACCCATTGTTCATGTGTATTTTGACTTGGGTGCAGGAGGGGGGGTGGCAGCTTTGGTTTAAAGCTACTTTGGTCTTGACTTGGCAGTCACTAGGCTTGCCCATGGCTACCCTAGATCACAGGACTTGCCTTGAGCTAATTCATGATCTCAGTGGGCATCTCTCACCTCTCTGCCTTCCCCCCACCCTGTGACTCCATTTACCTTGGGGGACCATGCAAGACGGAGGACACGTGGGAATCGTGCTGGACGGAGACTTAACTATGACCACTGGCACAGACTGTGTAAATGAGATTCCCTTCTGTACAGAGTGTGAGGTTTTATGGATGACAAAGCAACAAACACTCATCCAGTTCATCCTCTGGTTCATTCGAGGCTGGAGAGGAAAGAGACTCATTTAATCCCACAGCTAACCGAGGCCAAAGCCGGCTGTGAATCCAGGGCCCCAAACATCCCAACAGAGAGTGGGCAGAGGTGAGTCAGGCTCCACCGGCTGGGGAGTAGCACAGGACAGGTTGACACCTGGGAGATTGGGGGTTATGGTACAACATGGTTTTCAAGTGTCTGGCCCCTGTCTAAGTAAGAAGATAGTCAAGGGCCCAAAAGTCTCAGGGGAAAAAATATAAAAATTTTAATCTAGTACTCAGGAGGCAGAGGCAGGTGATCTCTGTGAGTTCAGGCCAGCCTGGTCTACAAGAGCTAGTTTCAGGACAGGCTCCAACGCTACAGAGAAACCCTGTCTTGAAAAACAAAAACAAAAACAAAACAAAACAAAGAACCAAGAAAGAATGCTACCTAATAATTTTAAAAAATAAATTACATGTATTTAGTTCTGAGGGGTGCAGACGCTGTGGATTCCAATGTGGAGATCAGAGTACATCCTATCGGACCTGGCTCTTCTTCCTTCACATGGGCCCTGGGGATCCAGTTCAGGTTGTCAAACGACAGCAAATGTTTTCACCCATTGAGCCACCTCACTAGTTCGTAGTAATTCTTTAAAAATGTATTGTACTTAGGTCTATTTTATATTATAAGTGTATAATTCGGGCAGTTGTTTTGCGACCATACCCCGTGTCAGCTTCAGGGAATTTCTGGAGGTTAATAAGGTCCATTGCACACCGCTTACAGGGACTAGTCATTGTTGAGGGCTTGCTGTCTACTCTGTTCTGACTCCTTCACTCATATTGTTAGCTCCACAGTCCTGTTACACTCACAAGGGAACTAAGTCCTGAGGAAGCTGGGTAACTGTTCAAAGTCACGCCGTTGTCTGTCCAAGACTTGAATTCAGAGTCTCTGTCTTGGGAAGCCCGGCTCTTGGCTGCTATCCTGCCCTTGTTCCCATGTTCATAAAGAAACTTCATTTTAGTCTCTCTGTTTTCTACAATGCGTTCTCAAGATGTACACCATTCTTCCCTCCCCCCACAAGCGCTAGTATTACAGATGTATACCGCCATACTGGACCCATATTTCCTTCTTATGCCGTGTGCTCACCTATTATAAAGATTTAGGAATTGTGGCTAATCAACTGGTATGAAGAGGTATTCTGAGGTGTGTATGTAGAGGAGGGGTGCCAACCGCTAATAGTGATTACACTTTCTGGATGGAGTGTGCCATATAGCGAGGATGGGGGTACAATATGGAGGATGGCAGAACTGCTGGCCTCTGGGAAGAGAACTAACTGGTATGGATGCTTCCTAAAGGCGAGCATCACGCTGCAGAATGACTATCGGGCATTCTTGATCATTGGGGAAGATTATGACATCATCTCACACCTGTGAGAATGACTGTTATCGGGCACTGCAAGGCAGCACATTGGAAAGGATTAGGGAAAAAGGAATCCATACGTAGTGCTGATGAGAATGCAAATGAACACGTTTGTCGCAAAAGATATTACGGAAGGCCTTCAAACCATGAAAAATGGTAGTGACAGGTGAGCTAGCAATCCGCAGCCAGAGGAAATAAAGTCAGTATGTTAAAGAGCTAGCTCCTTGCCCACATATGCTGCAACAGTAGCCACAACACCCGAGCTATGGAAACAACCCATGTGTCTATCGATAGCTTAATAAATTAAGAATGTGCAGATCTAAACAGTTGAATGCTACTTATCTTTAAAGGGGAAATCTTACAGCTTGGGGGCCACACTGGTAAAGCTAGAGAGTGCTGCTTAGTAAAACAAGCCAGGCTCAGCCATTGGAGAATCTCACTCCTGCATGGGATTGACAAGAATTGAGCTCTGGGAACAAAGAATAGAAAGGTGTTACCAGAGACCAAGGGGGCCATGGAGGCAGAGAGGTTAGTCAAGGTGTACACAATTGAAGTTCCATAGGAAGAACCTGAAACTGAAAAAAGAAATGAATGTCCCCCAAATGAGAAGAGACCTCCATGGGACCCAGGACTCTCTGTGCTTGGATAGATCTCATCTACTTGCGTATCAGTGGAGCTGACCCTGAAAAAGCTCTCACCAAGAGAGATTCCCCGTGAAGAATAAGCATGCGTGTGACTCGTGGGCAGCTTCTGGATGTGTTCATAAGGCTTAGGAAGTACACTGCTTCCAGAATCCTCGTGCTGAAGGCTGGGGTCTAAGGATGCCTTCGTAGGGGTTCCTGCTTGTTTGCTTGTTTACTGTGGAATGGATCCCACGCCTTTGTGCTTTTTGAAGACTGTCCTTCCACTGAGCCATACCCTCAACACGGATTTTTCTCCTTAAAAACAAAGGAAGGCTATGTGAGAGAAGAAAAACAAAAAAAACAAAAAAAACCCGGAACTGGGTTTTTAGGTTATTAGTGGGGAAAACGAAGACAACTGAGTGTGGAAAAAAATCAGTTTTGGTGGTTGCTCTTGGGTTAACAGTGTGCGTTTACAGCCTTATCCCAAACCACTTCCCAAGAGTGTGGTCCAGCAAAGCGGCAGGCCTTCCAGACAGCTTCCTCTGTCGTTCATCTCCCTCACCTGTGTGCTCTAGCGCTCATGGCTGCCGTTGTTACTGCATGCAGCTCAAAGGTTGAGGAAAAGTTTCTGCCCAGTACTTGGTGACCCTAGAAGAACACAAATCAGTCTGGTCTGGATGGGACAGGAGTGTGAAATCAAAAGTAGACAGACAGTTGTCTATGGAGGCTGAACTCAGACAGCTGGCATGGAGCCCAAAGTTCAAGCAGGATATGTAAGTCCAAATGACATGATGCAGACAGCAAGGAGACCTGCGGCAAAGCCAGCCACGGAGTGCTAAGAGTTTGGAGTGTGTGCTAGGGTTCGTTAGGGTCAAGGCCAAGACCAAAGAATGAAACACTAACTAAACACATGGACACACACACACACACACACTTTCTACTTTTCTACCAGAGTTCTGTGCATTGCAAGATTTTACCTCATTACCCCGGAGAAAGGTATTCAAAGAAATCCGTTATCCAGGAAGACTGCAGTAAATCTTGTCTTTATAAGGGCAAAGTGGAAAATCCTGTGAGTATCTGATTATAATCTGAACACATTAAACACAAAGAAATACAGTGTTCTCCTGGGTCACACCAGACAGTTAAGGGTAATGGAATTAAAGAAAACAGGTTAAGGGGGAAAATACTGTGTCCACACATAGTAAATGCTGCCGCAGTTCCTTTTATATGTAAGGGAAATAGGCAGAGGGTCAGAAATCCAAAGACTTTAAAAATATACCTCCAAAGTTTATTTTTTGAAAAAAAAATCACTTGGAAAAATTCATTTCATGTGACATATGGAATAACATTAAAGACTCAATTACAGGAAACTCAACGTAAAATAACTGTTGGCATGCATTAAAATAGTTGGCCTCAGAGTTAATTCAATGTATTTATTAAAATAATGTTTGAGCCAATATTAATTTAGTGCTTCCGTGTTCTGGGAACTCTGCTGAGGGCTTTATGTGTGATGTCACTCCTTATCCAGGGGGACAATTCCAGGATCTTTTATGGGTTCCCAATTCTCAGGATGTTCAAGTCCCTTCTACTTATTGGGTAGTATTTGGATATAAGCTCCACACAGCCTTCCACAGACCGCAATTATATATAATAACTAGAGTATTTATAATGCTTCACAATGCCCAGTGCAATTTACACTCCGAGTAAGCAGTTAGTAAACTTCATTGTTTTAGGAATCCTGACAAGGAAAGGTCTGTTCTCAGTCAGCAGAGAGGGAATTTCTTGTCGTTACTTTTGAGCTGTGACTGGCTGAGTCCATGTTTGTAGATCTCCTTGTATTTACTTATAAAGCCAATAAGAGATGTAAGCATTATTTGACATGGAAGAGGTTGTATTTCAGAATATTCAGTGTGCTGATAATCTGGGCTAAACCTCCAGATTTCAATGCTGAAGTCAACCAGTGATTAAGTGCCAAGCTCGTCTTAATGTGAGAAAGATGGCAAAATGCAAAAGATCGGTTATTTTCTTTATTTTGAAGATTAAGCATATGTTAGACTGCATACAAGTTTTAAGAATTATAAATGAGCCAGTGGTAAAAGTGCACGCCTTTAATCCCAGCACTCGGGAGGCAGAGGCAGGTGGATCCAGCCTGGTCTACAAGAGGCTCCAGGACAGGCTCCAAAGCTACATAGAAACCCTGTCTCAAAAAATCATATATATATAATATTGTCTTGGAAAACGATAGAAATCAGGAAAATGATCATAGTTTACATTTCTTTCTATATCAATTTTTTTAAAAAGACAAACATCTGAAAATAAAATAGCACAGATCTGCACAGACAATTCATAGCAGAATGTTCACTGAAACTTAACATGGAAAAAAATCCTAACTTCATAAGTAATCTTGAAAGTGCAAATCAAAACAGCAATAGCGTACCATGTCAAACCCAAGGCATTGGCAAACACTCAAAAGAATGGTAATCCTCAGCGTTAGCCGGGCTGAGGGAGAGGGCCCTTTAATACCCTGCCAGTGGAGTGTAAATTGCTGAATTGGAACTCTTGGGGCGGAATTTGGCAACACACATCAAACGCTTTCTAAATACAGATACCTATGCACTGCCGTTTCCAAAGGACAGACGGGGAGGTGGCCACAGATGTTTAATGGCAGTGAGGGGCGAGGTCCTTAGCTGGGGCTTCTCCTTTGACATGGAGGAGGCACCATGAGCTAGGAGCAGGGAGAAGGCTGTAGTGAAAGGTGAAGAAGGGGGCTTCCTGTGCTTCTGCTAGGAGACCTCTGGGAGACCAGGCTCCTAGAGCCTGACCTGCCTGGTCCCTTGTTTTCCGGCATCCGTTTCTGGTTTACGTCTTGCTTATTTCCCCCAAGGCTCTTTCACATCCCTCTTGGACCTCTCAGCTCATCTTTATGATGGTCTTCTCTCAGCAATAAAGAGAAGGGCTGGAAACGTTGAACAACCAGGTTATAATTCAGTAGGGGCACCAAGAGAGGTTAGGAGGACCAGAACGGGAGTCCTAGCAATCCCTGGACTCAGGTGAGCACTGTATTGCTGTCCCAGCTTCTGGGTGGGCCTCCAGGCAGGGCTGTTCTAGACCTAAGTATTCACTGGAACTACTCTGCTGTTTCTGGTGGAGTGGCTGGCTCCCTTGTGCTCCTCACGTGTTTGCGTCTCTACCTGGTAAAGCACCTGGAAGGTCCACAGAGATGCCTAGTTACGCCATGCGCTAACAGTGCTGTCCTAGGAATGAGGATCCTGATGATTGACAGCCTTCCCAGTTGAGTATCTAGCCCTGTGACACTCAGTGGGGGTTTCTTGAAAGGAGCTGAGTTAGACACAGGAAGCCCCGAATCTTCAGTGTGCTGATTATATCACTACACCAGCGCCTCGGTTTGGTCTGTAACTCAGTGCCCCTCCCACCCCTGTGCCTGCCCTACTGCCACCCTGCCCTGCCACCTCGTCGTGTTTACTTCCTGCTTTGCCTTCTGAGGAGGAAACCCTTCTGCGTTGACTCCTAAACAGCATTCGGCAACAGAGGGAAATCGGAAAAGAGGCCCAGAAAGGAATGTGTGCATCCTCACACAGCGAAAGACCCAGGAAGTAGATCTGTGTTTGGGTTACATGAGATGGAAGTCCCTGTTTCCTCCTTTTCCTGTGTATTCTGTTGTGCGAGGCCGTGAGCGATGCTCTCATACCTACAAACCAAGGAGCTTCCCAGCATCCCAACAGCTCCCCGTGGACCACTGGAAGGGAATGAAACTGCAGTTGTGTTGCAGAGTGTGTGGAGTTTGTCCAGAGGGGCTGGGATGCTCAGTTATGCATCTCAGACTTAGCCAGACAGTCGGTACCTTCAGTGTTTGTTTTTCACTGTGCTAGTCACGGTATTGTGCCTTACAGAAGTAAAAGGAGAGAAACCGCCATCACTGTCTCCATCCATGAGCAGGAATGCTAATTATATGAGGAAGTAGCCATGACTTCACACAAAGAGGATGACTGTAGAGAGGACGTCAGGCAGGAAGTGCGACACAGAGACCCTGGGTTCTGGCTGTGCTTAACCAGCCTGGCTTCGGGGCTCAAGGACGTCAAGTGTAAGTGGCAGGGGCATCTCTCAGCATCTGCCGTGTCCAGTCCACTAGGCAGTTGTCAGCAGCTGCTGTGTGTTCCACTCCTGATTCCAAAGGGTTGTTAGGTGTGACCATTCTGTATGCTTTCTTCACGGAGTTTGCGCTTGTGAAATCAGAGGGAAGGGGTGTTTTCAAAGACTGTCACCTGGCCAAGTGATGCTGGAGGTGCCCGAGGTCACAGAAGTGGTCAGTGCGACATTGTTGGGGCTTCTTCCCTGTACCATCATAAAATGGAGAGCGGGAAATGTTAAGGCTAATCCACGAGGCCACAGTGTTGTGCATGTGTCCCCTCTCCGGAAGGGGTCCTTGGCAGCGTTAGCTGGTGACATGAGTCTTGCTTTCGTCATGACCGCTTGACCTAGCTCAGTCCGTCACACCTCTTTTGTGACGACAAAGGGCCTCGGTGGACTTGGTGTGAAGAAGTTCACTTTCTAGCTCCGTAGAGATGAAGCAATTCCTCCAGACACAGTGGGATTTTTACAGGGAGCACTGACTCCAGCGCTGACTCAGAGCCTTGTATAAATGGGACCAAGCTCACTGGTTCAGTCCCACGAGGACCTATTAATTTCCCAGGGCCACAGGCCACAGACCCACCACCCCAGTGGGACAGCTGTCCCCCCGTGCATGGCCAGAGACCCTGAGAGAAGCAGTGTAGACCCAGTCCACCTTAGAGAAATAGATCCAGTGACGATGGCTCAGGAGCGGGATTGTCCTGCTCCAGGTACTGTCGGAGAGGTCTATCACAGACAGGTAAGTGCGTGTTACCAAGCAGAGTGTAAACACAGTAACTTCAACCCTTAAAATCTGAGTGGTACCCAAACGATAAACGAGGCGTACTTGAGAAAGCTTTGGTAAATTCTCCACAGAACACAAAGAGTAGGAGGGGAGCAAGGGTCAAGCCCCAACCACACTGATATGTTGACCCCAGCCCCAAAGGTGGTGGCTTAAATGGTCTTTGTAAGCCTTTCCTTGATTGGTCTCAGTGATCAAATCGCCTGGATACAGAAATACCACAGAACTGGTGACCAACACCTATCTGTGTCTGTGGAGCAATTCTAGAAACAGTTGATGTGTGGTGATGCCTGGGGTCTGGAGGAGAGACTACCTTTGAATGTGAACATTGCATTCCAAGCAACTGGAAACCCAAAATACAAGAAAACATAAGGAAGGCGGCAGTGCGAGCCCCTTCCTGTCTGAGTGTGTCCTATCACTGCTACTGTCATCATCCAGAGAAGTCACACTCCCACTCCTTCAGCCTCACAGTCTGTGCTCAACACCAGCATCTCTCTAGGGACTGTCCAGGCCCTCGGCTCTGGAGCGGAGTAGATGGAGTGTCCAGTTTCTTAGAATTGCAGCCACTGAGTTCTGTGCTTCTCTAACATGAAGACTATTGTTGGACCACCAAGCTAAATTCATGTGTGTATGTATGTATATGTACATGTACATAATACATATCCACATGCATATATACATAGACACACATATATCATGCATCAAATTTAGCTAGTCCTTTCAATACCTTTGTTTGCACATTGTGTGTGTGTGTGTGTGTGTGTGTGTGTGTATGCTCTATTGGTTCTGTTCCTTAAGAGTCCTGACTAATGTATCCATCTCGAAAGAGATTAGTGCTGTAATAAAAGAGGCCCCAGGAGCTCTTGACTCCTTCCACCATGGAAAACCACAGTAGGAAGACAGATATCTAAGATCAGAATGTCTGCCATTACCAGAGATGGAATCTGTCAATGTCTTGACCTTTGCCTTGGCCTGCCCAACCTGTCATACTGTGAGAAGGGAATGTTTACTGTTATGCAGTGTTTGGTATGTTTGTCATAGAACATAGAATGGAACAAGACTAAAATGTCATTTCCAATTCCATCAGTCATATTGCCATGGCAAAACTAGAACAAGTTCATGTTTCTCGGTTGCTTTTTTATGCTTCTTGCTGGGAGCAGAATTGTACCTTTGGAGTGTGAGGGAATCTTCTCTCCTGGAAAAACTGGGCTGTTTTGAAGGAACTGGAACTGACTTTGTATTCTCAAAGAGGCACAAAATAAAGAGCTGCATTTCTGATGTGGGCTCTTCAAAAGAGGAGAAAATGGGCCAGAGCTGTCTGTGCCTCTGCTCAAAAGCAGTGAAAAAAAAACCTCTGCTCTCATGGTTGCAAGATGGATGGGTGCTCTCTTTCTTCACAAAAGCCAGCATGGCTGCTCTCACTGCATGTCTCTCATTTTATTATCCAGCTGTCAATCATATTTATAATATAATCTATCATGGCCCCGACAACTGAACCCATAGTCTAAGTTACACTACCCAGCCACTTATTTTTATTGTTTAGAATTTCATACACATGTATAAAGTGTTTTGCTCAAGTCCATCCCCCATTCCCTCTCCTCCAAATCCCCCTCCCCGCTTCATACGCTCCACTTCATGTGCTCTTTTGGTTTAAACCCACTGAGTTCAGTTAGTGTTGTCAGTGTGTGCACGGGTGTAGTTATCTGCTGGGGCATGTGTTCAAGGGTCACAGCCCTGAAGAAAGCAGATGTCCCCGCTCTGGCAGCCATAAACTGCCAATAGCTCCTCAGCTGAGGGTGAGTCTTCATGACCGCCTCATTCATCTGTGAAGGATTTTGCTGTCTTGGTCTAGTGCAGGGCTTATGTCCGTTGTAGCCATCAATCAACATTACCTAGGCAAGATCAGATCTCTTCCAATGGCCATTATTGGGTTTGCCTAGAAACAGGACCCTTCCCATTTCCAAAGCTCATCTACTTTGCCCCTGAATCCTGTGAGTCTGGGCAAGAAGGTATGGGCTGATCTTTGTCTACGTTCTCCTTATGACTTGATCCGACCATCTGCAAGGAGTCACACCTGAAATAGTCACATCTATTTGTAGATGTTTATGCTGTCTTGTCAGGAATGTAAAGGAGGACTTCCTAGAATTGGCCAGCTCTTCCAGCAAACAGGACAGATGCATAAAGATCACCTGTAACAACTTATCTGATGGCAATTTTAGACAGTCAGATAGACCAGAAGCCAGAAGAGCGGTTTATCTTTATTTTAAATGACAGAGACATGGACACAAGTGTCAACGTTTGCCTGGCAGCCTTAGCTGAATCTGAAACTGTATGGCCACAGGTGATCTGGCACAAAAGGCCAGCTGAGGAGTGCAGGCTTGGAGCATCGAACCTGTGACCGTAAGAAAGTGTTTGTACCTCAGCTCACCTTTCTGGCAGGTGAAAACCCCCATTCAAAGACTCTGAAGACACAGGATTGTGACTCACATGTTCGCTGGAATGCGGCACGCATGTTCAGCTCTTGCTCTGCATGTCTGTAAGTCCACTGGGACTGCTGCAACAGAGTGCCATAGACTAAGGCTTATCAGCAACCTGCGGTTCTCACGATCCTGGAGGCTGGACGCCAAGGTCAAGACCCTGGTCTATGTGAGGACTGGCTTCCTGAGTTATTGCTGTCTATCTTCATAGTGTGTCTTCACATGGTCAGAAAATCAGGGGGATCATTTGTTCAGCAGAGCAAATCTTCGAAACAACAGAACACAGCCCTGGCTCCCAGTCTTCTCTCCAACCTCCTGCTTCCTAATTGCTCCGACTTGCCAGTTTCCCAGCCAAGGCAGGGAGATGCTGTTGTCCATGAACGTGACAAAGCTGGGAATCCCTACACCTGCTGGTCTAATTGTAAAAGCGTAGAAACTTCCACTGCTTCCTTTTTTCAAAAGAAACGTATGGTGGAAAACGGACCTGCTGCTCCCACAAAACCTCTCTCAGCACCTGATGCGTGCCTGGGGTAGGGGGCAATGCCAACAGAGACAGAAGTAATGCTAAATATATATAGCATGGAGTGAGTTTTTGAAATATGTCCAGGTTAAAATATAATTTAAATAGGAGATATCACTTGTTTCTCTGTAGAAAACAAAACAGAAGAATATTCTTTTAGCTAACTGACTGTTCAGGCAGAGATGAAAACCCAGAAGCAGCGTTGTTCCGGTGAGAGCCGGCCTTTAGGAAGTGTTTTCACTTGATGGGCATCAGCAAAGATGCGATCCAGCAGAATTCAGACTAGCATGGTGCACACATGACTTCCAGCGTAGAGAGCGAGGGGCTTGTCCCTGGATCTCTCCGGGTGGGTTCAGCGTCCAGGAAACATGGGGAAGAGGGCTGCTCGTAAGTTTTCTTCCTGTTCTTTCTCCTTTTTTTTCCTTCAGCACCTACACATGAACCATGGGAGTCCCTGGGACTCCAGGCAAGAGCCTGACACTGGCTGAGCAAGGTTTCCACTGCTGATTTTAATCTGAGTCTCCCCTCCTTTTTATAATGACTATTTTAAAATTAGCATAGAAAGCAATGTGTTATTATCACATTTCCATAAGTTTGCTGTGCTTTTATGGACCCCTCCCCCACTCCCTGCCATGTCCAGCTTGTCCCCCTGCTCTTCTCAGTAGTCTCCTTCCCTTCGTGTCCCTTGTATTTCTATTAGCCTTTTTATTCCCACTCCCTTCCTTAAGACCTGTTTTTCCCCTCTCATGGGACTTATATACCATATATATATACACGTTTAGGCTACTTTTAAGAGAGAAGAGGTGTCATTTGTCTTCCTAAGTCTGGTTTACTTTATTTAATATAATTTCCAGGTCCACCAACTTTTCTGAAAATGTTATTTGTCTGTGTGGCTGGATAAACGTCTACTGTTCATATGTATTGCATTTTTAATTTTTGAGACAGAATCTCTAGCTAAACAGGGTCTCCTGGTTCGAATTTAATTGTAGACCAGACTAGCCTCAGATTCACAGATATAGGTCACCTCAGCCTCCTGAGAGCTGAGATTAACCACCCCCAGTACCACATTTTCTTTATCTGTTCATCTGTTGATAGACATCTAGGCTGATACTGTGTTCTTGTTACTGTGAGTGACGCAACAGTGAACATGGGTGTGCCAATATCTGTGAGGTAGGATGGAGCCCCTTGGTACACGTGCAGAAGTAGAAACGTGCACACAGTAAAATACACAGATGTAGTCACATGGTGATGATATCTGCAGTGGGTACACCAGTCTTTACTCCTACCATAGGAAAATGAGGATTTCTCCTTCCCCACATCCTCACCAGTGTTTGTTGTCTTCTCTTCTCTTCATAAATACCGTTCCGATTGAGGTAAGATGGAACCTCAAGGAAAATTTAATTTTCATCCTCTCTCTAAGGTGCCACTGAACACCTCAAGTAATGTCGATTACCCATCCCACTGTGTTCTTCTTTTGAGAACTTATTCAGTTTCTTTGCCATTTTCAACTTTCAGTTTTGAGACAGGGTCTCAGTAAGTTGTACAGGCTGACCTTGAACTTGATATCCTCCTACCAGGCCCTAAGTGTTAGCCACCAGACACCCCAGACAGGAATCTGCGATGCACCTTCCCTCCTTACCTACAGTGCCCTCTGCCTTAAGAAGAGAAACTATGGTTGGTCACTGGAGAATTAGACATTTGCCTTAGACATTCCTGTCCCTGTGAGTCTCCATTAGGTCCTAGCCCAGGCAGTCTCATTTTGTTAGACATGATTTGGAATACTTAGCTTAAAAAAACAGACAAGCAAACAAAACAAAAACAAAGAAATAAACAAAAAGTTATCTTTCTGAAACACAGACTTCAAAGTAACCCAGAGAGGTCTTGAACATATTATTTCCTGCCTCCACGTGCTGGCTGGGATAAGAGACACGTGCCATCATGCGGAGTGCCAAGTGCTAAAGGTTTGGTTTTATTTGTTTTGTTTTGTTTTTTTAGTAGTCATAAGGAAGGAGAGGCTGCACCAAAGCTTGCTAACCTGGCTCCTTTGGGGACAGATGCCTGGCTTGTGTGTGTGCAGGGAGAAGCGTCTATCTGAACAGTCGATAAACACTGCCGGCACCCTGTGATTCGACATTCCTTTATCTCAGTAGCAACTCTGAGATTATTAAATGCTAACTACCTACATCCTGTCCCTGCTCCTGTCAATCACCATTGCCTCTGTCTATACGATCTGACTGTCCTGTGTCCCAGGACACACACAGGGCTTGTCTTTCATGTCCAGATCCTTTCGCTCTGCCTGAGTAGAGGAGTTCAAAGTCTGAAGGCTGTGGATGAAAAAGTCCATAGGGAAGCTGGGCTCTGGTCTCAAACACCTGTCCTCTCCCAAGCCTTCTCCTGGGGCTGACCAGCTCAGTATCTCTCTCAGACAGACTCACGCTCTTCTCCCCACTCTGAGGCCCATCCACTGCTGTCTTCTGGGACATTTCCTCCTATGGTATGACAGGAGAATGCGACAGTCACTTGACAAGTGATCAAGGTTCACACAGAGACACAACCTTCAGGGTCTGCAGAAATTATGACATAGACAGAAACAAAACACCTGACCAGAGTTACCAGGACCTGAGATGAGAGCCACGGGGCACCCCACCCCTGGAGTACTGAGTTTGGGCTCCTTTCTTCTCGGACCCTCTTATGGCTGAAATGAACTCATCGTGGGTACCAGAAGGAGGGTCTGGGAAGTATAGGATTTGGGACTGGCCTTGCCCTCTCGGAACCTCTTTCCTAAGGTTTTTGTTTGAACAAGAATGTACCTCATGCTAATTCATGCAATTTCCAAACTGGTTGTCAGGAGAGGAGAAAAGCAATCACACCGGAAAGTAGATTCTCACCTCTTAGAACCCTGGCTCTCAGACTGGAGAATGCCCAAATCACTCAGAGCCCTTTAACACACTGGGGGGGGGGGGGCTCCACCATCAGAATTTCTGTTGCTCTAGGGTGGGATCCTATAATAATACCCTTTTTTCTTTTGCTTGTAAAGACAGGCTCACTATGTAGCCTGCGTTGGCCTTGCGTTCATCATCCTTTACCTCAGTCTCAATGCAATAGAGTTAAGGCACAGCCGCCACACCCTCTGAACACTGACACTTTCAGCATGTTCTTAGGGAACACCACTGCTCCAGAGACTTCACTTTGAGGACCCCCACCCTCTTCCATGGTTTTTGTCAGAGCCCCGTCTGGAATGCAGACTCCGCAGCCTGCACTGTTCTTTCCAGCCCTCTCAGCTGGAGGACACAAGACTCTATGGCCACCCTAAGAAGGCTTTTGTCAATGTTCTTTCCTCATGAATGATGTGTGGAGATGCTTCTTGTTCTCCCACTGCCTGCAGAACAGGACTATAGGGTTTGGATGAGGAAAGGAGATTCTGCCAGCCATTCCTCTGCTAGCTCTGAGGTGTCTGTGGAGATCAGTTCATCTCATCTGCTGAGTCTCTGGAAGAGTCGGTCTCCTCAGCATGCCAGGCTTTTGCCATATTTCTCACAGATTGAGTAGTTAGAGGGCAGAAGCTTCCATTCTTATTGAACATGAATTAAGTGGAGAGGTGGGTAGACACAGGGTTGTGACCATATATATCTCTCTATTACAGCGGCCATTGCTCTGTGCATCTCAGCCTTCCTGGGTGAACTAGTTCCTAGGGAATATCAGAGGAGACTGCTAGCTGTTACACATGAGATAACACCCCGTAATATGCTCCTCTCTGTCCTCCAAACCACACACTGGAATGACCGCGTCATCCCATTCTCAGCCAAGAGGACCACAAAGTAGTTATAGTTAGGGTGTTGGGTAACACTTAGAGAAGAACAGAAACCATTATGCAATTTATTATAGGACCTATCTGAATTTATCCCTCAGGATCCTGGACATATCATTATGCCTCCATTCTCAACAAGGAAACACATCTTGAGATGTGTAGTGACATCAAAGAAGAGTATCCTGGAGGACTCAAGCCACAACAAAACAGGACAATCTAAAACTAGAAACAGAGCTAACAAATGACCCAGCAAGCCTGCTAGTGGCAACATATCCCAGAGAAATGACACCCATGGACTGAAGAGCTATCTGTATCTTGATTGCTGCAACACCAGTCACAATAGCCAGGATAAAAAAAAAAATCAATACTTGTGTCCCTTAGTGGGTAAACGGCTAACAAAATGTGGCGTATACACAAGGGAATGATAGCCACCAGAAGCACAAATCCTGTCATTTGCAGCAGCACAATGGGTCTAAAGGACATGAGGAGAACCGAAACAAACCAGCTGCAGAAAGATAAAGAAACTGTTTCAAATGTGAAATCAGAGCACTGATCTCAAGAAGTAGAGAGAATAATGTTTATCAGAGGCTGGGTAGAGAAGTCAAGAGGAAAAGAGGAAGATAATGGTCACTGAGAACAATTTAACTTAGGAAAAGTGGATTTGGAATTCTGCTGCACAGAAGGCTATCTGTAGTCAGGTATAAATGTTCTATATTTTGAATAGTTGCAAGAGAAGGCTTAGAGCGCTTTACTACAAACCAATGGCGGGTATTTGAGGCGAGGGCCATTAGATCTTCTCACTGTGTATACATGTATTAGTGTTTTGCTGTCCCCCATGCATTCACACCAGGATTCTGTGCCAATAAAAAATTAAATGTAAGGACTTCAGAGGTGAGTGAACAGCCACACGGCAGGACATCCACTCTCTAAGACCTTCACAGTGGGACAAAACCCCGAGACCCTCCCCCAACTTCCTTGGCTTTTCTAGCCAGCCAGCAGGGATTTTCCTGTGGGTTAGCTCCCCCAAAACCCAAATCCATCCAGCAGTCACTCCAAACTACTACCCACATCATGCCCCCAAACTCGCCTATCTTTCTGCAACCTCGGTGGAACTCTGAAACACAGCTTGCTCCAATACTGAGGGGACTTAAGGGGTGAGTGAACAGCCATGTGGCTGGACACCCCACTCTCTAGGATCTCCACAGTGGGACAAAATCCCAGGTTCCCCCTCCCCTCCCTTAGCTTTTCTAGCCAGCCAGCAAGATAGGAGGGGAAGAGGAGAAGAAAAGGGGAGGGTTGAGGAGAACTTGAGGGAATAGGATAGTCAAGATGGAGGAAGGACAGAGATCAGAACAAGGAAAGAGATATCTTGATTGAGGGAGCCATTATTAGGTTAGCAAAAATCTGGCTCTAAAACAATTTTCAGGAATCCACAAGGATGACCCCAGCTAAGACCCTAAGCAGTAGAGGAGAGGGGACCTGATCTTGACTGGCTCTGTAGTCAGACTGATGAATATCTTAAATATCACCATAGAACTTTCGTCCAACAACTGATGGAAACAGAGGCAGAGACCCACAGTGGAGCACTGGACTGAGCTCCCAAGGTCCAGTTGAAGAGAGGGAGCAATGAGAATATGAACAAAGAGGTCAAGACCATGATGGGTTTACCCAGTTAAACAGTCTACCTGAGCTAATTGGTGCATACCAACTCTAGCCGGACTGGGAAGGAACAAGCATAGGACCAAACTAGTCCCTCTGAATGTGGTTGACAGTTTCATGGCTGAGGAAGACTGGGGGCCCCTGGCACTGGCTCCAGGATTTATCCCTACTGCATGTGCTGGCTTTTTGGGATCCTATTTTCTTTGGATGTAGACCTTGCTCAGCCTTGATATAATAGGGAGGGACTTGGACCTTCCACAAAGCAATGTGCATGGGGTGGGGCGGGACAGTCTGTGGAGGTAATGGGAGGAGGGAGGGAGTGGGAACTTGGATTGGTATATTTTAAAAATCTAATTAAAAAAGATGATAAAAAAGAATGTAAAAAGGAAAGGCTGAGGCAGGGCTCTGAGGTAAAGTGTTTGCCTGTCTTGTGGCAGGCCTGGGTTTGATGCTCAGCAATACAAAAAGTTAGACCAACACAGAGCGTGACAGGACAAATGGGATTCAGACTATTGAGGTGGAGAGAGAGAGAGAGAGAGAGAGAGAGAGAGAGAGAGAGTAGTATGAGCTGGAAAACAGGTAAAAACAAGGTGGCTGAGCAAATCAGAAGCAGGGCTACAGAGAAATAGAAAATCAAATTGGTTTGGCAGCTGGGCTGAGGCAAAGCACTTTCTGAAAGGTAGTAGAATTGGTTTTGTTGGGTAAGACTCAGATGGACACAGCGTAGAGTAGGTAAAGTTGGGCCAAGTCTCTAAGCAGTGTTTGGGAGTCTGTGCTTCACGAAAGACCACAACCCTCAATAAATGGCTTGGGGAAGAGTAGTAAGATTTCTCATCAAACTTTCTTGGGCCACCAGTCTGAAAATAATTACATGGAGGCTTATTATTAATTATGAAATTTTGGCCTTTAGCTTAGGCTCTTTCTCAACTAGCTCTTATAACTCAAATTAACCTACTTTTATTAATCTATGTTCTGCCACATGGCTTTTTATCTCTCTTCCATTCTGTATGTCTGACTTTCTCTGCATCTTGCTGGCATCTTTGCCTCTCTTCCTCCCAGAGTTCTTTCTTTTCCCAGAAGTCCCACCTATTCTCCCTAACCTAGCTATTGGCCATTTAGCTCTTTATTAAATGAATCAGAAGGTACCTTAGGCAGAGGTATACCTTTACAGCATAAAAAAATTCTACAAAATTTACCTCTTTTGTCTAATTAAAAGCAAAGGTTTTTGCTGTGGGAAGTCTTACAGCCAGTTTTTACCTGTCCACTGGGACGTGGCCTCTTATACTATGTATGCTGATATAGAGTATGTGTCCAGCCTCTTCTCCAGCCTCTCTGTTCCAGTTGCAGGTGATCTCCGTTCAAACAAAGGATTCTGATTTGTGAGTCTACCCCTAAATAAATAACCATCTGTTTCTCAATTCTGAACTAGTGTGGGATTTCTTTTAAGCCTCCTTCCACAGGTTTTTAACCCTAACATAGTAAAACTATATACAATAAGGACAATTATCAAGTAAGAATTACATTCAAATTGCCAGTCCATTTGTATTTTGCAAATTCAGAGTAAGTATTGTATATCTATCCTATCTTGAGTCCAAAGTTTTATATCTAAACCACATTTTATCATAACTTATAGTAACATCCTGAAGATATCATTTTAGACCTTAAAATATCATCTTAGATAAATAACTTAAGTTTTTATGTTTCTCAACCTTATAAACTTTACATCTCTTATGCAAGTTACTTTTCTTAATTTTGTAAAAAGGAAAACTATAAAACTGTAACTACCTATTCTACAACCTCATCATAGACCTTAGAGGGATATAACATTACCTGCATAAACAGGAATTGCAGAGCAAACAATTTCTATAAAACTATAGAAATGATAGTGACAGCTGGTTGCCTGGATAGTCACCCAAGTTCCTCTGCAACATTGGGGATCTATCTTCAGCCTACAGGCCTAGAATATTTGACAGAGTTTTCTGTACAGCAGGAAATTTGAAGCACTGTCCTACCTTGTCTTGGCAAAGTTTAGCAGTCACATTCTGTTTTTCCTGCTTGTCCAATTTGGACAGCATACTGTTAGTAGTTGAGGCAAGGGCAATTTCTTGCCCAGTGTCTAACTTTGCCCAATGAAATCAACTTCTATATGGAGGTTCTTCAATGCCCATCATCCATTTTTTTTTTAAAGTAAATCATTGCTTCCCTGGAGCAAACCTAGCTCACTAACATGAAAAGCCTTATGTTATTAAAACACCTTAAATACCATATTCTGTAGGTCTCTGAAGTTTTTGAAGATTACCTATCTAAAATAGATCTGTTTAACCTTTAAAACATACCTAAAATGACTACAAATTTGATTGTTATAGATGACTAACTACTAACCTGCATTTCCTAATTATCTTAAATAGTTTGTGGTAATAGCTTTCAAGAATTAGAACTTAACATTACATTTTAAATGAGCTGTATAGGTACAATATCTTAAGAGTAGAAGCATATATGTAGTATGTTATAAGAAAAATAACCTTAAAATTATATTAATATACAAAAATCTATGCCAATATAAAATATCTGAGACTAGTAGTTCCTTTCTAGTCTAAAAGCAGACTCAGTGATCTACCATTTTATCTTATAATTCCTACATTCTGCTTTTTTTCTTTGCAGAACAAGACTCCTGAATTTACTCTTTTTTGTTTAGTTTCTTCCCTGACCATGACCAATAACAACTTGTAACCAACCCCCATAAACAATGATAAATATCCATAACTCACCAAGTGACCAAAAACTACCCACCCCAACTCTTGGTAATGTGAGCATAATATTCTTAAAAGTATTCCCTATTGTCTTGGGATAATGACATCTTTAGGGAATCTCGAGAAAATTGAGATAATGGTTAAGTACTGGGAGAGCTATTTGTATCATTTGTTGTCTAGTCTTTGTATAATGGAAAGTGCAGGGCTTCTCTGAGGTTCTGGCTGGATTAGTCTATGATGCTGGGCCATCTTAGCTAACCAACATCAGCTTGTTCTGAGCAGTTTATCGTCCAATGCTGACCTTTGGATGGTACTTGTCAGCTTAGTGGTGTTACCAGAATCCAGGTGGAATTGTCATTGTGCAACCCATCATCCTTTTGGGGATTTCAAAGATTGTTGTTAATTTTCACCGAAGAAAACAGAAACATTTTAAATGTCATATGTAGCAGATCTCAAAGAGGTTGAAGGACCACAATCTGTTAAATATATCTAGGGATAGACAAACTTAATTCCTAGTTAACTGCTTCAGACTCAAGCCCAAAATCATATACAGGAAGCTGGATGAAGCTTATTTCTAGAATTAGTACTCTATATGGCCATTAATATCACCACAGAAAGATAATATATAGATATATAACAATTTTATAAATTTTGAGATAATGTTTATTCCTTAAGAAAAGTTTTAAAGGGTCAAAATAAAACCAAAGGATTATGAGATTAATGACAATAGAATACTTTCTTAATTATGGTTTTCTTCTGCTTCATACCAAGTGGAACATAAAACATAAGACAGAAATTTTGAATTTTTTCTTCAACAAACATTCTTGAGTTTACAAAAGGAGCGCGTCATGCTCCAGCTTAAAATCCAGATTTAATTTTTAATTATGTTGGCACTACAAAAAGATCATTTGCCTTATTTATCTGTAGAGAACAGCAGAAATAAACATTTGGGAAGAATTATGAGATTTTTTTTTTCTGTTGGAAATGTACTATACCATTAAGCCAATTTACTTTTTTTCTTGGGTCATTTTTTTCTGGATGATTTGTTCTTTTTTTTCTTTTAGATATTTTATTTGTCCAGTGATCTTTAGATTCTTTAGTTGGATACTTTTATTTACCTGGAAAAGATAAAAACAAAATATTGCTCTAACCATAACTTTGGAGAGTTTCCCTTTTTGGTAGGTTATGTCTGATCAAATGAAAGACATTTGTATGCTTTATAAGATAATTTAGATGGAATGGCCATGTGGTTTGATGAACTATTGCTACTCCTAATCAAGATGTCATTCCTGTTCGAATATAATCTTTATCAATCTTGATAGTATTCATAACTTTTCTTTTTCTGTGGAAGCAAAAGCAAAACCTCTTCTCCAGTGTAACACATATCCTGGTTTCCATTTTGAAGCTAATACCACATTTCCTAAGCCTTCTAAACAGTTCCACCACACTGGAACCAAATATTCAAGGGTATGAACCTGCAGGAGTCATTCTCAATCGAACCACCACAGCTATCTGCCACTGTTTATTATTCTCTCTTATCCATGTGCTATTTCTTTGGCCTTGGTGTGGGAATTCTTCTATATATGTGTTGCTTTTATTGGTTAATGAATAAACTTGCTTTAGACCAGTGGCTTAACAGAGTAAAACAAGGCAGGAAATCCAATCAGAGATATATAGAGAGAGAATAGGCGGAGTCATGGAGAAGCCATGTAGCCGCCACAGGAGACAGATGTCTCCACTGGAACCCGCTGAAACTTTTCCAGTAGGCCATGACCTCGTGGTGATGCACAGATTAATGGAGATGGGTTAAGTTAGGATATAAGAGCTAGCTAGCAATATACTTAAGCTATTGGCCAAAAGTATTGAAAATAATATAGTTTCTGTGTGATTATTTTGGGATAAACTGCAGGAAATGAACAAGCAGCCTCCACCAACATGGCCTGTTATTTAAAATCCAGATTAGACTAACTGCTAATGATCTCCATGGCAGTTATGTTTCATTGAACTTCATGAGTATGCCAGAGCCAGAGCTACCAGCAGAACCAGCCTTGCCTTGGAGTCCTTATCAGGAGAAGCTAGGTGAGATAAGGCTTGGCACACTTTTGTTGCACAAATAATAAAAAGTCAGAGACAGATGTTGAAGTTCAAACTGAAAAATCAGAGAAGCAAAACAACCAGCTAGTGGAGAGCTCTTACCTCTATGAAATCTTCAGAGTGAAAAGAGAGTGAGTTCCTGATCATCCTGCCTTATATTTCTCTCTAGTGCTGGTTTTAAAGGTGTACACCACCACTGCCTAGCTTCTATGGCTCACTAGTGTGGCTGCTGGGATTAAAGGTGTGTGCTACTGCTGCCTGGCCTGTATGGCTGACTAGTGTCAGTAGCTTTGAACTCTGATCTTTGGGCAAGCTTTATTTTGTTAGATGATAAACAAAATATCACTATACACATCAGACTCCAAAGGTAGAGCAGCATCAGTAGGTGAGTGATGCAATTTTGGGTCCTGAACGCCCATTTGCTACATGCAGGACTGATGTATCACTTGTCCACGTTAAGCATTTTACAAAGCATTGTGTGGCTGTCATCTATTTCATCCCCAGCCAACGTGATGAACAAAGGATCCATCCCTGACCTTCCTATAGCAAGAAACAGAAGACCACTTAAGCCAAATAGAACCTGAATCATCCACTTCTACCCTTATGGCTGTGTTATCCTGCAGTCTGATCCTTTGCATGTCTTTCTCGGTAGGAGCACACAGGGGCTCCCCCATGGTTTGCTACCTCTCTGGGAAGAGCTGTCTCCCAAAAGAGTGAAAGTTAATTACTGACAGAGGAGAAGAAGCTTTAGCTGCTACGGCACTTGATGACCCTCCTTATTGCACCCCTACCAGGTGATATTTTCTACTTATTATTCAGTTTCGTTTTGTGGGGACTTAGTGAGGAATCAGATTAAAAATTTCCTCCTAATGGAACAATAATGAGGAAAAGATAGATCTGCTTCATGGCAATTACCATTTCACTTCTCTTTGCTCCATCGTCATGAAAAACCAGTTTCTAGTAAACATCAGGTACTTGGTGAGTGGACGGCCTTGTGTTAGTAGACTCTGGGTTGTGGGATTCAATTCTCTGATTTAAGCAGCATAACATGAGCCCTTCTCAAATATTTATTTGGATTTTATTGTGGAATATTTGCAGACAGTATAAAGATGTGTTGCTCTGATTGGCCTAATAAAGAACTGAACAGCCAATAGCTAAGCAGGACAGAATAGGTGGGACTTCCATGGAGAGAGAGCACTTGAAAGGCAAACTACCAGTCGGGGACTAGACAGAGACACTTGCTGCACTGTAGACACAGAAGCTTCCCAAGACTGGGATGTCTAGGCCTGGCTGGAACAGTCAGGTGGACCCAGAGGGGCAGAGCTGCTGCCAGTGCCATGTGCTAAGTGGAGCTGTGTAATGGATAGTCTGGCTATTTCAGGTTTGTCTCCCATGGTCAGAGAAGGCTGCAGATGTGCAAAAGGTCATATTCAGACCAAAAAAAAAATCCTAAACAAATTCTAAACAGGTACGGAATGAATGCTTAATGATGTTCTTAAATGATGAATAAAGAAAACTGATATGAATAGTCATAGATAAATAAATAGTTTAAACTAGTAAAGTCTTTAAAGAAAGAATAAAATTATATAAAAAGAATAAGCATGTAAGGGTGGAAAATACACAGGACATCTGGATCCTGTATGTTGCTTTGTTGGCTTTGAATTTTTTAAATGCTGATGAGAGAAGGGCAAATGCTGCTGAGAGACAGTGGATTGTTGGGAAGAAAACTATGAAGTTAAAACAGCCTATATATTTTAAGGATGTCTTAAATTCAGAGTGGAAGTCAGAAAATGTGATGTATTGGAAGAAAGGTTATGGCTTTTTTTATTTCTATAGAAAACAAAAATATGGATTTCTTTACAATTAATAAAGATCAGATTTGACAGGGAGAGACCTTCTGAAAATTTTGACTACAGACATGACAAAAGAAACCAAGAAAAACTACAAGACCCATGACATATATGCTGATCCCTCTACTGTGGGAACAGCTCTGAGACTGGATGAGACATGATGAATCTTATTGGCTACAGAGATCTCATGACAGTTTGATTATATAGTCCAAACTAACTTATAAAGTTGATAGATGTCTTTTATCTGCTCAAACATAGAACAGAGAATCATTTTTAGATGATTCATACATGTGTATTCAATGCTTGTAATAATACAAATATGTACCTTACCTTTAAAAGTTTGTATGTTTTCAGGAAAGAAAGAACCCAATGTTAGGAATATTTCTTAAGATGAGCCTCTCCACTGATGCAAAAAATTCCAATTAGACCAAATTAGACGGAATAAAAGATGTCCATGTATAATGCAATACTCCCAGGTGGCACTGGGAAAGCAAGGAGACGGAAAGAGAGAGAAAAGGAGAGACCACACAAAACCTGGTGGTCACGTGTACATTCTCTGTGGGGCAGTTTAAGTAGCCTGTGGGAGTGGTATTACCCTCCCTGGGGGAGGGGTTACCTTTTGGTGGGCCTTTTTGACCCTCCCTGGGGAGGAGGGTTACCATTTGGCGGGCTTTCTCCGAGATAGGGTTTGGACTAAGGCAACTCCCAAGAGAGGGGGCTTGAAATGGAGCTCCTGCCCAGTATTCCAAAGATGGGTGCCAGAGCCTGGGATGAGGCCTCTGACTATAATACCCAACATCAATGAAAACAAGTAGCCCAGGTCTAAAAAGACATTTTTAGGTTGTAATACAGTTATTATAGAAAGTGGTTTAGGTATAAAACTTTAAACTCACCAAGATAAGGTAAATATTAGAGTAATTTGTCTGAATTTGCCAAATACAAATGAACTAGACATTGTGAATGTAATTCTTACCTAATAATCATCTTTATTGTATGTAGTTTTTCTATGTTAGAATTAAAACGTTTCCTTTTTATTTAGACAATACCAGATTATTGTTCTTATTGTATATAGTTTTACTGTTAGCATTAAAACCTTTCCTTTTAATTAGAGAAAAAGGGGAAAATGTTGAAGAATATTTATACACTGTAAAAAGTGTCACTCTAATTGGTTTAATAAAGAGCTGAATGGCCAATAGCTAGGCAGGAGAAAATAGGTGGGACTTCCGGAGAGAGAGGAACTTGGGATGAATCTAGGCATTTGAGAGACACAAGTGAGACATGGAGGGGGTCAGATGTAGAATGGAAGAGAGATAAAAAGTCACGTGTCAGAATGTAGATGAATAGAAATGGGTTAATTTAAGTTATAAGACCTAGCTGGAAACAAGACTAAGCTAAAGACCAAGCACTCACAATTAATAAGTCTCCATGCCATTATTTGGGGGGCTGGTGGCTGACAAGAAAGTCCGACTACAGTTCGTGTGTGTGCATGTGTGTGGTGTGTGTTCCAGGACACACTTCTGTGTGCTCCAGGGTGGAATTTGGGCTTCAGACTTGCAGAGCCAGCCTCTTACTCACTGAGACATTGTGTGCTGGCCTCAAATCTCTACTTTATAAATGATACTCATGGATACTCATTAATAATGACACAAACTCAAGGTTGCCCTGGCTTATACAGACACAGGAGTCCCTACAAGCAATGCTCTTTAGGACAAGAGCCCTGGGCTATCTCACAGGAAGAGCACCTGTCAGTCACTGCAGACGGAAGTGCTAGTTTGCGTTCTTCGGTTCCCTGTTGACTGACCACACTATGCCCAAGCAACACGTTTCCCACACTGGTTGATCTGTGGATGTCTAAAGGCAGAAAATTAGCTCAGCCAGCTAAAATGCAACACAAGATTCTTTAGAAATTGCAACAGGTATGTCTAGGGGTCAGCAACTCAGTTCTGGCCTTCTCCCATTCATGCCCAAAAGAACTCCTCTCAGTCTGACCAATCTATTGACACACTCGCCCACTGATATCCGCACTGTGGTTTGTTCCTCTGACAACCATTTAGTGTGAGGTAAAGCAGTCAGGGAAGGAGTGAAGCTTGACTGACTCTCAAAATCCGACCGTCTTCCCCATATGGATAAACCTGGACTTGAGGGGATTTTATAAAGAAGCTAACAGAGACTGAGGAAGGCAGACAGACCGATCCAGGACTCTTGCCACCAAACCCACACTGCCTCTCCAGGGATGTTTATTTCTTTGCAGCTTGCTGCTTGGGGGCAGTGAGCATGCAGGAGCTTAGCTGTTTTCTTCCACCAAGTTCCTGGCGTCTCCCCCCACACCGCCCCAGCTTCTCTCTCCCTTCCCCACCAGCCTTCTGTCTGGTTTGAGTTTATTGTCAAAACACGCCCTGCCAAATTACTTGTCTGCAGACATTTTTGCTGGCCTTGGTGTATCCACAGAGAGCTGCTAACGATCACCCTTCCTGCGTGTGCTTGGTTCATCCTCAGAAGGGAACTGCTCATTATCCCTCTCGGCTGCAGGCTGGGGCATCTGGAAACTGTCAGGCAGGCAGGATTCCCTCCACAGTAGGGCTGGAGTCCCAGCATCTTCTGCTGGGCGCCCAGTCAAATCTCCACCGGAGGCAGCAATCACCACAATCCTGGCTCCTTTTCCTTGAGGCATGAGGGAATCTGGGTAGGTGGGGCCAGAAAGGGGATACTTTTGTTCCTAGTTGGCTTCCTAAAGCTCCATCAAGACCCGCTACATCATTTTTAGCACCAAGCACAAAACGAAAATGAAAACGAGTAGTGATTTGTGCAAAAATCAAGGAGGAAGATGCTTGTTGTCAGTGGTCTATTCTTTTATTTGTCGTAAGTTTTGAGTTAAAATTTAAAACATTTTAAGTTGTGAGCATATGGTCTATTGTTGCCTTATGGAAGGCCAGATTTTAATGCGAATGTAAGAGCGGCTGACTACTGTGTGGAATCTCCATAACAGTGTGCATCATGGCTGGATGGTGGACATGTCCATGCACTGATGGAACCATGCAAGTAATGCAAGAGAGGACCAGCTCCCCAAAGCTGTTCTCTATCCTCCACACATGGGTCATGGTAGGTGCTGGCACAGGCACACGTGTGTGCTTTTACACACACACACACACACACTACTCAATGTGTGAGCATTTTTAACGACAGTTTATCTTTTCCTTCCTGGAGAAAAAGGACAAAGGTGTTTTATGTCATCATTTTCAGCAACAGTGTTTGGCGAATAAGAGGAAATCATAAAGTAAGAGAGGGTCTAAGAGGGCTCCTAGTGGGGCTGAAAAGATGACTCCACAGTTCAGAGAATGTACCGCTCCTACAGAGAGGGTCCAAGTGCAATTCCAGCCTCCATGTCCTTAACTGCAGCTCCAGGAAGATCTGATGCTTTTGTAGCCTCTGTGGGCACCTGCACTCACAAGTACACCCCCCCACACATACATACACATAATTAAAAGTAATAAAAGCAACGTTTTCAAAGGTTCAGGATACCCAACAAGCTGTGCCTTCTTCCTGCACTTGAAGCAAGTTCTGACATGATGCCTCTGTCTGTACCTTTACCTAGGTGTAAATAATACACACTTGCTTGGCACTCACTTGATCTTTCTGGGTCTCATGCACTGTGAATCGATGAGAATTCAATGCTCATCGATGCCATGGGACTAAAAGGCACATGGCCTGTATCTTCTCACTCACGACTGCTCCATTGTCCCATTAGATTTTATTTACAAGAGGCAAATACAAAGATGAAAGTAAGAACCAGGCCACATCAATGGGATGGAATACCAGGACAAATGATGTCCTTTTGGGCATGGGTCCTAAACGATAGCTCAAGTCGCAGGCTCCTGAAACTGTCACTACCCCTACTTGAAATCTGGCACTTGGGCCTGACTCAGTACTACACCAAGAAATAGGGGAGAGGCATTAGGAATGGCTGGAAGGGGGAAGCCAAGTGTTGGAAGTAGCCAAGTGTGAGAAAAAGGATGCCCTAGTGTCAGAGTCTCCACACCATCTGCACACTAGAATAGCCCAGCCAACACTTTAAACTCTGTTGCTTACTTGGACCTTAGCTAATATTAAAAGTCTGATTTAGTAGACCCAGCTCCGATCCAGGAACGGTTCAGTTTTTGAAGCCTGGGCAGTGGTGCCCTTGTGCTAGGCTCTCACCAAAGTGCAGTGGCAAGAAGTGACAAGAACTCTCTCTCTCTCTAACTCTCTCCACACACATTTTTGCTTCTGAAGTTATCTTAATTGCTTTAATATAGTATAATTGACAAAAACAGCGATGCAGACACTTTCTTTTTTCAGCTAAAGTGTGTTTTCTGTCATGTTAGAAAGTTCGTGTGATAAACAGCGAACACAAACACTTACAAAAGCCCAGACCGTTCACTGTAGCTTCCCCTAGCACTGACTGCTGGGTCCAGATGTACTTCTGAAAGACACTGAGTCACTTACTCATGCGTTTGAATAAACTTGAGAGTGTCATTATTTAAAGAAAATCTCCCATGAATCATTCAATAATGAGAATACTGACCTCCAGATTTGATTTTTAGTAAATATTAGTTAATTGGATACTAATTAATTTTTTAAAGTTTAGCTCATTTAATAGTTACAAATTAAAGATCCCTTTTTACTCAATATTTTAAAACCCCAGTGGAATACTAGTGCAAATATTTACAAAATATGTAGATCACAGACATACACCACCTGACTGGATACAGTCTAAGAGAAGCACCATCACTCTTCGTGATCAGTGGCTCTCTCTGTGTGAGCAGCATAGAGAACGCTCACAGTCACTTGTTGTGACCTATTGATGCAAAAATCCAAATGCTTCACCTTCACTCATAAAAAATTATGAAGCAATATATTTTAAACTAAAATCTGTTCACAAGCAAGGGTTTTCATGGGAAGCAAAGAGTTTTGAATCCTCAAAAGCTACTAGTTAAAAGGACTCAGAGCCAAAAGCGAACACCACCAACACATAGGTTTGAGAACATGTCAACCCACAAGATCCAGATATCGGCACTGCCCGAAGACAACCCTCTGGCTCCCTGGAAAGGCTGGGAAGAGAATTTGAGAGATGAGACCTCTTTGGGGGCAGCATCCCCTGACACCCCAGAGGACAGGTTCCATGGCATATTACCATGGGAGCTTAGAGCCACCATCCAGGGGACATGACATGCCTTCCCAATTCTTTTTAAAATGCTTTTTTACCTTTTATTCCCCCCCCACACTACTCCAGAGATAGACACCATTTTGGTGGCGAGAGGTTAATTTATTTATTTATTTTAGGCTTCCTTTGAGTGCCACCTATTTTCTTTAAATTGAAAATAAATGTTTCCATATAATATATTCTGATCATGGTTTCCCTTCCCATGTCTCCTTCTAGATCCTCCCCACTTCCCCCATCCACTCAACTCCATGCCTTTCCCTCTATCTTTAGGGGAAAAAATAGAAAAAAAAAAAAAGAAAGAAGAAGAACACAAAAACAAAGAAAAGGAGTAGAAACACACACACAAACCACAAAAACATAAAATCGGAAACCACAATATATAAGCAAAAGATCAGTAAGACAGTAAGATGAAAAATACCCAAACAAAGCAATATGAGGCAAAAAAAAAAATCTACAAAAATACCACTGAGTTTGTTTTGTGCTGACCATGGGCATGGGGCCTACTCTCAAGTGTGGTTAATACACCCAAACCTCACTCCAAATGCCCCAGTGAAGGCAATAATTATTTATTGGAAAAGATCCCCTGGTCAAATCACTATGTAGTTCTGTCTTCAGATATGATTATGGCTTATGTGGGCATGCTATAAGATGCCATTTCAGAAAATGAATTTTTCCTTTTTCAGCTGGTATCAATTGCAGGTAGCTTCTTAGGGATGGGAGCCCTGTGTCCACTCCCTTCTATCAGAACTCAGAGCCCATCTGGCTTGGACCTGTGCAGGCCCTGTTCATACTGTCACAGCTAGTTCATACGTGTATCAGTCCTGCTGTATCCAGAAGACACTGTTTCCATGGTGAGTGACCAGTTCAAAACAAAACAAAAGTTATAACGGCAGTTTTTAAAGAAAACTTTGCACATCTCACTAGCCAACCCCTGTCACTCTAGCCAATAATCATTGATTGGAAAAGTCATAATGTGGTTCTGTCTTCCGCTGTGATTCTGGCTTACGCAGACATGTTACTCATCTAGCTACCTCGGTGGGCAATCAGAGAGCTTATTTACACAGGAAGTTCTGAGAATAGCATCCCAGATCCCAGACAAAGGGCAGGGAAGCCGAGTTGTGCTAAGGGCTGCAAATACAGTACAGTAAAATGTTCTCCGAAGGGGAAGGCACACATTCACGCTGTTCTGCTACAACTTCAATGATTAGTTATTGATGACCTACTACTGTGCCCCGTTTCTGAAGGACAGTTTCCCACAGGTGTGTGTGTATGAGAAAAGTACAGCACATGTAGGGTTCAGTGCTATCTGTGGCATCAGGCACTCATGGTAGGCCTTGGGTATATGCCCTGGAGGCAAGATAGTTACCCTACATGATTTTCTTATTTATTGTATTTATTACCCAGTATCTGTTTTTTCCAATTAGAGTGTAAACTTCATGGAGACAGACACTACGGTCTATTGAGTCACTAAAGCATCCCAAACATTGATAAGCCCCTCATGCATTTAATATTTATGCATCAGTAAAGATTTGAAAAGCAGAGCTGTTGGGAGACCTGGCAAAGCAAAAGACGCTGCAGGGTTGATGGGGCTGCATGTCCTCTCTTTATACTAAGCATGTCTTCAGGAGATCTGGTTGCTCTCGCAGTCCAGGTGACTGGTGTGTGCTCCACTTCTCCAGCCTCAGGAGCAGCTGGTGACTGTGCTCCTTTCGTGTTTACATTATGACTTCCGGACCCCGGGCCACAAATTGTGTTGTCCATCTACAAGGAAGGGTGTCAATTAAAGATGTGATTGGGGTAGCTAGCATCTTCCAGGTAATCTGGGTGAACTAGCCAGAACAAAGGAATATCCAGAGTTACTTAATGTCTTTTCAGAAACGGAAAGGGGAAGTGGTGTTTTCACAAAGGACCCTCCCCTAAAAGAAATTAGCAGCCACCTCAGCCCTGGATTCATTACCTTAAGTCCATGACAGGAAAATAAACACACATTAGGGTATCAGCAAGCAGAAGATAAATTCCGCACCGTGTTGCCATGGCATCTTAAAGAACACAGGTATCCCATTTAATCCTTTCCTCAAAATAAATAGTGATGCTCTTAGTCTCTATTAATTCTTAAAAAGCATCCATTACACTCAAAACACTCTTTTCTGTCCATTATCTGCTATCGTTGCCAAATGGAAGATTTTCACTCCCCACCCCCAAAACCATTTAATCCAGCCATCAGGCTGGAGACAGGAAAGCAGAACATTCCAAGGTGACAATCCTTAAATCCCTTGAGAGCATCTTGAAATGGGCCATGGCAACTTTTGGTGGGATGCGATGAGATTTTTACATGCAACGTTCAGAAGCTTTTAAGAATCCAGTTTGAGGATATGCCAGCAGGCTGCTTTCATAGGCTTTACCACACAGCCACCCGTCACTAATTTCATGGCTTGTCCCTGTCCCGGAAAAAGGAGGACCACATCCTCCGTGAGGAATCATAAAAACATTCGTTTCAGAGCCACACTAAGATGGTTGCCATCATCCATGCAAGACTCCAGTTGCTTAGCGCCTTCACTGCTCCCTACTCTTCTTCTTCAAGGGAAAGATAGAGGGAAGAGAGGAATGGGGAAGAAAGGGTTTGTGTATTCACCTTAAAACTAAGGAGAATTAGAGAAGCCTCCCGCCTCCTGTGGTGCGCCCCATGTTGGTACCTCTTTCTTTTAAAACCTAGTAATGTAATCCCCTGGAGCTGGTAAAGCAGGTACCACTTTCATGTTATCTACTGAGTCCTCCTGTGTCTTTAGAAAAGGAAACTGGACTGGGGAGATGGCTCAAGGGGTAAAACGCATTGATGTGGACATCACATCAATGCCATGTGGGCATGGTGCCCCGCTGCAGTTCCAGCCTCTGAAGGTGGAGATAAGGGATCCCCACATCAAACTGGCTATCATGACTAGTCATATCAGTAAATTCTGAGTTTGATGACAAGACCCAGTCTCAATGAGAAAGGTAGAAAAGGCCATTTAGAATGATTTCCAAACTCAATCTTGGGCCTCTGCATGCATGCATGCACACCCAAATGTATACGCACCAACGCATATGTGGCCCCACACACATGCAAACATACATGTGCCCCCACACACATACAAACATACACAGACACCACACATATGTGAAAAAGAAAAAGAAAGACAAAAAAGAAGAAAGTCAACTCTTACTTGAATACACCTGCGCGAGAGGGAGGCCCGGAGAACACGATGCAGACACTTCCGGTGTCAATGAATCACGTGTGGAGGTTTATAGACATGTATGAGGTTGGGTGACATTTAGCTGTAGAGATCACAGAGATTTTTGAAAAACTGAAGAGATTTAAGTTCCGTCCAAACCATCTTATCTCTCCATCACAAAATTTGACTCTTTCAAATTTGTACTCCCTGAGTTCAAAAAATGTCACTCTGTCATAGTACTCTTTCAAGAATTAAGTAGGGTAATATACAAGTACCCAAAAGATTCTTGACAGTCTTTTATCAAACAGACATCTTATCAAGAGCCTTATAAAATGTAAATCCAATAGTAGGTTGATGAAGAGAAGATTGTATGAAATTGATATGTGGATTTGCATATCCTCTTGTATAGTTTCAATGTTCTATAGATTAGTTATGATTACACTACTTCATAAAGTCTATGAGAATCAAGGCTAAGAAATAATGAAGAGAGAGGGTGCTCACTGAAATTTGATTCCTGGGTGTTTGACACCTGCAGCTGGCTGAACCGCACACACAGAGCTCACAAACACAGAAGATGCCCTGTATTCTCCTGTTTTGCAGATCAATAAGTTGACTCTGCACAAACCACTCACGGAGGCTGCACCTCAGGACCAGAGATGCTGGTTAAAGTGAGCTGAGGTGCAAACTAGACATGCAAACTGAAAGTCCCCAAGTGGTTCTGGCAGCTGCCTGAGGTTGCAATCCACAGACGTGGGGCCACATCCCTTGTTCCACAAAGGACAGAGCAGCCCCTCAGAAACGCAGGTCCTCAGCCACCACAGAAGTCCTACTAAGCCAGAACTTGCGTTATAGCATGTCACCTGAACATACCCTACTGTATTCTTGTCCCTAGTGGCTGTGCACATGGTAATGTTAAGCGGCAAGGGAAGAATCAAAACCTGGACTTGGATCTGGAGCTGGCTGACTGCAACTCTGTGTTTCTAACCATGACAAAGCCCCTGCCTGCATCAACCGATGGGCTCTTCAGGTATCATTTTCCACTGAGAATGGTGATGCTCACCTGCAATCCCAGTGCTTGGGAGGTATAGTTGGGAGGATCAGAAGTTCAGGGTCACGCTCATCTATACAAGTCCAAGACCAACGGGGACACATCAGACTTTCAAAACTAGGGATCTTCTCCTGAATAAAATCTTCATATTGGACCTATAGAAAGTCAGTGCTGCGAAGAAGCTTGCTAATTGCATTTAATTAAATTAATTTGCATAAATTAAATTGTATTTAATAAGTAGATGAGAGAACATAGTTTGTGTGCCTGACCAAGTCACTCAGAGAGTGAGACATCAGGGCGGGCACCCAGGTTTTCTGAAAAAAATCCCATGCAATCCAGTGATGTGTTGCCTTAAGAAGGTTCTAGTAGCTTTGGAAGATCTTTCCCCTTCACCCTGGCCGCCACACAATATCCTTTTCTCTGGGTTTTTGCAGTGTTTCCCCATCTCATGCTGAGTTGCAGAAGAAACCACCCCGTGCTGAGGCAAATTCGACTGTAAAATGCTCTTTGCCACAAATCACAGCCACTCACAGGGACCTCTCCAACCATCCCTCCCCCAGCAGTTCCCGACAACAACATTCCATCGGCAGAATCCTGCCAGGATCGTGCCAATCACAGCTGGGAAGAAATGCGTAGAAATCTTGGAGACATGACAGAAAAGCCATCTGAGAGCAGGTGTTCCCAAATGCCCCAGTGAAGCTGTGTTGGGACATATCCACCAGCCGAAGGCAAAACAAATCTGATAAAAGGTCACTTGTTGAAACCCAATCATAAATCCTGCGGGACAATGCCACATTGTCGGGCTGCCCCTCATAACATTTTCCCACTGATAACACTGGCATGTGTGTGGCTTGGAGAAGCCCCAGTAGTAATTGAGAAGACAATGTTGAATGATCTCATTCTTGCGAAGTCCGTCATGAAAACCAGAGCACCCTTCAACCCCACACTTACTTACAGTGAGAATTTGTGCCACTTCAGGGTGAGCCTAGCAGCACCTGTTGGGGTCTGAGCTGGAGGGGCCAAGAGCAACACCCTACACCTAGCTGTCTTCTCATGCCTTTAACTCCTGGCAGTAATGGCACAATTAAATCCTGTCAGAACCTGAATGTCTGTGGAACCCTCATCATAAAATACTGGAGTCAGAAAAGACCTCTGAAATCATCCAGTTTAGCACAGATAAGCTGATAGACCCATGGGATTCATCAGACTCACCCTTTGTAGACTTCCCCCGTGTGGCTAAAGAGATGTCACACTACTGCAGAATGTTTGATCACACTGCGTGAAAATGTGTCTCTGTCCTTCCTTGCCTGCCTAAGGCAACTTCTGATTGATTTAATGAGTAGCTGAACAGCCAAAATCTAGGCAGAAGAGGATAGGCAGGAATTCCAGGCAGATACAGGAACTCTGGGAATGATCTAAATCAACCATAGGGATCAATTCTTCAAGCCAGATTCACAGAAGTCAAGTGACTACTGGACCCCATCATGTCACTCTGTACCTCGCGTTTACTTTCTGTAATTCATTTCCTATTCTCTGCCTATCCAAACAATTTGCCCCTTTAGGAAAGCAAAGTATCGTGTGTGTGTGTGTGTGTGTGTGTGTGTGTGTGTGTGTGTGTCCATGCACGTGCGTGCATGCTGGCCTGTGTGTGTGGGTGGTGTAGGAGGTTCTTCTGTTTGTGTGTTGCTTTCATTGGTTAATTAATAAAGAAACTGCTTGGCCTGATAGGGCAGAACTTAGGTGGGTGGAGTAGACAGAACCGAATGCTGGGAAGAAGGGCAAAGTGGCAGTATGCCATGGATCTCCTGCCTGGGACAGACGCTGGTTAGAATTTTGCCGGTAAGCCACAGTTATGTGGCAATACACAGATTAATGGAAATGGGTTAAATTAAGATATAAGAATTAGTCAATAAGAAGTTAGAGCTAATGGGCCAGGCAGTGTTTAAATGAATACAGTTTTTGTGTGATTATTTCGAGTGTAAGCTAGCGGGGCGGCTGGCACGAAAAGCAGGCCCTCTCTCCATACAACATGTGGGTACCCTCGAAACCAGAAAAAACTATTAGATCCCCTAGAACTGGGGTCCTAAGTTGTTAGGAACATAGTTGAAACCATTTTGTGACTTGAAATAGCATGTTACCTGAGCTTGCCACCAGACATCTCTGATAAGAGATAGGTCTCAGAAGTCCCAGGCAGGCCGCTTTTCAGCTTAGCCCCAGACAGGTCTTAGGATGCTAATTCTCTAACTAATATGTTAGTGAATCAGTCCCAAACTGTGAGCCTTGATAGGGCAAAACTACCACCCAATGAAATAATACAAGGAAATGGAATTTTTTGAATGGTTTTCAGGATCACACTTGGCTTCTCTAGCCTGCATGGATACCTACCAAGGTAAAGACCTGGGACTCTGTGCATGGCCCCGGCTTCAGTAACCAATGAACTTCTGGCATTGTAGCTGGGCTCACACAGACCCGCCAGTCAGCACTAGACACAGGCCAGTGCTCTCAAGGACTTCTTAGACCTCCATCAGTGCCACCCTCTTAACCTGCCACCTGAAGGACTTCACATTGGAAATAGGTCAAGACCACACGCTTCTGAAACAGCCTCACCTGAGCAGATCTGCCAGAGGAATACTGAAGCAGCATTTCTGCCCAATCAACAATTCCCTGCTTTGTGATATTAGTTAATATTATAAAGAATGTTTGCATGAATAAACCAAGCATATCGAAAAGACAAATCCTGGGCAGACATCCTAATTGTCGAGAGCCTTATAGCCCATAAGTTGTGCTCTCCACACAGGCGGCTGTGAACCACCCAAAGTGGATGATAAGAATCGAACTCTGATCCTCTGGAAGAGCAGTGAATACTACTCTTAATGACTGAGCCATCTTTTTAACCTTGTTGAGTCATTTTTTGATCCTAGCGGCTGTCCGATGTAAATGGGAACTGAATTATATCTGTAATGTTCTGTAGAAATGCTGTTCTCTTTGCTGGGCAAGAAAAGGCCACGAGAGAAGAAGCGCTTTCTGGCTTCTGGAGCCGTACCTTCCAAGAAGCATGGAGTCCCACTGGCTCCTTTGTCCCCAAGGAGACAGGTGGTGGAAGGGAGGAAGAAAGCAGCTGTGAAAGAGTGACGGGAGAATGGAGTGTGTCGGCTCTTTAGAACAGAGCAGAATGACTTTTTGAAAACACAATAAAAGATCTAGAGAAACGTTTGACTGGAATTTCTGGCTCACTGTGCACTGGGAGTGGGGTCAACATGGCTCCTCACAGCTTCTACAGTATTTTGCATTTGCACCAAGAAGAAAAGATTCGTTCAGCTTGGACCCCATTCCCACCTCAGGCAGGCTGTGCTCAGGACTCTCGTTCTCAGAACCAATTCTAAGAAATATATCTTTAGGCCAAACCCCCAAAAGGGAGAGGCGGCCATAAAGGGGGCTCTAAAGGATGAAGTCATGAAAAGAATGGAAGGAAAGGAAACTTCTTTGGGCCCGAGATGAAAAGCCTTTTTCACTGCGGAAATCTGTAAGACTATGTCATCCTCCTCTTCCCAGAACAGAGCAGCCTGCTCCCTCCATTATTTAACACAAGGGAGGACAAAGAACTGGAGAACACACACTGGTCCCACTTCAGCCCTTGGTAGGACAGGAAAGATGGCCTAATGGTGATTTCCTATCTCAAATTTACATGACCATTTGAATCTGAAAACACCAGAAAACACTGAGCCAGGCTTTCCAAGACCAAGAGGGCAAGTGAGCTGCCCCTTGGCCTCTCTGGGATAGGAGAACTCCAGGTGCAATTCCATGGCCCTCACCACTAGTGCCTCATAGAGGGGGTGGTAAGGCTCAACCCGTACACGTCCTGATGCCTCCAAAAGGAAGTCACATGACCCCAGACTAAGTCCACATTCAGCCCTCTAAGAGAGAGATGAGAAGTTGAAATCTGACAGAAAACACTGGAAATGTTCTGGGTTGAGTAGTTCAGAAAGCATAGTTCCTCTCTGGGCTGGGGCATCCAAGGCCCAGAACATGTCTGAAATCCTCTGGGGTCAGACAAGGCCAGCCTTGATTATCGCAGGGCCTCAGAGCAGACCTGAGGAGAAACCTCTGCTCATCACTACTTCTTCCCATTCAGAAGGGATGTGCACCACCCCCCCCATCCCCAAGAGGAATTGAATCCAGAGAAATTGGGGGCCCAGATGCAAAGGAGAGTTATGAAAAGAGTGGTGTTCACCTGGACTGAGCCAAAACGGTGATCATGGTGGTGGCCATTGAGTGAGGTGTGGGAGGGGGAGGGGGAGATACAGGCCTAATCCACTCCACATGAGACTGCTGACCTACCATCAGGAGACTTCCCTCACCTGCATGCTGGAGGCAATTCACAGTTCACTCTCTCTCTCCCAACAGAGTATAATGTGCTTGAGGGCTTAGAGGCTGTACTGAAAGACCAGCTCCAAAGGAGGCAAAAGTGCTCTTGGGCCATGGGAACACTGCTTTCCACCTCTACCCTTGGGGCTCGGCATTGTGACCAGCTCACATCACTTAAAAGGTGAATAGGAAGTAGGGGACTTGTGGACAGGCTGATCCCCAGGCAGAATGTGCCAAAGCCTTTGAGCCGGTAGAAACATCCCCCTCCCACCCCCTAATCCCCACCCTCCCACTCCCCATACCCTACCCTGCCTTGTGCCTTGCCCTTCAGACAGAGAGGGGTCAGAGACACCTCAGTCACTAAGCAAAGTGTGATTTGCTTTGATCCCAAAGCCACACACAGAGGCGCTGGAGTTGTGCTCAAGTCAATAATCAACAGTGGTTCTTGGAGGTCAGTCCTGATGCGCTCCCGTGGCAGCCAAATAACCCCCATCATGCCTCGGGGCTTTCTCCAATTAGCAGTACACTCTTGAATATTCCCTACTGCCTCTACAGCTCCAGGCTGGGCAAGCCTCCTGGGGAGGTCCCTCCAGGCAGGCGTTGCCCTCCAGGGCTGCTCTTTTTGAAAATAAGGGGTCCCGGTTTGTTCAGAAAGGCCTCTGTTCTTTGGATGCTGGGTCGAATTTGGCATTTACAAGGGTGAGGTGTGGATGAGGGCTCTCCTCCTCCCATTGCCTAAGGGGATTAAGGCACTCCATTGTCCCTGGCCTACTGGCCCCAGAATTTGCATATATCAAGTCCCTAGAGCTGTGAATAGAGCCAGCTGCCCCTGCTGCCTTATGCTCTGGGGGCTGACCCCAGTCAGACCTTCCAGGTAATTCCATTTGTGTCCTCAGGGACTCAGGGGGCTGGGCTTGAGAGGTGAGGGAGAGGCTGGGTTAAACACATGTGTTCCTGAGACAGCTAAAAATGACCAAGTTCCTTTTCTTCTAAGTAGGCCGTTGTTCAGAGAGACTTCAGCCTTACCTAAGCCTCAACTGAACTTGAAAATCTACAAGTTTCCTTTCTTTCCCAAGACCCTCTAGCCTCTTCCTTACCTCTTTATTCAAGTCATGGTTGGGAATTGCTTTAGTAGTCACCTCTCCGGGCTTCTGACAAAGCAGCAGTATAATGTCACAGATATAAACATGGTAGACCAAATGACAGAACAATCCAGAGGAGTATGGGGGGAGCCTGTGTCCAATCGGAGGGGACCTGTCCTTGGGCTGGGCAGCTCTCCCGTCTAAGTGATTTTATAAGATATACAAATTATTCTATTGCTGGGAACAATGAGCATTCCCATCGGGCAAGGAGACCGAGGTTTCCCAATGAGGCCTGAAAGAACACATCTGATTGCTGAAATGGCCAGGACAATCCGGGCTTTGTGCTCCAGGTTCTCCCACTGTGTGACTGTGGCACTGGCGCACAGACAGCACAGGAAGGAATTTTAGGGAATGAGCTCACGAGGCTTTCCACTTAAGCAGGACTCCGCTGAAGGGTTTAATATGCCTGTGATGTAGAATAGTGATCTCAGAATATTTTACTGGCAAATCAAGGAAAGGAATTTATTGAGCACCTGAGATGTACGGAGCCCAGGGCTCCACTTGCAATGGTCTTGCTGATAAACGGCACCCTAAGGAGCATTAGTATACGAATGGTTTTATTGACTGATGTATGCCCATATTAACTGGAACAGGGTTGGCCTAAGCTCCACCAACAATTCTCCGGCTGATCTAGTCTGCAGCCTCCTCTTACCCATACCCACATTCCCAGAAGGCTAGTGAACACTCCACAATTCTTAATTTTCACTCTCCCTAATCAGGAATGGTCATAGAGATGTTGCCTGGTGGTTCTTATCTGGCCACATTTTAATATCGCTGGGCATGTGCCCAGTGTGGAGCCCAGTGTGTCACAGTTAACTGCATCATGAGAAAACAAAAACAAAAAAAAGCAGGTATAATGTCTTCTCAGTAAATTGGACAGTTTTGTGAATGTTGGCAGATGCGCAAGGTTTGGTAGCCACAATTATAACCAGGATACAGAGCAGTTCAAAAAATGAACACAGATGGTCTAAGTTAGGTTTCTCGGTCGCTGTGATAAACCACTGACCAAAAGAAACTTGGAGAGGAAGGGGTTATTTGGTTTACACAGACACATCGCATTCCTTCTCTGAGGGAAGCGAGGGCAGAAACTCAAGTGGGAACACAGAGGTAGGAACTGAAGCAGAGACCATGGTGGAATCATGTTTACTGTCTTGCTCTTGGGACTTGCTCAGCCTGCTTTCTTATAAAACACAAGAGCACCTGCCCAGGAGTGGCACTGCCCACATTCATCTGAGCCCTCCCACATCAGTGATTAAACAAGAAAATGATCCACAAACTTGCTCACAGGCCAGTCTGATGGAGAAATGTCTCAGCTAAAATTCCTTTTTCCCAGGTAACTTCAGTTTGTGTCAAGGTGACAAAAGCTGACCAGTACAAGTGACCCTCTTGTCAACTTTATATGCACACATCACTGTGAAACCATAGCCTTATTTATCCCCAGGATTTCATATTTATTCAGTATAAAATGGCATAAAACTTTAAAAAAAACATAGTTTTTAAACATTTCAACACTTTAAAGACTAAGATCTCTTTAAAAATCTAGTCTCTTGCCAGGCAGTAGTAGTGCGTGTCTTTAATCAGCCGGCAGATCTCTGTGAGTTTAAGGATATCCTGGTCTACAGAGCGAGTCCCAGGACAGCCAAGGTTACACAGAGAAACCCTGTCAAAAAAAAAAATAAATAAATAAATCATCTAATCTCTTAAGTGTGGGCTCCTTTAAAATTAAAATCAAGTAATATGTTTTCTTATTCCATAGAGAAGAACCGGATTACAATTACACTCAGAGCAAAGCAAACCCAACATATAATAGTATAAATAGTTCCCTGTCTGATGCCAAGACTCTTTCATGATCTTCTTTTCTTCAGGGCACTTGGGAAGTCACAGTTCTCTGGCTCTGTCACCCACAGTACACACAGCTAGTCCGGCAGGCTCAGGGTGGCTCCACGCCATGCCTGTCACTGCTCTTGGCAGTCGTCCCGTGATCTTGGCATCTCCAATATGCTAGAGTCTCGACCACAACCGAGGCTGCATATTCACTGATAGCCTCTTCTGAGCTCTCTTTCAGGACCCTGCCACATAGTGACAGGCTTCAGTTTCTCCCCACGAGCCCTTCAAATCCTGGGGCCTCCACTGCTACTGAGGTTGTGTCTTCACCCACAGTCTCCTGACCACTTACAGCGCTGAGCCTCGGCTGCTCTCCGTGACACCTTCGTGGGCTCTTACACAATGCCACATTCATCCTCCTGCTCCAGACATAGCCTTGCCCCCCTCTGGACCACACCTTCTGTGTGCTGACCCTGAGAAAACAAATCCTCAGAGATTTTAGCTCAGTGATGCTGAGATCCTATTAATCAAGACTGATTATTTTTATCCCCAGCTAACCAACACTGATAGTCTCAACAAAGCAAAAGCTTCACTTTCAAAGATTCCCTTATCCAAAACATCACATGAATGGCTTTGGTAGCCTGTGCCCCTCTGAAACCCTGAAAGCCAGGTCTCCATCACCTGGAACTCTCTCACCATTCCTACCTACAGCTCCATGATACACTGAACACTCAATGGCCTGTTCTAGCTGAAGCTCTTCATTCCTCCCAAAGCACGGGAGGGTCATATCCATCACAGCAGCATCTCGTTCTTGGTACCAACTTCTGTCCTACTGTTGCTGTGATAAAACAGTGACAAAAAGAATTTGGGGCTCTTATTTGGCTTATAGTTTATCTCTGAAGGAAGTCATATGGAAACCTTCTTACTGTACAAGCCCCTTCCACACACACATATGCGTGTACATGCATGCACACACACATACACAGAGAGAGTGAGAGAGAGATACAGAGACAGAGAGAGACAGACAGAGAGTGTCCCTACTAGAATCTTTTTGGAGTTGTTGGCCAGTGAAGACCCATAGGGTCTCCAAAACTATAGGCTATTAACCATTGCTATTGGTTGCCCTCCAGAACTTGTCCATAAGACCCTATTGCTGCAGACAGCGTAGAGTTGAGTTGCAGTCCGTAGAGAAACCAAGCTGATACTGATCTAGAAGCTTCGTCTCTACTGGCTAGCCTTCATAGAGCTGGAAGGTGCAAGACACCCTACCTCGGGAGGAAAGCAGTCATGGGTCTCCTCCAGCTGTGAGCCTTGTAAGCTACGATAATGACTGGCCTGACAAGATATGCCTATCAGCGGGACAGTGGCACAGACATCATGGGAATGACCAACTACTTTCTGATTGAATTTAAGTTCTATTCCATATGATGAAATTCAAACCTAGAACCACACACTGCTAGGCTAAGAACTTGCAATGAGATAGGCGCCAGGCCCCAGAGATGGGTCTTACTACTATTATCATGTTAACTAGACACAATATTCAACCTATTCCCGACGATTTATTGTTTACATAGATTACCGCTTCCGTCACCTGAAAAGCTTCTATTTGGAGTAGATGATTGACACAGAGACCCACAACTGGCTGAGATACAGAGAAAAAGAGGGTACAGAATGCCCAACCTAAGTGGAACAGCTATACTGCACCCCTTTCTTCCAACGCTCAAGGATCATGCAGAATAGGGAGAAAAAAGACTCCAAGGGCCAGAGGCAGGGACCAAACACAAGGGAGCAGTGTCCTCCAGACACATCAGGGCAGCTGCACACATGGACTCACAGTGATTATCACAGTCTTGTGCAAACTGAAGCTAGACCAGATGCCAACATGGAGAGAGACGGTGGTCATTTGATAGTTATTGGGAGACAGAGAGTCAGTTCTCTTCAAGAGTGTGGCTGCTGGTAGGTCAACCACACTCCAATGGAAGGTCGCACGTTCATGAATACATGCGGAGCACACACTGGACTTAATGGGTGAAAAAGTAAAAGAGGACATGAAGTCAGGTGAGTTGGTAAGAACCGTGGATCTGGGAGGCAGTGGAGGAGAGGTGGATCTGCTCAGTGAGCGTACCACGTAGCTCATGGAATCAGTATGCTCGTGAGGACGATTTGGGTTGTTTCCAGTGTCCTACCATAAAGAGAGTTTCACGTGGTCTCGTTTTACACTTGATAAGCCTGTGCCCCCACCCTGATGCTCTGATTCAGGGTCTCCATGGCTTCTTTTGCTTGTCTCTATTTTGTTGTGTCTTAACTTGGCAGGGGTTTTCTGAAGCTCTTCATGGGGGTAGTAATAGGCTAGGGAAGTTGTCATACCCACATGTGGACAAAAGGACCAAGGACAGAGACACTGTAATATGCTCCTAGGCCTGTCCCAACTGGACTTTGAATGCTTACCATTGCTCATGGTTTCTTGAGGTCATCATCTTCTTTCCCTTCAGTCCACTCCATACTTGGGAACCAAGGAGAGTGTGTGTGTGGTGGTGACGTGGGTTTGCTCCGCAGTGCTTCATCCGCAGTGCTCCTTCCGCAATGCTCCATCTGCTGCAGTTTTGGAGGGAGCACCCCTCCTCCCCCAAAAGCAGACTTCCTCACTGTACCCAATGTGAGGAGCAAACCTCCTTCATCAGAGAATGTGGGAGGTTTATTTGTTGCTATTTCTCTCTCCCAATTCTATTGCTTCATGGAGACTCATGGGAATGTTTAGAGAAAAATTCAGGGTTCAGGGGAAGGGGGAATACCTACTATTTAACATAGAGATGGAAGGAGAGAGGCTTAGCTGTCATCAGGCCAAATGCAACGGCCATACCCTCTCCTTTGATGTTTCCTCAGGGAAAAGAATCCTCAGTGTAGACGAACTGCTCTAGCCCTCACAATGTTAAAAGATCAGTGTCTGCTTAAGATATGCGCTCTGGGCCCTGCCTGAATTCTGAATTACATAGCAGGCCCCAGTTCTCGCCTTGGGAGTAGAAAAGCATTCACACCTCACAAGCTTCAAGAAGATGCAGAAGTTGCTGGCCTGGGGACCACACTATGAGAAGCTCCGTTTTTGTTTTGTTTTTGTTTTTTCAGAAACACTAGTTGTGACCCAGGGAACGAACCTATCTATGACCCAAAAGGGAAGCAGATACCCTGCAGAGGGTCTTCCTGTCCAGATTCTTCGAGCCATACTATATGGTATGCTTCTCTCTCTGGGCACATTACCAAGGGCCCACAGCATTTTCAAAACCAAGTTCATTGAAATCTGAATCAAGAAATAAGCACATACTTCCCACTGCTTTGAGGCAGGTAGAGGAGGGAGGCAAAGCTTCAAAAACCAGAAAGGTGACCACGGCTGAGTAAAAGCCGTAGAGCTCCCAGGAAAGCTGGGCAAGACAGGCAGCACTGATCGACAGAGCCTTCTTCCACGTGCTTTGGTTGGATTTGGTTAGGAAGGTTAGAAAAAGAAGTAAGACTGAGCCCAGGTTTTCAGAGGCATGCAGTCCAGCTGGAAGCCTGACGTTAGGGTCAAGAGTAGAAACACACCGCCCAGATAGTCAGACACCTCACACGGGGGATCAGCAAGGAAAGAGCTGCATCAGTCTAGGGTGACCCGGAAAAAAGAAGCTGGATCTCGTTAGAGACTTCTTGGCTTATGTGTTTACACGTTTCCACTACTTTTAATGTAATCCTCCAAATGTCCCTTGTGCGGTCAGTTACCTAAGAATCTTCCCAAAGTCACAGCTTTGACCATAATGTGCCCTTTGAGGTAAAAGGGCAATTGAAAAGAAGTAATAAGGCACCTAACTGGCTGAACTTGAACTCAATCTTTTATTGTTTTTGGAAAGCCTTGGGGATCATGCAAACACTAAGCCTTATGATTCTTTAGACTTCTCTCAAAGGTTTGCATTATGCATCGTGGTCTCCGTGACCCAAGATAAAACAAAACCAAGTAGGAGGCCGTGCCCCCAGCTGCTCTAGCCTCCAGCTCAGCCCCAGAAGCAAACATCCATTGTCTTTGTGAACTCACCTATTCTCCTGGAAGCTCATGGTCTGTTCTAAAGCTCCAGGCACCCACGGTCCAGTCCTGCCTTTACTGGACACATCTGTCCCATGTTCACCACTGCGAATTCCGAGGACAAGGTCCTTCCAAGCATCCTACTACATCAGCACTGCGCAGTGAGGTCGCTCTAAGTTATCTTATTCCTAAGAGGTAGCCATGAGCTCAGACCTCTTAGTCTTGAATCAGGAGCTGGGGATAACACCCTGAAGGAAGGGACTACGTGTGTCAGTAATTCTCAACCTCTGGGTCACGCCCCTATGCCTCATGTGTCAGATACTTACATTACAATTCATAACATCAGGCAAATTACAGTTAGGAAGTAACAATGTCATAATTTTATCGTCGGGGGTCACCATGACATGAGGAACTATATTGAAGGGTCACAGCATTAGGAAGGGTGAGAGTCACTGTCACATGTTTTCCCCTTCTTCGGTCACTACAGACTGCTGCTTCTCAGGAACAATGATGTATCCTCAGGCCACAGGTCACCTTCGAATGTTCAGAAACCTCCAGTCCTGGTTCATAGTTCTCCACAGCAAAACCTAACTCTGATTGTCTAGTGCTAAGACATCCGCAGGAGCGGTGACTTTATACTGCCTAACTACAGTAGCATGCGCAAAGCGGTGTCCCAAAGGTGTGCTCATGCGGCGTCTACTGGGTGGCGTGTTACCTGCCTCAGAGTTCCCATCCTGATCCTTCTCTCCATGCCCATTCCCTTCAGTGCGCCTTAATCTCCTCTTGGGGTAGTAAGCTGAGCAGACCCCCCTGCTCTGCTCACGGAAGCCAGACCTCGGGGTCTCCCTGGATGCATGACTTTATCAGCTACCTTGAAACACTGCTTTCTTTGGGACCCTTCCACTCCTAGACTAAGAGGATGTGCCTGCCCTGGCCAGCAATGCACCTGGACCTGCCCCAACTGGAAATACCCTTTCTTAAGTTGCCTTTAACTTCTTCCCTCACTAGCCCGGACTTCATAACTTCCTGTCACCAGGGAGAGGAATGAGGTGTCTCGCAAAGCCCTTTCAGCAGGAACTTGGGATTTGTTTAAATCAAACTATTAAAATAAGGTCATTAGAAAGAGGGGGAGGTGGATCTCAAATATTGAGCGAAACCATTTCTGGCCGAGTCAAAAACCTATTCAGGTATATAATATGCCAAATTTGGTGCAGACTCGCGGGCATTTTTCATTCGGTGGGAAGCTTTTATTTTTTTTTTTATTTTTTTTTTTTTTTTGGTTTTTCGAGACAGGGTTTCTCTGTGGCTTTGGAGCCTGTCCTGGAACTAGCTCTTGTAGACCAGGCTGGTCTCGAACTCACAGAGATCCGCCTGCCTCTGCCTCCCGAGTGCTGGGATTAAAGGCGTGTTCCTGTTTCTTTTCCCTTCTGCGGTGGAGTTGGGGGCAGTGGAAGGGGGGGGAGAAGGAAAGAACACAGGGAAAGTAATAGATTGTGGAATGTGTAACTTCCCCAAGTCAAAGCACAATGCCGTTGTGAGCTGACTTAAACGGGCCGCCTGCAGAAAACAGGGGCACAGAGGAAAAACACCCCGGCTGGCACACGCAGAAACCACACGTGTCTAAAAGCTTCCGTCTTCACATGTCAAGACTGTGGTGTGGATGGTTTCAGGTCGGGATGTCTTGGCAGACGCGGCATGGCCTGGTGCCAAGCACATGCGCATGCCCAGGCTGGGTGCGCGTTGCAATGCCTGGAAGACACCTTCGTGCCTACGCGTGGGGATCTGCTGGGTGTTAAGGAAGAGTCTTTGTGTCAAAGCAAAGGAAGGCCGTTGCACCCCCAAAGCCTAGCTGCCTACACACACACACACACACACACACACACACACAAGCTGTTTTGTTTTCTAGGTGCCAAGAGCGATTGCCACACAATGGAAATATCCAGAAACTGAACGAGAAATGAGATCTTTCCACTGCCCTCTGTCTGCTTATGGAAAGACTCCATCTCCGATGCTTGTGTCTAGGTTTGGGGATGGATATTGCCTGTATTTTTAAAGAAGAGTCACGGCAGCCATTTTCCAAAGTATTCTAATTATTAATAGCAATGCCTCACACCTATCCTTCACTTTCCTCCGCACTGGGGCTGAGAACCTAATAGTGTCTCCTCAGTTGTCAAATTCTCCAAGCTGATTCTATCATCATCTTGAATCACAGCCCTCAGCTTTCCCAACATCCATTACAGAGCTGAATAGTTACAACGAGAGCCGAGAGCCCACGTCCTTGTCTTTTCTTTGTCTTGGAAGAAAAGGGCTTAATGCTCTACCTCTTGGGTGGTTTCCCTGGGTGTTTAAAGGGAACTCCTAAGTCTTCATTATAGTACCTAAAAAGCCTTGAGTGGATCAGCCTAGCCCTCTGCTGCCCCAGGGACTTGCTATTTGCCCTTCCCTCCCTCTCCAAACACACACTAATTACTGACTTTACTCATCATTTACATCCAGATTACTGCTTTAAAGAGACCTTGCCCGACCCTCTCTGAGTTGGTCTGTGATCTCCACTGCAGACTTCCCAAGGATGCCTTGTTCCTTTTGCTTACAGGATGTAACTTTTGACTCTTTGCTTGGTTTAAATTTCCTTTTCCATTCATTTGAAGCCTGGGACCCGAGTCTTTTGTTTATCACTGTGTGTATTGACCAACTGCAGCTAGCAGGCAGAGAGTGTTTGGTTAATATTTATAAAAGAGATTTAAAAGAAAATTGGAAATAGGAGTTAGTTTCTGTTATCAGCCAGATTGCGTACATTGATTTTTGTCAATACAAAAGGGCATTATTGTGGTTCTTTGACCATATTGACTCCCAGGGTATTTTCTGGTATGCTGATGCCAAAAAGGAAGGGGTTGGGAGTGGGGAATAGCAAATGAAGGGCTAGGAAGGGAGAGACAAGGAGAAAAAACAAGTAGGGAAAACAAGGGCAGCCAGGAAGGGTCCTCCTATATAGCTTTTGCGTATTGCTGTAGTGTAAATACCTCCCCCTCCCCAACAGCACTTGGATTCTGGCCCACAGTAAGATGCCCAGTCAAAAAGGGCGTGCCCTCCAACAAGACAGCACTGGGTATCACTACTTCTGGAGAACCTGACAATCAGGTCATTCAATGTGAAGAACAAACTTCAAAGAATTCAATTCCTGTTTATCAAACATTTGCATTGTTCTGAACAGAACATGCTGCAGGTTCCGCTGTGTGTTAGCATAGAGCCTCTCCCCTGTACCGCATGATGAGAGTTTGTAAGGTGGGAGCTAGCCATCCCCACAGTTCTGTGGGTGACCCCGTCCCAGGCTAACAATATTCGGCCACAGTGTGTTCATCAGAGTATACACAATTATAATTGTGTGTCTGTGCTTGTGTGGGCATGCACATGGAAGGTTTTCATGTATGACAATGGCAGCCCGGCCTATTCTATTTTCTCTAAATGACAGGGCAGGGAGAGAGAGGCCAGAAGGCCCTAGGCTTCAGCAACTGCTCCCCAGTGCTCTACCTGCCTGGTACCCAGCACATCTCGTCACTGTCTTACATTCTCGCAAGGGCATATATGGTTCCACCTTGGCTCTCAGGATGATCTACAACAGGCCGCAGAGGTCAAAGAGGGCGTTGATTTCCCTGGGACTAAAGTTACAGATGATAGTGAACTGCCATGTTGGTGCTGGGAATTGAACCTGAGTCCTCTGTAAGAACAGAATACCAGCTGTGCGGTGGTGCCGCACCCCTTTAAACCCAGCACTTGTGAGGCAGAGGCAGGTGGAGCTCTGTGTGTTTGGGGCCAACTTGGTCTACAAGAGCTAGTACCAGGACAGACTCCAAAGCTACAGAGAAATCTGGTCTCAAAAACCAAAAATAAAATAAAGTAAAATAAAAAAGAGCAGTACATGCTCTTAACTGCTCAGTCAACTATCCAGTCCTCAAGTTAGTCTTAAACAAAAATTCGTATCTTTATCCCAGAATTTAGTGTGGGCCACAAAAAGTGAAAGCATCTGCCATTTTCTCTCCTTACAGTGTGTCTATGTAAAAGCCTATCTGACCTTTGAGCTGCAGAAGCTCCAGGTGGATCCTTCCACTGCCCACACACCATGCGCTTTCAGGCCCTCCATCCTCTTCTGCATCACCAGCTGATGCCAAGCTTAAGGCATCCTACTTTCATTTTTTGGAAAAGCCCTGGGCAGTGGGTTTGCTCTCATTTGAGGACACACAGGCCGTGGCGCATGCTTCTTATGATCCACTTAAACACGCCCAATAATCAAAGCCTGGATCGTTTTATTCTCCAGAGGTTGAAAAGTAACAAGACTAATTCTCTCATTTATCATCCTCAACACCTATTAACTTGTGTGATTTTGTTTGTAAATTGGATCTCCTTTCCAACTGCTAAATTCATCTGTTTCCTAGATTATTTCAGCTCCTTTAGCTTGTTGGTCTTTTCTGTCTCTGTTTTCTTACACTGTTGTGCTTAGTGTTTGTTTTTCTTTGAGTGATTCTGATCTAACCTTTTCTTTTCCTCTTTTATCCTCCATCTTTCAATGAGTTCTGCTGACTTTGTGGTTTCCTAACTCATGGTTTGCTTTGGAAATCACCTGCCTCATTCTGCCTCATTTTTCCATTCTATCTAGTTTGTGATGAAATGGATTCCCATTTCCATTGGGTTGTGTGTGTGTTGTTTTAAGATGCTCTCACTTTAGGAACGTTCCCTCCCTCCCCTCCCTTCCCCTTACCTCTATGTCAATGTCTCAGACATGGGATGGTACACTGGCAGCATTGGCTATGGTTATCACATATACACACCACTTTTATTTTAAAACATCAAAAGATAAAGTTATAGGATGTATTCTGAAATCACTTGCATACCTAAAAACACTAAACACATTTATTGGATCTCACCTGAGAACCCAGTCTATGACCAGATTCATTACTGTTGTCTCCCTGATTCCTTATTTTAACCTTATTATAACTCTTGCCTATTTCAGATAAAGGTGCTTTGTGGAATATTTTCTCGGAAAAGTCAACAGTGTAAATGTGAGGAAGGTATTGACTAGGAGTAACCACAGAACATGCTACGGTTTCCAATGTGGCAAGAGTTACCCAAGTGGGATCATGAGAGGTACAGGAGGGTACAAAGGTGATTTAACATGGGAAGGGGTTCTGTTTGGGGGTGAAAGGGGTTCATCAGATGTCTTGTAGTATCTCTAGCCCAAGCTGTATGACCTCTGCAGCGTATGATGAGCATCTCTCACTAGCTTAGGTTGGCCTTGACCTTGGGACCCTGTTGCCTCAGCCCTCAGTATTTGCATTCCGGACTTACATCATCAACCCAGACTCTATATATCACATTGTCAATAGCTGCAATGTGTCCCCACCAGATATGAAGACATTGCTGTTACAATTGGGTCTGAAATGTCCCCAGTGGACTGACAAGTTTCAACATGGGTCCCTAAGTGATGGTGCCCTTCTGGGAAGTCATGGAACATTTGGGTCATGGGAACCTACCTGCCAAATGCAGGTTGCCAGATTCAAGCCTTTAGAAGGTGTGCTGGTCCCCAGCATAGTTGTCTGCTTTCTGATCAACTAAAATGTACTACAGTGTAAGCTCCCACCAGTATGGACCAAGCTGCTCCCACTGCCATGCTTGCCCTGACCCCCACACCTACCATTGACTGTTCTAACACCATGAGCCATAGCAAACATCTTCATCTGTCTTAGTCATTGTTCCATTGCTGTGAAGAGACACCATGACCATTGCAACTCTTATAAAGGAAAACATTCAATTGGGGCTGACTTATGGTTCAGAGATTCAGTCCATTATCATCATGGTGGGAAGCACACGGTGTGCAGGAAGACATGTTGATGGAGAAGAGCTTGAGAGTTCTACATCCAGATGTGTAGGCAGTTAGAAGAGTGAGTACCATGGGGATTGGCTTGAGCTTCTGAAACTTCAAAGTCCACTCCATGTGACTTTTCCTCTAACAAGGCCACACCTACTTCAACAAGGCCACACCTCCTTCAACAAGGCCACACCTCCAACAATGTCACTCCCTATGAGTTTATGGGGGCCATTTTCATTCAAGCTACCACACTATCTGTAAGTTGTAGCTGCCAGGGATTTTGTTACAGTGATGAGAAGTAACTAATATGACTCCTGGGCAGTCTGGGTAGTTTAAGTTCATGCTATTTCCCTGTATGAGTACTAATAAAGTTATGGAAATTGACATTTTTTTTTTGAAGTTGACAAATGAAAGGGCATGGCCATAGCACCACAGTTAGAGAGGGAGGCAGTGGACAAAGCAAGTTAAGGTAAACTTACTGACAGATGTTTGCTCCTTTGTGTGTGTGTGTGTGTGTGTGTGTGCATCAGTGCTGGAGATGAGTCAGTTGCTTGCTGACTCCATTTCTCACAGCATCCTCTCAGCATCCAGCATCCTGAATCCTACCCTTAATCTGTTGGGACCCACGCAGTACCGTTGAAGAGATGGCACCGAAGCATCGATGTCTTTCCCATCTCTCTGCTTTCCCATCTCTCTGGAGACTAGGTGGCAAAGAGTTCCAAGGCCCTCTCTGTCTTCATTTCTGTAAGAGGCTTTTAGTCAGTCACTCATGTGCTAGGTGTTCATGGCAAGCAGCTGGATTCTTGGAAGCATCTGGGCAAACAACCATCTGTCCCTCTTCATGGAGACATGTTAGAAAGTGTAAGTCCCAACCAAGGACACGAAGAGACTGCAGGCACATCCCTACTAAGCCTCCATGGAGCCAAGCCTCTGGATTCTCCTGCCCATATGAAATTCATCCTGCATGTCAAATGTGGGAAAGAATGCCCATGTGTTCCAGGTCTGTAAGGAGACTAAGGTCTAGAGAAGGGGCTGCGTATCCCTTTATACGGTGCTTTATAACTTTTTCTCGGCTTCCATGAGCACTTTCTGTTTGATTCCTCAGAACAATGTTCGCGGCAAACCAAATGGCTGATCACAGTCTTACCTACAGATGAAAAGGAGGGATGTTTGTCAGCATGACAATAACACAGTTGTCCAGCAAACCACATTTCTTCTTGTGCATTTTTCCACTTCTCAAGTGCCAGTTTCCCACTGTTCACACTCTAGCCACACTGTATTTGTACTCATATGTCATTTATTTATTTATTTATTTTGGTTTTTTGAGACAATTTTCTCTGTGTAGTGTAGTAGGAGCAGCAGGCTGGGTTCCTGCCGCCCCGGCTCCCGTCCGCCTACATGGTTAGCTTTACACCCAAAATAATTACTCGAAAACTGTATTCTTTTAAACACTGCTTGGCCCATTAGTTTTAGCCTCTTATTGGCTAGCTCTTATATATTGATCTAACCCATTTCTAATAATGTGTGTAGCACCACGAGGTGGTTTACCAGGGAAGATATTAACCTGCGTCTGTGTCGGGTGGGAGAATCATGGCGACTGCCTGACTTGGCTTCTTTCTCCCAGCATTCAGTTCTGTCTACTCCGCCTAATTTTCTGTCCTATTAAAGGGCCAAGGCAGTCTCTTTATTTAACCAATGAAATTAACACAAAACAGAAGACTCTCCCACATCAGTGTAGCTTTGGAGCTTGTCCTGGAACTAGCTCTGTAGACCAGGCTGGCCTTGAGTTCTCAGAGATCTGCCTGCCTCTGCCTCCCAAGTGCTGGTATTAAAGACATATTCCTAGCTGGCTCTTACATCTTAAATTAACCCAGTTATATTAATCTGTGTATCACCATGAGGCTGTGACCTACTGGTAAGATTCCAGTGTCCTTCTCCTTCAGCAGCTACCTGGCTTTTCTCTGACTCTGTCTTCTTTCCTCCTCTATCTCTACTCAGAATCTCACATCAATTAAAAAAAAAAAAAGAACAAAATGTAAGTGGATGGAACTGGAAATAATCATTTTGAATGAGGCAACCCAGCCCAAAAAGGTAAACATAATATTTTCTCTCATTTGTAGGTATTATCTTTGAATCTCCAGCTATGTTTATTTCATTTGGAATACCATAGATATCATCAGAAAGTTATTATGGGATATGTGGAGGGGTTTTCAGTGGAGTACAGATAGAATGCACTGATATTAAAGGTTAAAAGTGAATAATGGACCAGGAAGGGGACACTGGGTTTGGAGAGTAGATAGAAAGACAGAGGAGGGAGTATAGGAAGGGATTAATAGTATTAAAGACTCATGAAAGTCATATGGAAACCGTGTGTGTGTGTGTGTCTGTGTGTGTGTACATGTGTGCCAGGAATGACCTACTTATTTTGAAGTTGTTAGCCAGGGAGGTCCCATAGACCCATAAACTTTACAAGTTGCTACTGTTGCTCTTTCTTTTCGTTCTCCTCCAGAACTTGATGGCAAGACTCTTTTGCTGAAGACATCACATACTTGAGTCATAGAACGTGGAGAAATCAAGCTGGTACTGACCTGGAAGCTTCATTCCTCCCTGCTAGCTTTCACGGTGCTGGAAGGGGCTATACAGGCTACCAGAGGGGAAGAATACTCACCAATATCTTAGCCTGCTGGGAACACCATTAGCACAATAATGACTTTCCTGGCAAGATGTGCTCACGGGTGCAATACTGGCACAAACAGTATGCGAGTAACTTACCAGTTTGTGATTGGATTCAAGTCCTGCCCTACATGATGAGACCCATACCTGGAACCATTGCTGGCTCAAGCACATGAAACTAGACAGGTTATAGGCCCCAGGGGAGAACTTTCCACTATAATCTGTTAAATGGGCATAGAATTAAAATCATCCCTAAAGACTTATTTTGTGTGTGTGTGCGCATGCATGCACAAACACATGTCATGGCACACGTATGGAGGTCAGAGGAAGACAACTTGAAGGAGTTGATTCTCTTCTTATACTATGTGAGTTCCAGGATTAGATTCGGGCCATCATACTTAGATGCAAGTGCATTTATCCACTGAGCCACCTGGTCGGCCCTTCCATTTCACCAAGGGCAATGCATTCTGGGTGTGATGCTTGTTTCACAGCCATTGTGGCCACCCACCAGGAAACCAGCACCCAGTAGAGACAATGCAAGAGCAAGAGTTAAAGCACAGGGCCCCAGACAGAGCGGGACCATTTCAGAGACTGCAGGGATGGTTTCACTAGCTACAACAGTAAGGGCTGGAAGTGGACTTGGTTGCATTTCAAACAGGAGAGAAAGAACAATTGTTTAGTGTGTGAGTGGGTGCCCCAGGCTGGGTGTGCGGTTTGCATTCTTTGTTATTTCCTCTGGCACAGGTCCAGCTGGCCTCTAACTTCCTCCTGTCAGACCCTGCAATGGGCCTTTGGACTGGAATGCTGCACACCCAACCCAAGATTCGGAGGCTCTGAAAACGGTCACTGCTCGGCAGGCGATTCTAAATCACTTTTGCTCTTGGCTACCTTAAGCCATGTCACACAGCACTCTGGAACACATTAGACAACTTTATTGCCACATTCCTTGCCAATTTAATTTTTGTAAATCATATCCTGCACTTCGCATTTCTTCATGTAACTCAGATTTTTTTTCAAGGGAGCCTTTGTATGTGGCGATCTCTGTAGCCATTGGCCTAGATTGCTGCCCTCCATCCACGTGAGAGGTGAGGATAATTGTTAGCTGTATTCTCCAGCGCACTTTCGTGACTTTGGACACTGCCTGGACTTACCAAGATCATCGTGGCAACCTGACACGGGTTATTTAGAGAAATGTGAAACCTTTTGTTCCCAGTGTCATCTGGAGCGAGGAAGGCAGAGGGGGACATAGTCAAAATATATCTGCTCAGTGGGATGGGGCACTAAGGCCACGTAAGGGGTTTTATCATTGACCTCAATTTCAGAGAAAATATTTCAGAAGGATCTCCCGCCTACTCGCATTATTTCAAAATGACCTTTAATTAAAACATTTACAAGTGATACTATAGAAGGCAGAATATTAAAATGCCAAATAAAGATAATCAGAAAAGGCAAAGAATTGCCACAAATGCTAATCCTGATACCTGGTTGACCTTTGGGAGCAAATGCTCTTAAGTGGTCACTTCTTTCACTTTATGTGGGTGGGCATTTATTTTAAAGTACAGTCAGTGATTTATCCATGCCAATGTAAATTCCTACTCAAAGTGACATTATGAATGTTGTATCAACAGACTGGCCAGCCCTGCTTTGCAATATTTTATGTTCAATTCAGGTTTTTGTATCACCAATAACAACAATTAGACATTTTAGATGATTTTTCCATTTATTTATGATTGGAAATCATCTTGAGTGTCTGAATGAACAAAATGCTGAATTAATAAGATGCATCTTTCCAGGGATTTTTGACACACTTGGCTAAACAACCCCGGTGGAATAGGATTTCCAGCTCAACTGCAGAGGAGACTGCATTTGATACAACTTGGAACTGGTCCTTTGAAAGTTTTCCTAGTTTGGTTTCTGCTGTTGTGAGAGAAAAGGGTTTTATTTGGCTTACAGGTTATAGACAGACCCTCACTGAGGGAAGCCAGGGCAGGGGCTCGAAACAGGAACCTGGAGGCAGGAACTGAAACAGAGACCATGGAGGAGTGCTGCTTCCTGGTTGATCCCCAGCCTGCTTCCTCAAGACTCAGGTCCACCTGCCCAGGGGCGGCAGGAATCATAGGGGGCTGCACCCTTCCACATTAGTCACCAATGAAGAAACCATCCCACAGACTTGCCCTCAGGCCAGTCTGGGGGAGGCAACGTTTCAATCGAGGTTTGGGAGAAGTTGACAAAATTAATAGCCCTTTGAAATAGCCTTTCATTTAGAGAGGCTGAATAGTTTCACATTTCTTGGCCTTTTAAAATATTTTAATTGCCCTTTTTACTTCTGGGGCACTCAGATTTTCAAAGTAAATCTTAAAGACCATCTGCAAAAGCTGAGCTGACTGGATAGTGAACTCTTAGACGGTTATTTCAAAATCGTGTGGAACAGGATCATTTCACAGGCATTGGTGCGTAATGTTATAAATTTATAAACACCTATATTTTCCTCTTTGGGGTGACATGTTTATCTTTTGTCAATACTCCCACCCAGGACTGGTTCTGCCCTGCAGGGGATGTCTTTGGCTGTCACAAAGGGGCAAGGGATGCTCTAAGCACGTTTTGGGTCAACTCTGGGAATGCTGCTAAACACCTGATATGTTGGACTGTTTTTTCAAATCCGAAAATCAGAAGCCTTAAAATGTCAACAGTGCAGAGGCGGAAAGTCTCAGCTCCAGACCCGCGTGCTATTCACTCTTTCATAAAGACCTCAAGCAATAGGTTGTTCTACTTTTCAACCAGGTCCAGCAAGGCCTTTCTCTGGTCATTCAGAAAGGCCTCAGCCGACTGACCGCGCTTCCTCTTCTCTGTACTCTGCTGAGCACCTTCTACACGGTTCCATTTTCATATTCATCATCTGACTTCCACAGGGGCTGCTTTTGTCTCTTGCCTGTGCTGTTCTGGTACAGCGATTTTCGCAGGTTGTGGAATATTTGTCTTCTCACCCTTCATCCCTTGTTTCCTGTTACCCCTTGTCAATAGTTATCGGGAAACCCAAGCACTTACTTTTCCGTTCTTACAGTTCCTGGAACAAGTCTTCTTTGTGTATGTGTGTGTGCATGTATGTGTATGTGTGCGTGCGCACACGTACGCGTATGTGTGTGTAACAATAGTCATTGGTTCTTTGGCCTCCTGTTGTCTCCTTCAGCTCTGTTTGTACAACTCTCACAGACAACACACAGGAAAAGCTAATGTCTGTTTATACAAAGCCAGGGCTCAGGAGCCTGGAGGTGGCTGGAGTGACAGAAGCTGAGGGACTTTACCGATGAGCCTTCTGTTGTTGTAGTTGTTGGGTTTTTGCTCTTTTTCTTCTAGGCATCATGTAAGCATGCTGGGAGATGGCCAAGTTGAAGCAGTGTCCTTCTCTAGGAGGGAGCGTTCCTCTGGGTTCAGACACATCATCTTCCTTGAAATGACATGAGATCATGGCTTGCAGATGAGTGGAATCCTAATTGAATTTGGGCTGTTTAGAGATGGAGTCATGTGTTTGTTTGCTTCTTGCTGTCAAAGCTACTTGTCTACAGAAGAGTTTCCAGTAAGCTGAGACCAAATGTCTTCTCATTCACATTCATAGTTAAGGTTTCACAACCAAATTAAGCTCTGTTTTGTTTTTAGAGGATTGTACTCCAGAGATGGAGACATGAGGATTGTCAGCCTGAGGCCAGCCTGGGCTGCAGAGAGGGATCCTGTCTCAAAACCAAAAGAAACCAACTAGCCAAACCAAGGGGAAAAAATGCAGAAGTCTCCAATGTACAGATTATATTTTAAGAAGCAACAAGATGATTTCTTAGAAAATTAAAAACAGAACTCCCATATAACTCAGCAAGGATGCTCCTAGTGAGAGGTACTAAAATATCAAAGGCAGAAATGTGAACAAATTTGCAGATGGCTTCTTTACACGACCAAAACCTGAAAGCAACACAAGAAATACATGTTCTAGATTCATTTCTATTGCTGAGACATAACACCCCAACAAAAATCAGCGTCGGGGAAGAAAGGGTTTATTGTGGCTTACAATCCAGGCCATAGTTCTTCACCAAGGGGAAGTGGAGGCACTAGTCAAGCAGGTAGTGATGATGGCATTCACAGTCTTGAGCAAAGAGGGAGAAATCAACACCTGCATGCTGCTTGTTTGCGTGTCGCTGTGCTCAGCTAGCTCTCTCCGCACTCACACAGTTCAGGGGCAGACCCTGGAATAGGGCTCCCTAATCAGGGTGCCTTTTCCTACCCTGACTGACAAAGAAGACAATCCCCTGTCCCACAGGCATGTGCCACCATGCCTATCTTAACGTAGTTTTAATTTTTATTTCTCTCGTAGATATTTGCTAGGTATTTGCTTTATTTCTTTTGAGAGTGACCTGGTCAATCCATTTGTCCCTTTATGGATTGAATGACTTCTTCTTTTGTGTTTACTTACTTACTTAATTAATTCAGTTAGTTAGTTAGTTAGCTCTTTCCAGAGTTTGAACCTCATCCGTTAGATGTGTAGCTGGCTAATATGTTTTCCATCCTGCATCCTGTCTCCATACATGCTTTCAGCAACGCTATTTGCCAGGTTTTGGTGCCTTTTCCTGAGCTATTGGAGTCTTTTACAGAAAATTCTTGCCTAATTCTAAGCCTTGAAGTGTTTTGCCCATTTTCCTATGATTGCTTCAGTTGCAGGCGTACACTTAGGTCTACAGTTCATCTCAAGAGGAGTTTTTTATGGGAAAGGGACAGGGATGAGTTTAAAGCTTTTAGACATGGATGTAAGGTTTTCTAAGCACAGTTTGCTGACGAGGCACCTTTCTTCTCATGCATGTTTCTGGTATCTTCGTTGAAAAGTATACGGCAGTAGCCATTTGGGTTCATTCCCGAAACTTCTGTTTGATTTCATTAGGCTAGGAGTCATGTTTGTTTTTCTGCCAGGTCCATGCTCTCATATAATTTAAGATCAACTGTTATTTTATTTCCAGTGTGCTCTCTGCTAAGGACTGCTTCGTCTGTTCGTCCGTGCTTCCATGTGAATTTCACAACTGTTTGTTCTAGTTCTGTGAAGAACGCTCTTGGAATTTTCATAGGGATCGCAGTGAGTCCGTAGACCTCTGTGGTCAACAGAATCATTTTCACAATATTAAATTTGGCAACCTGTGCCTTCTTCAACTTCTTTGTTCAGTGTTTCCCATTTTCCATTGCAGAGATATTTAGCCTCTTTGATTAAATATATTTCTTTGTATTTTTCTTTTGAAGCTGTTGTGAATGATCTTTTTTTTCCCTGTTTTTTTCTGTGATAACTCCCTCAGTCAACAGCCTTTAAGACACTGGCCCACTTTGGGCGGGTCTCAAATACTATAAATACAGACAAAATGCGTGCACTGGCCCCTTGGCTGATGGATTCGGGTCCAGCTCCCAGGACATGCAGAGGACTGCAGATCACTAATCTTTCTGTGAGTTTATCCCTAATAAATAAACCTTTATTTTACTCCATTCTGGGCTAGTGTGGAAGTCTTTCATACTGCAACAATTTTTTTTTTTTTTGGCAAGTTTGTTATTACCATGTAGAAAAGTGGTGATTTTGTATGCTGCTTTGGCAAAAGTGTTGATCAGATCTAAAAGTTCCCTCATGGAGTCATCAGAGTCACTTAAGTATATGGCCATGCCATCTGCAAAAAGTGACGGCAATATTTTCCATTGGAATCCCTTTTCTTTCCTTCTCTTGACTCATTGCTGTAGGGAAGACTTCAAAAACTGCTTTGCCTAAGAGTGGCTACCTATTGTCTCATTGTTGGTTTGGGGGACAGGAGATGTGTTTCCCCCGTGTAATCTAACAGCTTTGTCATGTATGCCTTTTATCATGGTGACATGATTTTCTAGTTCCAGGTAATCAAGGGTGTTTATCATGGAAGAATATGAAACTTCTTCACAGGCCTTTTCTGCCTCCTGTGAGCTGGCGGGATCTCTTAACTCAGGCCTGGGCACGGGCCGCACCGCATTTATTGGTTTGCGGCTATTGATCTCTTTTGTACCCCAGGAGGGAAAGCTAATTGATGGTGGTGTTCTCACTGTGTTCTTGAATTCAGTTTGACTGCATTTTACCGAGAATTCTTGTCTGTGGTTTTCTTTTTGTGCCATTTTCTCATGCAGCATCGGGGCATGCTTTTCCTTTATGCGTCATGAAATAACAGTCTGAGAATAGCTCTCTCTGGCTCTCTTTTAAATGTCTGTTAGAATTAAGCAGGGAACCCACAGAGTAACTGAGGTGTTCTTTGGCGGGATCTTAATTATGTGTTTAATTTCCTTGTTTGTTTTGGGTCTGTGTAAGGGGTTACAATATTCTTGGTTTAATTTTTTTTAAGTTGCATGTGTCTTGGAGTCTATCTATTTCTTATAGAGCTTTCAGTCTTTTAGAATAAAAAATTTTCAGATATTTTCAATGTTCTTTAATGATCTTCTAGACTTCTTTTTAGATGCTTACTTTTACAACTCTGATTGTTTGCTTGTGTGTGCATTCATGTGTTTATGCTCTCTCTCTCTCTTTGTGTGTGTGTGGTGTGTGTGTGTGTGTTCACACTCATCCTTGGGAGCCAGGGGAGGGTGTCAGATTCCCTAGAGATGGAGTTACAGGTATTGGTGATCCAGCCAAAGTAGGATCTAGGAACAGAACTCTGGCCTCTGGAAAAATGACAAGTGCTCTTAACTACTGAGACGCCTCTCTAGTTCCCATTCTAATTGGTTTTTTTGGGGGGGAGGGGGGGTGACATGGATCTTCTCTCTATTTCTTTTGGTTACTTTGGCTAAGGGAGTGATGTTCTTGTCTGTTTGTCTGAGAGACCTACTCTGTTTTGTATTATTCTCTCAGTCTCCATCTTACTGTTTGTCCTGATCTCCTACTTCTCTCTATTTCCCACTTTCGTGTTTGACTAGGACTGGTTTTCCTAAGCCGTTGAATAATACTACTAAACTATTTATTTTAAATATCTCTGATTTTTAATGCAAATCTTTGAAGCTATGAAGTTCTTAGATCTACCTCTGCTATACTCCTAAATGTATGACAAGTTGTGGTTTTTTTTTCTTGATTCGAGGGTATTTTCAAATTTCCTGCCTAAATTCATCAATGACTCAGTGGTTATTCAAGAGTGCATTTGTCACTTCTTCAACAATTGGTATAGTTCTGTGTTTTTTCTTGGTATAAACTTATCATTTAACTCCTGTATGAATTGATAAGATACAAAATATTATTTCAATTCTTCTTTTATTCTATAAGACTAGCATTGGGCTCTAGAATGTGATCTATTTTGAGAAGAATTTGCATTTCACAGTATTAGATGGAATGGTCTATCTGTATATGTTGTTAAGACTATTGGTTTATGGTGCTTACCTCTGAAGTTTCTTCTTTATCTTCAACATGTATGACCTTATATGTTGATGTATGTGGTGCACTGAAATCATTCACTACTATTCTGTTACATCCATTAGTACTTGTTCTATGAAGCCAAGAGCCCTAATATTCAGCATATATGTGTTTAAGATTAGGATGTGGTCTTCCATTTATTTATTTATTTATTTATTTATTTATTTATTTATTTATTGCTTTTTCGAGACAGGGTTTCTCTGTGGTTTTGGAGCCTGTCCTGGAACTAGCTCTTGTAGACCAGACTGGTCTCGAACTCACAGAGATCTGCCTGCCTCTGCCTCCCAAGTGCTGGGATTAAAGGCGTGCGCCACCACCGCCCGGCTGGTCTTCCTTTTATTAACACATGTGACTTTCTTTATCTCTTCTATTGTATTTTTTTTTTTAGTTGACGCCTCTTTTGTTAGTTATGAAAAGAGCTACGCTGGCTTCTTTGTACCTTCCATCTCCTCAGTGAATTCATGTCTGTTGTTTGATTCTCAGTCCGTAAGTACCTTTGCCAGTGAAGTGTGTTTCTTAATTCGAACAGATAGTTGGACCTTGTTTGTAAATCCAAACAGGTAGACTGTGTCTTTTAATTGGATAATTAAAACTATTTACGTTTAGTATTGGCATTGAAAGAGGTTTACTAATATTGATAACTTTGTTGCTGTTGTTTTCAGGCTGATTGGATTATTGCTTATTCTTTTCTCCCCATCTCCCAATTCAGAATAGTCATTTGCTAGTTTATTGTGTTGGACCTAGTCTCTTTCTCAATTCCTTTGCTCATGCATTTGCCGACTGCCTTTATTCCTTCTAAGTGCTTAGTATTCCTTAAGTACCCCCATCTGTGCCTGCTTAGTGGGCATGATTTTTTAGTTTGTTATTGGCTTGAAATATTCTCGTTGTATAGGGACAATTTTAAAAGGCATTCTTTTCCCTAGATATAGCAATTTCAGTTGGCATTTATTTACTTTGATAGATTAAAATCGAACATTCTAGCCAGGCATGTGACACACATCATTCAGGAGTCAAAGTGTCTATAACTTTGAAGAGACACAATGACCATGATAACTTTTATAAAGGAAAACATTTAACTGAGGTGGTGGCTTACAGTTTCAGAGGCTTAGTCCATTATCATCATGGTGGGGAGCATGGCAGCATGCGGTAGACATGGTGTTGGCTACATCTTGATTAGAAGGCAACAAAAATGGACTGTGACACTGGGTGATATCTTGAGCATAGGCAACCTCAAAGCCCGCCTCCGACATGACATACTTCTTCCAACAAGGCCATATGTACTCCAGCAAAGGCATACCTCCTAAAGAACCCCTCCCTATGAGCTTATGCGGGTCAATTGCATTCAAACGACCACACAAGGGCAGGTAGAGCTCTATGACTTCAAGGCCATTATGGTCTATATAGCAAGCTTCAGTAAAGCCACTGCTTTACATTGAAACCCTGCATTTTAAACAAGACATGTAACGTGTAACATTTTCCTTTCCTGGGTATTGGGTCTTTTGCTGCCAGGTCTGTTGCTATTCTGATGTGTGTCCCTCTGTGACCAAGTTGTTCTTCTTCTCTTACAGCTTTTAATATTTTCTTTGTAGTTTTTGTTTGTGTTGTGTTGTGGGCTTTTGTTGTTGACATCTTCACTATATCGTGTGACAGAAATTCTTCTCTGAATGCTGTCATCTAAATTTCTCTTGAAGGCCTACTTGTTTCCTTAGATTTGGGAAATTTTCTGCTATGATTTTGTTGATTAGACTTTTTTTACATTAATTTTTATCCTAGCTTCTTCTGCTGCATGAATTCTTAGATTTGGTCTCTTGATCATGCCCCAGGGTTGTTAGAAGTTGCAGTTATATTCATCTATTATTCCTTTTCCTTTACTGATGTTAGAATGGAGCATCCTGTCAACTTGTTCTCCATCCCTGACTAATTATTTTTTTGTCTGTTTGGTCTAGTTTGTCGGCGATGTTTTTACTATATGTTTTTGTTTGAGTCATTGAGCTTTTCATTTCCAGTGTTTCTATGATTTTCTGTCAGAATCTTGATTTCCTCCTGAATTTCTCGTCCATAATCTGACTTTTTCATCTATTTACTGACTTTCCTTCCCAGGCAATGAAATCATTTCTATGCTCTCACCAGCTGTTTGTAGTCTATTCAAAGTTATTGATCATCTTGACACTTAATCATTTTAATTTTTTGCATGGCATTTTGTCCACTTCAGTATCTATGACTCCAAAGGTGGAACAGTCACATCTCTGGAAGAGTCGTGTTGTTTTGTTTTGTTGTGATTGTCTGTACATGTGCTTTTGTGTTGTGACTTGCACACCTGAGTCTGGATATTGGTTTGGGTTTTATTAGAGGTTCTTTTAGATCAGGAGTTCTTAGTCTGGGTCTCGACCCCTTTCACACATCATATCAGATAATCAGATATCCTTCATATCATTTATTTACATTATGATTCATAACCACAGCAAAGTTACAGTTATGAAGCAAGAACAAAAATTGTTTTATGGGTGGGGGAGTCACCCAACATGAGGAAGCATTAGGAAGATTGAAAATCACTGTCCTGAGTATTCAGTAGAATACTCTTAAGGGCCCAAGCCTCAGTAGCATTCAGAGGGAAAAATAATCAGCTGTACTGAAGGAGAAAAATGAAAATCACAGCTTTAGTGTTGATTAAGTATGGCTAAATACTTAGGAAATGTTAGGCTACATAGGAGTAAGAACACTGAGTAAGAACCTGCCTCTGATGTAAGACAATAGAGTTGATGCTCACCTCTGCTTCTGTTCACACACCTATCCTCCCACCTTCCCGAAAATGGTCACACCTGTTCTTCTCCCTTGAGAAGCGACCACCAGTGATATCCACGGGGACAGGAAGCTGTTTGCGGAAGATCAAACTGTCCTTGATAGAAACCATCAAATTTCAGTGTCTGTTAAACTCGCTCAGTTCTCTGGAAAATGTCCTTCGGGGAGGCAATAAAAAGACTTCCCTAGGATGGCCACTGGTCTTGTATATGCTATAGAAAGTTTCTGGTTGGGGCTGGGCCTCTTTAAGCAATTGCTAGAGGCTACAGCTGCATACTAATGAAGGAGGTTTTCCCTTATCTCTGAGTGCTAAGAATGTCTACATGGGGAAGGTTGAGTCCCCTTAACAGTAGCAGCAACCGTGCTGAGTCAACAAGATACACAAATACACTCAAAATCAAAGCTAACGGACACTCACTGATGGCTATACCACGGACAGCGGCAAGTGTAAGGCAAGAGTGCATTATGAGGTTAAAATTATTTAGGATGACCGAAGAAATAGTGAATAAATATAATAAAGGAAGACAGCGGGGGTGGGGGGACAGGACACCAAAGCAAGGCAAAGAACAGCGGAAATGATCTTTATGAAGAAGAGAGCGGGTTCAGGATGCAAGGCTGAGGGCAGGTTCACTGGTGAAAGCATCAGCTGCACAAGCCTGGCAGCCTGAGGTCAATCCCTGGATCCTTCAGTGCGAGGATGGATGGAGAGAACTGACTCTTAACAGCTGCTCCACGGCATCCACGCATGTGCACATGCACACAAACAGACACACACCACTAAGTAATTAAAAATTTAAAAAGACAAGAAATACAAAAATGACCATACAAATGAAAACTTACATCAATAAAAATTGATAAATGCACAAAGGAAAATAAAAGATTAAAACAAAAAAAATTTGTAAAAAAACAAGTTAAAATTACTAAAATTATAGTAAAAATATGGAAACACACAGAGCAGTAAGAAGACAAAATGTTAGAATAGCTTCTTCCTGTGTCAATGACTGGGCGCGGTGCCGTTCTCACCCGTCCTATAGTTTATGGGGGCACTGAGCATGTACTGGACATGGTTCCAATGTCCTCAGAGCCGGCTTCACTTCAGCAGCCTCGCTGCTTTTCACACCTGGGGTCTCTTCTGGCTAATCTTAGCTTTGTAGTCTGTAGGCAGGGTAGCTTCATCACTCTGCAGCCCCCGCCCCCATTTCATGTTCTTGGGGGTGGCTAATGTCCTATCCACGGTGTGTGTCCCGTGTGTGCTGGGCATCTCATGAACCACAGCACTCCTGTCTAAAGATGGGTGACAAAATTTAATGTCTGGCCATAGGTGACCCACGGTGTCAGATGAAGAACCTGCTTCAGCTGCCCCTGACCAGGAAGCCACAGCTGGAGTCCAGCACTTGCTTTTCGTGAGCCACCTTCTGTTTGCATGTGTTGTTGACTATCCTGCCCTTCCTTTGTAGTTTCTGAAGCTCTTCCACTCTTCCTGCCTTGCATGGAGTCTGGTCTTTGGTATCTGGACTTTTTCATTCATCATGCTACATGCAGGCGTTTTCTAATCTGCTATCTCTAGAAAACAGAATTTAAACTACACACATACACACTACCTATATAACATGTAACACAGAGGACTGATTCTCTAGATTGGTCCACGATTTCAATGCGATGCGAATCTTCTCTTTCACAGAGACGCGCACTGAGATGAAGATGTTGGGGATGAAAGACTAAAGCATTGCACGACTAAGTCTCAGAGGTGGGCAAGAAAGTACTTCCTCCCGCATTCATTAACCTTTCTATAAAAGAGTGTTGATAAGACTGGAGCAATAATCTGGTAATTCATCTTTAAATGGGATGGAGTGACCATGCCAGAGAGAGCAGCCTATAAGGGACACCATACACGAAACTCAATTTGGGGAACAGAATTTGAAAATCTAAACTATGTAACTTGTAGAAAGAAATACACCAGAGCATTACCAATTAAGATAGGCCAGGATTACTTAGATGAGGAAGATACTTTATTTAGATATTTCTTCTCATAAAATATAAAAGAAAAACGATGTGAGTAAAGGAACTGTTTAGAAGTTAGGGAAAATGTGCTTCAAGCCTTGTGTCTGACAAGAAAGGATCTAAATTTTTTTTTTTAATTATTCGGGACAGGCAGCATTCTATGCTGCCCTTTAAGTGTGCACCGAGCCATGTATTCAATTACAATCAGCGCGAGCAGGAAAGGTTGGCATTGTCCCCTACCCCATGACTGGAAATAAAGAAAAGATGCAAGTGCAGAAATGCTGGGATTCGGTGGGCTGAGCCCTCTGCTGGAGCAGCACCAACTACTCAAGAAACTGAGACTCAGCACTTTTACACACTCATGCACAACACAAGGGGAGGAGTTAGCTATCTCAGTAGGAGGTCTCTGGAGGGGAGCAGTCTCCGGCTGTGCACAGCTGGGAAGAAGAAGGAAGCTGCAGTTGCTAGTGTTTGCACACACTGCCCACATTCCCACTTAGGGCAGAAGAAAGCTTTGTCAATTCCAAGTCTGGCCCATACGGGGAAGGCTTTGACATCCCATGAATCTGAGGCATTCAGTCCTTGACATGACTGTGCCCATGTTAACAATATGTGCTTGCCCGGGACTTGGTCTGCCCTTTACACATCTACTCAGGGCTTCCTCTGCTCCCTACAGAGTGCCTTCTCCCTTTGGAAGGACTGTGATTCATTCATAATTGAAACAACAGCAACAGCTAAAATTCAGCAACTCCTTATTACACAGTAGCATATGTGTTTCTTTGATTAACTGTTTTTAATTAAAAATATTATTGCATTTAGAAAAATCACCAAAGCTCAAAGTATATTCACGGGAAGCAAGGCTCTCTTGTATATGGATTTCTTTAGTCTCTTTCCCCTGATTGCTTTACATGTGTTATATAAATAATATTATATAATAATATTGTCTGTATTCTTTTTGTTTATGAAAGGGGAGTGGTTTGTGTGTGCTGTATTATATTGTTGTATGATTTTTTTCCCTGGGAAACAGTGAACAACTATCTACCCCAGAGAACAATGCTGACAACAGACTGAAGAGATAATTCTCCCTGAGTCTCCCTCACAGAGCTAATGAACCTCCGTGCTAATTAAAGGAGCAGCGGCCACACAGAGGCAGCTTCATTACTGCAAACCCCCAGGTCAACTTGAAACTGGCTTCTTGGAAAGTCTCTTCTCCCTTAGAAACTGTTAAGTGCTTACATAACCTTGGGGAGGGGCCTTGTGAACCTTGAAACTTCCTGAGTTTCATGACCTTCCTGAGCCTCCTAAATGTGCTTAGTTTCCCAAGGTTTAAAAGCCTCCACTCTCCAGGAGGGAATAGCTCAACTCAGAAGGATTGAAATTGGGGGAATATAGCAATACACCATCCCCCTTCCTTTGATTATTACATTCTCTCTGCCCCCTTTCTCCTCTGTGGTGTCCCCTGAGCCTTGTATAGATAGATATACAAGTAATATAAATATCTGAATTTTTTCTTTTTAAATTTTGAGACAGGGTCTCATACATAGCCCTGGCTGGCCTAGAACTCACTATGTATTCCAGACTAGCCTCAAACTCCCAGAGATCTTTCTGCCTCTGACTTCTGAGTGCACTATGAACCAGGGCTGGAGATCCCAAGAAAGACTGCTGATGAAAATGAAGCCTCAGCTCTAGTGGAGAGGCCAGGATATTGGAGATGCCAGGGCTGCGTGATGGCTACCCACGACAATGGCCGGTGTGGAGTAGAGCCAGCTTGAGGCTGCAGGATAAGCTGTGCTTGCCTCAAATGGCAAAGTTGGAGACATGCAGCTACCCCAGTCCTTTGGGGCCCAGAAGGTCTTGAGTTCAGATTTCAAACGCTAAGATATTTGCACTTCTAGGTTTGAGTTTGGCCTCTATTTGACTGTGAATGTACCCTGGTTCTTCCCTCTTGGAGTAGGAAGTATTTAATCTGTTTTTAATTTTACAGGACTCCGTAGTTAAGGACCTTGGACTGCTGTCATTTTGGAATGCTGTAACTTTTAGAGACTGTAAGGCTTTAAACATTGCACTCTCTCACATTGTGATAGTGCCATGAGATGTTGGTGACAGACAAAAAATGACAGTTTATTGACTTAATAGTGATGTGTTTACGTAACAAGGTCAATTGAACAGGTTAGTGGGTTTTTTTTTTATTTTTATTTTTTTATTTTTTATTTTATTTATTTATTTATTTTTTTTGTCAGCCTGATATAAGTTAGTGTCAACTGAGAAGAGAGAATCTCAACATAGAAAATGATTCCATCATTTTGACCTCTAGGCCTGACTGTGGAGTGTTTTCCTTTCTGATGATTCATTTGGAAGGGCCTAGCCCACTGTGGATAACGTCATTCCCGAGCAGTGGGTCTAGGTTGTGTAAGAAAACCAGCTGAGCAAGCCACGGGCAGCAAGTCAGTAAGCAGTGTTCCTCCATGACTGTGCTTCATCTTTCGTCTCTAAGTTCCTAACTTGAGTTCGCGGCTGGCATTCCCTCAGTGTTGGGCTGGGACCTGTGGTTTGGAAGCTGAAATGAACCATCTCCTCTCTGAGCTGTTGTATTCCAGCAATAGGAAGCAAACTAGACCAACACCCACCCTTGGGTTTTCTCAAAGGACACTCCATTCTGACGGCTCGTCTTTGACTTCATGTCCCATCAGTCATAGAAGGGAGCTACAGTGAGAAGACACACCGTCCTATACCATATGAGTAAAGGCAGCCATGTCTGGACTGCTCTCCTGGATGCTCCCCCCTCAGACAGATCACACTTAGTAGCATGTCTGATCATCCATCACAGGGGTCATGCAACCGCCCCTCTTGACTTATCTTCTGTTATGTTTGGCACATATTTGAGTACCAATTGCATTCTGCCACTCTCCTAGACAGACATGAGCAAAAGAGCATTCGCTCCAGAAGAGGCAGTGATGATTAAGTAAACGAGTAATTCCATCCAAGGCTAGTTTAGGGACCCACTAAGTCTATCAGAATTACTCACAGAAGCAGGGATAGATCATGGATGACTTGAGGGAGCCCACGTTTCTCAAAGGTCCATAGCCTTGTGGGTGATGGCACACAAAAACTGAAATCCTGGAGCTCCCAGCCCATCTTTCAGACAGATCCACTGAGGACTCTCCCATCTTCCAGCAAGTATCTTTTACTCATATTATCTTAAGGAGATGAGGTCTTGTAAACCATGTAGCATTCTGAATTTGTTGGGTATTGTCAGTTTCTGGGTCTTGAGATATCCCTTTCTCTCTCTGGAAGGGAATGTTTTAATTCAGAAGAAACTCTTACACAACATATACCTCTGTGGCTTTTCTTACATGATGTATTACATGATGTAAATATATATTACTATTCATTAGTGTCAACCTCCTTTTTCTTCATATCCTTACAGAATTATAACATAAAGGATTTAACTGCTTTTCTAATAAGAAATAAGTAAATCTGTTAGAATTGTCCTTGGTGTGCAGTGATGGTGGTAATAGAGGGTTACAGTGGAGGTCACACATGCCATGAATACAGTGAAAGTCAGAAGACAATTTGCCAGTCTCTTCTCTCCTTTTACCACGCGTGTCCTGAGGATTGAACTTAGGTGGTCAGACTTGGTAGCAAGTGCCTTTAATCATTGATCTCTCTCACTGACCCATCTTTTATATTTTTCCATGATAAGCATTGAACATTCTAAATTATTTCTTGTAGAATTGCTGAGTAGGTAAGTATGACTACTTAAAATTTGTCAAGTATATATACCTATTTTATTAGTCAGGGTTCTCTAGAGGAACAGAGCTGATAGGATGCCTATATAGAAAGAGGATTTTTTAGAGTGGTTGATAGGCTGTGGTCCAACTAGTCCAATAATGACTGTCTATCAATGGAAGATTCAAGAATCCAACAGTTGTTCAGTCCACGAGGCTGGATGCCTGGTCTTGTAGACACCATAATCCCAAAGAAGCGGGTTATAATGCCAGTGAAGGAATGGTTTTGCCAGTGAGAGCAAGAGCAAGCACGGAAAGAGAGAAGAAGGTTCCTTCTTCCATGTCCTTTCTATAGGCTGCCACCAGAAGGTGTGGCCCAGATTAAAGGTAGATCTTTCCACCTTAAGAGATCTGGATTAAAAGTGGGTCTTTCCACTTCAAATGATTTAATTTAAAAAACAAAATCAAAGATGTACTCATCCACTTGGGTTTTAGATAATTCCAGATGTAGTCAAGTTGACAACCACTTTCATTTCCTATGTTCTGAAATACTGATCTCAAACTGTCTCCAGGTTTCTACCCTTGTGAGAAAGTGTGCGTTTGCTTATGACACACAGCTCATGCCCTGTGCTTCTGAACACATTCTACACATTGCTAGTGCCGGGCACAGCAGAGCGCTTCATGTTTCAAACTGAGCTATTCAAATACTTCAATTTAAGAATGCCCGGTTGAACAGAGAGAGGAAGGATTGTAGGAGCCAGTGGGGTCAAGGACATCACAGAGAGCCCACAGAAACAACTAACTTGGCTCATAGGAACTCACAGAGCCTAAACCAACAATCAGGGAGCCTGCGTGGGACCGACCTAAGCTCTCTACATGTATGTGACAGTTGTATAGCTTGATCTATTTGGGGGACTCCTAACAATGGGAGCAGGGATTGTCCCTAATGCTCTCACTGGCTCTTGGGGATCAATTCTTTATACTGGGTTGCCTTGCCCATCCTAAATACAAGGGGATGTGCTTAGTATTATGATAACTTGATGTGCATGTCTTGTTGATACCCATGAAAGATCTGCCCCTTTCTGAACAGAAATAAAGGAGGAGTGAGTTGAGGGGGGTGGGTAGGAGAGATGGGAGGACAGTAGGGAGGGAAACTGTGGTCAGGATGCAAAATAAATAAACAAGCAAATAAATAAGTAAAATTTTAAAAAGAATGTTTACTATCTCAACTCTATCAGTCATTACTTATTTGCTAATTTGTTTTCTCAGTGGCTCTATTTTTTTTTATCAACCTTTTCTTACATGGCCTAGTTGGCCTGGAACTCACTCTGGAGGCCAAATTCACTTTGAATTAGTGGCAGGTCTCCTGTCTTAGCCTTATGTGTGCTGGGATTACATTGCCTGACTCATTGCTACTAAGAATTCCTTAGATTTTCAGAGCGACAGGGAAGGGTAAATGGTTAAGAGCACCAGTTGCTCTTTCAGAGGGTTTAGTTCCCAGTACCCACATGGCAGCGCACAAATCTCTGTACTCTACTAGTTCAGGGGATCTCACACCCCCTTCTGACCTCTGCAGGCACTGCACATGCGTAATGCACTTACAAAGGCCTGGGGAAAACGTTCATATATGTACAATAATCATAAACAAATCTTTTTAAAGAACTTGTTGCACTTTAGGAAGTCAAGTCTTCATGATAATCTGTGGCATTTTTGAGTAAGCTAATTGTTTAATACTTTGTCTATGATAATTTTATTCGTAGACATTGCTTGCTATTGATCCAAACTTAAAAAAACCAAAACCACAGAGAAACCCTGTCTCGAAAAACCAAAAAAAAAAAAAATACACCAAACTTAAAAAAACTACTGACATTGAACAGGCTTTACTTTGGTTAAAAGAGTTCTCCAAGAATATTTTCCAAATGTTCTGTCTTTTACCATTGTGCCTATAGATTTGTAAAACCCATCTTTAGCTTTTACTACATTTGAAATTTATTTTGATACAGTGAATGAGGTGATCGTTTATGTTTACTTTCTTATTTCAATATAGTTAGTGTATTTGTCAAGATTAACAGAAGCTATTTACCTTTGTAGTCACTGATATTAAAACAGCTTCAGTTGTTTTGTATTATGAGTTACCACACGTTTGTTAGCTTAAAGCGGCACAAGTTTCTTTCCTAGCAGTTCCTGAGACCTGATTTCTCTCAGAGCTTAGGGTAGAAACGATTTCTGTATATTCTCCGACTTAAGGAGACTGTCTACTTACCTTTGCTGGTGACTCCTCACTCCTACCTCTTCTTCCATCCCCACACTTCATCTTCTGACTTCAGTATTGCTGTCTCTTCCTTCATTTACACAACCCTTGTGGCTGGCGTACCCCACCAGAACTCTCTAAACTAATCTTCCTCCTGACAGCAATCGATGATAAGGTCGTTTTGCCTATGTGTATATCTGTGCAACCCATGCATGCCTCAGAGCCCAGAAGGCGGTGCTGGGTCCCCTGGAACTGAAGCTACAGATGTTTGTGAGCTGCCATGCCAGTGCTCTGAATTGAAACCCAGTGTTCTGCAAGAACAGCCAATGTCCTTAAGCGCTGAGACATTCTTCTACCCCGAATGTCAAGATTCTTAATCACATCCTTTTACAAGGGATCAAGGTCCTCTTAACATGACTGTGAACACACACACAGGAGTGCTACATCTAGCAAACATCTAGCATGTGACCAGGAAGATGAGCAAGGACTAGGGCATCAGGACCACAGTGTGGTTAGCGGCATGCAGTGCCCATCAGCTTCCCAGGGGTGATGGTCTGGGAGTATGTGTATACAGAGAGAAGTCATAGTGCTGTTATGCGCATCTTTGATACAGCTTATTTATTTTAAAATAAATCTGAAATAAAATGACAAAAAGCTTATATTCTCTAAATCTGTAGGGTAGTTTTTAGGTATTACATTCCTGTCTAGATGTATCTTTGTATGGAAAGAGATCATCACTGTGGTAGGCTGAAAAATGGCCTGGAGAATATGGGAGATGGGTCTTTCTCCAACTCCAATCTGTTTCTTTTGAATGGATACAAATATAGGATTGCTAGATTATACAGTAGCTTTGCTTTTCAACATAAAATCATTTCGTGGGGCTGGAGAGATGGCTCAGTGGTTAAGAGCATTGCCTGCTCTTCCAAAGGTCCTGAGTTCAATTCCCGGCAACCACATGGTGGCTCACAACCATCTGTAATGAGGTCTGGTGCCCTCTTCTGGCCTGCAGACATACACACAGACAGAATATTGTATACATAATAAATAAATAAATATTAATAAAATAAAATCATTTCGTTACTTTATTGCATAAATGTTTTACTTGCAGGCATGTATGTATGAGTACACATGCATGTCTGATGTTTGCTAAGGTCAAAAAAGGGTGTTGGACATCCTGGAAATGGAGTCACAGACAATTGTGAGCCACCACGTGGGTTCTGAGAATTGACCCAGGTCTTCTGGAAGAACAACAAATGCTCTTAGCCACTGAGCCCTTCTCCAGTTCCAGTAAATTTACTTTTAACTGAAGGGATATTTTGCTGTTTTCAAAAATTGTTGCATCATTATATATTAACCAAAATAACACAAAAATTCAAGTTTCTCCACAAATTCTCAACATTTACGCTTGTGTGTTTGTTGGTAGCCATTCTAAAATAATTGATGTGCTACCCAATCATGAGTATAGTTTGGTTTTTGTTGTTTGCTGTTGTTTTGTTTTGTCTTATTTCCCCTGGATGGTTAATGAACATTGAACATCTTTGAACATTCATTAGACATTTGTTTGTCTCTGTTGAAGAAAAGCCCTTCGCCCATTTTAAATCATTTTTAAAAATTCATTTTTGTTTTATTTTGCCATTTAATTTTAAGAGCTCTTTGTGTGTCTTTGAACTAACTCTGTTCTATTTGCATTTTGTTCGTCTCCTCTACTGCACCAAAGACTTTTGTGTGCTGTAACGTCTACGTCTGAGCTTTATTTCTGATTTTATGTCCTATCCAATAAATCATTGTTAAGGCCAATGCTAAGTTTTAGGCTTTCTTGTAAGAACTTTAAAGTTTTGAATTTTTAAAAAAATAAGATTAATTCAATTTACGTGTATGTGTATGTGCCTACTTAAATGTATGTTCACCATGTATGTTCAGTACTTATGTAAGCCAGGAGAGGATGCCAGTTCCCCTGTGACAGGAGTTACAGACAGTTGTGAGCTGCCTAGTGTGGGTGCTGGGAACAAAACTCAGGTCCCCTGCAAGAGTAACAAGCATTCTTAACTGCTGAGCCACCTCTTCAACCCCTGAATTTCAGATCTTCAGTTAAAACCTTATCCATTTTGTTATTTTTGTTTATAGTGAGGGAAAAAAGTCACCACAATTCTTGTTGGTGTGGGCGTCCACTCTTTTAGATCTCGCTTGTTGAGGAAACTGCTTTTTCACCATTAGACATACTCAGCACCCTTGTTGAGAGGAAAAAGAAGGAAAGTGGGGGGAGGAATTTTTTAAGACTGCGTTTGCAGACGGTTGCAGATGATCTGTTTTTATACATAGAAAATGCAGAGAACTTCACATACAGACACACAGAGATGGGAGAGGGTGGGGTAAACGCTGTTAGAAATAATTGACACATTTCTAAATGTTGTAGAGTGTAAAATCAGCATACCCAAATTAATTATATTTCTCTATGCCCATAACAAAGTAACTTCAAAGAAAATTAAGAACATACTTATGGATAAAAATATGTTTTTGAAAAGGTGGCTCTTAAGAGCTCAGGCAATTCTGAGCCAGGAGCATCACCCTTCCTGACATTAACAAAACCACCGTGCACCTTTTAAAAGAAGATTTTCTAAAAGTATGTCTACCCTTTTGTTTCTTTTCCTTCCCTTCCTTCCCCTTCCCTCCCTCCCTTTCTTTCTTCCCTCCTTCTTTTTCAGAGTTGAGGGTTGAACCCTGGGCCCGAGCATGCTCAGCTGGCTCTCTATCCCTAGCCCTGACCATTTCTATTTTGTTCTTATTTTCTATTTCGTTCCTGGATATGATGACTGTTGTTCTGCTTGCCCTATTTTTGTGGTTTAGTCTGTTTTGTTTTATTGGGGACCGGAGTTATATCCTGTGCCCACAGCTTCCCATAGTATTTCCTGTGTGTTTAAAGCCATTAATTTATGTGTACATTTTAGCTGTATCCCTTAAGTTCAAATGCATTTGGATTTAAATATAGTCTCTAATTCAAATTGTCTTAAAACTTCTTGTCTCCTGATAGTTATATGTTTAGGGTTCTGAATACATGGAAGACTTTGTTGTTGTTCATTTACCTTTTACTGGACTACAGACTTAAACTACAGTTTGTTATTGTTTTAATTTTTAATATTAGAATAAATAACTTGCAATCAGCCATAGTCTTAGTTTGTTTTCTATTGTGTTAACAGAACACCTCATGCTGAATAAATTATAAACACAGAGGTTTCTTTGCACATGACTCTAGAATCTGGAAAGTTCACAAATGCGAGCAGCATGTGGGGTGTTTTTATGCTGCCTGACAGTAGGGGGTAAGGCAGTAAACTTAACTCAGGAGGGGAGAGAGGACTTGGGAGCCCACCTCAATCAGTGTAAGGAATGAGCCCTGGAGACCACTTCATAGGAAATGGTGGTGATCCTCTCATGGCCTGATCACTCTGTAGAGATTCATTTCTTAATATTATTAAAATGGCAATTAGGGGCTCTAGAGATGATTCTTTCCCACAAAAGCAGCAGGACCTGAGTATGCACCTTTGGCACCTACACAGAAAGTCTGAGAGGGTGTGGTGCACATCTGTAACCCAAGTGTTGGGGAGGCAGTAGACAGAAATAGGCAGATCTCTGGGGGTCGTTGGCCAAACAACCTAGCTATATCAGTGAGCTCCAGGTTCAGTGAGAGACCCTACTTCAAAAAAATAAGGCAGAGAGCAAGTGAGAAAGACATTCTGTGCTTACTCAGACCTCTACAAACACGTGCACACAAATGCACACATATGCACACATATGCACACGTGCACCTGCACATGGAAGTCCCACATCTGCACATGCATACACCATACCCACCTGGACAATTAAATTTCAGCATGCATTTTGGAGAGAATTTTTAAATTGCATCATCTTCATTTTCACTGCTCTCACCTTCTTCATTTCTTGAGATGTGGCTACACCCTGTGCATTCGGGGTGTCTGAAAAGCAATCCTAGTTCATATTCACGTTCATTTTTAATGTTATTTCTGCAGAATTCGAATTCTGGGTTAGTTTTTGTATTTTTGTTTTATTTTGCTTTGTTTTCTTCAAAACGGTGTTGTCTCGGTGATGTTTGTCTCCATTCCTAGTATCAGGATGCTGATCTTCTCATTTGCCTAAAAGGTCTTTTTCCTGTTGGTTTTCAACATATCCACTGCAATGCCCTCATTTTCTCCCTCTACTTGGACTTGCAGTCCATAAATGCTCATCCATTGTTTCCTGAGTGTATTTGTTCGTCTCCCCTTTTCCTCCTGTGGGAAGTCATTACATACACAGAACCAAGCACACCTTCTTTCCCGGAGGAATTGTAATTCCTAAGTAACCTGCAGGGATGTAGCTCTCTGTGACCCATTCTGTAGGGAAGTGTTAGTGGGGGTTTACAACTCAGAACTTGAATTTTGCTATTTCCTCAGGACTTTTCTCTCACAGTGGCTCTCGGTCGTCACCTCCTGATATTCGCGCCCTGGCGCAGATGTCACAGCCTGGATAGTCGGATGAAGCTGGTCCATGGAACTTAATGAAGTTATTGCAGAAAAGGCAGAGTATAATTTTAGAGGCAAAAGATTCTGCATTTTTGTGCCATGACATATTGGATTACTTGTTCTGAGGGAATCCAGAACACATGAGGGAAGACAAACAGCCCTGTGGGGAGAACTGCATGGCAAGGAATGGAGTCCTTCTGCCAACAACGACAAGGAAATGAGATCTACTTACAGCCACATACAGAGGCCGTGAAGGAAGAGAATCCTTCATGTGACCATGCTCTGGTCCTTAATTTGACTATAACTTTGTATAGAAGCTAAAATCACTCAGCTAAACTGTTTTTGAAATGGCTTTATGATATAATAAGTCTCTACCCGTTTCTCAATTTGTTGAGTTGCTGGGTAATTGGATGCATAGCACCAGATAACCGAGGTATACTTTCTATTGTCCCAGCGGATGGATATTCTAGGTCAGGACACTTTCCCACCACCTTTTAGTGAACCCTATGTTTTACTTCAATTGAAACATAACAACTCTACTGCAAGGAAGCTTACTATTCTTATAGAGAGAGTGGGTATTTTAGCATTTACCCTTCCTTCTCCTAACTCCTTCCAGTAGCATATAGGATTAAGCAATTCTGTACACGCTAAGGATCCTGGCCAATGTGTTAAGCTGTGGGTCACTGTCTCTGTGTCTTATAGATCTGGGGTCTCTGACATATTGCCCCTACGTGTTCATACGAGTTATTTTTCTATTGCGATGGTAAAATAGCATGACCAAGGAAAGTCCATTGGCCTTATAGTTCCAGACAGAGTCCTCCGCATCTGTGGACCAGAGGCAGCAGGCAATAGGCATCATGGATAGTGCAGCAAGCTGAGTGCTCACTTCTTGAACCACAAGTATGAAGCAGAGATAATGAGTTAAAAATGGTGTGTCTTGAAACTCCAGTTCCAAACTTCCTCCAGCAGTGCCACACCTCTTAATCCTCCCTGAACAGTGCCACCAACTGGGGACCAAATGTTCAAATGCCCAAGACTATGGGAGCCATTTCTTTCAATCACCACAGGGACCAATACTGTATGTACTTTGAGGATTATTGTTAAGTCTGGAGTGTAGCCTCCAGCCCCTGGCATCCATCCCAGCCAACCTGGCCTGGGAGTTGCATTGCTCTGGACTCCAAATCCCAGCATGACCCCCCACACACACACCGGGAGAGGTCAGGACCACTCCCACAGGGTATTTAAGTGGGCTCCCAGAGGAGAAACAAGTGGTTCCCGGTTTGCATGGGTTCCCTGCTGTCCTATCTCCCCGCCATGCGCTCAGCCGCTTGAGTGCGTCTTTCTTAATAAAATGATGGGCATTTTGATTCGGTTTGATTTGACCTAATTGGACTTTTTTTGTGCCGGCGAAGCTGCCCTTTTCTTATTTTTTTCTTAACAATTACAAAGTTTGAGAAGGCAATGTCAGAGTGCTGTGTGGACTGTCCTGAAAACACCCCGGGGTTAGAAGTTTGGACTTTTCTGTTCTGTTTTTATAGTCTCATAAAATACCAATTGCAAATGGCTACTTAAGAGCTACTTGCCAGAGCAATGCAAAGGTAAGAAGGGTTTGTGAGGGCTGAGCCGCTAGTGGTGATTGGCAGCTGTATTGACAAATGTGTGGACCTGGCTCACTTGTCAGGAAGAAGCAATAGATGGTCATTAGGAAATACTGACTTGCTGAAGAGGACTGAGGGAGATGTTGTGGGAATGAACAGTGGTAGATTTGGGGGTTCTGTTTGTTTGAGGGGGTGTGTATATGTTTGTCTTTCTTAAAACTTGTGCTTTTAGACTATTAAGCGGTTTTGAGGATATTTCAGGCCAGATTGGGTGTGGTCTTTTCTCGCAACCCATCTTTCTAGCTACATGTTGTAGGATTTAGTTTCTCCAATGGCTAAGTCAGGCTGGCGGTGTTATTGCCTTGAATGAGCCCTGGAGAACAGGTGGACTGGTATTCCTGGGTATCCCCTGAGCATGTTTCCAGGAAGGCCTTGGCTAGAATGCACTATCCAGTCAGTTACAGGCATAGACGGTGAAGCAAAGGAAGAAAAACTGCCCCATCCCCAGTCGTCCCCGTTCCCGTGCTACCTCTGTCTCCATCCCAGAAAGGACAAATTTCCTGCTGTCGACCCCTCCAACAGCAGATTCCAGTGTTTTGGCTTTTGACCTTCCAGAGTCCCAGCCTGCTTCTTGAACAGAGCTATACTACCAGACTACAGACTGCCATTATGGACCATTTAGCCTCTGTGGCTGTGTGAGTCAGCCCAATAAAACCCATACTGGGTCTGTTTCCCCAGAGAACCTTGCCTAATAAAATCCCTGGCTGAGAAGAGTCTCAGAGGACCAACCTGCAGAGACTCTGAGATGGGAGGCTGCATACCGATGGTCACTTGAGTTCCTGTTCGTGATCTTAGCCTTCTTGATTGGTCCCCGAAGAGTCATATCAGGCCAACACCTCCAGTGTGAACTTCATATGTGCGTATTTCTAACCTGCCATCGTCCCCGTTGACTGATGATGTATTCCCATGGTGTACATAACAAGGCTTGAGGACGGAAAGCCACTCCTTCAAGTCATGTGGCTGGAAAGTGGTGGACCAATGCAAAGACCACAGTCTTTGGCTCCTGGAGCCCACAGACTTCCTGCTAGGATACGTTGCCCCTTATTTAAGTAGTGCTGGTCTCTGGTCTCTCACGCTGCATATTTAAGTAGCGCAGATTCCCTGGCAAATTCGGAGCCAGTTTTCTCTTCCCTGGGAGGTCATTCCTTTGAATAGAAGCTAAATGATCTGCAATGAAACACGGCTCTTGCCATGGAGTCTTCACAGATGAGAGTCCTTCCCTGATCCATGACTCTGACCCTGGCAGCTCTCACTGCCAATCCTTAGGCCTACGCCGGATTAAAAGCTGGTCGCTAAAATTCACTCACCGCCTCAACCCTCATTTAAATGCAGAAGGGCATGTCCCATTCAGAGTGATCTGCAGCTGCTCTGTGCATCCTGGGTGCTGTGCATCCTGCATGTGGATGGATGAGCTCAATCACAAGCTCACTGCCTGAAAGGGCTGTGTGCAGAGTTGATGCTGGTGAAGTCCATTAGATCTGAGAGCGGTAATTCTCAAAAGTGGGGCTCCCGGCCTGTGCAACATGGCCTGGGTACTTGTGAAGGTGTTAGACTCTTCGGCTTCACCACAGAAATTTAGGGAATCGGCCTCGGGAAATCCAAGTTTCAGTAAGTTCTCCATGAGTCTGGCATATGCTTAAGCTGGAGAGCTTCTGGCTTTCAATGGATTCACAAAAGCACTGGGCATTCAAATGCTGTGTTCTATTACAGCATCGGGTCTGTACCCAAGTCCACACCACATGCTCTAATTAAAAATAAATAATAATAATGATCATGATGATGATGGTAATGATGTTCGTTCATCCGAAGAGAAGAAACCAACTCTTACTAATAGAAAGGCTTGTTTAGCCCAGTATTAATTTCCTGGGTACTGAGTAGTTTTGTATCAACCTAAAGTCTTTTCTGAATGGAAAACCAGTTTCCTGTTAGTTTCAATAGTTGCTAGACTAGGATGAGAGCTAGTCATTCGCTATCTCTTAGCACAGAGCCGCACACAGTAAGTGGTGGAAGGAGTGGGTTGGGAATCCATTCTAATACGGCTCCCACCCTGTAAGAGCAGCAAATTCGGTGACACCTTCCCCCTTGTCCAGTTTCTCACTTCCGCAGCCACCCTGTGGGGCATCCAGTATTCCTACTTAGAGGAGACGAAAGGGCTGTCTGCCTGGCTCTTGTCAGTGGCTGAGTTGACAGCTTTATGTCCTCAGCAGAGGGAGGACCTGAAAGGAGCTGTCTGAGACTGTCTCTGTGTGGCCAGGAGGGAAGATGGCTGTTTTTATAGAGGAAGAAAAGCATCGAGCCAGGGAAATTAGATGGAAAGACCATAAAGGTCTCAGGTTGGCAAAACCAATTAGTAGATGTTTATGAAAGATAACCCCCGAGGTCAGAGAGGATTTGCTTTGATGTGGGTACCCTTGGGTTTGCAAGATGGATTAGCTTCCTCTCTACAGTGGTTAAGGGAGAAAGACCCCAGTCTCCTGCTAGAGACTCCAGCCAGCTGTGTGCCCTTGGGCAGGCGCAGGCGACTTAAGGTTCTAGGCAGCCTATCCTCAGCTGCTGCAGGAGGGGATTATGGTGGCACTCAAGTCCCCTTCTAGTTCTGACAGGCCAGCAAATTCTTTCTGATTCCTGAAATGTTGGAGGGGACACGTCAGAGGTCCCCTGCAATGTTGGGGGGACACGTCAGAGGTCCCCAGCAATGTTGAGGGGACACGTCAGAGCTCCCCAGTAATGTTGGGGGACACGTCAGAGCTCACCGGCAATGTTGGGGGTACACGTCAGAGGTCCCCTGCAATGTTGGGGAGACCCGTCAGAGGTCCCCTGCAATGTTGGGAGGACTATCAGAGCTCCCCTGCAATGTTGGGAGGACACATCAGAGCTCCCCTGCAATGTCGGGGGTACATGTCAGAGGTCCCCTGCAATGTTGGGGGGACATGTCAGAGCTCCCCTGCAATGTTATGAGGACTATCAGAGCTCCCCGGCAATGTTGGGGGGACACGTCAGAGCTCCCCTGATCATGGCTGACTCCTTGGCTTTCTGCACAGTCTCAGTGTACTTTGCCTGACTTTAAAGGCAAAGTTTTTCACCCGCATCCCTAGCCCATCGCAGCCACTTTGAAACAGGAGTTACTTCCATTGAAACGAGAACAAACCCCAGACTGACCTCTGGGGAGCTCCCCGCTGTCTGATAATGTTTGCCTTACTCTGAACCTTGGGACAAAATGGATCTGTGCTGTAGCGTCCTAATGGACTTTCTGTTTGTTGGCTTTAAACTTTGCGTGTGTGCTCTCGGATGCTTTCATTATAAGAATCATTGGGGATATCTTCACGACATCGAAGGCAACGAATACGGCTTTTCAAGAAAGCCAAATCTCCGTCTCATTGTTCCCATGGAACAAGATAAGACACAGATACCAACTGATAAGGCAAACTAGCCCAAGTCCCCCATGAGTGGGGTCAGTGCACCCAAGGAGGAGGCCAGCTGTGTGGCTGGAGACAGAGCTTTTGCCCAGAATACACGATTTCCGGAGTTCCAACCCAAGTGCAATGCCAGAACCCTGTTTTTCCACACTGTGTTTTCCATTGTCTGACCACCTCTCCCGCGGCCAGGCACTCTGCAAATCAAGGATACGCTATTTCAGCTAATGCGATCTACCTTGCCGAGGATGAGTAGTCTTGGGGATGACACATGATCCGCTCTACACACGTTTATATGGACACGTGTTCCAAATGCAGCTCCTCAGGCTTTGCCATGTCTCAGGGTGTAAATATTCCCACTACGGTCTGTTACAGATTACCAGCCTCACACAACCGAGCGCCGCGCAGGACAAGCAGGTGTGTGGCTGGCTCTTGTGAGCAGAAGGAAGCTGGTCCCGCACATCCCTAACTCTCACGCTTATATTAAAGGTGAGGACACAGAGAGTAACACACTGGGACACACTGCAGGGAGTGTCAGAGGCAGGCAGACTTTATACTCAAGGAATCTGCTTGTGGAACCCAGTTGTTTTTGTTGTTGTTATTGTTGCTTTTTTTTTTTTTAGTTTTTAACACATTTTTAGTGTGTGTGTGTGAGAGAGAGAGAGATAAAGAGAGACAGACAGACAGGCAGACATATTATGTGTGATTAAAGGATAGTTCTCGCCTATGTTGGTCCTGGTGGGTTGATCCCAGTTCAGTAGATTTGGCAGCAAGCTCTTTACCCACCAAGCCATCATAGCAGCCCAGAACTCAGGCTCTTGATCAAGATGCTAAAATGCCTATCTCTACCCCATCTGTGGTCTCTATTCTAAGCCTGTGCTCTGCCAGTTTGCTCCACAAGGATTTTGCAGAGTGGACATGTGAAAGAAAACTCGTCATTCTCACAACCTCTTATCTTCCACCCCTGTCCTTATCTTGACTGATCCCCAAAGTCTATTTATGTAGTATCCTCTTCTCCTCTCTCGTGAGTCCCCCAGAGTAAGGAGCCATACTGATCACTTTATGTCTCTCTCTGTGACTTGTAACCAAGTGCAGGAGGCTCCTTTGTCTCAATCCACTTTTACCAGTGAATCAAAACCAACTGATTAATATACATCCGTGAGCAGGGTAGGCTGTGATGAAGCAGCTCTTGATAAACGAGTTCACAGTTGTGTCAGGCGAGCTTCTATTTTCACCCTGGAGTCTCAGTGGATGACAAACTTTTGCAATGGTGTCACTGCCATCTGCCCTGCGAGACTTTCAGGAAGCATGAGGTGCTGGCTTCAATCTCACTCCTAGTCACAGCTCTGACAGCTCAGCTCTGAAGATGAGAAGCAACCTTCTGTCTCCATCCTCTTGGAGGGGGAAAGGGATGCTTATGCCTACCCTGCTGGGCTCCTGAGATAGCTTGGTAGATCTGTGTGAATGGACTCGGGAAGCCAGAAGACACTAAACACCTGTACGATGGTATCTGTCTACTGAAGAAGGCTAGCTGAAGGGTGCATGTTTTGCCAATTCTGCCTCTGAAACCCAGTTTCCCCCAGTATGAGTTGAGCAAGCTCCTCTTCCAGAGGACCCTCTGCCTCTCTACAGCATGGTGAAGCTTGCATTATGGGCTAGCAGCAGCTCCTGAGAAATTGTTAGAGATGCTTATTGGGACCCCACAGCTCATCAGAATTGCAGCGGCCTTTAGACGTGATCAAACTATCCTTCCCAGAACAACAAAGACCAGTTTTTTGATACACGCAACATGTACTATATTTGAATGTCCCCGGCCATAGTTTATCATGAGGAAACAAAAAGAAACCCCTTAATATGAACCAGTAAGCAAAAAAGTACAGCATGTCAGTTTGGATACCATTTGAATGAAATGTGATATTAGGGTTTTTTGCAAGGATCACATTTATATAAATTTCAAAGTCACTGATAAGCAAACACTTGCCACTAAATAATCCCTTTTCTTTCCAGGGAAACTGGGAACCAATTGCACTGCAGTGAAACTAGAATTACAGGCCAGTGAGCTAGATCTGAGTTCCACCCGCCGTTCACACGGTGGAGAGAACTGACTCTCTCAAGTTGCCCTTTGATCACCACATACATCATGCAGCACATGCACCTACACATGCACACACATGCACACACGCACACACATGCACACACACATACACACACGCACACACATGCACACACGCACACACATACACACACGCACACACATACACACACATGCACACACGCACACACATGCACACACATGCACACACATACACACACATACACACATGCACACACATGCACACACGCACACATACACACATACATACACATGCACACACACGCACACACATACACATACACACACATGCACACACACACGCACACACATACACATACACACACATGCACACACACACGCACACACATACATACACATGAACACACACACGCACACTAAATAAATGTAATAACAACAAATGTTAGTAGCTGTTGTTGGGCATTTGTCCTGAGATAATTTTTATATATTTATTTTTTTTAATTTTTGAAACTTTTGCTAAGAAAGAAAGGATAATATTATATTTGAAAACACACTGTAAGATTTTTTTCACCTTATGGTTACTTATTTTGCCTTATTATTCTGCTTAATTGTATTTTATTTACTATAAATAATGTCCAAGCAAAAAGCCATCAAATATATGTCAATGCACAGCTCATAATGAGCAACCCCATCCCATTCCATTGCTGGTTGGTTTTAGTTATTAACAATACACGAATGTCAATCAACTTGGTAAAAGGTTATGAGAGACTATTTCAAATCTCCTACCCTGAAGAAAATTGAAACAAATCAATAAAACGTAATGACATTATGTTGATCAGTCATAAATCACTCAAAAACAATAAAGGCAGCTAGTGGAAAAAAAATTTAATAAAGCACAGAAGTGCATAACCCAGGGAAAGAGCCAGCCTGTTAGAAATATGTACTTAGGCCCCTTTGACAGAACTTGAAGTACCACAGACAACAAATTAACTAAATTACACACTTCCGAACACATCGATCCAGGGAATCATTAACTGGTGTTTTCAACGACAATCAAAATAGTTGTGGTTTTATGCAAACGTTGTTTTGTTTGTTTATGTTTTCCTTTAATACGTTTTCAAAGGTTAAAGGTAGGGGTTTGGTGGGAATTGCTAGCAGGCATTTCTCCTGCTTTAATTTACTGGGGAAAAAATAGACCTGTTTAATTTTTAATTTGGAGAGAATTTTCGTGAGAGTCGTTCTCAAATTTCAGCAGCGCCTACTAAGCACAAACTGCTGGCCTCACCCCAAGAATCTGGTTCCATGGGTGCCAGGAGGGGTCCAGCTTCTCCAGCAACTTCCCGGGTCAGAAGCCCCTGAAGGGGCGTTTCCCCCGCCCACGATGAGGCTTCGGAGCAAACACGATTTCGTCCTGTGGCTTCTTCCACTGAGATTATCCCATACGGCTCAGACTCCAGCCTTGCTGCCCGGGAGCAGCCGACTTCTCTAGCGTCTACTCTGCATGTTTGCTAATTAGCTCCGATTGCACAGACTTTCTGGCAACAAAGTCAGCTCGGGGAGGTTCAAAGGAACTCTGACATCCTCCCCGCCTCTCTCCTTCAGCATAGACAAATTGAAAACGAGAGAGGGAAACCAGCTCAAAGAAAACCATCGAAATTAGAGTCAGAAAATAAGCGAAACCTTGAAAATTGCTTAAATCATTTAATCCGGGTAATTAGCAAAACACCTTGAGATAATGGCCTGCCTTCCACAAACTTCACAGGATCCACCGCCTGTAAGGCGCATTTAATCATTACAAGCTTGCACGGAGCTTGCCTGCCACACGCCCAGCAGTGTTTGAAGCACCCCACCGATAAAAGTCATTTAACTCTCACCAACATTCTACAAAGGAGGCAACCCTCCCTCACCCCCTTCCACCTCCTCTTACGCACCTCCTGTACCCTATTTCAAATGACGAAGAAACTGCTGCACAGAGAGGTTAAAAAAAAACCACCAAGGTCCACACAGCCATGGAGAGGAGGCTCAAAGATTCAGACCCAGACAGTGTGCATCCAGCCTTTGGCTCTCTGTTGCCAGGCACTGGTGATCGTGTATTAGCTCAGGTAAAATCGGTCTTGTCGGTTAATAACGTGCCCACCCTTAACACTCATTGGTACCTGGACATTTCCCTGGCTAATGGAAAGAAAGCTTTAGGAGGGGCCACCAGGCACTGTGCCTATTCCTTTTTTTTTTTTTTTTTTTTTTTTTGATTTTTCGAGACAGGGTTTCTCTGTAGCTTTTGGTTCCTGTCCTGGCACTAGCTCTTGTAGACCAGGCTGGCCTCGAACTCACCACTGTGCCTATTCTGAAGGGGTTCCAGTAAATTGCAATGTACATGAGGCTGGAGAACAGTAGTGACCAGGTCAAGCAGTGTCCTCGTTCATTTCCTGTTGCTATGTTAAAACATTCTCACCAAAATCAACTTGGGAAGGAAAGGGTTTCTTTTTTCTTTTTCTTTTTCTTTTCTTTCTTTCTTTTTTTCTTACATTCCCAACGTTACAACAGTTCATCATGAGGAACGCAGAGGCAGAAACTGATAGCGAGCAATGGAAGACCGCTGCCTACTAACTTGCTCCCCATGGCTGGCTCAGCCTGCTTTCTTATACAACCAGGACCACCTGTCCAGGGGTGACACTACCCACAGGGGGGCTGGGACTTGCACATTAATCATCAATAAAGAAACTGTCTCTACAGACAAGTCTCCAGACCAATCTGATGGAGGCATTTTCTCAGTTGAGGTTCCCTCTTCCCAGATGACCCAAGCTTTTGTGGAGTTGATAAAAAAAACTGACCAGCACAGATGGCCACAGAGACTCCTTGGTCTGCTTTACATACAAGCAACCGAGACAACAGCATCGGTAGGGGGTGTGCACTACACAGGGAAGTGTGCATGGCACTTTTCTGGAGAAGTTGCTAGAACCGCATCATATTGGAGGAAGCAGCAGGTGAGATGGTAGCAAAGTGTGTGGTCTCGGGATGTTGTTGCTTAGAACCCTGAACACACAGCTTCACTGTTTGATACGGTGTTTGGATCTGTTCTGGTGGAAGCTTCACCCCAGCCCCTGGCATCCATATATCCTAGGAGTGTGGAATGTTCCGCAGGAAGCTCCACCCCAAGCCCCCTTCCCCACCTCTACAAACCCTGCTGCATCTCAGAAAGACCCCACTAACGATGACTCCTCCCCAGTCTTGCTTTCCTGTCTCCTCTCTGTAGGAAAGCCATCTGGGAGCATTGTATCCATTAAACCTGGGCTTTTTCTAATTTGGTTTGATTTGGTCTGATTCGGTTTATTGGGGTGCAGAAACTTCTCAGTTTCATATAGGAAAAAAAGGTGAATGTGTCCCACATACCTTTCTTTATATTGTTTTCTTTGATATCATCTATTTTCCAGTATCTTATTTTATTTCATTGTCTTGGAGATTTTACTTTCAGGCCACGGCTTCTCGTCTAGACTCTGAGACCTTCTAAGCTCCTAGGCCAGAGAGCGCTCAGCACACAGACAGTAAATTTCTGGGGACAGTTGTGACATCTCATGACATGGGCGCCAGCCTGGGAAGGACCTACGTGGCACATTCAGAACCATTGAGACTGTTCGAGGGAATGGTTGGCTTCGGGACTACACAGGTTCCCTCTGAAAAGTCACCCCCATTTCCTTAAAGAAGCCAATGGCACCAGGATCACCATTCAAACAAAAACAGCTTCAAAGCTTTAATATAAATGAAGTGAGAAGATGGACGAAATGATTATTAAGAACAGAATAGGAGAAATAGTACGGCTAATTCAACAGCATTGGCACAGATGCGCTCTCAGCAATTGCTGCTGGGGAAACGACTTGTGAGTCGGTGACATCAGCCGCCGCTTGTCATCTCATGTCACCCACACCTCTTGTAAACGCTAGCCATGACCGCTTGCCTTATTTATAATTGCCGTAGTTTGGTTTCTGTTGCCATGGTAGAACACCATGTTCAACACCAAATCAGAGAGAAAGGGACGTGTTTCTTCTCTGACTCTCAGGTTGCACTCTGTCACTGAGGGAAGTTGGGGCAGAAACTCAAGGCAGGAACCGAAGCAGAAGCCATGGAGGGATGCTGCTTCCTGGCTTACTTCCTATAATTTGCTCAGTCTGCTTTTTGTGCAAATCAGGACCATCTATTTAGGCTGGGAAACCAAGGAAAGAGCCCTTGAAGAAGCCTGGGAGTAAAAGATACATAGTGGTCCTTCTGTAGGCACCTTTCTTATGCCAGGACATGGGCGTGTCATCACCATGTAAAATCACTGGCCATGCCAGCACAGTGGGGCAAGATTCAGTTTTGAAAACACCACCAATGTAGGGAAGGTGCTGCAAAATCATCCAACTTGAAGGATTTGATCTTACACAGGCTTTGTCCCTTTTCTCGGGCTCTGTGTGCGTTCATGTGTGCATGTATATGTGTATGTGTGTGTACTGTACATGTGTGCAGGTGTGTGCAGTACAAGGGATATGAAGGCCAAAGGTGAATATTAGTGTCTTCCTCTGTCATCCTCCCCCTTAGTTTTTGAGACAGAGTCTCTCCCTGAGTACCTGGAGCTTGCCCTTTTGGGCTGGTTCAGTCCTCAGGATCTCGGTGCTGGAGTTATGGTCACACACCATGGCAATCCTGCTTTGCACGGTGCTGGGGACTTGTGCTCGGGTCCTCAAGTTTGCACTGCAGGTACTCTACCCACTAAGCAATCTCCCCAGCCTCCAATTGGGACTTTTGTAAAAGAAATTTTGTCTCATGCTTTGGCCTGCTGTGGAGCTGACATACTTTGGTTCTTGGTGGCATTCTTGGTGCGGCTGAAGCATCACTGCTTATGCACTGAGCCCAATGGATAATCCTAGAGAGGGATTACATTGGATATTTTACTTACTTAAATTAAAAGTTTTTCAAATGAAACATTTTATAGTTGAAGTCTGTCTGATTCTGTTGTGGGATAATACTTTTGTACATTTTAAGGATTTGTCACTTGTATTGGTTTAATAAAATGCTGATTGGCCAGTAGCAAGGCAGGAAGTATAGGTTGGGCAACCAGAGAGAATTCTAGAAAGAGAAAATGCTATGTGCAGTTGCCACCCAGACACAGAGGAAGCAAGATAAGAAGGCTGCATTGATAAAAGGCACCAAGCCACATGACCAAACATAGACAAGAATTATGGGTTAATTTAACTTGTAAGAGCTAGTTAATAATAAGCCTGAGCTAATAGGCCAAACAGTTTATAATTAATATAAACCTCTGTGTGTTTCTTTGGGACTGAGTGACTGTAGGACCAGGCAGGACAGAAACTCTGTTCACATGATTCTTCTCTTTTCCTGATAGATTCCCAAAATTCTGATGATCTAGAGTAGCAGTTCTCAACTTATGGATTGTGACCCCCCTTTGGGGTGGTTTTAAATGACTTTTTCAGGAGGGTTGCATATCAGATATTTGCATTTTGATTTGTAACAGTATTAAGACTACAGTTATGAATTAGTAACAAAATAATTTTATGATCGGGGTCACCACAACATGGGGTACTGTGTAAAGGGTTGTAGCATTAGGAAGGCTGAGGACCCTGGGGTTAGAGATACTTGGAGGGCTTTGCCAGGGTGATTGTGGAATTGAGGTCCTCACTCCTTCCTTTTTGCCCTCCCCCATATTTACTGTCATCAGCGACATCACATCCTTCCACTGGGCTGTTGGGCACTATGGGCACGAGGACTGAACTCATGTACTTTAGGGCCCAGAGGCTGCAGTGTGGTGCATGATTAGGCATTCCCAACTGGTAGTTCTTTAAATTAGAGAGCTTAGAGAGCACTGTGGCCTGAATTTTGCCCCACTGCCCAATGCATATGTGGGAATCCCAATCCTCAAGGTGAGGCAAGGTGGCAAGGTCACTTTAGTAGTGAATGCCACTATGCTTCAGCTTCCAGAAGGGAAGAAATGAAATTGTTTCTTCTAAGCATCCATACATGGTGTCTCTCCTGTTGCAGCAGTGACTTGGACTGAGGCACTGAGGCACAAACACTGCAGTGCCAGCAAGGGCCCACTTTCTAAGAGACTACTTCAGGGCAGGGTTTCTTCTTTTTTTTTTTTTTTATTTAAGACCTTTATTAACAGGTGCTTGCAGTTTGTTGACTCTTTTTGAAAGAATCAAGTTGTAAACTTTTTATTACAAATTAAAAATGAAGTTCTTAAAAATCTTAACTTGACCAGATATGAAACAATTTAAAAACCATTAAAGGTGTATTGAGAAAAACCAGACCTTTTTAAAAAAAAAACAAAAACAAAACACATTTGTCATTATCAAAAAGAGACATCTTTAGGTAAAAATAATAAAAACCCCATGCTGCATAGATAATGTAGATAGTTCTAGTGTATCTGGTCAACGGGTAAAAAGCAAGCACTTAAGGTCTTCAGCTCCAATCTTTGTTCATTTCTTATTGCTGGAGTTTCATATTTATTTCTTCTTGTTGGATGACCAAACCGGATGATGGTAGAGATGGTAAGCCGGCATTTACTCAGCCCCGCCCTGCTCAGCCTCTGGAGTGGACGAATTCTCAGCTGGTGGATCGTCTGCTTTTGTCTCTTTGCCATCTTGTGGTTTAGGGTTCTCTGGGCGTCTGCGTCGGTAATTGAAGTTGCGGCGATACCGACGTTGAGGTGGCTGCTGACCTTGGCTCTCGTCTCCTTGATTTTCTTTGTCCTCTTCATTGCCGTCCTCTCTAGGCTGTCTTTGGCGAGGAGGGCCCCTGTGAAATCGTGGTCTGTAACCCCGATACATATTCTGTCTCACTGGTCTACCTTGCTCTCCTGCACCCTGGTTGTCAGCACCCTTCATCACTTCTCCTTGCACAGGAGGGTTGGAATACTGTGGTCGATGCCCGTAGGGTCTCCGCAAATAGTAAGGTGGGAACCTTCGCTTGCGATAGGAATGGCGTTGTTGGGCTTGGCCTTCAGGAGCGCTTTCCGATCCCTCGTTCTTTCCCCACTCTCACTATTCTGGTAATTCTGCTGGTAATTACGTGGAGGACCCCTACGACGTGGGTAGCGTCTATAATGGTTACGGTCTGCTGCGTATTTACTGCCTTGAACTGGAACTCCACCAGGGCCTGTAACATTTGCTGCCTCCGCATCCTTTTCTCCTTCAACAACATCAAACTCCACAGTCTCTCCATCTCCTACACTGCGAAGGTACTTCCTGGGGTTATTCTTCTTTATGGCAGTCTGGTGTACAAATATGTCTTCCTTGGTGTCATTCCTGTTGATGAAACCGTATCCGTTCCTTACATTGAACCATTTTACTGTTCCCAAAACCTTCCTTGCGATGACCTTCTTGTCCCCGCCGGCCGGCACCGCCGATGTGAGGCCTTCTGGGCTTGGTGTCGGCGGCGCTGAGGACACGGCGGCGGGGGCGGCGGGCGGCTGCTGGGTCTCGGCCTCGCTGCTCATGGTTGCGGTGGTGGTGACTGGGGCCTGCAGCGACGGCTGCGGCTCCTCCCGGGGTGTGATGGTGACTAGGCCGTCGGTGGCGGTGGGGCTCTCAGGGCTCTCTGGGGTCCGCTCTCCGCTCCCGCTACTGACAGAACTCCAGGGCAGGGTTTCTTAAGTGATATTTTGTTTCAAACTTTTTAGTCTGATTTTTTTTCCTACCTCAAACTGACACTACTTTGTGGTAGTCCTGGGCTCTGTCTTCAGATTATAGCTGTCCGGGGCTGGAGAGATGTCTCAGCGGTTAAGAGCATTGCCTGCTCTTCCAAAGGACCAGAGTTCAATTTCCAGCAACCACATAGTGGCTCACAACCATCTGTAATGAAATCTGGTGCCCTCTTCTGGCCTGTAGGCATACACACAGACAGAACATTGTATACATAATAAATAAATAAATAAATAAATAAATAAATAAATAAATAAATAAATATTTTTTAAAAATTATAGCTGTCCCTGGTACTCAGCTGTTTAGTTTCAAAATAATGAATATTAAATTAGCATCTAAATGGAAACATTTGTCTATGTTCCAAAAGGCCTGATGTCCTCCCACCGATGCTACTATCCACCCACGGGATGCAAGTTTCCAGATAGGAAGGCGATTGCTTCCTTCACATCAAATCGTGAATTTCTGGGTAAAGAGCTGTTGAGGAGAATAGAAGCTGCGAAGTCTTCTTTGCATAACCAACCACCGGAAGTGAAATGTGCCCAATTAGAGAAAAAGATACCGCCTCGCATGATATCCAGTAGGTACCAGGAAATAAAGATTGCAAAGCTTCAGGCTGGGCATGGTGGTGCACACCTGGGATCACAAAGCCTGAGGCTGAAGCAGGGGGATCATGAACTTGAGGCAACCTGATCTATATAGTGAGATGTTGGAAGACCTTTTATCCCACCCTCCAACTCCCAAATCGCCAACACAGAGACTTAATATGAACTATAAATGCTCAGCCAATAGCTCAGACTTACCACTAGCTAACTCTTACATTTTAAATTAACCTATATTCCTTATTTACATTCTGTCATGTGACTTGGTACCTTTTCTCAGTACAGCATGCCCATCTTGCTTCTCTCTTTGTCTGCTGGTGACTCCTCAGACTCCACTCTTCTTCCTCCAAGCATTCTCAGTTTGGCTCTGCTGCCTAATCTTATACTGTTCATCTATTGGCAAATCAGCTTCTTTATTAAACCCATCACAGTGACATGCATTCACACAGTGTAACGGAATATTCCACAGTGAGACACTACCTCAAAGGAATGAGGGGAAAGTTGGAAAAATTCTTCCCTGTTGTCAAGCAGTGTCCCCGTAGTTGTCTCCTCCTGCCTGCTCCACTAACTGAGACCACATCTTCCTCTCAGACATTCCCTCACCCTTGGACCCATGGACCCTTGGATTATGCTTCTGTCCTCTACCCACCCTCTGGCTTTCTCAACGCTTGTCCATTATGACTCTTATGCTTTAGATGCTCCCAAAGACTCATGTCAAGATCTAAAAATATTGCTTACATTTCCTTGTTCATTTGGGTCTGGTGCATGTGCACAGCAGAGTGTGTGGAGGTCAGAGGACAACGGGAAGGAGTCAGTTCTCTCCTACCACGTGAGACTAATGGATAAAGAAGGCCCTTTACCTACAGAGCCATCTTGCCAGCCCCTGGGCTCAGGCCTTTTCCTTACATTTGTACAGGCTTCTCTTGAGAGATTTTTCCCTAAGCACTTGACTTTCCCTTTTCATTCTTTGGCTTACAAGTCCCTGCCTTCTGGTCCAGATATCTTTAAGAGTGATCTGTTTGGATATGGTCAGAATAATTAGAATATTGCACCAGCAAGAACTTGAAAAAATAGGTTGCTCTCAGTCAGTACACGTTGTGAAATTTATATACAATGGGTGCAGTCAGAGAGACACCAGGAAGAAGCAGAATGGCTCCAGGCATTATACTAGGACCTGTTTGTCCAAAGTAAAACGTGCCACTCTCCAAGGAATGTGTAAAAGTTCCTCATAAAGTAGAGAATAAGGCCTTGGGCACAGTTTGGGAGGGAGGGGCCTGAATAGGGAGGAAAGCAGGGAAAAAGGGAGCAGGGGGAGAAAACAGAGATAATGGGGAGACAAACACACTGGGTGGTTGGATGATGGCCACCCCATGCCCACTGGGAACTCATCTATGGAAGATGCATCTGCCCTGGGCCCCCTTTGCTCGCTCATTAAAAAGTCACTTGGGCTGTTTCTCCTTTTGATTCTGTTCCCAAGAAGAAGATCTGTGATTAGGAGCTGGCTTCCTACATAGCTTTGCCTATAGGGAAGGAATGTGCTGGCCATGCTGGGAGGCATATTCCAGACAGGTGACAGCTCTTATTATAGGTGATGGGTTGGGAACACTGGCTTTCTAACTCAGCCTTTTGGATTCGGTTAATGTACCTCCCCCACACCCATCTCAGCACAAGCTCTGGAGCTGCAAGGCTGGGAACGAAACCCCAGACCTAGTAAATTCACCTCCAAAGGGCCACTGACATTCTGCACACCACAGACCATGCTCCGACCCCAACAGGCATCTTCTCTGAACATCTACAGATAACCATGTTTGCTGGTGTCATGTGTCTTTTCTTACAGAAATACTTAGTGAATAAAAAGAGTCCTGACTCAACATGTTAACAATAGAAGATTTTCCCACTGCCAGTTTTCCAGCTTTCCCATTTCTGTAAGAGTACCAGGACAGATTCTCGGAATGGGCTAAACTTAAGTTCCAGCAGTGTTCAGATCAACCTAGGGCTCGCTTTTTATCAGAAAATCTGTCCTGTTGATTGTTTCTAGACCCCTTTACCGTCACTCTGGTCTCCAACATCACTACTAAACTCCACTTTTAATTACCTCTATAATTATTGTTGGCCAATGAATCACACCTACTACATGATAATGATCCACAATTTGGCTCAACATCACTCAGGTGTCTTATTTATAGTACACACACACACACACACACACACACACTCTACACTTCATCCTGCAGTCGTCAGTCACCTATTGCTGGGCAGCAAACCGTGCCCAGTCCTCATGCTTGCAAAACTGTCAAGCATTTCTTTTGCTTATTGAATGCAACTGGGAAGGACTGGGAGGGCAGCACAGGTCTGGACCGCAGGTATTGTCAACTCAGCAGCTTGACAGGGGCCTGTAGGATTCATGTGGGGTGGAGTGCTTGCAGAACCAGCAACCTGCTGCTGGGGCAGTGTATTGGGAGAGTGCCTCTTCACCCCCCGAATTGGTGAGATCCCTCATAGCACGGCAGTGGGGTTCCACGTGTCAGCATCCCAGAGGAATAGGAGGAGGCCCTTTGTCTTTTACTTCTCAGCCTCAGAAGTTGAATAGCATTATCTGTACCATGATGATAACGCTACAAGAATCACAGGAACGGAGCATGGGTCACGATTCAGCAGAAAGGGTAGCAAGGTGTGATTGAAAGGAGGAAAGAAGGGTAGGAAGAAAGGGAGGGGAAAAAAAGAAGCCTTTAGAATGGGAAAGACTTTTGGGAAGTCTCGTTTGGGGAAAATGTTGGCTATCACAGCAGCCTATAAATGAGCAGATTGGATGAGGTCACCCTTGATTCAAGCAATGAACTGCTAAACGAATGACTGATTGAGACTAACCAAATGACATGTCTCCTCTAGTGCAGCAAATGTCCGATGACTATGTTTATAAACCTCAGAGTTTCCGGTCTCATGTTCAACCTGAGGTCTACTCGAAACAATGGGACTTTGATGTTTCATAATTAGTGGCAGTGCTGGGGACAGAGCCTAAGCCTAGTAAACTCTCCTAACAGGAGTAAGGAGAGGTCTAGAGGGCACAAAACAGAGCTGCCAAAGTATATTCTTAGCAAATGCACAAAATTGGGCTTGTCAGCAGACAGATGAGGGAACACCGCTCACTGGAGTTTACTGCTCAGCGGAGCTGCGGTTACAGACCAGCATACAGGTGGCTTGTAACAGAAACTCAGCAGGGTGAGGCTGCATAGCCTAAATATTTGTAAGCCCCGCCCCCCGTGGAAGACGTTATTACTGGTCCATAGCCCTTGTGCACGAATTAATCTCCCGGGGTAATTAGGAGGATGACTAGTCGGGCTTCCCGGTCCTGCCCTGGAGAAACAGCAGTCAGGCACTGACTTGCCGGGAATCATTTAATCCATGCTGGTGTGCTGGCAGTCTGCCGTTTCCCCTCAGATGCTTCAAGAACAAAGTAACCTGTTACCACAAGCCGAAGTCATTCGGGTACCAGCTGCAACTGCGAACTGGCAGAGGCAAGTGCGTCCTTCATTATGCAATTATCCATAATTAGGTGCTCATTACGACTTTATCATTGGGGAGTCAGCACCCACCTGTGCACGGCTGTCACGAGGCCTGGCAAGCCCGGGGAACAGTACTTCGCTTGTTCTTCAGGACCGTGACATCTCAAGCCAGCAGTTCTAGCCTGTGCGCACCGAGAGGCCATCCAAAGCGACACACGGACAGATGCCGGCCGTGGAGCCAAGTGTTTGAATACAAAGATGGCATGATGCTGTGTTCACTGCAGGCCTTGTTCGCAATCAGTGGACAGCAGAGAAGGGGAGAGGAAAAGGGGAACAGCTGGTTTATCTTCAATGTGTGGTGATACAGCAGCCAGAACAAAACTGCCTTACGCTAAAATGGAGGGTTAGAACTGAGCAGAACTGGTCCTGATGCTTAGAGAGAAAGCCTACAGTTAGCCGGTCACATCCAAGCAAGAAACACAAGCCCAAGTGATCACACTAAAGCAGAAGGGATTGCAGTTCATCGGTACAGAAACCCAGGGGACACAGAGTACACAGACCCTAAATTTGAATCTAAATCAGAGCCAAGCAGTGACTTACTTAAGCTTCAAAAGCCCTGTTTTTACTCAAGTACAAATGTTTGATTTGCTTCTATCCCAGAAATGGCTGGTGCTCTGGGGATAATCCACTCCTCTCTGCTTCCCAGGAAGGAGGCGGGGTGCAAACCCATTGATTCATCTGTTAAATGCATGCAATAGCTGCAGTAGTCAAAAGATTTCCCAGGCTGGGCGGCAATGGACGCAGGTGCATTTAATTCTCTACAAGCTTAGAAATAGCTTCACTGTGGGTAGGGGGGGCTTTGAGAGTGAGATGGTGGTGGCAGACGTGCGGCTTTATGATGACAGAAAAGTAGATATCACTGTGAATCCCACAGAATAATATTAGTTTGACCAGATTGATACTGGAAAAAAATAGAGAAGAATTTATTTTACCGAATTGTTCAAAGAGATCTGTAATACCTGTGTTCTAGACAACAACTCGGCAAACTGAATTTTATTACTTAGCTGTGGAGTAGCTTTTCCAGCATTAGAGAAGTCATCCAAAGCAAAATTCACCACGTAATTTAAAAATTATAGAATGATAGGGAGAATATCATAGACAGAATATACAGAATCAAGGCAATGCAAAGCAAGGCAAACCTGCAGCATGTGACCAAAAACTAACCTCTGCGACATTTATAGTTCTTACAAGCTGGGCTGCAAGGCAGTAGTAGAGCGTTTGCCTAGCATACACAAGGCTCTTTCCATCCCCAGAACCGAAAATAAAACTTAAATCTACTTTAAAATAACAAATGAAAAACAAGCATTAAAGTGATCAGTTATGGATATCTACTTTAAGCCACATCTACACAGGTGTGTGAATGTGCGCGTGCGCACACACGCACGCGCACACACACACACACACACACACACACACCTGAATGACTCAGCAATTCATGGACAAACTCCTGAAACGACATGCATGGGAAGATTCACTTCAGCATTGTTAGAAATGGGTCACCAAGTGGGAGGCAACCCTGCCTGTCAACATGAAAGCGATTAACAGCGTAAAAGCGGCCCTTAGAAAGAGCAAGACCTGATACATAAAGATCTCACAAAGATTTGGGTGAGACCAAGCAAAGTTGAAGATTCCTGTATAGGGTGAGGAGGAGGATTAGCATTACAACACACACATGTGCGCGCACACACACACACAGTATATATACACATAAGTAGGAAGTATTACACACAAAGAACTTAATGCTATGTGCTTTGCTTTTCTGGGGGGAAGGAGAGAATAAAGTCCTGAGTGAATGTGTGTTGCTGATGTGAGCATGGCCATGTCAAGGACCCAAAGGCCTCAGACCCAGGAGAATTTCAAAGCTTTCCCCTAGGGCCTGTGCAGATTTTAACAGTGTATACAGAAAATTTCAACTGCAGCTTCCTCCTCTGGATGCTTCCAGCCTGAGACTGCTCCTCTATGGAGAACCCTGCTACCAAGGTTAGCCAAACCTGCTTTCCTGTCCAGCCGCATGGAAAAATTCCCACCTCCTTGACTCAAATGTAGAAAAGCACTGAGTTTTGGGGGTGATTTCCTGGTTGTTGCTGGTGCATCTCCATCAGAGTATGTGGCCCATGGCCTCCCAGCTTTTGTGTACCTGTGACTGTCCTGTGCCTCCCTTCCTTCACTCATTGCACCAGATAGATCAACCCTAAGTCCTACAAGGTCATGGAAATTTTCCTTTCTCGGGTATAGAAGAATTCAGACCCAAGCGCAAAGAGTTTGGGTGATTTTTTAAAAAAAGTATTTATGTCCCCGGTATGGGGGCACATGCCTTTAACACTAGCACCCGGGAGCAGAGGTAGGTGGAGCTCTCTGAGTTCAAGGCTAGTCTGCTCTACAAAGTGAGTTCCAGGACAACCAGAGCTCACAGAGCAACAGAGAAACCCTGTCTCAAAAAACAAAAACAAACAAACAAACAAAAAAAAGAGTGTTTGCTTTCCTTACATTTTCTTTCTTAAATACTAAAAACCACCTGAGTGCCAAATTCCTGAAGTATAGACTAAGGCAGGTGTTCTAGTGCCCAGAACTATTGTCAGATGGGCTACCATCTGTGACCCTGTCTAAGACACAACAACAAATAAAACCAAGAGCATCACCTGCTATGAAACACAGCAATAAGCAACACAAAGACCCCCATCCTGTGTCACACAATCGCTAAGAGACCCAAGACTTTAACAGTCATGTGTATGTCTCAAAAAGCAGTACTGCACATATCCTGGGCCACTCACACACAGGCAGGGCATACACCACACACTAGGGCATGCTATCACCAATAAAAATATCTTCCCCCTTGACAAACACGTGCAACGTCTCTGTCTATTTTATGCGGCAATAATAAAATAACAAAGACAGGGTACGTTATCTAGAACATGGTTTTTTCAGATCATGATTCTGGTGGCTGGAGGTTCCTAATAGCATAGCACTGGCATTCTGGTATGACTGTGTCAATATACAGCAGAGAAATGGAGAGGGATCATCCTACGTGCAGGAAGGGCCGAGGCATGGGTAATTTCACTTTATAACAACCTGCTCCCAGGCTGGGGATACAGCTTAGTATAGAGTGGTTGTGTATAATATTCTAGACCCTGGGTTTATTTCCTGGAACTTGAAAAAAAAAAAAAGAAAGAAGAAATAAAACCACAAAATAATCCAGCCACAAAAGACTTGCCCTACTCCTGCAAGACAGCGTTAATGAGTTCATGAGGGCGCAGTTCTGTATTACTGTGATTCCTCTAAAGGAACAGAACTGACAGGACAAACATATTAAAGAGAAATTTAATGTATCGGCTTACGTGCTATGGTCTGGATATGGTCCAGGTTGTCTCGCAATGGCCATCTCGCATGGGTGACGCTGAAAATCAACAGTTGTTCAGTCTAGGAAGCCAATGTCTCAGCAGTCCCATTCTGACACTGAAGACCTGGAATATTCTTAAAGAGCGGTTTGTCTCCAGTCCATGTTAAAAACCTAAGAAAGGCGGTTCCAATATCAGTGAAGAAATCATTATCAGCAGCAACGGGATAGGTGAACTGGCCATCGAGAATGGTGGGCGAGGAAGCCAAATAAAAGCAACACAAAACTTACCCCCTTCCAAGTCATTCACCACCCCAGAGGGTGCCACCCACACTTAGGGTGGGTCTTCCCACAGCAATCAAGGCACCTCTAAAACATCCATTGATACTGTCCATTTCCATTCCTCTAGGGAACCCTGACTACCAGAGATTATGGCACTAGGAGTTGTTCTGGGGCCTCAGTTGTAGGGATGAATTTCTTCAGTGGTCTTGGTGGGATCTGGAGCTGTTTCTCCAACCCAACAGATTTGCATTGACTGAAGACTCCTCAGGTAACAAAGGAGCAGGGAGGGTGTGCACTATTTGAAGAACTATGCAAGACACGTGCATTTGATGACCCTGGCTGCTCTCTTATAAGCAGCAGCATATTTGAGGGTTCTTCTGTGCATAAAACCTTTGAACAAGAGAAGAAAATGATGCTGGATCGTTGCTTCTAGCATCCCTGGATGTCATGAAAAAGCAAACCAATGAGCCCCATGCTAAAAACCAGCCGGTTCTGGCTGGAAAGATGGTTCAGTAGTTAAGAGCACGGGCTGATTTTCCAGAGGACCCAAGTTGGATTCTCAGCACTCACTTGGTAGCTAACATCTGCCACTCCAGTCCCAGGAAATCCAAGACTCCCTCCTGGCCTGTGGACGTACTATATGCACATGGTGCACAGACAAGCATGAAGGGAAAACACCATGCACATAAAACATAAATAGTACCCAGCTCCCGATGCAAACAAACATTCTGAAGGCTTCTATGTGTGGGCTGAAGGAGAATCTTCTTGCCAGCAGCCACAGAGTTCAAGTAAACTGAAAACAAAACCCAATACCCATCATGAGATTGACTGACTTGCAATGTCAAGCCTGGATACCTTTTGAGGGGACTTATTAGGAAGTGAGCATATGGCCTGGGTATTTCTTCTGATTGAAAAACCTGCCCAGGCAACTCTGTCATCTTCAAGCATTAGGAAAAATGTCCCTGAGGGCCACTCTTCCCACCCCAATTAACACTCGGCTGCCCACGGATTTCCCTTTCAGCCTGGTTCTAATTTCCAGCCACCCCCATAGGTTTATCATCTTCCAACAGGCAATTAAGTTGCTTGTTTCGTTTATGCTTTATTGGCAATTTTCCCTTCTATGTACAGGTTCATATGTAGCACGAAAATGCCCCAGTGGTCCACAAACTACATAAAGGTTTTATTTCATGATTTTTAATCTTGGTGATTGCAAGAGTCATGGCCAGCGGCAGTGATGGGCACACTTGACAGCTTATCCAGGCTCCCCTCAGCCATGAGTGTCTCTGTAGCATTGGACATTACCTCAAGATGAAGGCAGAAGGCTTTGGGCCTCTATTTTGAATATCCTACTTTCATTGAAATGGAAATGCCCACTAGCATCCATTCCCGCTATGTGCTATTCTTATCAAAATTAATTGGGATGAATTGGCAGTGACCTTGCTCCCTTGGTGAGAGCAGGGACTAGACAGGGAAGGACCTGAGGAGAAGCAGTGAAGCCTTTGCCAGGGCTGACAACATAAACGAAGGCTGTGAGAGTAGCAATGAGCAGTTAGTTCCTGGATGCTTAGTCCTGAAATAATCACACAGAAACTATATGATTTAAATCACTGCTTGCCCCATTAGCTCTAGCTTCTTATTGGCTAACTCTTACATCTTAATTTAACCCATCTCTATTAGTCTGTGTATTGCCACTTGGCTGTGGCTTACCAGGTAAATTTCCCAGCATTTGTCTCCTGCAGGAGCCACATGGTTTCTCTCTGACTCTGCCCTTCTTTCTCCCAGCATTCAGTTTAGTTTTCTCTGCCTACCTAAGTTCTGCCCTATCAACAGGCCAAGGCAGTTTTTTTTATTCATTAACCAATAAAAGCAACACATAGACAGAAGGACCTCCCACATCACAAAGTCACTGAAGTCACAGGACTTTAAGCTCCAGGATGGTCCATCTTGCCCTTTGCCATAAAAACAACAGAGTTAAATTGAGGATTGTGACCCATTGCCATTAATAAGCATTAGCAACAAAGAAGAAAAGACTTCAGAAGCAGTCTTGATCACTGATATTTAAATTGATTTCCCCTGGTTGAACCTTAAATTTGTTAGCTGCTAATGGCAAGACCCAGACTAAGGAGGTCTCATTTAACCAGTGTTTCAGAAGGCCATTAGATACCGCTATATCCACCTATGTATTTGAAGTTCAGACTCTGACAAAACTGGGGAGTGGGGGTACTTGCAGGATCTTAAGTTTATCTTGGCAATATAGACAGCACTAGGCTCCTGCTTTTCCCTACAGGGTACTATGTAAGAGGAGATAAAGTGTGAAAGCCAAGTTGAAGAAAGTTCTGTGCTCTTTTTCTTATATAGAACTCTGGCTGCTGCTGGGAACCATTTGTGCTTACCAAGGGTTAAGTGTCATATAGATAGTTCAGACCAATTTCAAGCTGAGATCCAGTTGAAAAACAAGAACAAAGAAAGATGGTCTTAAAGCCTGTGGCTTCCATTTGGACTCAAGGCAAGATCTAAAGTCTACCTCCTGCTTCTGATATTGGTTTCCCAGACAGGCTCTTTATTATGCTGTATTTTTAATAGCATAGGACTAGTTGCTTGGGAGCAGTAGAGTCTGATGAAGGGTATTGACTCTTATGGAGTGCCAGCTACTCACAGGACTGCATGATTTTTCATATACTGTTTTAATTCTATCACTAACCATATCTGGCAGAAAATATTTGCCTTGTTGATAATGCTCTTGACTATAAACACTGCAGTCAGGAGTATAGTTGGTCTGTGTTCCCCAATATGAGGACTGTGGGTTTAGAACTTGCTCAGACATTCAATAATTGATACCATTGATCATGCATTCATTCATCAAAGAGTTACTGAGTTTCCGGTACATACAAAATACCCTGTAAGGTTAAAGATGCAGAAGTTATTTCTTTCATTGAATATTGTTCATTAAGAGATCCAGACCTTGCTCTTGCATGGAATTTTAATCCATTGGGAAGGACAGTGTTTAATATAAAATAGTGAATAAGTGCACAAATTCGGAACTGTGATAAATGATATAAATGGAAATTTCAAGGTGCAATGAGAGGAAATGAGATGGATGTTAATTTCAAAGCATCATTAGGTAGATGACCATGAAGCGAGAGGACAGGAAAACAGACCAGAGAAACACACTTTCTATGGCAAACCTTGAAGTCCAGATTGTACATAGCAGAAATAAAGAAGGTGGCTAGAAACCATTGCTGATCATTTGGGGAGGTGAAGCTCAAGACGTGGAAAGCAGACTATGGGGAGCAGGGTTGGCCGTGAAATTATTTGGGATGTCATCGCAGAGCCATCATGAAGCTACCAAAGATGTTGATGTGGAAGGGATTTGCACTCGCCCATGGAGTTGGAGCCAGACTCACCTTTGTGTGAGTGGCTGTATGCACACGCACAGGTGCCCGCAAGTGCTCACATGTGTGCTCACTGAGTAGTTTCAGGCTTTGTTAGTGTATTAAGTGACAGCAGAAGGCCTGATTAAGAAATTAAGTTTGGGCACCTGGACGAATATGGCGTTGCCTTCTAAGATAGAGAAGTCAAAAGCAAACTTGAAAGAAATTTGGTTAAGAGAAAGTCAGAGTTCAGTGGGAGAGTGTGGAGGTGGCTCTGCGAGGAAGACCCTGTGTGTGTCTGATGTTTATAAAATTGGTCTGTTCTGGAGATATGAATTTGGAATTCCAAAGAGTATAGCATGTTGATTAATAATGTGAGTTAGGAGCTGGGGGGCAGGGTAGCTCAGTGGTAGAGTATCATGGACAAATCCCTGAGTTCCATCCCCGATATAGTGAATGCACACACATACAGAGACAGACGCCACTGTCCCTTAGCATTTTTTCACACAGATTCTAGGAATGGGACTGAGTCCAGGTCCTCACGCTTGGGCAGCAAGCACTTTATCAACTACACTATCCCCCTTGCTGACTATTTGTGCTAAGCGTTGACACTAGGGGCTCACACACACTAGACATGTGCTCCGCTGCTGCTCTGTGTCCCCAATCCTGGTTTCAGATCCTATAAATGGAGAGAATGTTGACGATCACCCGAAGTGACTAATAAGCTAACTATGCAGAGAATTTGACAGATACTGTCAATAGTGGTGAAGTGATTTTTACATAGAAGATGTTTAACCACAAAGAAGGATAAACTTCCTAAGGAGAGGGTAGAGCCAGAAGGAGACCTAGTCTCTGAACCAGAAAAGTCCATCTGGAAATAGAAACAGATTTCAGACAAATGTCACCCCATAAGGGCCAAAAGAAGAGAATGTTTGAAAAGAGAATGTTCTAGAAGAACGCAGGAGTCAACTGAGAGACCCTGTAAAGATTAGAAAGCATCTCTAGCCCAGCCATAGAGTGCACTGCATGCTTTATCCAGAGAAGACTTACGGAAGTGAGGCAGGAGTGCAGGGCTGGCTGGAGGCGGAATCAGAGGTAGAGGGCAGCTGGAGGGCCTTTGAATATTGATGGTGAGTGTTTGAATAGAGATGACAAAGAAGATGGGGCCTGTGTGAGAAGGGGAAGGTGAACAAAGCCATGGAGCAGACACAGTGCATGGAGTGGCTCTCAGACTTGAAGTGAGGAAAATACCCCACTGTAATGTGACAGGGAAAACAGACACAAGAGGGTTTCAAACCTAAAGTCAGAGGTGTGGGGCAGTGGCGGGGAATCAGCTTTCCCCTCGGACAGCAGAACACTCTGGGAAACACATTTGTGACTTTGGCTAGGCTCACCTTTACTCCTCTTGAGCCAATTTGTTCAGTGAGTCCTCTTACTCAGCAGCAATTCAAGCTAAGGAAGGAGAGAGGCACAAGGGAATGCTTGCCAGGCCTGAAGAGACAAGGCCAGGCAGGCAGGTCACAAAAATGCTCTGTGAAAGAATTAAGGAAAGACGAGCATTTACTTGGTGTGAGACAAACTTGCAGGAGGCGGAGAGGGAAATTCGGGAAGAAATAAGGCTATGGGAGTTTAAGACTGAAGGAGCAGCCATGTAAGGATAGTAAGGAACACAAGCACGAGGGTGTTAGGCTAATGTCCTACAGAGCTCCACATGGCTCCAGTCATAATGTTGGGTGTGTTTATGCACAGGTGAAAAGATTAGACGCAGAAAGGAGCACTGGATCATATGTGCTCACATGCCTAGACCCAAATATTTGCTAGGTAGTGTGTGTCCTATGCTAGACTGTATTATGGATACTGTATGGCAAGGCACTGTGTTTGTCTCTATATATAGTGATTTACTTAATATCCATAACCATCTAAGGGTGCTGTTATTATATTATGTGACTTTTATTTTTTCTGTATATGTATATCTATGTATGTGTGTGCATGTGTGTATAGGTCTATGTACACATGTATGTATGTGCATGTGGAGGCCAGAGATTAATATCTGATGTCTTCCTAAGGATTTTTCTATCTTTGATTTTTATTTTATTTTATGTGCATGAGTGTCTTGCTGGTATGTATTTCTATACACCATCATGCGTGTGCAGTGCCCTCAGAGACCAGAAGGGGGTGTGTGATCTTCTGGAAATGGAGCTAAATATGCTTATGGGCAGTCACGTGAGTAGCAGGAACAGAGCCCAGGTCCTCTGCAAGCACAACACACCTGAGCCATCTCTCCAGCTCCTACCTTATTTTTTGAAGCAGGGTCTCTCTCACTGAATGTAGAGCCCCACTGATTTGGCTATACTGGCTGGCTGGCAAGTCCAGCATCCTCCTGTCTCTGTCTCCCCAAATCTAGGATCCCAGGCATACCTGCTTTTGAGAGGGTGCTGGGACTCGAACTCAAGTCCTCATGCTTGTATGGCGAGTACTTTATCAACTGGGATAATTTTTTTTTTTTTTTTTTGACTAGAGACATTGAGGGATTGCTCAAGTTCACACACAGTGGAAATGTTAGGACTGAGCTTCTGACCTGGAAGTCTAACTGAAGGCTCAGCTCTTTTTGTTGGAACAGCCCCTAGTGACAAGTCTCCGTGATCAGTATCTGAAGGCAGATGCTGTACGCAAAGGAATGTCTAGTTATTTTAACATCATTTTCTAGACAGCTGTCCACATTGTCCCAAGATGTGCTTCACGTCGTTTCATAGAAATTCTGCATCTTATTTAAATATCTACAATGTTATGCACGTATCCATCTCCCCTCCCCCCTTTTTCTGTCACTGGTTTGCAGTAACTATTCTAGTGCGTGTATTTGTGAATCTATGCAAAGGTTCTCTCAACAGGATAATTCCAACTGTGTAGTGGCTGAGTTAAAGAATGCATGAATTTTCATTCACTACATAGCCAAACGTCAGTAAGAAATGTCCGTTCCAGCTGTGATGATCAGAATATGTGGGTTTCTCCACCTTTGTAACACTGGGTATGAATTAAGCTTCTGATACGAGGAACACAACCCCTCATTGTTCTGTTACTTTTGCTCAACTGAGTTTTGCAACTGAGGTGGACCTTGGCGCCTCTGTCAGTCACCTTTCTTCCTGTTGTTTTAAACCCCCAACTTGCTCACTGAGAAGTCTTCGGAGGCCAGAGAATCACAGTAATGTTCTTCTGTGAGCCACGCTAGTGCTAACAGGCCACGTTTGGAGCAAAGGTCTCTCGGGCTTCCACATCTGCAGCTTTGTACAGGCCTCACCTCTGAAAAGCCTCAAAGTGTGAAGCCAGGCTTGGCCTAATGAGAATTAGCAAGACAAAGAGCCGGCGAGGGGCGGAGCTGTGATGAGCTTTAATGTACTGAAGATTTATGAGCCCTCATGGATCTGCCCAACCACCCATTTTCTATCCCCTCTGCCCACATCCCAAATGGGCTGGCTTTGTTCGGATGTGATGGTCATTTAGAATTATCCAGCAACAAATCTCACCACTTAAAAAGGCATACCAACGGGAGCAGAGCTGCTGGGGAGAGTTCATGCTCTGCCCACAGAAGCCCAGAGCTGGAGAGACAGAATGTGGGAATGTCCCCCCCTTGACTTTTGTTTATGGCCGCAGCCCTATAATGCTGCTTGTTTACTTGGGCACGTGAATACAGCCTTCCAGAGGCCTAGATTTGGCTGAGTTGAATCTCAGAGAAGCAATGTCCAAATTTTCAGACTCAATGGAGCAAATCCAAGACTATTCCAAAGCTGTCAAGTGCAAGATCTCTCTGTGGTAATACAAATGTCAAGACAGCTTCTCCTCAGTTCCAACAAAAGGTAAAAGCTACCAGGGCCTGGTTTTCCATTCAGCCATAGGCTTCAGCTCATTACCAAGGTGCTAGAGAATCCTCCCGTGTTTCATCACCGGAAATTTGCAGGTCTTAACAAGTTTCTATTTGCCCATCTAGGCAATGGGTAGATGTTGCAAGCTTCATGATCGGAGGGCTGACGGATTGCCTTTAACAGTCCTCTGCATAAATCAGTGTTCACAGACGGTACAGGAAACAAAAGGAAGGCCTTATCACCTGAGTCAGTCGGAAATAGTAACATGGCTCACACCAAACTCTGAAGAAGCCTTTCTGCAAAGGCCACTGGATACAGAGTCTGTGAATGGTGTACCTATTACAGATTAAAACCAATTATAAAGTAAGTAAATCAAAGTAGATTTGTGCTCTTATGTTTAGAAAAAATACAAAAAGAAGAGGGCAGAATATTCTTTCAGAACTAAGAAGGAATTATCCCTGAAAGCGGTCAGCTGGACTAACTGAACAGACTCCCAGAGAGAGGCAGACGGCGGGAATACTTCATAAGCCAGCTCTGCTCTGCACCAGGGTGGTGGCATCGCAGCGTCCTACAGTCTACCCTGTGGTAAGAATTCTAGAGAGAGCAAGATGCGTGGGGACTCTGCATCGGGCCTACCTTGAGAATTCTCATCAACTTCTAGGACCCAAAGCTTTAAAACGACCTCCAAGCTGTTTGTTTCCCTATTAGCACAGAATCATGTGCTGGACTGTGGGTTGTCAGACGTCATTCTTAATCTGTCACTGCCGGAATCCATGCGACAGTCAACAGTCCTCAATTAATGCAAATGAAGCCAGTTGTCTTGTCTATAATTGTCTCGACTAGCAAAGCGCCTTTCTTTGTTGACAGAGCATCCCAGACTCCTTGCTCTGCTGCCCTCAGGGCCCAGCCCTGGCTTCATGCTTTATCGCTTTCTTGTGGCTTTTATCCACACAACATTAAAGAGACTCTCTTCCCTTTATGCAGGCAAATAAAAAGTAGATTTAGAGAACAAAGATGAAAAGAGACATTCCACCGACAGAGTACTTCAGAATCCAGCAGCTTCATGTTCAGATGCTAGCCAAGTTAAAAGTTGCACTGGTTTCTTTGACATCAGAAACTCATACCAAAAGAGAGAGAGAGAGAGAGAGAGAGAGAGAGAGAGAGAGAGAGAGAGAGAGAGAGAGAGAGAGAGAGAAGGAAAGAAATAGAATATGTTCCCGTAAGGACTTGAAGTACATTCAAATGAAGCAGTGCCATTGGCTGTTCTTGTGAAGGGTTTTCCAGGCCTTGGCCAAGAGAGAAGAGGAGCTCATGAACACCTACTCCCGCAATCCGGTTCCTGTTAAAGGACATTGTCCCTAAGTGCAGAGAAGGGAGCCAAGTCAGAATCCCCACCAGAGAAGCAGGCTGGGCCTGGCTGTGGTGAACTGCAGAGGCCGCTCCAAGCTTTTTAAAGCAGGGAATCATCAAGCAGTGAGCATTTGGGAAACTCAGTTTTCCAAATGAGGACCCTCAGGAGAAAAAAAGAAGTTGTGATCTCTCCAGAATCCTCTAAAGGTCCCAAGAGTGCTGACCGAAAAGAGCTTGTGCATCCAGCTTTGGGTCAGAGGCACTCTTGCTGTCACATGCCCTGGGCTGTCCTCTCTTGTCATCGAGATGAGGTCACATGGTTGCATACCGGAGACACCCTCCCTCTCGCCACACTTGAATCACATGTGGGGTTTGGTTGAAGCTGTCTTTCTCTTCATTACGGCACATCTTTCCTTGCAGGTTGAACATCACTGAGGTAGATATCTAAATTCTAAAACACTCCGAAACGCCAAGCCCGCTGAGTGTTGACGAGGCCTATGGGACCAGTTCTACGCCCAGCTTCATGCTGGTGGGTCTCAATGGAATCCCAGCCACACTAACACTGTCTAAATTTTCTCCAGGCTGTGCAGAAGGTGCCTGTGAGACATCGGTCAATGTCATGCTTAGACTCAAGCTCTGTCCCTATGATCTCATTAAGCACATGCAAAAATTCCAAAATCCAAGACAAAATAAGATCCCAAATTTTCAATACTTCTGGTTTCAAGCATTTCAGATATAGGGTATTAAGCATACACTCCTTTATTACAAGCCCAAAAGTCACTAAATATGGCCACTGGCCAAAGTGAACAACTAGAACTTTTGTTTAAACACACTCTTTGCTCTTCTATGACAACTTAACCTTCCCTGTATCCCACATTTAACCTACAACTACCAGTTCATGAGATCCATGGCCTTGATCCGGGTTCAACGTGTAGGTTGAAGACAATGTGAGTTAGCCAAAGTTGTGAGTGAGCCGCTACACAGATACTTACTAACTCTGCAAAGCTAAGTGAGACCGGATACCCTCCTCACAAATCAGAATTGGTGAAAACAAGCCATCTGTCATGATACACACTGTGTGAGAGGGCATAGTTTGGGGCTCAGTGTCCTGAGTATAAATCACAGAAAGAGTTACCAAGCTTTTTTTTGTTTGTTTGTTTGTTTTGTTTTTTATTTTCCCCCAAAAGCACTCAGAAAGTAGGGTAAAAAGAAGCAATACTGAGGACATGACACATTTGGTGACCATGATGGTTGCTTTTCTATTGCTGTGATAAAACACTGACCAAGGCACTTTGAGAAGAATTTCTTTGGGCATATGGATCCAGAGGGCATTTCCCACATCAGGTGTATGGATCCAGAGGGCATTTCCCACATCAGGTATATGGATCCAGAGGGCATTTCCCACATCAGGTATATGGATCCAGAGGGCATTTCCCACATCAGGTATATGGATCCAGCGGGCATTTCCCACATCAGGTATATGGATCCAGAGGGCATTTCCCATATCAGGTATACGGACAGAGGGCATTTCCCACATCAGGTATATGGATCCAGAGGGCATTTCCCATATCAGGTATACGGACAGAGGGCATTTCCCACATCAGGTATATGGATCCAGAGGGCATTTCCCATATCAGGTATACGGACAGAGGGCATTTCCCACATCAGGTATATGGATCCAGAGGGCATTTCCCATATCAGGTATACGGACAGAGGGCATTTCCCACATCAGGTATATGGATACAGAGGGCTAGAGTCCATGATGATAAAGTGGAGGCAGCAGGGGGCAGGCACGGCAGCTGGAGGAGCTGGGAGCTTACATCGTGAACCACAAACAGAACAAACTAGAAACAGTTTGAATAATGGTCTTTAAACTCTCAAACCTGTCCCAATGGCATGCTTCCTCCACAAGACCATACCTCTTAAATCTTCCCAAACAGTACCACTAACTGGGAATCAAGTATTCAACTGCCCAAGACTATGGAAGACATCTGTCATTCAAACCAAAATAGTAGTGCCAGATGGCCTTATCACCTCGTATTTATGCTGCCTATACTTTCCTCTTATACACAATTGGAGAAACTGTTGTGTGGCCAAGAAAACACACAGAAGGCGATGAGATCAGACACTGAAGCACATTTCTGTGTATCTTTCTTCTCTTGGGTGAAAACTCCCTAGATAAACCCACATGTGGTAATCCCTAGAACTTCCTATCTAGAGCCTTCATTGTTTCTTGGAGTCATAGGAGTGAGCTTCCTTAGAAAATTAGTACCCAGTCCCAGGAAAAACTTTAAATGGCAATATCCCTAGGTTCCACACACCTAGAATCTGAAGGACCCCAAGCTTAGAACCCAGCCAAGCTCCCCTATTTGTGCGTCACAGAAAGTATGCAAATAGATACTTATTATTGTTGTAAACCACAGCTTTAATGGTCATTTTCATAGGCAGCAATAACTAAATATACAGCAGGTGGGCAATTAGCTGTTTGATTCATTTTCTCTATTCGGGAACTTAAGCCTCACTTTTACTCCCAATGTTATACTTAGAATCACTCCACAGCATAACAAAGTTATTGTTGGTGGTATGTCACTTGCTCTCTCTTGCATAGAGACCCTTTCAAAAGCCTGGCACATATACTTTCCTCTGACTTACCAGCTGTGGTGGTTTGAAATAGGTATGACCCCCATAGACTCATGTGTGGAAGTGGCATTTTTAGGGTGTGGCCTTGTTGGGGTAGGTGTGGTCCTATTGTAGAAAGTGTGTCACTGTGGGGGCAGGCTTTAAGGTTTTATATGCTCAAGTATGACACATAATCTTTCCCTGCTGCCTGCAGGTTAAGTTGTCAATCTCTTAGCAACTTCTCTATGTCTGTCTACAGATTGGCATATTTCCTGACATAATGATAATCTGTAAGCCAGCCCCAAGTAAATGTTTTCCTTTATAAGAATTGCTGTGGTCATGATGTCTCTTCACAGCAATAGAACCCTAACTAAAACAGCTGCCCTCTCTGAGGCCCCCCCAGGGATATACTGCAATATCTGTTTTGGGCAAGGTGGTGGTTTGAATGTGAATGGCCACCATAGGCTCACACATTTGTATAATTGGTCTCTAGTTGGTGGAACTGTTGGAGAGGGATTAGGAGGTGTGGCCTTATTAAAGAAGGTATGTCACTGGGGGTGGACTTGGAGGTTCCAAAAGACAGCATTCCCATTTAGCTCTCTGCCTTGTACTTACAGGTCAAGGCGTGAGTTCCCAGCTATTCCACTGTGCCTTTGACCTACCATCAAGGACTCACCCTCAAAACTATAAACACAATTAAATGCTTGCCTTTATAAGTTGCCTTGATCATGGTGTTTTACCACAGCAGTAGGGAAGTAACTGAGACACACAGTGAAGAGCCACAGATGGGACTCTTTACGCAGTGGGGGATGGGGACATGACAGGGAGGGCAGCAAAGCTTTTATATGGACCTAAGGTTCTTATTGGCAGCTGTCACACATCAGCTCTTCTGTCCTTTCTTCTTCCTAAACAATACTCAGAGAACCATTTTCCACAGAATATGGCCAGCACTGTCAAGAACCTGTGCTAGTTAAGAGACAGCTTTGGGAAGACATGCCAGATTTCCAGGTCCAAGAAGCCATGCCTTCCTGAAACAAGAGCTGAGAACCATGAGAAATGCTTCCACTCACGAGCGGTTTTCAACTCATATTCAGCAATCGGGTTTGTACATTTAAAGCACATCTCTGAATGAGGAAGAGTGGTTTAGTCAGTAATGACACAGAAGAGTTATATTTGACTTCATCAAAGGGTCATATTTTGGAATAATCTTTTTTTAAAAAAAAATTGCCCAGACATACTCATACACATACATTTTAAAAGTCCTATACATTTTTGGCATGAAGTAGGTGATTAAGATGCTCTTTAGCTGAGAAAATAAGGCATCAGCCAGGAGCAGCAGTAGACACTACCCATTGCCCCACCCAGCCCCTCGGGCTTGCTTGAGCCCCCTGTTCTCTGACATGAGCCAGAGCTCCTCCTCACAGCTTCCTCCCGTTGCAACCAGTGGGTTCAAAGTGACAAACAGAGGACTTCTAGGATGGAGGAGACTTTGTTCTCGCTCTGAGATGGTCTCTCTGACCTTGAAGAAATCATTAAAAACTTTGAGCCTTAGTTTCTACATCTGAAGAATAAGAAAAGTAATTCTCCCTTTTTGTCATATTCTATTTCAGGTACCACAAGGCAGCATTTCATGCTGTAAGATCCAAGGAATTTTTATAGAATTCTTTGTGCCTGGCCAGATCTGTAACCATCAGTGTTGGTTAGCTTTTGTCACATTGTCACTCTCGTATCATCTGAGAGGAGGGCACCTCAGTTTAGAAATTGCTTCCATCAGATTGGCCTGTGGGCAAGCCTGTGGGGCATTTTCTTTACTGCAGACTGATGTGAGAGGTCCTAGCCTCACTGTGGGTGGTGCCACCCTTGGGTAGGTGGTCCTGGACTGTATTAAAAAGCAAAGTGAGTGAGTCATAGTGTTTTAGCCACTCCTCCACAGCCTTGGCTTCAGTTCCTTCTCCAGGTTCCCGCCTTTAGTTCCTGCCCTGGTGTGAAGGCTAATGTCAACTCGACTGAGCCTGGAATCAACTAAACTCAAGCTGTGGGGGACTCCTGTAAGAGATTTTCTGGAGCAGAGAAATTGAAGCAGGAAGACTAACTCACTCCATGAAGCGGACACTTTCTAGTCCAGCCCAGTTAACAGAAGGTAGAAGAAGGAAACTGATTTTTGCCTGTTTGCTCTCACTCTCGCTGGCAAGTTCATCCACCCTATCACTGCAGCATTCCTTTGCAGATATTAGGACCAGCTTCTTCAGAATACCAACACATGCTACAAATAATTAGCTCTCAAGGAATCTTCCTAGCCCTCGGTACCAGACTGGGACTTAGGAGACTGTAGCCTCACAGAGTGAGCAACTACTAGACTCTCATCCTCTCTGTGTAGCACAGATGTCATTGGGCCACCCAGACCCCATCTTGTAAGTCAATCTGAAGAATCTCCCTCTCTTGTATACATTCACGGCATCAGTTCTAGACCTCTATAGAGCCTGACGACCATGCTTGACTCCCCTTGATGACGGGCTGTCAGCTGGAAGATGAAATAAACCCTTTCCTTCCCAGGTTGCTTTTTCATTATCATGGTGTTCATCACAGCAACAGGATTGAAACTAAGACAGTAGTCCTGTCTGAGCCCCAATCTGTGTGGTTTCTGTAATTCTATTGCAAGAAAAAAAAAAAAGATTCTTTAGGACTGATGTCAAATACTCAAATTTACAGGACTGTATAGTTGACTCTCTCTAACCGTGGGTACTATATCAGGAATTTCAGCCAAGTAGGAGTCTAAGATATTTGGGATCCAGGCATGGGGAGGAGTTTGCCCAATCAGTGAGTGTGTTTCTTTGCCATTCCTTAAACCAGAGGAACAACATCTTACACCACCTCTGCACCACACTAGGTGTTGTCAGGAATCTGGAGATCGAGTCCACAGGGAAGAGCACCTTGACTGTATGCAGACGCTATCCCATCTCGTAGAAGGCATTTGAGCACCTGCAGAGTTTGACGTGCACCGAGAGTCCCTGTGGATGCCAAGGGCCAAATATACTCACATTATACCCCAGACTTCTCACCCAAGAATCCCTAAATTCCCTCATCTCCAGTCCCCCCTGTCTAGTACAAACAGTACAGGAAGCCCACCCTTCTAGAAGCCTCTCTGTGTGCAGAGCTGCCTCCCCATTTTTGTTTGATTAGATGCATCCTTAAGGGTTGGTTGTTTACAGCTGTATCAGGCAGTAGGGATCTGAACCAAAGGCAGTAGGTACAGGTTGGCAAAGGGTTTGAGCAAAGAGGGTGTTAGTAGGCTGTAAGCAGGTGTAAGTAGGCTGCCTTCCTGTGCTCTGGTCTGGAGCCAGAAGTGCCACTCAGAGACAGCAGTCCTCCTGACACAGTGCATTGAAATCCAACCCAAACCAATCAGTCAGTTTGCACGATGTCCCCAAATGCCTGTGATGAGGGCATTTGGCAAGAGGACATGGCAGACCACAAGGAAACAGCTGCTTTGCTTCCTCAGGACCAGGTTTCTCTAATGTCACTGAAAGTGGTCAAACACTTTTGGGACAAGATGGAGGGAAAAATATATATATAAAATATAAATATAAAAAATAAATATATAAAAAATATATAAAATAAATAAATATATATATAGAGAGATAATGATGGATAGATAGATAGATAGATAGATAGATAGATAGATAGATAGATAGATAGATAGATAGATAGACAGACAGATAAAAATATACCGTCAAGGGGGAACTGCTTGCCTTTCCTGTCTGTGGACGTACGTGTGGATGGATGCCAGTGTTTGAAGACAGTTGAAACTCAGCATGGAGTCCTTTGAACACCAGAGCTCATCTGCTGTTTTTATGGCTCCTGGAATTTCTTTGGGAGCTCTGTAACCTTTTAAAGAAACTCTTCTCATCAGGAATGTAAGTGGTTTCCAGTTCTTCACTGTGCAAACCGCACTGTAGTGTAGCGACATTCTTTTCTCTAAACCCATGCTTATGTCCTTACGGTTAAGTTTCCTGAAGTGGAATTGCTGCTTTGGGGGAAGGCCATGTTAAAGACTTCTGGAGGATTTGCCAACTACTCTCCAGATAAACTGTCCTAAGTCCCATCTTCCTGCCACCTCTGTGCTCCTCATAGCCCTGGACTGTCAAAGCATGAGCCACATGAGAAGCTGGCACAAGCCTCAGTATTTACATTTGAATAGAGTAATTACCTGTGAAGTAAAGAATCTTTTCACATACGCTTCTGCTGGGTATGGTGGATGGGTGCTAGCTGCTTACTTATTCTGGGTTACATTTAATCCGTTTGCTCCATGGCAGTGATGTTACCTTCCAATTTGACCATGTTGAAAACATATGCAAAAATGATATTGTGAATTGTTAAGATGGTTATTGTTTCTAGCTCAATGTTGCCAAACAAACGACCTTTTCCTTATGAGTTCTATTTGCTCAGCATCAAAGCCCCAACCGATGTGGGAGAAATTGCCAAACATTCAAGGAAATGGTGGGACACTTGGAGCATGTCCTTCAGTTGACAGGGCAAGCCTGTGGCCTTAGGCTCTCCGGTCTGTGGTGCCTCTGTCTTTGGATGAACTGCTCTCATCAGCAACAGAGGTGGGGGTGGGACTGGCTGTCTTCAGACTCCCTGGTAGCTGCCAGGAAGAGCATCTCCAAGTTAGGTGGGGTGGGTGGCACCCAGACAGGCTTTCCTATTTGTCTTCCCTAAGTATTGCCCATCTTCTTGGGGAAAAATCATCACACAGTTTTTGGAAATGTGCTGTATCTGATCTCACCTGCTCCCAACTTTCTGGAAAATCCCTCAAAGTTCAAGATGTGCCCCTGCGTTAGCCCCTGCACATGCATTTCCCGCTGGCGTCTCACGTCACATACGATGGCTGGACTGAAAAGCACTGACATTTTATTTTTTAAACCAGGCAATCTTGCTGAAATTTTATTCCAGCATTTTCCCACATTTTTATTCTCTAGATAATCTATTAAAACATCTGAAAACAATATTTTGTCTCCTTTTCCATGTTTACAAATTTCTGTTTACATGTTATATTGACATTTGCTCAGACTTTTACAATACTGAATAATAACTGTATAAAAACTGTATAAAAAACAATCTGCGCTGAAATTCTGACAAGAATGCCTCTCCTGCAAAGGCAAATGATGTTTCACACATTCTACCAGCCCTGGGGGTGCGACTGAGGTTTGTGGGTAGGGGGCAGGCCGGAATGTTACACACAGTGATGTGTCAAATCACTATGAATAAAGCTTTGGCCAACTATTTTTTGTCATTAGCCAACGAGTACGAGAGTTCAGGATTTCTACTCCAATTTATAACTGTGAAAGGACCCGTTAGCCTGTTTTGTCCTGATCTTTCCCAACATTCCTGGCTATAGCATCCTATTCTTTTACAATGGTACTGTATCTGCTTCTTAGGTACTCCGTAAATAATTTCCTACTATACCTCACCTAACTTCAGTCGTGTTTTCTTAATATACTCTCAGAAGTACACCCCCCTTCGGCAACACACAGAGCTTGATGCTGACATCCTAGTGATCAAAGACATCTCTCAAAGGGGGTTGGAAAGAAAAGGGGAGAAGAGAAGACAATACCCCCATGAAAACTTCCTGTCTCACAGTGAAAGGGTTTGTCACGATGCTCCTTACTCAAAAAATTCTCAGCAAACTGTGGTCAGGAGGAGATGTCTTCAATCTGACAGATTATCTATAAAAATTCCACAGCTTTCCTCTCAGTTAGTGACAAAAATAGAATGCAACCACAGAGAGCTGAGAATGGAGACTCTGACCACCTCTCCTGGACACTCTTAGAGATGTTAGCCAGAGCAATAAGCCAAGAAAAGGCCATAAACAGCATCCAAACTGGAAAAAAAAAAAAGAAGTAAAACACAGAAAAAAGATCTCCTATAGAAAGAATCATACATATAAATAAATATATTCTATATAAATAATTAATAAAACCTACTGGAACTAATAAATGAGCCCAGCAAAATGGCAGGAAACTTTCAATGCATAACACCAGTCATATTGCTATCACATTGAGATAAATAAAATGAAATTAAGAAAGTTATTTGATTTATAATTCTATGAAAAAAATTAAAATCTTAGGGATTTTATTTTAACAAAATAAGTGCAAAAGGGGGTTGAAACCTATCGCTGTTCTTAAAGAACATGGGAGAACTAGGTAAACAGATACCTGTGCTCACAGGGCAGCTAGAGCCAAGATGGCGGCCATCTCCAGACTGGCCTGCGGGTCCAGCACCATCCGTATCACCAACCTCAGTTAGCGTCTTTGCAGAAATTGAGAAGATGACTCTAAAAGTTATTAGAAGATGCAAAAAGTCCAGACTAGCTGGACCATCTTTACCAAACAGAAATGGTCAGGCCTGTTGGGGTAGGTGGACTTTAGAATCCCAGGACAGGGGAGGAGGGCTACTCCAGAAACAAACCCACATTCATGACTCCTGGGCAGCTGGCAAAGATGCCAGACTAACTCTCCAGTGAGAGAAGGGCCCACAGCTGGTGATGCTGAGACCATGGGGTTCCCACACGTGGAAATACAAAGTGGAACCCTTTCTCCATCTGATTCAAAAGGTAACTTTCCATGGAACCAAGACTTCTCTGTCCGTACGGCAATGGGAAACATGTGTAAGAAATGGGTTTGCATCTTCACACCCTTAGGTTAGGCCATGACTTTAGGCAGAAAGCATGAGCATAAAGGAGGAAAGAAAAACAGACCAGATGCACTCGACAGTAACGAATTTCACCTTCAAAGACCTCCAAAAGAGATGGCGAGGCTGGTTCCACAGTGAGATGTGGGTTTGTGTAACTCACACCTATGATGAGCGGCCTCATCATAGGTCACAACATATAAACAATCCCTGCACCTCAGCAACAAAACTACAGTCCTTTTGTAATATACGAATCTGAGTAGGCGTGTCTCCCAGTCACGTGACCACATGTAAAGGTGCTCAACACAGTCACCAGGGTATCCAAACTGCGATGCTGTGCTTTCACACACGACTTTGTAGTCCATCTCCAGCATGAAACGTGCTACGTAGAGTTACGGCACATTGGAGAATGCAGGCTGAGCAGGAGGTGCTCACCCCTGTCATCACAGGCTTGAAAAATTACGGTCCACTCCTGACTGAGGTCATACATGGGCAGGGAGGGAACTCAAGCCCCAGGAGGGTGGGAAATTTGTGTGGTGACTACCTGACACTGGGAAGATTTTACCTACCCGAAATACCCAGTCAGTGGGGATTGGAAGGAGCAGGAAATTGTCATTGGGACTATAATAACCATTATTTTCTGCCGAATAGGTGTGTTGACCATTTTTGCTTTTGTTTGAGTGGTGCTTGGCTCTGCAGAAGTGAAAATGAAGCTGCTTTATTTCATAACTTGAAGTGTCTTGGATTTTGTTATTGTGGGACGAAGGCCTCCTTTCTTACAATGGTGAAGTCCAAAAGAGGTTGTGTTGAGCTGGGGCAGTAGTGGTGTTGGACTCTAGCATCCAAACACTGAGGAGGAGTCGCCCCCAGAGAACACCTCACACACCACAGCCAATGCAAAAGCATGAGGATTTTATGAATTCTGTCATGACAGGATCCCTCAGCATTCAGGAAGCCGAGAGACCTCGAATAGCTGGCACAGGCTACTTTTAAAGGAGAAGGCCACAGAAGCAAGTGGGGTTGTGATTGGCTTATTCAAAAGGGCTATTACCAATAATTGGCTGGAGAGCTGTTGCCAGATCAGATGAGGTAAGAGGTCATTTTGACCCCGTTTCCCAGGGGACCAAATCAAAACATATGTATATGGGTAATTGTTCAGGAATACGTGCATGTGTAGCTGTTAGGTCCTTGGTTCCCAGGGGAGGAGGGGAAGCACTATGGCACGGAGGCTGAGAGGGTTCAGAGTTGTCAGAAATGGCTTCAGGATTGTCTTAAAGTCTTACAGTGGCACACACCTCAAATCCCAACACTCTAGAGGCAGAGACGAGTGAATCTCTGTGAGTTCGAGGTCTACAGAGCGAGTTCCAGGACAGGCTCCAAAGCTACAGCAAAACCCTGTCTCGGGGAAAAAAAAAAAAAAGGTAGTGTTGGGAAGGCAGTGGGCAAGAGAATCCTTATACATTCATATAACATATTGTATTGCACATAATATATTATTCCATTATGTATTATGCATATTACATGTAATATATTTTATGCATTTATATATATATGTGTGTGAATTCTATCAAGTTCTAATGAAAAGTGAGATTAAAAATTGCAGGAAAATTGATGAACTTAGAATGTATGACATTAAGTGAAACCACTTAATCTCAGGAAGAATAAGCATGTTCTCTCTCATATGTAGAATCTAGTCAATATATATGTATGTATGTAAACGGAAGTACATGTGGATATAGTATGCCATGAAGAGAAGAGAAGAAAGGCTACATAGAAGGAGAGGAGGAAACAGGGGCTGGACACAACCTGTGATATGGACATAAAGCTAATTGTTTTCCAGTTCTAATTCTGTCATGGAGTTTTCTGTGGTAGACAAGGGCTTAAAATACACTCAATGCTCAAAGTGTAAAACATAATGTATATTCCCACAGCTTCAGTCTGAGATGCCAATTCTAACTGCATATGTAAGGTTCTTAATTTGTATAGACTTTGGATTTGGTTAGATTTTGGTGTGTGATAGTTTTACTTATTTGTAATTTTTATAACAAAGTTTATAATAATTAAAGTAAAAAGAGTTTTCATATAACCCAACTCTTCTACCTCTAACTATATGCCCAAGAGAAATCATACAGTGCCTGCTTGTGTTTTATTAGCTAAAGAGTGATATATACACACAAATTTGGCTGTGATGAAGCGGGGAAGAACTTGTCCCCTTTACTGGAAGAAAATATGAAGTGGGCCTGAGGCATAGCTCGGACATTCTGTTCTTCATCCCACCAAAGTCTCATAGGCGCTTTGTCCTCGGAGAAAGCTAAGCCCATCATATGCAGTTCATGCCTGCAGCCTACAAATGGTACCCACTTTCTAATAGAAAGTGGCTCATCTCAGTCAACAAAAGCTGTCTTCTCTATACACATTTAGTACAAAACAGAGTAGAAGGGAGGATGGAAGGGAAGGATGGTAGTCTGTGACAAGTCTGGACCCTGCTGCGTGGTCACTGAGATATCCCCACACGGTCCTAGAGTGTGTCTGGATCTGGTCCTAGACTGTACACTGGTATGGCTCTTGGAACTCTAGCACCCTCTCTTCTCGGAGGTTCATCCTTTGCCTTGTGCCGCTGGGGCTTCTTCTCAGCAGGGTATTGGAATATGTGCATCTCTAGGAGCCATTTGCTGAGCACAGGTGACCCAAACTGTCAGAATTCACAGTCTCCTTTGGTGATAAAACTCTTTTAAAACCTACTCGGCACATCTTCTGTTTTATTCTTGCCAACCTCTCTATCAATTGCCTCTTTTGATGTAACGTAATATTTGCTGGTTTTGCTGCGCTTTGTTCCCACCCCTTTCTCTTTTTCTTTTTCTCCCCCCTCACTGTTCTCTGCAATGAGTAGATTTTAGTTCAGGGCTTAGTAATTAGACCACAGGCTTAATTTTTTTCCCCTTCAAACGTAGAAAGCTCATGTGAATTTGTCAAGGATTCCTGACATTCAGGATTAAATATGGTTTTCAGAAAGGTTGGGATCTTTCCAAATAAGAAATAGAGGAAATTGGACTTGTAATGATTTAATGATTCCTCCATTTGTGGGAAGGATGACTGAGAGCATACACACTGCGCTTTAAAGTAATTTTCCCGTTGCTATCTTACGAAGTAGCATTCATTAAACCTCAAGTCATTTAGTCATCAGCTTAGTGCTAAGACAGCTGTTTGAGTTTGGACCATTCTTAACTTTACAGGCGGAATTCTTTTTTTCCCATGGAACTTTCTTAAACAAAGTTAAATGTCTTTGGATGAAGAAAAAAAAAACCATCTCATTACGGTTCACGCAGCCTTGCCCAACTGAACTCGCCTTTCTACCGTATTTAGATCTGGGCTTTATTACCCCTGGCCCTGGCAATCTAGACACAAGGTCTTCCATTGCTGCAAATACGGTGTGCTCCAACTGCATCAGCCTGGGATTCTCCACCCTCCTCTCCTGAGACTTTTGTCCAACTAAGCTTCTAATTCCTCTTTTTAAAGATGTTCCCTGAAACCATTTTCATGCTCCTTTCTCTGCCCCGCCTGCCATGCCCTTCTCCTCTCTTCCTTGTCTTCAGAATGCTCTGTGCTGTCTTTTCAGGTTTATAAGTTCTGCTTTATCTGGGTGATGACATGGTCAGCTCTGTCCTTACGGAGTGCAAGCTTTATCAGAGAGACATCATCTGCCTTCTCTCTCCCCTGGGCATCTTTACTCTCTCTGTAGGCACACAAATAGTTCGAAGAAGAATAAACGTAGGCCATGTCTCAACATAAGAAACACACAGTCCTTCACATTTAAGAATCTTTAGATGGCTGAAATGTGTATATGAAACTCTTTTGACATGTTTCAATTAATCATTTAGGGTTTTGTTTTTTCTTGTTGCTATAGCCTATAAAGAGTAAATACAGGGCATAAGGACGCTTTACTTCTTATTTTGCCCATGAATTTTCCTTCTTTCCTTCCTTCCTTCTTTCCTTCCTTCCTTCTTTCCTTCCTACCCATCTTCATTCTTCCTCCCTTTCTTCCTCCTCCTTGGCCCCACGCCATGCTTGGATCTACTCCCATGGTCTCATACGTTAGACAAGCGCTCTGATGCTGACCTCCCCTGGCCGAGAATCTCCTACACATTAATCAGACACTGTGAATGTCTGTAGGCTCAAATTATTTTCCTCCAAAAATTCATGTTTTGAAAATTGACTATCAAGAAATACTAAAAATTTTCAATTTTTTTCATTTTTACTGGGATGCTTTTCAGAAATGTCTAGCATGGTTCAAGATTTGCTTCTTCACAAATGTGTACTTGAAAAGACATCCAGTGCCGTCTGTCACCCCAGGAAACACAGCTACTTCTTGGTAGGAACCCCGCAAAGGGGCCTAGTTAGGAAGAGCCTTGGCTGCAGCTGCGGTTATAAATAGTGTGGTAGGAGCGAGGGCTCAGTGCTTAAGAACACGCGCTGCTTTTGCAAAGGACCCAAATTCAATTCCATGGACCCACATACAGTGTCTCCCGGCTGCCTGAACCTGCAGCTCCAGGAGATCCAATGCCCTCCTCTAGCCTCCTTGGGCACCTGCAGTCGTGTGCGCAGACTTTCACAGATGCACAAGTATACGCATAACTAAAAATCAATCAATCAATCAATCAGATAATGGGTAAGCCCCAAATCTTTTGGCAGATTCTAGAAAAGTCTGGTTTAACAGAGCACCATTTTAGCGGCTTTCACTGCCTTATTCTTACTTGCATCAAGCAGCGGGCAGGCATTTATTTGCTCATTTCACGGTAGATATTTGGGGCGAGACTTTAAGAAAGACCACACTGAGCACGCTTGCCTCCCCCTGCAGCCCTGTAATGACGATTAAACACAGGCCAAACCTGCTAGAAGGGAATAAACTATGACCCCCAGCTCCGGGTTCACAGGCTATAAACGGGAACATTATTTGGCTGAGGGCTGCAGTGGCTGGCGCACAGCTGGCATTCTCTTCTGTTCATTTACTTCCCTCCTTGGTTGAGAATGGGAGCAGCTTCTCCTTCCATGGAGATAAGGTGGCTTTCCTCACTGCCTCGTACCTGTGCCCTGCCCCCACCCCTCTACATCCAGACTCCTGTCCAGACTGTGTGGACTCCATCGTGATGTGTTCCTCTTCCTTCTCACACCCAGTCACCTTAAACCAAACACGATTAGCCGGCAGTTGTTTTTGTTTTCTGGTTTTGTTGTCAATTTGATTTTGAGTTTTTAAGAGAGGGATTCATTAAATAGCCAAGGCTAACCTCAGATTCAGAAGAAGTCTCCTGCCTCAGGCTCCTAGATCCTGAGAGAGTAAGCATGAGTCACCACACCCAAAAGAACTTGAAGGATTTTTTTTTTTTATTTACTGTGACATAAAATGGCATTTGCCATGGTATGCATGCAGAATAAGGTCGAGGAAAACTTTGTGGATCTGATTCTTTTCTATTTTATGTGGGTTTTGAAGATCAAAACTGAGTCGTGAGGCTTGCACCACTGTTCCATATGCACCTTTGCTCAGGGAAACATCTCTCCAGCCCTGTGGATTTAGGATTTGGTATTAAATATAATCACTTCATTTCCCCTTCCATTTATCCCTTCAAACACTTGCATGTATTTTGCCTTGATCTCTTTCAAGTCATGTCCTCTTTTCTCCTTAATTATACCAACTGATACATATATATATAGCAGCATGTATACACACACACACACACACACACACACACACACATATATATATATATATGCTAGAAGGAAGCAGACTATGACTCATAACTCCAGGTTCACAGGTGGTAAACAGGGATATTATTTGGCTGAGTGCTACAGTGACCTCTTTTCTCTTCACACACACACACACACACACACACACACTCCTAAGTACATAAATTCAACCTTCTCAGTCTGTAAAACATTATTATATTATATTATATTATATTATAATTTGGGAACAACTAGTTGGTGTGCTCTTCCCTGGGGAAGACTGTTTCTCCTGCTCTCAGCATTCCTTAGTTGCCTGAAGTTCTTCATCTAGGATTGAGGCCTTGTGAGCTTCCCCCACCCACATTATCATGTCTGTTGCGCTTGCTCTTGTTCAGGTCATGTTTAGACAATCACGTTGGTGAGACTTCCTGGGTATAGTGTCTGACACATCTGGGAAGCAATCTTACAGCAAACTGCCTGTTCCTCCAGATCTTAAAACAGTCCTCCCCTTCTTCTGCAATGGTCCCTGAGCCTTAGGTGAAGGGGTTATATTGAAGATGTTACTGTTGTTCCTGGGCTCCTCAACTCTACCTTTGATCAGCTGTGTCTTTCTGTAATAGTCTGTCGCAAAGTGAAGTTTCCTTCTTGGGACGGGGAAGACTACATTTGTCTGCGGCTATAAGTATTAGGTAGGGATTGTGCTGGTTTAGTAAAGAGGTGGTGTAGGTTCTCCTCCAAGACCCTTGACTTCACTAGCCCTGGGTGTCCAGCACCAGTCATGACCTCCTTCCTGATGGGCCTGAGGTCTAGTTAGAGAGCTGTGGATCACTATGGAGGTGTTAGTGTCACCATGCTACCTTAGGGTCGGTGCCATGCTGGTGGTTGCTGTGGTTTATGGATGTTAAAGCTAGGTTGTTTTTTTTTCCCTCATCTGGAAACTTGGGTGCTGCCTTCTTGTCCTCCTTGGGGAGGTGGCTCAGTTCCAACTGAGGGGCTTCTGGATCATGTCTGAAGTGCACGGTGTCTGCAATGCCTTCCACCTCTAAGGAGCAACCAAGGACAACCATAAGAGCCCATGTGTTGACAGTGTCTTGGAGAGCCCCAGCCAACAATTCATGAAACAAGATGGGGTGGGGGTGTCTCATGCCTGGCCTACACATTAAATTTTAAGAGATATCTCCATGAGGCAAGCTTTGAAAGAGTCCTGTTTAAGACACCAGTTGTCAGCATAAACCTTGACCGGGTCTCCAGCTGTTCTGACCAAACAACAGGGAGGACCCGAGAGCCGGCTATTTCAGGCCTCCAATAAAAAGGACAATAAAATGAATGCTTGGTGAGAAAAATGCTTTTGTGGAAACGTGTATCATGCAAATGTTTTGGTGGCGGTTTTTACATCGGATTTTACCGCAGTCGAGTTGAACAGTTGGCTGAATCTCTTAAAGGTTGAGGGATTTAATGGAAGACAGTACAGTCTTTGTAGTTTTGTCAGTTCAGAGGACAAGGCAGGCCAATCAGACACTTCGGGGTCCAGTTACCCAGCTGTAGCACTTAGAGAGTCCTGTCTCTAATAACCCTCTGTGTGGAAGTCCGCTGTGCCTAAAGCAAACAGAGAAGCGCATAGGACAACTGATAGCAGGGGCTGCTGCTCTCCCAAGACAGGAGTAAGTTCTTCCTGAGTCTCCACATCCTGGCTGGGTCATTTGTAGCACTCAGTTGAAGATAGGGGTCTTTGAACCATCACCTGCCAACTGAAGAGTCTGCCGAAAGAATGAAGTTGCTCTCAGCCCAAACTCACAGCTCCTATTATTTAAAACCAACCATCTGAGCTTTCTGCCTACACGGGTCCCTTTGGGTGAGCAGCGACGTGAGTCACTTTCCTGCTCTTATCAAAGCCTTCTGGGTGGTGGAAAGGACAGGTGGACACATATCTCAGGAAGGAGCAGGAAGTAAAGCAATTCAGTTTAAAAGACCCACGTAATAAAGCTGTTGCATGATTGTCTGAATCAGGACTGCCACACACTCATTTCTGGATATTAAAGAAAAGAGAAGCAGAATGATGTTCCTTTAAAAAAAAAAAAAAAAACCTGCGTCGATGGATAAACATTCTACAGCCAAAGTTTTTATTGCACAGTTATCTAATCATCCCGTCTCTCTTTGGATATCCAAACCACGGCGATCAGGTCTGTACAGTGTCTCTAATTCTATAGCACTTGCCATAGCCTGCACACGCCCTCCTAAGTCATTAAACCTTCTCAGGATTGTGAATAACAACAAATACGGTATAAATGTCACGTAAAACCTTATGTTGTGTTATTTTGGGAAGAAAGACAAACATCTGTATGTGCGCATGATAGGCACGACTTTCCCCCAAATGTTTTCCAGCACGGTTGGGTGGATCCCCAAGCTGTGGCTGTGGAGGGTCTGAGCATGCTCTGTTCCTATCTGTGCACCTCTTGCTGCAGTAAACTGGCAAGACCCCAAGATCATTGTCTATAGAGAAATCACTAGAGACCATCTTGTTTACCTTCTCCAGAGTTTTTAGTTCTTCTGTTTGTTTAGTAACCATTTGGAACTAATCTGTTAATCTGTGTTTGGTGTAGGTGGTCATTTGAATCAGTTTTATTAGCTTAGTAGCCAGAAAATAATCAGACTGATGCCTTCGCAAAAGCCTGGAACTCACCAGCGTGTCTCCCAGTCATTTCTGAGAGACTGTACCTTTGTGGGGCATGTGCTCAACCCTCTATCAGTCTTTGGAAGGTCTGCTTTACGTTTTCCGTTCTGCTAGTGCAGAACCTCAAGGTCCATGGCAGGAAGTGAGAGCCTTGGGTCCTTTTCAGGTCTTTCCTCTGTGTGTGCTCAGACCAGGGCAATGCCCAGTCCTTCATGGTCACCTGGCCTTCTGGATTCCCCAGAATATGTTGCTTTTCAAAGCTTGTATGGATGTCTCACTCATTCTCAAGCTTCTCTGGATGATCTATTGTTTATTCCTAGCTGTTATCAGTTCAGGAAGCAACGATGTCAATTGATTAGCTTCGACTGACTTTGACAAATGTCCCATGGAAAAAGTCTGTTCACATGAGGTCACCTTGAGGTTAGGGCAAAAATGGCTAAACTCTGTAAGTCCAGTCTTCCCAGGAAGCATCAGGCAGTTGAAATAATGGCAATTCCTATGATTTGGAACTTCAAGTGGCTTAATCTGGGCCCACTGAGTATGACTTGTGTGAACCTAAAATGAGTCTGGAATGGACAAAATGGTACTCCGGTGAGTTTAAGATGACACAAAGTGTGAGCATCTTTTTTTTCCACCAAGACATGGCTTTCCTGGCTGTCCTGGAACTCATTCTGAAGAACAGGCTGGGCTTGAACTCACAAAGACTCACCTGCCTCTGCCTCCAGAGTGCTGGGATTAAAGGTGTGTGCCACCGCCATCCGGCAAGTGTGTGCACCTTAATAGAACCAGTGCTTTTCTTGAAGAGACATGCTCTAGATTGCCACACACCTTTGGCTAATTTGTAGAATACTCAAAGTTTTGTTTGCCCCATTTTTGCTAGTTTTCTCACTGCTCTGTGGATGAGACAGTTTCCAGAAATCCTGGCTCCTCTGTTCCCACTTTTGATCACTTTTTAGCTTTTTCATTATCACCGAGTTATACAAATTCTCTATAAATTCTAGATCTAAGTCCACTGTAGATGTTTGAATGGTGAATATTCATTCTGAGAATCTGGCTTAGCTTTTTATTCTCCTGAGTGTGGTACTCGAGGACCAGAAGCTTTCCCATTTTTTAACAGCCCATGTCTTCTGTGTTCTAGGAGATTTTTTTCCAAGTGTGCATTGCTTAGGAATTTTACAGTATTGCCTTTTCTTCTAGGTCTGTGATTCACTTCAAAATTTTTTATTTATTTGTCTACTGATATTGGTGAATAAAGCCAGAGCTGTGTGTAGCTAGATTTGAATTAACAAAACCGGAATATTCATACTCCTTAACATCGGCGCTTACTTGAAAACTAATTGGGCCAAAACAGTGTGGCTGACTTTTAAGGATAAGCACAGAGACGAAAGAGATAAAACTGAGGGCCCAAAATTAAGTTCACACCTCAGCAGCTACTGGATTTTTGATGAGACTACCGAGACTAGGCAGTGAGGTAAGAGAACATCTTCAACAGATACTGCTGAACAACTGCAGGGCTGTGTGCAGAACGATGAATGTGAGCCCCTACTTCAGTGCTACAGCCAAAAGACTGCTCACGATGGATCAATGTCCTATGTATAAGAGCTAAAACAGCATATTGTTTGAAGAAATTGCCACAACAAATCTCCACAATCTTGGATTTATCAATTCTAAGATCTGATACCAAAACAAAACTATTCACAATGGTATAATTGGGCCTCATCAGAGTGAAAAGCTCTTGCACCTCAAACCCTGCTGTCAAAAAAGTGAAAGGAATCAACAAGACAGGGAAAGATACCTGTAAGCCGATCATGTTATAATATGAGGGATAATACCTAGAATACACAAAGAAATGTCTCTGCGACAGAGAAGCAGCAACATATTAGGCTAGAGGCGCCTCCAGAGATAAACATGAACAAAGACTCGGAGGGTGTGCAGCAGAATCAGGTGTTGGGGAAAATCCATCAAAACCATGACAACACACCACTTCATCCTCATTGGTTTGGCTATGGTGAAAAAGCAAGGTGCTAATAATTGCTAGTGAGGGGCTGGAGAAACAAGCCTTTACATGATTCTTCTGCGAATGACAATGGCCAGGTCATTATGGCAAATGGCTCTGTTTGCCGTAAAGCTGAACGTGGAAGAGCCAGGCTTTTCCATTTCTAGGTTTACAGCCAATTCCCCTGAAGCAGGGACTTGAACTTGATGGATGTAGGTCAGACTTTATTTATAATAAATAAAATTTGCAACAAAAAAAGTGCACCAAATTTAAGTATGCGTCGATACGTGAATGAATAAGTAAAATTTGCTCTAATCATATAATAGTTGATTATGCAAGCATAAAACAAAGATAAAGTTCTGGAATGTGGCGCAAAGAGGATGGGCCTTGGAAATACGCTGAGTAAATGGGGTACGGGTCACTTATGTGAAATGACTAAAATGTGCCCCTTTATAAATGTGGATGATTAGAATTTTTGAGGAACGGAATTGAAGAGAACAAGGAGTGACTTGGTGATGATGGAATTATTGAGATGGTGAACTTTTTTAAAGCAATTGAGCATGGATGACAAGAAGTCATGAATGCGATTAATGTCACTGACTTTTAGACTTAGAAATTATTAAATGACAGATTTTATGATATACTTTCATCACAATTTTTTAAAATTAATAACATAACAGATTCAATTATCTTTATACTTTAAATGAATGAATTTTATGATGTATATCTCAAAAATCCATTCATCAATCAGCAAACATTTTTTTTTTTTAAAGATAGTCTCTCTACATAGCCCTGACTGTCCTAGAACTCACTATGTACACCCGACTGGTCTCGAACTCACAGAGATCCACCTGTCCAGGCCTCCTGAGTGCTGGGATTAAAAGGTGTGTTGTTGCACAAATCCTAGTTTGTCTTAATAATAAAAGCCCAGAGTCAGATATAGGGGTTAATGCTGAAGATCAGAGAAACGGAGAGGCCAGTCACTAGAGAGTTCTTTTACCTCTACCAATGCTCAGACAGAAGGGGCGATCCTTTCCTCAGACTGTCTCCTCAGACTGCATCCTCTGGCTGCCGGGGCGATCCTCAGACTGCATCTGTCTTCTCCACCAAACCTCAGACTTTCTTGAGCTCCTGTCTCCTCCCGTTTTATATTCCTCTCTCCACCCAGCCATACCCCTCCTGTCCCCACCTCCCTAGTGCTGGGATTAAAGGTGCAGGCGGCCACTCCCTGCCTCTAGTGGCTTAGCTCTGAACTCTGATCTTCATTCTAACTTTACTTGGTAAAGCATAAACAAAAATACCACCACAGTGTGTGCCACAGTACCTGGCTAGAAAACACAGTTTTTCATGTTGAGGACTAAGAAATTGTAGTGAGATATTAAGTTATGTGGCTCCGTAGGTCAAACTGTTAATGGTCTTCCTAACTCACTCCACTGGTCTGCTTTTAGGATAGTTTTCATTGAATATTCTTGCTACAGATTCATAAATGTTGCTAGTATTCTAAGAAATAATACTTGAGATTTCATATTTCCTCCACTCCTTCCTGTTTTCTGTTCTACTGATTTTTCAGTATGTTTTACTTGGCAGTCGGTTTTTTCAACTTCATAATAATGAAGACTTGAACCACTGATTTTAAACATCAAAAGCATTTTAATGTGGAAATTTTCAGCTATCCTTTTCTTTCTTGTGTTGTTTAATTCAGTTACAGTATCAACACAACACTCTATTTTCATTGTCTTTACTTCGAGATTATTTACTATTATTTACTATGATTTCTTTAACTCATAAATTACTTAGCAGTGACTTACTGTTGTTTTGGAATGTCCTGGTATTGGTTTCTAATTTAGTTGTACTAAGATGGGATCATCTGAAAGGCCTCCCGCATCTCGGCGTTTACTGAGGGCTAGTTTGCCGACCACACAGTTGTGAGCAGTCAGTGCACTGAATGCTTCACGGTGCCGTTCTGTGAACTGTTCTATTGCAGTGCCTCTCAGCCTGGGGGTAGCGGCCCCTTGGGGATAGCACATCAGATATTTACATTATGAGTCATTACAGTGGCAAATTTATAGTTGTGAGCTTTCAACAAGAATACTTTTATGGTTGGGGGAAGGTCACCGCAACGTGAGACACAGCGTTTGGAAGGTTGGGAACCACTGGTCTAGGAGCACTGAAGCAGTCAGTCTTCTGAGTCTCCCAGCAGTGACCGTACCTCTTCTTTTATTGAGTGCTAAGGAGGTAGTGTAAGTGGCTCCCACTCTGACTCAGGAGCTGGTAGCTTTCCTCAGGCTGTTTTCCCTTTTGCATTGCTGATTTTGTCTCAATGTTATTAGTCGCATATAGATTTACAGTTATGAATCCTTCCTGTGAGTTCAATCATTATGCAGTTTCTCTCTGTCTTTCTGCCTTGAAGTTTACTTTAATTAACATTATTAAGGCCCCACCAGCTTTTTAAATCTTGATGATGTCAAAATAGATCCTGTACCTGCATTTTTCTTTATGTTTACCCAAATCCCTGAATTTGAAGTTAACTTCATGCAGAGAGATTTTAGGTTGGTTTTTCCTTCTTTATGTGTCTGGCCAGTTTGTGATTTTTAGCCATAGGCATGTATTTAACTTGCATCTTATTGTAATAACAGACGTGGCTGAAGTTCCATTTATTTTCCATGAGCAACTTCTGTTTTGAAGGCTTTGTGTTTGTCTTGTGGTGTATTTAATTCTTTTTCTGCTTTCTGCCGGCTACTTTTCAGTGTTAACTTATGTTTCTGTGTTAGCTTCTTAAGTCCACCTCATTGTTCTCTTTTGATAAGATGCTGCTGTCCTAGGGTCTATGTGGATGTGTTGCTTTACACTTTACTCCCAATACTTCGTACCTCTTTTGTACTGTGCACTTTATCCACTGCTAACGTCAGACGCTTCCAACTTATGGTTGCACTCATCTCACAAACAGAATACACGTACAACAATGTCATTCTGTTTACTCTCCCCTTATCCTTTACATGATTGCTATGTCTTTACTTCTACAAACATTGCAACTCTCACATGCTAGTTGCTTTTAATTTAGGAAGTTACTTAAGAAAATGATGAGAGGGGCTGGAGCGATGACTCAGCATTAATAGCACTGGCTGCTCTTCCAGTGGACCCAGGTTCAATTTCTAGCACCCATACGGCTACTCACAATTGTTTGACTCCAGGGTAATCCAACACCCTCACATCAATACACATAAAATAAAAGTGTATTTTACAATCAATACATTTTATAATAAATAAAAATAAATTATATATAAAAAGAAAGGTGAAAGAATAAGATTTGTCTTAAAAAACATAAAATGATGAGAAAATGGTACTATATTTTCTTAGTTTTGTGTATTCTCGATGCTCTCAGCTCTGGGTAAATCTGAGTTTTCCTGAAATAAACTTCTCTTCTACTTGGTAGATAGAGTTTAACAGCTTTTATAGAGTAAATTCTGCTTATTATAAATTTTGTCTTCACTTACATAAATTTCTAAAATTTTTTGCTTGTGTTTTATCTGACTCATTGTTTCAAAGTGCTGGCAATTAAACCTAGCATGGCCTCTACCCCTACCCCCACAGTCTCTGCTTGCTTTGTTAAAGGATATGCCAGTGATTATATTTTCAGTGGGATAGATACCCTGTGCCACTCCCGTAGTTCTTGGGTATTGGGACAAAATGCCCTGATAGAAGCAGCTCAAGATAAGAGCAGTTTGTTTTAACTAACAGCTTGAGGGGAAGTCGACCAAGATGGGGAAGGCGTGGCAGCAGGAAGTGGCTGGTCACATCGCACCTGCAGTCAGGAAGCAGGCAGCCATGGATGCTCGCTCATGTTCAAGCATTCTCTCCTCTTTATGCAGTTCAGGACCTCATGGTGGGTGTACCTTCCTGCCTTAATTAACATATTCTAGGTATAGAGGCTTCTCCTAGGTAATCCAGAGCTCATCAAATGGAAGCTAATAAAAGCCAGTGTCTTCCAATTGCCATTGCTGATTTAAAAAAAAAAAAATTGAGCCCTTGTTTGTCTTCTGCGTCCCCTTTATTCTATTACATGCAGGACATCCTATGGATTTGCCCTTCAGCAGTTAACCAGGAAGAGTCTAACTGCTTGTTTTGCTTGTTTGTTATTTGTTTGTTTGTTTTTACATTGATTACTGGATGATTTTGTTCTATTTCCTGGATCTCTAGATTTTTTGTTGTTGTTGTTTTGATTTGGTTTGTGTTTTTTTTTTTGCTGCTGTTGCTAATTCAATTGCTTTAAGTCAATTTTTCTCTTTAAATATTTTTTCCTGTGTTTCTCAGTTTTCTTCTCTGTCCTAACACATTTTTTCTGTCTTTTAGGGTCTCTAACCACAGCCACTTAAAGTTGCCACTTTGTCACTTGGATGCATCTCAGTTTTTTCACTGTTATTTTCTTCTCTTTGTTTGTTTGTGCTTGTTTTGTTTTGTTTGGATCATTTCAGCGGCTCTTCTTTAACATCCACTCTATGTTCCACCATCTCTCAGGAACTGCTGTCTGTGCCCAGTGATCTTCTTTCTTTTACACTTTGCAGAAGTTCTAGGAGTTCCATGCTCTTTTTTACAGTTTTCTTTTTTTTCTTTTATCCCTGTCTTTGAATACCCTAATTTTTAATTCACCGAGGTATTATTTTTCTTTACTTCCTTGAAAGTAGCTCTCTTCACTTTGTTGGACGTATTTTCCCGGGGTGGTTATAGTATGAATCTTGATTCACAGAATGCCGTAACTGACATTATCTAATGTCGGTGCTAGACCTCATGAGTGACCTGTGAAGAACACTTGCTTTTGTCCTGGTAAGCTGGCAGCCCTTGGCAAGACCCTTTATGTTTATAGGCACCCATGGGACTTCTGACTTGGTAGAAGCATCCATCAGACTCTGCCTTTCAGGGCTTGTCCGAGGACTTCCTCGAGTTGGCTGATTGCTTTTAATTGGAGAGTGTGCCTTCTGCTCTAAAGAAAGTCTTGCAGGTGTTCCACCTGATGCCAAGATGTTAATGATCTTTACCTAGGTGGTTCTGCTGTTGGGGCCATGGCTGTCACAGACCTCCATACAGCTCTTCAGCATGGCTTCTTGTGGCTATGCCGTTTGTCTCAGCCCCAGATCAGTTTCTCTCTTCTTATATGCAGCATGAGCCCTGGCGACAGACTCCACCCAGCTCTTTCACACAAACTTCCGGGGTGCCTCTCAACAGAGTTCCTTCCTCTTTGTTCTGACCCCCAGATCCCAGATCCTTCAGCTACTCTGGAAACTTCCTCTGGCTCCCCCATCTCAGCAGTACCCCTGGGTTCTGCTCAGAACCCATCTCTCTAGCTTCAAGCAGGAACCTGCCTCAAGGACAAAAACCTGTGCAGTAACTGGGTTTCACCATGCTTCTTCCTCAGCAACTATAGCCTCTCCCCTGCCTGAGAACAGTTGCCTGGGATATTTTGTAACAAGTTCACAGCTGTCTGATGGTAGGAGGCCTTGTCGAGCACAAGTTACTAAATCATGTCTGGGAGCAGAAAGCTCCTCATAAAAATTTATTATAAGATGGAAGATAGTGAGGAGCCGAGTAATATTCCTCCCAGACAATACGCACATAGCAAAAGACAAGCCGTAGAATAACAAACCTAAGATTTCAAGACAAGATAAAAGATTAAAGACATTAAGAACATTATACAATAACACAGAAGAATTACATAAATAAACAAAATTAAAGCTATTCAGAAATGAGATAACAAAATTCAGGACAGATTGATAACTAAAAACTACTGCAGAAAGAAACTAGAGGCTTGCAGAAAACAGTAAAACAAACGGTGCCTTAAGACAAATGGGAAATAAAAAGAAAGAAGGTTCCAAAGACAAAAGCAATAAAACGGCATCAATATCGATAGCATAAATTTCAGCAGATAGCTTTCTAAGTTCTTTAAAGAGTGTTTGACAGTTAATAACAAAGGTAAGGGCATTGTCAGAAAATGTTTTCAGTGAACAATCCAGAAAAACTACTGCATAAAATCAGGAGAACACAGGGCATATGTATAGTGAAGCATCTATATTTCATTCCAAATAGCAATTATTTCTTCTAAATATTTTGAAAATATTATTATAAACCTCTTAACCTCCAATGTAACCAAGTAAATAGGTAGAGATTTTTGCATGTATAATAGATAAATTGCACACATGCCAATGCACAAAATAAGAAATTAAAGAATTAGTAGTCCTGGCACATACATGTAATCTTAAAACTAAGGAAGAAATAGACGTTCAAGTCCAGATTTGGCTGTGTAGCAAACTCAAGGACAGATTGGTCTCTTTGAGAGCCTAAAAGCAATCATCGGTCTCATTCAGCCACAAACATTGTGACTTACAATAATAACCTGCATGCAAGATATGCCCAAATGACAATAGTGACATGATGTCATGGGAGTAACCAGCTTCTCTTTGATTGAATTTAAGGCCCACTCCATAAAATGGAAACCATACTTGATATAGCTAATAAGGCCAAGAACCTGAGGCTAGATAGTTAATGGATCTGATGGGGAAACTTCTTGTTATTAAAATGACCACAGCAACAAAATAACACCTAATTTTATTTTTTATTTTTTTTTATTTTTTTATTTTTTTTTATTTTTTTTTTGCTTTTTTGAGACAGGGTTTCTCTGTGGTTTTTTGGAGCCTGTCCTGGAACTAGCTCTTGTAGACCAGGCTGGTCTCAAACTCACAGAGATCCGCCTGCCTCTGCCTCCCAACTGCTGGGATTAAAGGCGTGCGCCACCACCGCCCGGCAACACCTAATTTTAAAAAGGAGTTGATAGGAAGAAGATACTAAAAGGGTATGTCTACATATAAAAATATTGGTAATTACATTAAATATAAATGGCCTAATCATCTCACTTCAAGACTGGGATTGCTAGAATGAGTTAAAAATGACATTACTACGTGATATGTACAAGAAACACACTTTAACATATGAGAGGTATATTACAAACTAGAGAATTAGAAGTATAGATACACGTAGGCTATACAAAGACAAATCAAAAGCTTGAAATATTATGTTAATATTAGATAAAGTGTAACACCTTTGTTACTCTCTATGGTACAGTTCACACTACTGTACAGTTTGCGAGCCGGGCAAGGGCCTGGAGATTAAAGGAACACACAAAGAGACGTGGGTCATTTGTGAGGAGAGAATGCCAAATGCCATTTATTCAAGCTTAGAAAAAACCTTATATACCTAGCTGCTGCACAATGGAAATCCCCCTAGGAAGGTGGAAGATTACCAGGCTCAAGAGTAAACAAAACCCCTAAGCGAACCACCAGCGGCAGAGGGAGCACGGGAACAAACAGGATGTTTAGCCAGAAACTGCAACAAGATGTTTGGCCAGAAACTGTCCAAAGCAATGTTTGAATAGCCAATAACTGCATCTGGACTCGAGATCCAGAGACAATATAAGCTGCAATTTTCAAAGGTGAAAGAATTTTGCTTACATATTGACTGTCAGCAAAAAGGTTAAATAGAATATCAGCATATTTCTCTAGGGCCATTTGTACAGCATTCAGTTCAGCCACCTGAGCAGATTTAATATCAACAGACTGAATATCAAAATCAGGAGGGGAGGCCACCATGGCTCTCCTGGTGGAAGACCCATCAGTAAACATATTCCATGTCCCTGCCAAAGGTTGCAAAGAAATAACTTTAGGGAAGCATACCAGATGGTTTTTAAAAAAGGTGACCAACTTATCAGAAGGATAATGATTATCAAACCTGCAGGGATTAGTGCCTAAGAACAACGCCCAGTCTTTAGCAAAATTTTGCAGCCAAGGTATATCTACCTGGGTATATGGTATAATAACCTTATCAGGCAACATTCTGAATAACACATAGCACAGCAGAGGGGTATGAGATAACATTTTTTGCAGGTCACACATGTCCATGTACCCATAGGATGGGTCTTGCTGCCAAAACACTCCAGTAGGACTATGCTGAGAAGGGAAAATTATCAACAGAAGAGGCTGACTATAGTCAATATAATAAATATGAGCAGAGGCAAGCTTTTCTTCAATTAATGTAATATATTGCCTTGCCTGAGGTGTCAACTTACAGAAGGAGGTTGGATCTGGATTTCCCTGCAGAATGTCAAAAAGTGGTTTTAAGGCTTCCGTAGAAATTTCCAAACTGGACTGGACCTAATTGAGGTCTCCAAGCAATTTTTGAAAAATCATTCAAAGTGTGTAGTTTGTCTAAGTGAAGAGTAAATTCCTGTGGTTTCACTCCTGTCTGCAACAACTGATACCCCAAGTGCTAGTGTGGAAACTGTTGTTGTACCTTTTCAGAGGCTATCATCAACCCAGCATGTGCTAGGCATTCTTGCAAGCCAGCAAAAGCCTCAAGAACTGTATCTGGGTCCTGTCCAGCTAATAGGATGTCATCCATATAATGAATGATTTACAATTGAGGATACTTATACCTTACCAGGGCATAAAAAGAATCAATTCTCCAAGAAAACACAAATTTAAATACATATACCCATGGTAACAGAGCTTGAAAATCCATGATGCAAAAATTTAAGTAACTAAAAAGAGGGAGGGAAATGAAATTAATTTAATATTTCAATAGTCTTTTGCTATGAATATAAAGAACCAGTAGAGAGAAATTAGCAAGATAGTAAAGAACCAAGTCAGACTGCCATTAATTGAAGTCTAATTGGTAGTGATAAAACTTTCTAATCAAAGCTTCAGAAAGGGCATTCTTATTAGCATACAGAAATATTCTCCAAGATTGATTATATCCTGAGTCATTAAACAAACCCTAAGAAATTTAAAATCATACATGACATGAATACAATGGAATTCAAGTAGAATTTAATAACAAAAATAGAAAGGAAGCACACTAAGCATGCTCAGAAAATTTAATAGCAATCTAACATTATCAGAATTTGTAGTCTGCAGACAAGATAGTGCTTAGTCACATGATGAAATACATTAGAAAGAAGAAAGGGTTCAAATCAATAACATGAATTCTTACCTTACAAAATATAAGAGAGAGGGGGACTAAGAGACTTTACACCTGCAAAGGATGGATGGAAGGAAATAATAAAAATAAGAAACAGGAAAGACAATTTAAGAGAAAGTGTATTTAAGAGAAAGAAACAATAAAAAAAATCAGCAAAAATCTAATATCCAGTTAACGAACAATCTCAAAACAAAAAATGCCAGCCTGGAGAGATGGCTTAGTGTTTAAGAGCATTGGCTGTTCTTCTGAAGGATCCAGATTCAGTTCCCAGAACTCACATGGCAGCTCACACCTGTCTGAAACTCCAATTGCTGGCCAAAAGTGGGGTGATATCAGGTTTGGTAAGATGATAATTAGTAACATTGTAATGGATTAAAATAATAATTGTAGAAAATAGCTCGATTTGGGAAATAACCAAGCCAGCTTAAAGATAAACAATTATATTTTTAATTGTTATAAGGGGGAAACTCACGCCACAAGAATGGGAAGTCCAAGTTCCTCTGTGTCCAGCAGGAGTCACCCAGAGAGAGAGCACACACCTGGTCCATCCCAGTTTTTTTTCCCTGGGCTCCAGGTAGCCACGCCTTAACTAGGCATGTTTGGCTTACAGAGCTTTCCCATTATCTCCCCCTTTTGTCTAAACAAGATTGATCCAAACTCAATACAACTATATACAATAGGGACAGATACCAAATATAAAATTACAAACAATATAAACAATATTAAGCAAGGAACATATAACAAAAGTTTTACTAAACATTCTATTTCAAGAAGTCTAAATCTTGCATTGAAATTAAGCTTGGATAAATCATGAGGAAGGTAACTACGACTATCTATTCTTCAGCCCCATCGAAGATCTGAGAAGGGAAACAATATTATTTGAGTAAATAGGAAGTGCAATCGAGAAACTTCCAAAATGTGCAACAAATGACAGAGACAACTGGCTATCTGGGAAATCACCCAAAGACTCATTTGCAGTGTTGAAGCAACCAACTTTGGCTAAGGCCTAAAATGACTGACAGAGCATCTTCAAAGGCAAGAAACTCTTTAAAACTATCTTACCCTGTTTTTGCAGGATTTGACAGTCCTGTTTTATCCATTTAGAGATACTATGTATCTTTGTCAGTGGTTGAGATATGGGCATTTCTTTGTCCAAAGGCGGGTTCTACCAAGAAGAAAACAAGCTCCAGGTAGAGTGTCTTCCGTGCTCAACATTCTCTGGGAAAAAGATTGGTGTCCCCCAGAGCAATTATGTCTCACTTTAACAGAAATCTAGGTTATTTAAATGCAGTTTTCTACAGTTTTTCGAAGTGGTTGAAGATTATCTATCTATGTAGAATATAATCTCTATGTATCTAAAGAACCTGATTAATCTAACTATAAGTATGACAAACATAGATGACTATTGATCTACAATTCTTAACACCTATCTAACTTAAAGACTAAGACAATAAACAGCTGTGCAATAAGTGAGGACAATGACCTCCAAATGTAAACAATGTATAAGTATCTTGATCAGAGGTAGAAATGTACACTGCAATATTGTAAATATATATCAATATATAAACAATGTTTTGAACAGAGGTAGAAGCATGCATACATACAATATTCAATATTATTTAACTTTGTATCAATATACAAGAATCTATACCAATGTAATTGTTTATAAATAATAACTCACAAACTAATCTATTATCCCATCATCCAATTCCCCCTCCCTTTTTTTAAAACAAAAGGATCCCTGAGCTTATAAAAATTTTCCCCAACCCTCAACCATATACCAATTATAATCAACCCCTAAATGATGTCCCTAACCTTGAGGACAAACTTTCCTGGGAGAGGGGTTGTCGTCTTCTAGAATTACTTTCAACTGTCATGGGGGCGACATTGTTTCTACGGGATCCTGTGAAAGTAAAATGATGGTTATGTTTGAAGATTAATGTCTGGTAAGATTGCAAATAGTCTCTGAGTATTTTGTGGGGGTCTGGCCAGAACGTTGTAAAAGATGTGCACCATTTTATCTAACCAAGTTGGAACCATTTTGTGCAGCTGGTACCCAAAACAGGTTTTGTAGTAGCTCTATGGGGCTTGGTCGAGCTCCTTGGCCTTTTCCACCCCCGCCTCCCATGTCCCCACCCTGCCTGAGTGAAAAACTAGACCCCCGAAATCAGTGGGTAGTGGCCAAACAGGGCCGCTGTGTGGGAATTCTACGTTAGGCGCCAAGTGTAGAAAATAGCTCAATTTGGGAAATAACCAGTCCAGCTTAAAGATAAACAATTATTTTTAAAATTGTTGTAAGGGGAAACTCACGCCACAAGAATGGGAAGTCCAAGTTCCTCTGTATTGGGCGGGAGTCACCCAGAGAGAGAGTACACACCTGGTCCATCCCAGGTTTTCTTCCCTGGGTTCCAGGTAGCCACACCTTCACTAGGCGTGACTGGTTAACAGAGCTTCCCCATCAAATAATAACTTAAGTCCTTGAATTCATGACAACATTTTAAAAAGTTACTTATGAGAGGTGTGGTGAGGTAATTATTTTCAAAAATAGGAAATAAACGACCTAGGCTTCACCTTTTCAAGATGTCCAAAACACTCCATAGCTAATACGCGAAAAACAAATGCTAGAATTAGAATACCACTATTTTATATCACCGCTAAACCAAGGGTTCCAAACTAGATTTGTCAGTTCCTTACAGGAGAGACAGAACCCCAAACCATGTACAGTTATGGGGAGTCAAGGAAGACCCAAGTGACTGGAGTCCTGAAAGAATGTCTACTGTTGACATAAGTACAGCCATGTCAAGAACTCCATTGCCTCAGCCTCAGATGGATGGCAAAGTCTTCCTAGAGTACCGAGTATTGACATTGTATGTAAAAAATGTCCACCGTAGTTTCTCCCATCCGTACACACTCACAGCCTGAAGACTGTTCCCCTACAGAGATTGCTCTTCTTGAGATTAGCTAAACCTGTCATCTTGATGCGGCTGTATACCATAAGCCCTCCATGTTTATAAGTGTGTAATGACTCTGCCTCCTTGTTCAGGTGACTGCAATAGCCTGCCTCTTTGCCCAAGTCTATATAATGAGCATGCTGAGCTCCCAGGGATGCCGTGGTTTCTCCAAAAGAAACCCCAGCCCACTGATACCAGGTTTCTATCTATGTGCCCATCTGTTTGTCTTTATTTTTTTTTTCACCGTCCTGGTCAGGTCTGTCCCTGTAGTCTTGATAGATATAGCATATGACCAAGTCCCTGACTGCAAGAGATAACATGTAGAAGTGGGTGGAGGGCACTGTATACTGAACCATAAAAGCACTACAAGAAAACTCAGAGTAAAGGAAACCGCACAGTCCGAAGGCCTGGATATTCAGCAGATAAACTACAACGGAAGAGTTGGAGTGAAGACCAGAAAGCAAAAGAGGCCTAGCAGACTGATCCAGATGCAGATGTGTGGATGGACAGGAACAGAGATGGCAGAAGCAGAGAAAGCCAGTGAGAAAGACAAACCTGGTATAGGGATGAGTACTTAGGAAACCCACAGAGACATGAGTGAAAAGTGGTATAAAAATAAAGACAAGAGCTACTTAGAAGTGCCCGGATGGTGGTTATGAGAATGTTTGTCTTACAATAGCTTGTTAAGGTGTGTGTGTGTGTGTGTGTGTGTGTGTGTGTGAGAGAGAGAGAGAGAGAGAGAGAGAGAGAGATCGCACATGCATATGTTGGTATGATATATTTTCAAGTTTTCATACAGAGACAAAACCATAAATGAGGATAAAATAAAGGTTGTTTTTCTCTTTTACCCACAGGCCCCATCTGCCAAAGATGCCAAGACCATTGTTCCTTAAGCTGGCTCTGTAGCTGCAGGTTCACAGCTGTATTTATCATTTTCATCTTGAATGATTTTGCTTTGTAGAGCTCATCCCCTCTCATCTCAGCTCTTATTATCTGTGGGATCTGATTTCACCCCAGAGTTGACATGCTTCTCTAGTGGAAGAATTTGCATGAAGATCAGGAATAGATAGGAATCAGGTCAGGGAAATCAGAAAAAAAATAAAATGCTTCTGAATTCTTAAAACAGTGTGTGTGTGTGTGTGTGTGTGTGTGTGTGTGTGTGTGCATGTGTGTGTACCATCAGAGGACAGCTCACTGGAGTCATTTCTCTCCTTGCACCACATAGATTCTGGGACTGAATTTAGGTCACCAGGCTTGTGCACTTGGTACCTGATGAGCATCGAGCCAGCCACAAACTACTTATCTACTTTCAGTGAAGTCGTATTTTTCTCGTCTTTTTATTACCATTAATTGCCTGGACAGTTTTGAAGATATTGAACCATCTTTGAATTATGAGGAAAATTCCATCTTGGACAGGATGTGAGATGCTTTAGAAATTGCATGAGACAATATTTGGCTGTGCCTTTTAAAGAGTTCTACATTCACTTCAGTAAGCGTGTACATTTTGTTGCATAGCTCAGGTTTCTAGAATCTTAATGTCTTTCCATTGACATGAAATAAACAGATGCATTGTAGACCTTATTTAATTTAAAAGTCTATTTACAAATTGTGTTAAACCCTGACTTTCCTTTGTAAATAATTCTTTAGGAGAAATTGAGTAATTGGTCATAAACATTAATCTAGTATGTTTTACCTTCATTTTTAAAGTTAGTTTTAATCATTTGTATATAAAATACACATTTCAAACAGGATTTTTTTCCTAAAAAGAAATGTGCAGTTCTCAAAATGTGATCCTACATATCTATTTTCTTATTGTATTTATCAATTTTATGATTCTCTTTTTCCTGTCCCTAGTTAGATATAACAATATTTATTTTTTATAAATTTTCCCAAGAATAAAATATTGTCTTTCTCATTTCTATTACTCCATATTTTAATTTATTGTTTCCCACTTTTCTTGTCATTTTTCTCTATGCATCATTGATTTAGTTCTGATAATGAGCATCTTTACCTTTTTCTATTTTAATTTTTTTTGTTTTGTTTTGTTTTGTTTTGGATTTTCGAGACAGGGTTTCTCCGTAGCTCTTTGGTTCCTGTCCTGGAACTAGCTCTTGTAGACCAGGCTGGCCTCGAACTCACAGAGATCCTCCTGCCTCTGCCTCCCGAGTGCTGGGATTAAAGGCGTGCGTCACCACCGCCCAGCACCTTTTTCTATTTTAGAAAAATTACAAGAAATTAAGTTTCCCTCTGACCGGATCTCTGGTTGTATTACTTAGTAGTTTTGAGTGCTTTAGTTATTATTTCCTAAGCAGCTAATCATTTTTGACTTGACCTTTTATCTAGAATTAGATACATAGCTGTGTCTTTTTCTAAATTCCTTGAAGTTGAAAGACAAACTTTCATGCACGTAGGAGTGATGCAAATTTGCTTTTATGTTTGTTTGTTTTCCAATACAGTTTCTCTATGTAGCCCTGGCTGTCCTAGAATTTGCTCCATAGACCAGGCTGGCCTCAAACTCACAGAAATCCACCTGCCTCTGTTTCCCAAGTACTGGGATTAAAGGTGTGCACCACCACTACCTGGCAAGGTGTTTCATTTCAAGAATGATGCTTTAATTATTAATTTTAATTGTGTGCATTCGTGTGTGCATGCATGTGTGTGCATGTAAACGCAGGCCTCTGTGGAGGTCAGAGAGGGTATTGGATGCCTGGAACTGGAGTTATAAGTCATTGTGAGAAGCCTGATGTGGGTGCTGGAAAACAAATTTGAGTCCTCTGTAAGAGTAATACATACTCTTAAGTGCTGAACCCATTTTTTTTCAAATTAGTTTATATTCTATCAAATTTTACTAATGGTGACTAAATTGATAGTAGCCAATTTTGAGAATGATGACACTGAACAAGAATAGAGTGACATGATATGACATCCACTCAATAGGGTAAGGATGAAGGTTACTTGTTCCCTGTACATTTGGTAAGAATGTGCCATGGGACTCGGGAGCATGCTGGTACACACAGTCCCCTTTACTAGCCTTTCTTCAGTCCAGGATGGCACACCCCTACACAGAATCAGAATTTGTCAATACAAAGAAAAGTCCAAGCCCATTCCCCTGAGCTTGCCAGGGTGGTGTCATCTGAGTTAAAGCTGCTAGAGAATGTCCTGAGGAATTGTAATAAGGGGCAAAAGGGGTGGAACAGGCAGTCAGCAAAAGCCAATGGCATCCTGGCCATCATTGCCTGAAACTAAATGCGTCTAAGTATTTGTCTTTTACCAAAATATTCCATTTGCTCACATAAGCTTGATCTGAATTTTCTCTTCTAGTCTACTCTCCATCTTGATTAATTCAGAATTTAACAAAAACGTACAGTGACCTAGCATACTCTTTACTAGTAAGCTTTGTTCTTGGACTTGCACACCCATGGCAACACAGGTGGAGTCCACAAAGGGATGAAGTTGACTGCTGGCGCTTGCTTTGTTGACTAATTAAGCTTTTGCTGCCCACAGGGAGAAAAATCTGCCTGAGTTTTCTGGAAAAGTAGAAGGTTTTGTCAGAACGCACGTCTTTGACACGGCACATATTGCAAGCTGAACCCAATTCACGGCAGAGTCAGGGGTACCCGGGTTATGATTGTACCCTTATCGCTGGACCTCAGCAATTTCACAGGGACCCCAGAGCTTTCAAGAGTGAATCATCAATCATCCATGCGGTGATGCAGGGTTAATGGACATGTTCAAAAGCATCTGGGACTGACAAAGTCCTGCCTTCTGAGGATGCCTCGCTGTTTGAAACCCGTCCTCCAGCAAAGCTTACGGAGATCAATAAGCATCCTGGAGCACCGAGGACACACTAGGCCCTTTCATGTTTTCCTTTGCATAATGACAAAAACAAATCTAAGGGCATTTGGAGCACTTGTCTCGCTGTGACAGCAGCCTCCGGGGGCCCAGGGGTAAATGTGTTAAATAGATAAACTTCAAATCTGGGGACCTTCTTCTTTCAGAAGAAGAACTCATGCATATTTTAAGGATCAGATACAAGAAGCAGGAACCGGAGGGAAACATTGACTTAATCTTTGAAACAACATAGAGAAACATGCATTTGTCTGTAGACACATTGAAATGTTTTTCTCAAAATTATGCGTGTAAGAATGTTCACAAGCCAACCAAAATGCAAAAGCAGAGCTTACTGCTACGGAAACGCTGTCATTTAACTAAAGAGGTCGCTTTCGTTCCACCAGGCACACCCTCTAGGCCCACGGCGTGCATACATCTATTGACTGATATTGTGAAGATAATTTAGAAAGTGTGGAAAGTTCCCAGGACCCCCTGAAATGTGCAGCAAACCTTCAGTTTGGAGCAGTTTAGGAGCATGCGTCACGGCACACACATCGGGTTGTTTTGCCTTAATAAAGATACAGAGAAACGGCAGACCACTAACGGAAACTTTATTTTACAACTGTTATTGTCTTTGCTCATGAGAAGTCAGTAGGCCCAGGAGTAGACACACAGATTGTTAAAAGTTGGTCCATTTGCAGGTATTAGAGAGATACTTCCCCTTAACCCTCAACCCTATGCTGTAAATTTAACTTTTTATAATGAAGTCAAAAGGGTAACGTTATATTGGAAGTCACAAAAATAACCCCCAGCCTCAGCTGGGCAGTGGTGATGAATACTTTAATCCCAGGACTCGGGAGGCAGAAGCAGGCTAATCTCTGAGTTTGAAATCAGCCTGGTCTACAGAGCGAGTTCCAGGACAGCCAGGGCTACACAGAGAAAGCCTGTCTTGAAAAAGAAGACAACAATAACAATAACAAATGCCTCCAGCCTCGGGAAAGATGGTGTGTTTGCAAAATGGCAACTGAGCCAAACTTGAAATAGGTGTGCAGAGCCTCACAGATTGGGATGGGACGGTGGGTGACTGTATCTACTATGAGAATGGTCCAGGGGGAAAACCACGTCTTCTCTGCCCCAGAATTTCTCCTTTAAGAAAAAAACAAAACAAAACAAAACCTCTTGTTTTAATATGCTACATGTAACATCTTACAATTATTTGGGGTTTTGTTTCTTTAGAGGAAATTTTATTGCAGGAATAGAAAAAGATGGCATGACCAAATCACACACACACACACACACACACACACACACACACACAAATCTTAGTTCTAAAAGAGAAAAAGAAAAAAGGAGAAAAAGGAAGGAAAAAAAGAAAGAAAAAGAAAAGGGATGTTTTCCGTTTTCCTTATTTATTTTCTTAGATAGTAACCTTTGGTTTGGGGCGTGGGGGGAGGGTAAAAATACCCCCTTCAACTACACAGTCCCGAGTCCTTCAGGAGGAAAGTCCTGTGATTGCAGATCTAGTAATGAAACTGATATTTTAAATCTTATACTTAATAGTCTCTGACTACTGTGAGAAACACAGCCTCTGGAGCCAGTCACACGTGAGGGAACTTAGTGGCCTGACAATACCGGCAGGAACAAGATCACAGAATTTCTTTAATATCAGACGGTGTGAGGAATAGACTACTCTTTCTTTTTGTCGAACCATCTTGATGCTGTCAACTCGCTGTTCGTGTAGCCTGAGCACTTCCATCTGCATCACTCGCCCCCTTCAGTTCCTCTTATACACCCCCAGTTTATTATCTTATTCCAACATTACTGTTCCCGTGTACATGTGTGTGTGTGTGTGTACACGCATGCTCACATGTACATATAACCTACTGAATCCATTCAGTTCTGCTCGCATGCGCCCCACAGTCACTTACTCTCTGCTTTGAAGGATGGACTCTGTAATAGTCCCCATCTGTTGCAAATAGAAGCTCCATGATGGAGAGGTGAGAGCCCGCATTTAGAACACAGGTGGAAATTAGATTGGTTTAGGAAAATGGCAGTAGATGATTCTTCTCTAGTGTCTTTGACCTCTCCAGCCACGGACAGATGACTAGTTTTATAGTACCAGCATGAGTTCTTTCTTGATGAGCAGGTCTTAGGTCTAACAAGTCAGCTATTGGTAACCCCCAAGCCATAAGTCACTATTGCAACACTGTGGATATCTTTGTCCTGCTCTTCATGACTGTGGTTCACGGACTTTACGGGGGGGAAGAACCCCTAGTGGTTTATCTAACTCAGTAGCTTGCGGAGCACCTTCTAATACTGTGAGAGTTAGTCATCCTCAGTATGGAAGCTTCTAGATCAGTTTCAGCTTGATTCTTGGAAGCTGTGTCCCAAGTGTGTGTGGGTCTTCACCAACAGGGTCTGCCTTCAAGGTCTAAGAGGTAACCAAGGACAAGGGCAAGGACCGCTATTTTGGGGAGAGTCTTTTAGATGGCCCCCAACCAACAACTTAAAGGAAGGCTTCCCATGCTTGGCGCTGGAATTTTTGTAGCCTATGGCTCTTGGAGGAAGTTTTATCACCCTAAGTGGCATAATTTCATTTACATTATTTACATACACACACACACACACAATTAAGTAAAAAGAAAAAACGTCTCCCTTTGGTTTTTTCAATCATCCTTGGTTTGGGTTTTCTTTATTACTCCTTCCTGCAGCCCCTTAAGCGTCTCCCTCCCCTCCCCAGATAAAGTGCCTACTCCTGTTTTTATTTACCCCTTTATATATAGGACTGATGCCTCAGCTCCTCCTCTCTACAACTATCCTTACCTTCCCCATGATCCATTTTATTTTCCTAGTTTCTGTGGATGCTCCAGGTTATAGACTCACATCTGCAGATGATTTTATCTGCAAATCAGACAGACCATTGATCCTTTGCCTTTTAGGGTCTGGGTCATCGCATTCAAATCTGCAAGCATTTTTTTTTCTTCACAAGAAAAAGTTCATCGCCTAAAATCCATGTCTGCCTGCATTGCCTGGCTCAAGACCATCTCTGCATGTTCCCCTAGAATCTGGGTGTCACCACACAGTTTAGGTGAGCATGCCAAGTACCAGTCATTTTTAACTGCCCTAAATTCTCAGTGTGACCCCCAGAATGTCCTTATCTCCCTGGATCTGTCCATCATTCCTCTCAGACTTCACACCTTTCTCTGTCCCACTTCTCAATGGACAGTCAAAAGGGTCCTTCGCTGCTTCCCCATCCTGCTGTCTCCAGCATCTTTTAAGCGTGCTGTGAACAGCTGGTTGTTGTAAGGCCTTTCTCCCCAAGCCTCATGCCTATTCTCACCATTTTTCAGCATTCTCTCTGGTTCACAAAGCAGGCTAAATTTGAAAAACTTGCCCGCTTGTTTTTTGACTACTGCGCACCTCACTATCAGCCTCCTAGATTTTCCCAAATTTTGTTACAGTGTGGTTATTTCTACTTACCTTTTCATCCATTCATAACAGCCTCGCCTGGGTTGGTGATGCCTGAGATTCTTCTAGGTAAGATACAAACGTGTTGTCTGTCCAGAAATCCCACATCTTCACATCTTACCTATTGCAAGGCTGTTTTGTTTTGTTTTGTTTTGTTTTGGAGACAGGGTTTCTCAGTAGCTATGGAGCCAGTCCTGGAACTAACTCTTGTAGACCAGGCTGGCCTTGAACTCACAGAGATCCACTCGCCTTTGCCTCCCAAGTGCTGGAATTAAAGTCATACGAAGACTTCCTGGGATGCATGTTTTCCCATCTTCTTATGCTGTTGTTCAGTTAATAGAAGTCTAAGATTTGCTAGCATGCAACATTTTCATAACTCAACAACCTCATTTTGATCTCTGCTCTTGCTATGAACTTATCCATCCCAGATTACTCACAGTGTGAACTGTTGAAAGTCCAGCCAGGAGAGCACCTCACCACATCCACCCAAACTTAACCACTAGAGATCAAACGCAGACGCCTTAAAACTGTGGAGCTACTCGGTGCCAGACTTTCTTTGGCATCATCACAGTGAGGGCTTATCTGTGCATTGGACCCAATGCCTGGAGTCCGACCCTCGCTGGCTTTTCAAGGACATGGCCTTTCTGCGCCGACTCTTTGTCCATGTGAATTCTGTCTGCTGCCTCAGTTTATGTTTTCCTTGGGGGCTCTCCCATGATTTAAGAAAATACACTTTTCATTTTTAGCCCTGTATAGTCCAGATATTAGATAATTATAGTCACGGGGTTAGATGCCTACCTGTGTATGTACAAATCATGAAAGGAAGCACCAGACCCTCCCCAGCTCTTCCTATGCTTGTAGAGCTGAGCACGAAGCTTTTCACACAGCAGTGAATCTCCTTGACTGACTTTAAATAGAAAGCACTGGTTTTTCTTTATTATTAGCTTCTTCTAGCCCCGATAGGCAGGAGGAATGCTGACCAAACACAGATACTCTGGATTGGCTCTAGAACAAGAGAATGGAGGGATGCCCGAGAGGAAAGACAAACCTGAAAGACGAAAGAAGAAGACACAGTGGGAAAGAGTCCAGACGAGAGCACACCTAGTTAACGCAACAGATCATTGCATTCATGGATTCTGCAGAAGGCTAGAGGACGTCAAGAAACCCCGGGACAAGGACATTGTTTTGAGATAAACCTATTCTGATCTGCCACATCCAGTTATTCCTCATGCTTGGCTAGAAGCTGGCAGAAAAGGACTGGATTATTCGGAGTTGAAAAATGAATCAAGTTCCGGACTGAGAAGAAATCTTCAAGCAGTGAAAGACTGTTGCCAAGCTTGCTGTATAATTTTTCTGTCTGGATGTGAATTACAGTCTGAGCGGAGGAAGCACCAGTAAAGCAAAGTAGCCTATGCAATCTGAATGGTGAGGAAAGGGGGAAATGGAAGGATACAGGCTCCTCCCTCCAAGAGGGCAAATGATTCCAGGTCCTAATTTCAAGGCCTGAAAATTTCTTCTTATGCGTTGGGTTTCACGACAAAAGCCGAGGGGATCCTGCTAGCCACTGGGTAGCTGTTCAGGTTAGTCCTTTCCACCAGAAGGGAAAACAAGGAACAATCTTATGGCGTCTCGAAGACAAGAATGAAAACGTCAGACACATAAATGAGCTGAAGAAAGCAGACCTCATGGGTTTACCTGGGGCAGCGGGCTGAGAGCACGGAGCAGTGAGAGACACCCTGCTCAGGGAGGCGCGGCCCCTGGGAAATTTCCCCTGGAGACGCGGATCTACCAATGAAGTTGCATTATGATTACATTTGCCCTGTCACTGACTTTGTTTTGTGAAAACAAATGCTTTTTATCTGTGGCAGATTTTTTGAGAAGACAAACTCCAACTGCTGTCAAACCAGAGCCAAGAGGAAATAAAAGATTTGCCAAAAATATTTCATCGGCAAACAGCCCATCCATTATATGCGGGCTCTTTAACTGGCTGTGAACTGCAGTTCACCTTTGGCATTGAATACATTTTTTAATTTTCACTGCTTCACTATTTACACATATTGTAAATACTGCAGTGACCTTGTGATGAAACCAGTCCAGCGGTCAGGGAGGCCGGTGTGGAAGAAAGAAGACTGCAGTGAGCATTGAGAAGCTCACTAGCTTTGAATACGCAGAATGAAGGCAGGCTAGATAATGAAGGATGTGCAGGCAGCCACTCTCCAGGAAACTGGCATAATCCTTTTGCCCCAGCACCTTCAGGAATGCTTCTAGAGGTTTGAGCGCTGTGGTTTAAGTTCTGTGGCTCAAACCTGGGGAAAGCTATACTTGCAGGCGCCAAGTCCACCTGGAATTTCCTTTGGTAGAGGGGGTGGAAAAGGAAAGGCCCTTTTGGGTCTTTGACCTAATGACCCCCTGGGGGCTGTAGTCTACCTCAGTTAAAAAGAAAAAGAAGTTTATGTTGAATCAAAGACAGGGCAGTTTTCTAGAAAGGATTGTAAATGAGTGTATGTTTTTAATCCCTTCTCAAGTCACAGAAGGAAGGTTGAAAGGGTGCTGAATGCAGCCATGTGAAACTACTGAGGGCTATCTGTAGTGCTGTTGAGAAATATACAAAATAAATGCAGAAACTTCATTACTATAGAAATAAATAGAGAGTCGCAGTAATGGAAAATATAAGCTAATAAGTATTCAGTACTATACATATATAGACATGGGTTAATATGTATGCAGTACTATATATACTTGGGTTAATGTATATGCAACACAGAGTGAGTATCTTTTACATGAAATGCTTTCAACCAGACTTCAACTGTTTTGGGGGTTGGAGACCATTTTTCGGGAGACCCAATTAAGAACACAGCTTTTTTTTAAAAAAAAATTATTTATTTATTTTTATTTATTATTTATTAGTTTGTTATGTATTCAGTGTTCTGCCTGCATGTATCCCTGCAGGCCAGAAGAGGGCACCAGATCCGATGGTTGTGAGCCACCATGTGGTTGCTGGGAACTGAACTCAGGACCTCTGGAAGAACAGCCAGTGCTCTTAACCTCTGAACCATCTCTCCAGCCCGAGCACAGGGAGTTGTTTTATACACCATCTTTAGGAAGTTTTATACACCATCTTTATAGGTTGTACTTGAGTCCATCACGTGAGGTCACAAGGACTTTTCCACTTCTTGAATCATGTCATGGAGCTCAAAAGTTTAAATTCTAAACTCCTTCTGGTTGAGGTTTTAGTGTTAGTGCTAATTCAACCTGTATATGTATGAGTGCACATTAGAGTAACTTCCCTGGAATTTGAGATTTGGGTTAAAGATTTCTCCTGTATTTATTTCTTTAAAGATTTCAAGTAAGAGCCTGGTGATGGTGGCATATGCCATTAATCCCAGGACTTGGGAGCCAGAGGCAGGTGGTTCTCTGTGAGTTCGAGGCCAGCCTGGTTTATAAGAGCTAGTTACAAGACAGACTCCAAAGCTACAGAAAACCCTGTCTCGAACACCCCCCCCCAAAAAAAAGAAAGAAAGAAAGAAAGAAAGAAAGAAAGAAAGAAAGAAAAGATTGCAAGTAAATATAAATTTGTAAAATAAATTTAATAGTGGAAAAATCATTAAAACGTGTCTTTCTGCTCTATTTCCTCCCGTCACTTCTAGGCACCAGGTTCTGGAGCTATGCTGGCAGTTTCCAATAGCTATCTTACTCTTGATCTCATGTTTTCTAAGCAGAAAATTTTAAATTAGTCAATAAGCTAAGAAATGTAGCCATCCGAAAATAATTTCTATGGGAACTGGAAACTATGAAAGAGTATATTCACATGTCAAAATTCAAAGAAATTGATGTTCTGGTACCAAGGAAGCCAACACAAAGACAGATTTCGACAGCTAGAAGCTTGGCACACTCAGAACACTGAGAGTCAAGGGGAGAGAAAGCAAAGGAGATGTTCTTTATACTCCCTAAGAGGCACCTGCGTCTCTGAGTCATTCAAAAATAAACAACACCGGGAAATGTTTCACTTTTTTCCTTGTCCAGACATAAGGAACTCAAAGGAAGCCCACTTGGTCCACTGTCAAACCCATCCCAGCTTCCAATAAAGGACAAAAGTGAGCTTCCATTTCCACACCCGAGCAGAATCACCAGAGCAGCGGGCAATCCTGAGGCTGGGGGCGAGGGGGAGGATCCAGAGCTTCGGAACCCATTCTCTTTGAGAAGAATCTTCAGAATCCAGCTGTACCTTTCAGGTGATTACTGCCTTGTGAGTTGTTCTTTAGACCCCTCATCCCTCTGGATGGTGGCTCATAACAGCTTTGGGCAGCGAGCAGAAATGATAATGCCTACAGGCTGAAGGGCCAGAGAAAGACCTCGGAATCCTTACTTCACTCTGGCAGCCCCCTTGGAAGTCACATGTTGCATGGCAAAACCACAAAATTGAAGCAATCTGGGAAATCTGACTCATCCGCAGTTCACCAGCATCGCTTGAGCAAGATGTAAAATTTCAAGCCACTGAAAAATTGGAAGTTTGTGTAACTGCAGCATAGTTTAGCTATGACATAAAGCTAATTCAACATATCATTTATATATCTTATAATATACATAATTACCGAACAGAAACTGTAACAGAAGGAGCAACCAGAGGAAGAATTAAACAAATTTATTCAAAGGCAAAGGGTTTCCTTTTTCCTAGGTAGAAGTTAGTCACACATCTATTCAGTATTTTCCTAATTTCAAAGATAAAGCAGATGGGAGGGAGGAAAGAGCAACTTCAAAATCCAAACAAAACCAGACTGACTAAAAAGGAAAAGAAGTGGGTTAGTGTGAAATGTCTCTTCTACAGAGCTAAGTAGGTAACTGCCCTGAGTTTTGAGACTGAAGATCACTTTATAAACATTCTAAGTGTAGCTTTTATAATCGTCACAGAGTCTGGGATGCATAACACATGGTACAGCAAAAATCTGTGGCAAAATAAACTTGACAGCTTTTATTTGGACAGAGAGCAACATGAGGGAAGAAGCACCCAGGTCAGAAGAATCGAGACACCTACAGTAGGGATGCAGGCTTGAGTACGCCGTACAGGAAACTGGGATGACAGGCACAACACTGAGCTTCCCTGGTAGAAAAAGGAGTACATTTATTTGAGTCATTCCAACAAGAAGATCCTAGTTAGACTTCACTGGCAATTTTTGACTAATGAAGACTCCAGTTCATTTTGTTGTTTATGTTAGGATTCAGTTTGCATAGAAGAAGCTATGGGGTTTCCCCAGCCTTTCAAGTGTAAAAGTATTTTCAAATACACAGAACATAGAGCCCACAGATTTTTCCTTTCCTAAAACTTTAACTTGGCACATGCAAATATGTTATCCATTCATCCAGGGTCGGTAATTGTGGTGGTTTAAGTAGGTGTGGTCCCTACAGATTCATGTGTTTGAATGTTTGGCCTATAAAGAATGGCACTAATAGGAGGTGTGGCCTTGTTCGAGTAGGTGTGGTCTTGTTGGAGAAAGTGTGTCACTGTGGGGGCAGGCTCTGAGGTCTCATATGCTCAAGCTACACCCAGCGTGGCATACAGTCTCTCCCTGCTGCCTGCCAATCAAGATGTAGAACTCTCAGCTCCTTCTCCAACATCATGTCTGTCTGTACACCACCTGCCACGATGATAATGGACTAAACCTCTGAGCTGTAAGCCAGCTCCAATTAAATGTTTCCCTTTATAAGAGTTTCCGTGGTCATGGTGTCTCTTCTCAGCAATAGAAACCCTAACTAAGATACAATCATTTGTGTGGAGTTTAACCTGTGCCATCACTACATCCCCTCTGTCTACTGTAAAACTGGCTCATATTAAATGCTCAAGAGCTATTTGTTCAATGATGTTTCAAAGTGATTAAAATTACAATAAAGGCATCAATAGACACAACACAGTACAAAATGACTATCAAACCATACACGAGTCAGAATTACGTGATACTTTTATTCTTTAAAGCATAATCTTGATCTGAAAATTTTAGAACTGTTCTTTCAAACGGGGAAGTGATGGGGATAAGGAGGTTAGGTTCTCTAAGAGCCATCTTTAACATGGCAGGATAAGCAGATCTCTATTTTTAAAATAGCATATAAAAGAAGACAGCCATTGTTACCAATGCCAACCAAATAAAATCATGACGTAAACTTTTCAGTTCACCAAGAACAAAAGATGTAAACGTACCCAATCTAGCAAAGAGGGTAGTGCTTTAAAAATTTAGGATACATAACCATCTAAAGAAAGGTTTTTAAAAGAGCTAAAAATTTGTTACAAGCAACAAGTTAAACACCCTTTATAAAATAAAATATTAAATTCAAAATGTTTTAGGTTTACACGTCCCAGACAAGACCTTCAAACTCATTGTGAGGCACAATCTGATTCCATCCTGGCTTTAGGCAGCCATGAGTCTACTTTCTCTTGATATGTAGATATCTTTTTCAAGATTCACTTAAACTCTTAGAAAAGAGGTTCATATTGGCTTATAAAATTTTATCTTATTTTGAATTTTTGTTTCAGTTTATATGTTTGTCTATGAGAGGGTAATGAGTACAGTTGCCTTTGGAGGACAGAAGACAGCAATGGATCCCTGGGAGCTGTGCTTACAGAAGCTGTGAGCTGGTCAACGTGGGTGCTGGGAACAAAACCCAGGTCCTAGGTAAGAGCAGCCAATGCTCTTAACCACTAAGCCATTTCCCCAGGCCCTCATAATAGTTTTTAAATGGACATCCTGTGAAAAACACAGATAAAACATAATGGTTTAGGTTAAAAATAAAGGTAGCATGATGCCAAGAAAGCAAAATAAAGAAAATTTCAATTAAAAATCCTAATACCATATAAAACAGAAATCAAGGGCACTGAATGATTTAGGAGGAAAATAAGAGGCAGTTTGGCAGTTTCTCCAAAACTCAAAAATAGAATTGTCATAAAATACAAACTTTTCACTCCTTAGACATGGAGCCAACAGAACGGGGAATAAACAGTAAAGTAAATGCTTAGATGAGAGCGTGCATGAGATCACTGCTTACAACTGTAGAAATAAACAAACCCCAAGGTGGAAAACAAACTGGAAACACAAGCTAGGATTTGTGCGTCCCGTGGTGTCCATGGGGAATGCTTCCAGAACACATGTAGTTAATTTATAATGTGTAACATGATGTAAACACCGGTGAAATTATTATATACATCATTTAGAAAGCAACGACAATAAAAGATCTATATGTAGGCAACACCACGTTTTGTTTTTGTTTTGTATATTTTTTCTCTTTGGTTGATTGAATCTATAACTGCAGTTATAGAGGGCTGGGTGCACCGTTGCTTACTTGGTGATACTTATTAGTAATATGTGGTATACTGTGACCAACTGCGTGACACACAAAGCTTAAGGGAGGGAGGATTTATTGTGCTCACTGTTTCTGAGGTTTTGCCCTCGTCCTTGGGTTAGGCAGAGCATCGTGGCATGGGGAGTACACTGGTGGAGGCTACTCACAGTCCAGTGGACAGGAGGCAAGCTAAGAACTAGCAGACAGAACCTTCAAAATAATGCCTCAACTAGCTCTGCCTCCCAAAATATCTGTACCAGCTAGAGACCAAAGTGTTAAACCATGAGCCCATAGGGCTCATCTAATATTCAAACCACAGCACTGGATAAAACAACAAAAATACTGATACATCCGGCAACACAGAAGAACCTCAAAAACACATGGGGTGTGAACGAATTCTGACCGGAAAGGGCCCAGATTCCGAAACTCTTGCGAAATGCCCAGGACTGGTAAAGTCAAGGAAATATAAATCAGATTGATGAAAGCAGCAGCGGGGGTCAATGCTTTGGTGGCTACAAATTTTATTTGGGCGTGGTGAAAATATTTTGGAACTAAATAGAGCAAGCTTTGGAGGATGTTGTGAAAATGCTAATTCCCGTCACTTGTTCTCTTTAAACAGTTAAATCCATGTTTTAGCCATATTTCTTGCCAATCAGGATGCCTTCAATTCGTGATTCACATCCCCATGAATTCTCAAAATATCACAAGGTTTCTCACCAACATTGTATGTCTTCCGGGGTGATTCCTGGGGTCAAAGGGCAGTAGGAGCTAATGCATGATGGGAGGTTAAAATAAATCTACCACAACTAACGAGATAAAGCGTGAGTCGAACTTCATGTAACTCCTTGAGACCCAAGGAAAAACTACTCTTAGTTTTTCTTAAACTAGGGGAAGAATGCTTTTCTTTCATTTTCCTGGGCTTGAAGAATAAAACAGAAAGCAAGGAACAGGCCTAGAAGAGAGTCCTTTTTGAAGTTAAGTCGCTCCATCTCAGCGTTGCCGGCAGTTTCCACGCCTGGTGGGTGCGTGGCGGAGAGGAACTAGATAATTAAAAGATGCGGAAAAGCATGAAACACAATTTTTTTTCATAGCCAATGATGCCATTCTTCCTTGAAATACTGCCTCTGAAGATCAAAGATAAACAAACAAGCTGGGGAAGCGACTCCGAAGTCCCAAGGAGCCTTTTTCGTTTTCTGAAAGGCAGAGAGCCTTCCTTTGGGAATGTAAACGTTTTCCTCGAAACTTGCGATAATTATGGATGGAAAGGAGGGCTTTTGTCGCAGTGGGGTCTCTTATCTGCGCTGACCTGTGTCTCCTTCAGATGGGGATGTGGGCCCCAATTCTCAGGATTTTAGAAAAGAATGCGTTCAAGTGGGGGGCGGGAGGGGGCGGACGAGGAAGCTGAGCTGGGCAGACGGTTTAACATGCAAATGTCTTCAGTTTCTTTTAGGTGGAGGATCAAGGTTTGGCTATTTTCAACTTCTTTTCCCCTCCCCCTCTCTTCCCATCCCAGTTTAGCTTCGAGAGTTCTGTGGGTGTGACAGGGGCTTTGTGTGGGGAATTCAGGGGAATGAAAGGGCCAAGGAGACCCAGTTGAGGGAACAAACTTTTGGGGGTCAGTGAGGTCAGTTTGGAATAAAAGTGTGGCATTGTTGGCATTAAGGACATGCTCTCCGCAGGGTGTCCTGAGCTGGGCACACAACTCCAGGCCTGTTTATTCAACACTGAAATACCTAAGGATGGGCCTTGGGGAGAAAAGAGGAACGAATGCCAGAGGCCTGCACCTTCCAGCTTCAGAGCGCTCCCGGGACACACACAAAGACCTGCTTTTTCCACATTTCGGGGAAGAAAGTGCTGTGCATAACCCAAAATTAATTGATTAATTAACCAATGCATTAAACGAACAGCTTCCCGTGGCATTTTTTTTTCCCCTCTCTCTGTTCTCCCCCTCCCTCCGCCCCCCATAGACAATCCGGGTCATTGAAAATCCAAGATAGAAACAGTTTCTTAACAGTGTTTGAAAACAACCTTTGTTTCCATGGAAGTAGCCAGGCTCTCCGTGGCTTCCTTCTAAAACACAATTACCCACTTCAGAACTAGAGGGCCAGAGGGAGGGAAGGAGATTTCTTTTTGTTTTGTTTTTTCTTCCCTTTCCTTTCCTTTCCTTTCCTTTCCTTTCCTTTCCTTTCCTTTCCTTTCCTTTCCTTTCCTTTCCTTTCCTTTCCTTTCCTTCTTTGAGACAATTAAATGAGAGAGATTGCTTGCCACAGTCCACACACTGTTAACTGAGGAGACATTAGTAGTCCTTACTGTTCCCGGCTCCTCTAGGGTGCAGTCATGGTGAGGTCGGGAAGACAGATGGAGGACTGAGGAAGAGCCTGGCCCAGTGGAGCTGGAAACAGGATTAGAGCGGACGGGAAAGGCTTCTGGGTCCTAGACAAGGATGTCATCCTCCAGGCAGTGGGAAGGGAGAGAGGGACATTTCCAGAATCCAAAGTAAAAAGGACATCAAAGGATAAAAATAAGGGAATTCACCAGATGACTCTACCGTTCTGGTGTTTTGTTTGTTTGTTTGTTTGTTTGTTTGTTTTTAAGGACCATGTGAGTTTCCCCCACGCTAACGCGGGGCAACAAGAAGGCAAGTGCTGGTTCTGTGTTTTAGGCTGGCAGAGTTTTTAATATCAGAGGAGAAGACAGACAAAGTTAATACTTGAAAACCACTTTGAAACAGTGAAGAGTGACATAAGGCCATCACGTCCAAAGGAGTTAAATGCGGGCACATTGGCAGCAGCTGGCAAGACCCGGAAGTGGCGACCGAGCGAAACAGCCTATGATGGAGGCCATCCAGTGAGCATCTGGAATAGCGTGAGGTCCTGGGGGATTATAGTGTTGACTCTGAGATTGAGAAAGCAAGGTTTCGGAAAGTTGAATTAGGCGTAGAGTACTGAATGGTTTGTCATGGGACGTCTGTGCCAGCAAGGACAGCAGCTAAAAATCTGTGGCTGTAATTCATTTACAAGGTAGTGGGGATGTGGCATGTGAGTTTGTGCTGCCAGGAAATAACACGAGTGGTGACGAGATGGGATAAACTGACCATCAGTCAAGAAGACATCACAGATGCGGCTAATTAGGACCGGGGTGGTAGAGAAAAGGAAAGACACAGAACTCTCTGCTTTTGTTATGGAAACTGTAGAGGTGGAGGATGTGCAGAATTCAGGAAGAGTTCCTATACAGAGTGTGGAGATGCTTTTGGCCTAACTCTTGTGGAATTAGAATGACAGCTATTGAGTCTGTGGTACAGTGTAGACAAGGAATCTGGTATATTGCAGGGTGGAAAATCTCAAGACATGGACTGAAGAGATAGAAGGGGCGATTGGGGGCAAGATGAGAAAGAGAACAGGTTCTTGATGAGACCTCTGGGGGGGGGGGACAAAACAAGAGGCTTCAAGACTTGTGGCCATGGGAGTGAGCGTGCCCAGTACCAGAGCTGGGGCCAGGTACCCAGCCCTTAGTTTTCTCCTACACTTCACCATCCTGCATCTTCAGGGACCCTCTCATCACAGGCCCCTCTTTCTGAAGATGGGAGGAGCCATATGGAAATCAATATGGAAATCCATGAAAGCAAAGGAAGTCCAGCCTGTTCTACTTGGCCGCATCCTAAAGGCAACTCCCTGAGAAGGTGAGTTTGGGTTTTGTGTGTAGACAGGGAGGGTCAGGTGCCTCTGCTTCAGATAGGGTGGGACTACTGACCTTTTCCTGCTGCCTTTGGCTGCAGTCATTCTATAGACTAAGCACATTCCCCTCATCCCAATTGTTTCGCCCGATGTCATCGCAATAATGAAGAAAGACCCAGAAAGGAGGTCAAACAAATCAACACAAACCCCACAGGTTCTGAGTCTCCGAAGGGCAGAGGCTGAGCCAGAGAAACTGTTGCCCTTTTACCCGGCAAATACATATAGGAGAAGCACCTATTAAATGAGCAAGTGAGTTTAAAATCTGGACATTGCCTGCCAGTGAGAGATAAGGAGGGAAGCATGCTACCAGGCCGCCACTTCGGAGACAGCTGATTTGGCTACATTAGCTGATCATTTCAAAGTGTGGGTCTCTGTGGCTTGAAAGAGACCCAAGTCAAATAAAAATTGTCCCCAGTTCACAGGAAGATGGTAAAATGATCACCTTAATATTCTCATTTGACAGAACTGAGGTAAGGCAGCGAAGCACCAAGGTGAAATGGGGAAAAAGATGCCCTGGGACTTCGCATGAACAGCCACGGCACTCATTTCTATCCAGTGGACATGACTGACATTAATCCTACATCGCTTGTGGTGCCTACCTTTTATTCTGACCCTGCACTCCCCCTTGCTGGGCATCAATTAGGTCAGCTAGTTAGCAAGCAAGAATTGTACTCTTGTGTGCCAGGAATGTGGTGCCACTGATGGCCGACCCTAAGAATCAGATATGTGTTGAAGGGGCAGGAACACCGCTGGCAGCAGAGTAGGTGGCAAGTCTAAAGAACTACAGAGGTGGATGGCATCTGAGGAAGGACACTCCAGGGTGACCTCTAACCTCTACGAACATGTGTATACACATACCACACAATCATACAGACACACACACAAACACACAAGACCAAAAGATGTTGTGAGTGCCCAGCGAACAGGCACCACACCTTCCACCCTTCCTGATAGGTGCCTGCTGCTGTTGAGACAGTGGTAATATCTGTTGTGCTTTCAATGTGATGTCAGGAATATCACACCCTGGCAGTAGATCTGTCCTGTGTTCCTGTCTATGGAAGGTAAAAGCAATGTCTTCTCTGAGCCCTTGCTGCAGACCTAAAGTGGCCCTACAGTTTTAGGGGAACCCTCTTTTTGATAAAGTTGCTGGGAAGCAGCCAAATCCCAACTGCCCAGCCATGTCCACGGTTAACGGTGGCATTGTAAGCAGGGGTTCTCTGTTGAATGAACCTCAGCTTTTACCAAAAGCCTGGACTGAACTGCAGACTAACCAGAGAGATTGCCTACTGTGGAATGTTCCAAATACCACTGTCATGGAATGACAAAGGCTTTCAGAAAAACAGCACCCAGAAGTAAAATTTGATGGGGGAAGAGATGGCCTCTTTCTTTGAGTATTTTCCAATTTTCTCTTTCGGTGTGTTCAGAAAGTCTATAGTCAGGGTAGCCTTATTGCCTAGATGCAGATAGTAACCACCAGATTGTAGGGGACTTGCTCTGGAACGTGAGTTAGGTAGAAGATAGAGCCGGAAGTGGGGCGGGGCTCTCTTTACTAAGCAGTGTAGTTTTTGTGGAGTTCAACAATCCTTAGATCCTGGAATAGTACCCACTTGATGAGTCTATACTCTCCTCAGAGGCAAGAATCACATTCATCAAGTGAGGATGCTTGTTTGCAAGAAATCATAATACAGTACTTCCTAAACACTCTCATGTGTGAGAATGACTGCTTAGTACTGTATACCTTAGCTGGGTATAATATTGTTGGTTAATATTTTCTTCTCTTAGTCTTAGAAACACCGTTCCATTTTCTTGGTGTTAAATGTTATTCAGAGAGAAAAGAGAGTACTGCATAATATTTTTGTCAAATAATATTTTTTCTAGCTATTTTATCACAATTTAGTTCAATTAGAATAACCTAAATATGTCTATTGTTTATCACTTATGTTATTTTTCCCCCTGAGAGTAATTTTTTTCATTTAAATCTATAGGTTCAGTTCTTTACTTAATGAAGTCTCCATTTCTTTTGCTTTTAATCTATATTTTTGTTGCTTTTTTGGCTTCTTTATTTTGAGAACTCCAGTGGCTTTTCTGTCTCTGTGACTCAATAGCCTCAAGCAGAGGGTCTTGTCATTGTGGCTCAGGCAGAGGGTGGATTTCAGGGCTAGGCAGTAATTTGCTGGTTTCCTCTTTATCAGAGGCTGTCCACAGTGGGCTTTTCACCACTAATCTGACTTCGTGAATGATGCCAGTCTGAGTCAAGAAAAGAAGGCCCAAGACCCACATGACAGCAGAATTCATTTCCTAGAACGTCATTCTTTGGCAAACTCAAAGAAGTGTAGGAATTATGAAATACTCTCTTTTTCTCAGATCCTAGCAGTAAGTTCTCTACGAGCATAAAGCAAAGCAAGATGTCAACTTCGTCTTCAACCCATTCCCGGCATCCAGCATTGGTCTCCATACCTAGTCCAAATGCCTGATATTTGAGGACCGAGTAAACAAGAGTAATAAAGTTGAACTAATGTGTAGTTAGGGTTGCAAACAAAGGAATCCAGTATTTCTTATTTTCACTATGACTCTGCTGCCAACATTGTGAAGAGCACACAGACTTCAGCCTGAATGACTCTATGTTTTCATTAAGTATGAAATGCTAGCGACCCTTTTAAGAGTCTTTGGCTTCAGAAAATCTCGTAGAACCAGAGATTACATTGAGAGACATTTTGCTGCTCTGAGGCCCTGCAAGGCATGAAAGGGGCCAGAGGATCAGAGTACCCTACATCACAGTTCAGTGTGACTGTCCCATGCAGTAATGTTTGCATTTCGATGTTGTTTGACAGAGGGTCTCTTGCATCCCACATGGACCTCCAACTTGCCATATAGCCAAGGCTAGCCTTGAATTCCCAGTCCTTCGGCCCCTACTTCCCAAGGACTGAGATTAACTGCATGCAGCACCAACCCAACTTGAGTGTATTCCTTTAACGCCTCTTATGTTTGATGTCCTTATTTGCAAAATCACAAGTTAGTTCTTTACAAAGTTGTGGGAATTTAGCAATGGCTTGTGAGAAACCTTTATAGTGCACCTCACAGAACAAAACAAGCCAGGTATTTAGGCAAGGGTGCCTAATATTTGTGGACTTGGGACACCCATCTCTTCCACCTCATCTTTCCAGAACCTAAGAGTTATCTCTGTCCCATCATATGGAGTGAGGGAGGGGTCGATAAACTTGATGACTGAAGGGGTATGTACATTAGAATCCCCCAAAGCCCTAGCTCTCAAGTACTCCGTCTAGCCATGTCAGTTTGTATGATATCACATGGGAAAGGCACAGTTGCCCTGTCTCCCAAATGCTAAAGTGTTAGGCTTCATATTAAGAGCGATGAGGGAGAATTATTAAATGTGTCCTCCCAGAGGATCTCATAGCTTTCACTGAGGGTCAGATGCCATCATGGACCCTGGTGTACCAGTCTCAAATGACTTCTATTTAAATTGCACATCTGTTTCTTGATCCCATCTTCCCTGAAGCCTAACACTTCCACTCATCTCCCACAATTTGTCCATGTCCTTGATATTAGTCTTCCCCCATGAAGAGTCCTATGCTGAAACCCAGGTAAAGGACTCCAGGGTCCATCAAGAGTCACAATGCAGGTGACCAGGCTCATCAAGCAACTAGATCTGTTGTCCCAAGCAGGCTCAGACTTAGTCCTAGTCTTAGGGTTGGCCTAAATGCACCTTGAAGCATACTTAAAGGAACTGTTACCAGGAATTCAGGAATAAAAAAAAAATTCCTGTAAGCTAAGTCCCAGACTTCAATATTCATACAAACAGCTCAGGGTGACATTCCCTTGTAGCTCTCCTGCTCTCCTCCAGGACTTGAGGGCTCAGGATAAGATGGTGAGCAATGGGAGGTGAGATCTTGCACAAAATGTGTATTTCAATCATGGGTGGGCACAGGGAACCTAAGTACCCATCGGAGCAGTGGCCAGAATGCCTGGACACAAGGTGGCAGAGTCTAGTAACTAGGTAACCATTCAGATCCTTGGGAGGGGCAACTTCTGAAAGGCCAAGGTTTGGAGGAGGCAGAGGTTACCATTGGAGGTGGAGAAAGCAGCAGAGGTGGAAGTGCAAAGGGGAGACGGGCAGGTCAAGGGGCTGAGAGGTGGAAAGGGCAGAAGTTCAGATCAGAGCTGGGGACCCCAGCATACAGGAGTATGTGCATTGTGGGAACAGATGTGACTTTTCCCATTGACTGGATGTCTCAGAGGTCGCCTGGGGTGGAAAAAAAAAGGATAGGGTGCTGTGGCTTAGATGCAGTCTGCCTCCTGGGGTTCGTGTGTTGAAGCCACTGTCATCAGTGTGGCTGTGGGAATTGTGGAAATTTGAGTGCTTAGACCCCAGCCAGACCTTGTGACACACACCAATACTAAGGAAGTCCAGGCAGAAGCATTGGAAGTACGGGGCTACCTCATGCTCTGAGGCAGAACCTTTCCTTTAAACAAAGGTGAAGCTTTGAGGAAGGCCCTTAGGTCACTTGGGAGGATGCTTTCAACGGGGTTTGGAGACCCAGATCCATCCAGCTTTGAGATATGAACTGAGATGATACAACAGGCCAGGAGTGTGGGGTGGTGAAGTGGGGTATGGGGGTTGCAGCCTGCACTTTTTGTTTTCATGTTAAACATACAATACTGTAAACCAAATAAATAAATAAATAAATAAAACCACCAAAAAACAAAATAAAACAAACAAACAAGCGAAAAACCTCTCTTTTCTTAATAAAATTAGCCTGTCCCCTGTATTTTTGTTATAGTGTTGAAAGTGGAATACAGAAGGCAACCTAGAGGAAAATTGAAAAGAGTAAGATGGGTTACTGGTGGCGCACACCTTTAATCCCAGCACTTGGGAGGCAGAAGCAGGTGAATCTCTGAGTTTGAGGTCAGCCTGGTCTACAGAGTGAGTTCCAGTACAGCTACATAGAGAAACTGTCTCAAAGAACCAAAAAGTGGCATAAGGTTTAGAAACAATTTATACCCCCAATTATCCCAATGACGAATAACAGACTTGTATGACTCTTGCTAAACCCTTTGAAAGACTCTTCATGCCCATTCTCACTCTTCTTCCAGCTGTGCTCTGGGGTCTCTCAGGCACTGATCTTGGTGCCGATGCTCAGCAACTGAATTTTGGAACCCTGTTTCCCCTTAGCAGCTGAGGGATTTGAACCACCGCCTCTGCCTCCCCAGAAGGCAGTTCTTTCGTCTGGCTGCAAGTCACGTGCTGACTGACCCTGCTCACAGACAGGAGTTGGATGATTCATTCACATCTGGCACAAATCCAGTTGTGTAAAAACAAATCCGTTTGATATGTGCACATACAAAGTTTATTAATAGCTGAGAAAGCCACAGGCCCGTCTCTGAGCTGTGGTGGGCTAGCCAAGCGGATTCTACCACTGAGGATGGCTGCATCCCACCCACCGTGATTTTTTTTTCATCCTTTCTCGTACAGAGAAAGCCGTCCTCTCTCAGCTCTCCAAAAACCTAGCACCTCTACATCCACCAGGAAGACCTTCTTATTTTTAAAATACAGCAGAGTTGAAAAGGAAGCTAAAAACGATCTTGCGCATTTGCTAATTGGCAGCCTGAGAAAGGCAAGGTAAAGAAGGGCCTGAACCCTCCGGACTATTGCTGGGGGAAAGGCGCCCTCTACCGGTGGACACAACTGTGAGACACTGTACACTGAGAAATGTTTTATTTGGGGGATGCTTGCTTGAATTCTGTTACCTACAATTCAGGGGCTTTTCTTAAAGGATTTGAACGAAAACAAGCAGGCCATGGCTCATTCAAGAGAAATCTTGTCCTGTGTTTACTCATGATGCAGTGCGGTTTTCAAGTTTGTATTAGAAGTGAGCACAGAGCAGGCTGGGCTTAGAGATGGAAAAGGCTATGCTGTGCTTATGGAGGTGGTCAGGTGAAACACCATATAGACGTCTAATAAGCAAGGCTGGCCTCATTCTTGATCTTCCTGCCTCTGCCTCCCCGTGTAGATGTGATCCCCATGACATTATTTAGAAAATACCGTGGCTGTGTGGAAGAAAAGGTTAGTTTGTCTGTGACAAGGAAATCGTCTTAGCGGTCTGGTGGTAGCACCAGGTCTCCATTTGAACTGAGCCTGGAAGATGACATTTTATGGTGGGTGAGGATGGAGGATTGAGGGTGGTCTTTGCATTGTAGAAGCTATTATGGGCCCTAGTGTTCCTTTATAGAACTCTCTGTTACACATTTTACTATGGCATGCAGACTGTCTGTTCAGTTCAGCATCAGGACCATTCAGCAGGATCACAGACAACATGAACAGATGCTCGAATTCGGGATGCTCGATTCGGGACTTGCTGAGTCTTCGTTTGCTCTTATATTGGTTGGCCTTCCGTCAGGACAATGGGTCAGGTACTCAGATGAATTAGCCATAGATTCTGCCCTCAAAGGCAGGAAATCTCTAAGGGAAAAGACAAGAGGCAGACAAGTATCTCGGGTGAGGCAGAAATTCTGAGTCATGAGAGAGATGTGAGATGTGACCGTCAGGGCCTCCTCTAGATGAGACAGAGGACGAGATCAGGAGAGGGGTGTGGGACTGGGACAGTCGGTGGGGATCCTCTAAAGCAAGACGATCCCTCTGAGAAACCGAGAAGAACTCTCCTTTCACCCTTCCACTTATGACCTCTGACCTTGCCTTAGCTCTGATACTTGACTGTGGAAAATGATAAAATACAGCGATCTTGTGATCTTGTTCCTTAGTTTGGGAATAGTAATTACAAATACTGTTTAAAAAAACAAAGCATTAAAAATAAGGCGACTATGAACTTGTAAGAGAAAACACGATACAGTATCTGCCTGACAGGGTGAATATTGGCACCATCGTTACAGCATAAGCACAGATTAATGGTTGACTAGAGGACTGTGGTTTAGCCAGCGTGGGAGCAGACAAAGGACACCAGGTGTATGTGAATACAGGAGAGGATTTGATATCCACACTCAGGGAAAAGCTAATACCGTAATATCTAAAATTTTATTAGCACAGATAACAGTTTAAACCGTGTTTGGCGCAATAATCAGTTAAGTGTTAAACATGATTAGTTTAGGTGCAATGCTTTACAATAAAATAATGTGAAATTCATGATACCATTGAAAAAGTTAAAATGTTAGCTAAAACAAAAGAGGTAGTTCATGACTGTAATCCCAACCCACAAGAGGCTGAGGTGGGCAGTTCGCCATGAGTCTAAGGCCAGCCTAGGCTACATTCCAAAACCTTATCTAAAAAGGGGGACATTGTGGGGAGCACTTAGAGTGTAGCTCAGTTGGTAGAGTGCTTGCTTAGCATACAGGAAGTCCCGGATTCGAGTACCAGAACTACATACAGCAGGGGTGGTAGCGGATGTTGTCATCCTAGCGCTTGGGCAGAGGGTAGGATAGAGACCCCCTACCCTATCACCACCGCAGAAAAGGAGAAGGAAGGGAACCTGGCTGGCTGATATTAAACAGAGACAGAGAGATGAAGTTTGGGATGCTGTTCTGCATCTCCTCATGGTCATTCAGTGAGTAATGACAGAAGGGAGGTGATGGGACAGAGGATGTAAGTCTGCTCACTCATCCCATTGGTTCATCCTTGCATGGTAGATTGGTTTTGTTGCTTTTTGTTTGTTTGTTTGTCCAGTTTCTCCCCATGGTTATTTCAGTCATGGCACCATTTTTTTTAAGCCTCTTTCTTAACTTTATATGTGTGGGTCCCACGGAAGGTCACATTGTCTCCGTGAACCTTTTTCTTGGATGCAATTGGTGAGACTTGAGTCCACTTGGAAGGGGAAGGAAAGGGGAAGAGAGGCAGGTGCAGAAAGAGGGGAGGGTTCCAGGAAGACAGTCTGGACGCTGCAGAGGCAAGTGAGTAGGGAGGCAGATAACAAGGAACCAATAAGAAAGGCAAAGATGGGTCCAGAAAAGCAGGAAACCAACCGAGAAAGGGAGGAATAAAGGGTGCAGAGGCGATGACCAAAGGGAAAGCCAATCAATTCCAAGTCTCCAAAGCTAAAAATCGCCCTCTGTTTTCAGATGGCAAATTCCCACGCCTGGCAGTTTCTAACAAATCATGCTATGCAGAAGGAAGACAGGTGAGAGAGAATTGGATAGCATGTCTTGCGATACCTTAGCCAGGCTCAAGGTGCTGACAAGTCTCCCTCCACAGTGACCTGATCCCCTCTCCTGACACAACACTGCTATGGGAAACACTGTTAAGCCAGCCCAATTCTCTTTACCCTGGATGGCACAGGACAATGTTGCTGCTTAAGGTTCTCAGCAATAACTAGTGGGTTACACATCATCTTTAATAAACACAAGCAACAGAATAAGGACTCAAACAAGAGCTGTAGAAGACAGTTATTTGAAGTGTGCCTCTAACTGACTGAGGAAGGGTAAAATATTCCAAGGTGGGAAGAGGGGAAGTCGTTACACTACAGTGATGGATTCAGCATTAAGTCTGAGTAAATGAGACCTGGATTTATCTAGCTCTCTTCAGGATAAATGAAAATCTAGTTGTAAAAAAATGAATCTAAAATCCAAACATCTGTTCCTTTTAAAATAATGTAAAATTCATGAATTCATGGGGGAAAAAAAGGTCAAGTTTAAGAAGTCAGCTACTATTAACAAAAGCTAAGAAATGAGAGGCAAGGGGGGAAGAAGGCATGCATACTCAGAAGATGGCTTCCCTCTCGACTGGGAGAATTAATCAACTTTAAGAGAAAGAGAGCTTTTGAAACATGAAAAGATAAATATTGAAGAGTGAAAGCAAAGAAAGCCCACAGAGCCAACAGAAGTCACGCAGGAAGTAGCCCTGAACAGCACTTTAAAGCTCAGGGCTGTGTGTTAGAACCCAGGATGCGCCTCGTGCAGTAAGTGCTGATGTAAGCTTCTATCAGAGAAGCCAGACACCCAGGTTGTTTCTGTTAAATCCAGCCAGCCATTATCTGTAAGGCAACACCAAAACCAAAAGTATGCAGAATGATAAAAGCAAAATATCGAAGCTGAAACACATCAGTCAAAATCAAACAAGTCCGGGACAGAAGAGTGCAAACATAAACCTCAGGACAGAGGTACCGAGGAGGGCAGACACCCGCAGCTCTGCATAAAAGCTGCCAACATATCTCCTCATCACCGTAACCAGGCAAATGGAACCAAACGGCTAGAAACCGGGTGCTCGGTGAGATTAAGGGGCATTCAGGAGTCTGGCTGCTCACTCCAGGTGAGACAGCAAGACTCAGCTGCACACGTAGAAAACCAAGATGCATTCCTTCAGTAGCCACGGGATGCACCTGTGCAGATACATGTTCATGTGCATTATATGTGTGTCTGTGGGTGCACACACATGTGTATGTTCGTGCTGGTGGAGGCCAGGATCACCATTGAGTGTCTTTTCCAAGTACTTTTCCACCTTGCTTTTGGGGACAGGGTCTCTCGGTGGACCTGGAGCTCACTGGTTTGGCTAGACGGGCTGGCTAGTGAACTCTGCAGAGTGCCCACTTCTGCCTACCAGAGCCGCCGGGCTTACAGAAGCATGCCGTCGTGCCTGGCTTTTTACACAGGTGCTGGCAATCAAACTCAGGTCGTCATGTTTTCACAGCGAGCATTTTCAGCCCAAAGCATCTCCCCAGACAAGACTCTCTCTGTTAACTGAACTTTTGGGGTCACACACATGTGTAAAATCCCAATTATCCATCCTTCCTTCCCATCCTCTCTCTGACCAGAGGGAAAAAAATAAAACTGAAAAGAAAGTATGAAAATATTAAGTCACAGAGCCAGAAACATAAACATTTCAAAACTATTTTAATCTGTGTATAGGTGATTTGCCTGCATGCACATCTGTGTAACCCGTGTGTGCCTGGTGCCTGCAGAGGCTAGAACAGTGCATCAGATTCTGTGGAATCGGTGTTACAGACAATGTGAGTTCTGGGAATTGAACCCAGGTCCTCTGGTAGAGAAGCCAGTGCTCTTAACTGCTGAGTCATCTCTCCAGCCCAGAATTGAAAATGTAAAAGTATTCCTGTGAGTGACTCATGGACAAAAGACAATTTGCAATTGCAGATAATGATAATTAAGAAGTCTGTTTCCCACCGCTCTCTGAGACTTAAGAGTACGCCCATACATGTGTGTTTCCCACCGCTCTCTGAGACTTAAGAGTACCCCCATACATGTGTGTACAACATCCATACACAGAAACCGTGTGTAGAAAACTAGGTTCGAGTTGCCCGAGTTTGTTCGTGGGAATGTGTGTGTGTGTGTGGACACGTCTCTTTTCTGCATAGAATGGGTATTCGGGGCACACACTATCTTTACAGTTTAGAAGTTGGGAAGCAGTTTGGGGGAGTTGCAGCTTTTCTTTTGTATGCGAGTGGATGTACACGTGTGTGCGAGTGGATGTACACATGTGTGTGAGTGGATTGTACGTGTGTGCGAGAGGATGTACACGTGTGTGCGAGTGGATGTACATGGATGTACACGTGTGTGCGAGTGGATGTACACGTGTGTGCGAGTGGATGTGTACGTGTGCAGAGGGAGAGCGCTTGACAATGGGATCTTCTTTAACTGCGTTCTGCTTTATTTTTTGAGGCAATTTCTCACTGAACCCTGAACTCACTAATTGGTCAGATGGGCTGGCTAATGAGTTCCCGGCATCCTCCTGTCTCTGCCCTCATGGCGCCTCGGTTATAAGCACATGTGCTCCTGGGTACTGGGTATTAAACTTGGGCCCTCATGCTTGTGTGACAATTTCTTTACTTACCAAGCCATCTCCCCAGCCCTGGATTACAGCCATTCACTTAAACTTTTTAAAAGTTGTTGTTATAATTTTTTTGTATTTGTACTCCATGTGTGTCTGATGCCAACAGAATCAGGGAGAAAGCATCATATCTCCAGGAACTGGAGTTAGATTCAGTTGTGAGCCACTATGTGGGTTCTGTGAACCAAACCTGGGTCTTCTGGGATAACAGCCAGTGCTCTTAACTGCTGAACCATCTCTCCAGGCATCTAATCTTAAGGCTGAAGATGCTGGTCGACTCTGGGAAAGAGATCTCTCTAACAACACAGTCTTAAAGCTGATACACGCCAGCATTCTTCAAGAATCAGTGAACTGATCTAAATGCAGTGCCTCTATTCTTTTTTTTTTTATTGAAAAAAAAATTTTCCGCCTCCTTCCCGCCTCCCATTTCCCTCCCCCTCCTCCCGCCCCTCTCCCCCTCCCCCCACTCCTCTTCTCCTCCTTCTCCAGTCCCCGGAGCAGTCAGGGTTCCCTGCCCTGTGGAAAGTCCAAGGTCCTCCCCCCTCCACCCAGATCTAGGAAGTTGAACATCCAAACTGTCTAGGCTCCCACAAAGCCAGAACCTGAAGTAGGATCAACACCCCGTGCCATTGTCCTTGGCCTCTTGTCAGCTCTCATTGTCCACCATGTTCAGAGAGTCCGGTTTTATCCCATGCTTTTTCAGTCACAGTCCAGAATTCTGCACGTGTGTGTGCGTGCGTGTGTGCGTGCGTGAGTGTGTGTGTGTGTGTGTACACGTCTACATGCCCATGCTTGTAGGAGTATATGAAAACTTGCGCATTGGTGGACTTGTCAGAGGCTGGAGGAGGGTGTCCCTTGGAGCTGGAGTCACAGGTGTTAGCTGGACTCAGCTTGTCACATGCTGAGATCCAGACTTTGGTTCTCAGGTCTACACAAGTCCCTTTGAAGCACTGAGCCTTCTCTCCAGCCCCTAAGGGCAGATAGTTTTGACTGAATGAAGTTGAGGGTTCTGTTCCTGGTGTAAACTGTTTACATATTTCAGGAACAAAAGAGCCTAGAGTTGGAGCCTTGTTTTCCTTATGTTGAATTTAAATCACTCTCTGACTAATTGTGTAGATTGAAGTGGTCCTTTAGCATCACTGGGGAGTTAGTCCAGGACGCCCCTCCCCCCCCAGTATACCAAGGTCCTCTTCAGTCTCCTGAGAGAATGGTATGGCATTTGCATGTGAGCTTTGCCCAAACTGTTGCTTCCTTGGAACCACCCTCTCAATGACTTGGGCTATCTAACGCCACGTGAATACTTTCAAAATCGCTGCTGTGCTATACTGTTCTGGGAGTCAGGACAACACAGACACGTATCTACGTTCAGCAAAGGTATTTTTGTTGCTATTTAGCTTTTCCATCTGAGGCTGGCTGGATCCTAGGTGCAGAATGATGGATAAAGAGGATCGATTCTGTATTCATAGCTCAGCAGGACCATCTGCTTGAGAACCAGGGACTGGCTGGGAGGTCAGGCTCCTTTTGCCATCACAGGGTAACTCAGGCTCTGGGTTGGGCCACAGGTGAGAGGCCTCTCCCTGGAGGCCTCTCTGGTAGTTGAATGTTCTCGGGGGGGGGGGGGGGGATGGTAATTATAAGGACTGTGGGGTTAGACAGCAGGGGCTGAACATCTGATGCTTTGAAGAGAGCGGATCTGAGAGCATCAGCGGGGTCAGCATGACTCACAGCTGAGCTTGGAAGCCACAGCACCTTCTGCATCAGTCAAAGAGATTCTTATCTCCCCTGTTTGGAGGCTTGGTTTCTCCGAGAACTGGGCTCCAAATCTGTTTGTAAGATCAGCAGAACTTCAGAACGGCTGAGTTCCTAGCCCAGCAAGCCCCCCAACTCGGGAATCTGACAGGAGTGGGATACTGAGATGTTGGGGAGGTTATTTGGGTGGATGCCCCAGAGAACCTTGAATGATCCAGCCAGTGGAAGTAAGTTGCATCTCTTTGCTAAACAATCATGTTTCCCTGCTTTTCCTGACAATATGCAGAATTCACAAGTGAGATGAAAACCCTTGGTCTAGAAGGTGGCTATCGAGAATTGAACAGAACTGGACGCTGGACTGTCTGAGATCCCAACATCCCTGCAATGCTGGTCAAACCACACTGCATGAGGACCCTGCTGAAACCTGCAACTGGAACTGGTTTCCTATGCTACAGAAGTTGCTGTGGAACAATGGTCTTTTATCCTGTCACTTGTATTATTTTTAATAAAATGCTGATTGGCCAGTAGCCGGGCAGGAAGTACAGGTGGGACGACCAGACAGGAAGTAGAGGCGGGGCAACAAGAATGCTGGGAAGAGGAAAGTGCAGTCTGCAGTTGTGACCCAGCCACAGAAGAAGCAAGATATGACTGCCTCACTGAATAAGGTACCGACCCACGTGGCCTTACAAGAATAATGAGCTAATATAAGTTATAAGAGTTAATAAGAAATCTGAGCTACTAGGCCAATCAGTTTATAACTAATGTAGACCTCTGTGTGATTTCTTTGAGACTTAATGACTGTGGGAACCAGGCAGGACAGAAACCTCAGACAATAGAAGTACATTTTTTTTTCTGAATTGACTTGAAATTTGGTTAATAATGCAACTGTGATCCAAGAAGCCAGGATCCCTTCAGTTGGTTTTCAAGGCAAGATAACATAGAGAACCTTTGAGATAAGGTGCTTGATAAGGGACTGCAGGCTGGTGAGGGAACATCTTAGAGCACAGGAATGTGTGTCAAACAAGATGAGGTGACTCTTTTACACCAGAGGGGTGCCCAGAGCATGTAGAAGGTCACCAGGAGTGACTCAGTCGGGTCATTTCTCTTGGAAGGTTCCTATTGAGCAGAAGAACCCTCCCTTGACAAATCTCCATCTTGCTAAGAGGAGAGCACTGAGGCTCACACAGAGCTTCAGTTCCTTCTCACGAGACAATTCTACTAACGAGAGCCTTGTGAGAGAATGGAGTGGTCAAGGACAGAGACTGGTCAGAACTGGCCAGCATCTCCTTTTCCAGGGGAATGACTAATGTCTCTTCTGTGGCTGTTCTATGCAGGGTATAGGATGTAATACAAAGATGGTGGCACTCAATACCCATTCCTGTTCGTCCACACACATGCCCCCAGGTCTCAGTGTCTCAACCTATCAGCTTTGTGTCTCCCAGGCCCTTAGCCAGTCACTAAAATAGTTCCATTGGCCATGAACCCAGTTGTCTTCCAATCCCAGCTCAGTTATCTTTCTACAGGCAGTGAACAGGTGTGGGTGCAGCAGAAGCTCTGCCCACTGGGAGGGTCTCCTGTTTTTCAAGACTGCCCATAAACAAGGATAAAATAGTGTTGTTTTTATCTTGTTGCTCTATTATCAATAAAGCCTTGGGAGTCAGATATTGGTGTGAAAGCCTGGTAGATAAAAGAAGTGGTGGAGGGGCAGCCAGCTGACCTTCTCTCCACACTTTGCTGACAAAAAGGGGAGGATAAAAGGCCCTCAAATCTCCAAGTCTCTCCCTACTCCTTCCTGTGCCTCTCTATCTGTATCCTGGGTCTTCCATATACTCTATAACTAATTCTTACAACTAGTCACTGGCTCCATCCCCCAATTCAAGATTAACTTGATTAAGACAGTCTCAGGGTGTCACAGTGTGATCAGATATCTCACAACAAAATTGAAAAGTTTGACTTCAGTTCGCATGTAGAGAGCTGAGTGAGTTGGAGGTGACATGACGTGGGGAACTCGTGTCGGAGACACTTGTGTTGGCTGAACCTTTCTAGCCCAGTCCAGAGCATGGTCAGTCTGATAGTCCTTAGCTTAGTGTGTGCCAGTTCATGTCTCATGGCTAGATATTCTGCCTCTATCAGTAGCATTCCAATTTTAATGTTGGTGTTGGTCTGTATATGGGGGTGTGGGTGTGCACACACGTGTGTGCACGCGCGCACATGTGTTCACCTGTGGTTTTAATGGTATACAGTTCTTTTTTTGTTGCAAGTAGTCTTGCAGATGAAATGGTTCATCTTAGAAACAAAACAAAACTAACAAAAGAAAACCCTAAACCTAAGGATTCAGAGGAAATTTGTGTTTCCCGTAATGCTTGCTAGACCCTCTGCAAGCATCTCAGTGGTAGGGTTGCTCACTGGGCAGGCCGATTCTGGTCTGGAATGCTTTCTTTTAATTGCCCTCTGTGAACCTCAGTATTGCCAAACGCATGGGGCAGAGCAGTATTCGTAAGTGTGTGTTACGTTCTGTCTAACGTCCGAAGAGATGTCTAAACAGTGAGCTGCTTTTACAGCAGGAGGTGCACAGTGCAGGAAAATGTCAGGAAAGCGACAGGATGACCCATTTTGTCCCAGACCATGGGACTCCAGAGAGTCAATGAACGCACAAGTCCCATTAATCTCTGCAGGACTTCTCTCTCTCCTAGAGCGCTGGACATGACTTACCTCTCTCCACTTCCAGGGTCAGCTTATGTGCCATCAGCAGCGTCGGCTAATGTGACTCTGCAGCGTGTCCAGATGGCCCACGTCCTCTCTGACAATACCGTGACCCAGAGAGAGAGAATTAACATATCTCTAGGGCAAGGCCATGAATGGACTCTGCCGTTCATCCCGTATGAATGCAAATTGCCCCTGACTGCCTTTTTGATGAGTATTGAAAAGAATGTGTTCGCCAGATCGATAGCTCCATGCCCCTTGCCAGAGCCTCTAATGAAGACCCCACTTCCAGGGCGGCAGCTGCAAGTGGCTGTAGTTTTGGTTAAGTTTGCAGTAGCACACTTCTTGTCCATGGACTATTGGCTGTTTCCTTCAGATCATTAAGTGATATGGGTCTGCCCGTTTCCCAGCGATGTACTCCACATTATAGCCTTGGCTGGAGGGGGAGGGATGTTCCAGGGCTTCTGTACTGCCTTTCTAACTAGGGTCTGAGTTTATCGTGAATGAATCAATGGAAGAACTTTGCAAACAACTTGCGTTTATCTCCATCCTTTAATCAAGAACTGAAGACATGGTCACTGATGTCTGTATCCAGTAGTTAGATGGACCTGGGTCAGAATCCTACCACATGTTACCATTGTATCTGGTATTTTTAGGTTAGGTGTTTTAAGTCTATGGGTTTAATGTTAGTTTGAACCTTGTCTCTACTGTCCCTCCAATGCGGTGCGGTGAACATTCCCTTTCCTTCAGTGTGCTATTGCCTGAGTAAATGGTCAGTGGCCACTTTGGGGAGGACATGGCAGAATCACATGCACACACACACTCACAATATACAACATGCACAGAAAACACATACTCCTATACACACTAACAGATGTGATGTGTATATATGAGTGTAGTCTTAGCTGCCCTTCCTTGCTCAAACAGAACGTCTGCCACTAATTTGTGAAAGCCCAAAAGCACCCATGCTGTCATCTCCCTGGTTTCTGGCGGGAGTGTTGCTGTTGGTCAGCTCGTGCCAGAAAACACAAGAATGCACATATTCATGTAAAGAGAAAAGACAGGACAGGGGTCACCTGTCTTTTTAATACCTTGCTCTTCCTGCAACTGGCCCAACCCCACAAGTGCCACACCAACCCACTCACAAAGGCACCACCACCTCCCAGCGCCATATGATAAGGATGTAACTCTACTATGAGTTGTGGAGGGAAGAAGCCATATTAAAACCACAGCTTATTTTCCACAGCATCTCAGAGATCTGGCTTTTGCTGTGGACAGCCACCACCAAGCTTTTAACAGTTCTAGGGTCCTCATACCGAACTGTTCTTTATCACCTCCACAAATGACATGTCTCCCTGGCCTCCAGAGTAGCACCAATTGGGCCAATCACTGTGTTTGCTAGATTCACATGGTACAGTCATGCTAACACATATGCTGTTGCAGGTCTGTGGTTCTTTCCTCCCAGTCCATTATTACAGCCTAATATTTTATTTTGTGTGAGCCATTGCTTTGGTCAAGTTTCCCTGAGTCATCTAGGCAATGTCTTCCACTTGACGATGTCTCCATTTACCTGGTAAACTTACTTCATGACTTGTTACTGTGAAATTCAAGTATGTAATACACCTAAACCTTCCTTGCTGCGTGGTTACAGAATCCCGTAGAGAAAGAGTGTCTGTGTCCTGGTCATGAAGTTTCACTGAGTTTTCATTTGCCTGAACCATGGGCTACAGGGAACTAGCATCTAATTTTCTGGAACAGTCTACCCAACATCTAAGTAAACATGTGAGTTTACTATCGATGCTAACATCAAGAACCAGGGAAACTGGCTGTGGATGTAGAAGAGCTAAAGGAACATGCCAGGGAAGGGATCCGATAGGCCTGGGCTCTAGCATCCAAGTGAGCCGCTTTCAGTCTATGGAGGGCATGAACCATTTCCTGAAGGAGAGAGTTGAGTGTATAGAAACCTGGACTTGAATGCCAGCCCCACCACTTGCTGGATTATAACCAGTGAGAAAAAGATAAAGCTGTTGGGGTGACTCCCAATCTTTACTACTCATTAGAATATAAGAGGGGGGCTTTTATGTACTTTTCGCCAATGCCGGTCCTACTGAAGGTCAATGAATCCGAGACCCTGGAGCGCTGTTGTGTGCATTCTAACTCACCCCAAGATGGCGCAGGTACCAAGAAGGTGGAGAAACTGTGTCTATCCTAACTCTTGGTGCCTACGGTACTGCAAACACAATAAACATCTCCAAGCCCCATGGGCTTTGCAATGAATGCCTCCCCAAATGAAATTTGCTTATGACGCCTGCTATGGTCCTTCACAGGAAGTGTTCCGTAAGAGGAGAAGGCTTACTTGGAATTGAATCAGAACACTGACCAATGAGTGCCTATTCCAGAACACTGGAATAGTCTTTTATTATTTTAGTCTTTTTTTTAAAAAAAAATATTGTCCCTCGTGTTAGTTTTCCTCAAAACTACTGTCATCTGTCAATGTAGTGTTTTGAAAAACTAGAAGAATGGCTGCTTCTAGCATCGCTGCTTACTCTTAGATTTAGTAGCTGCATCGTTTTGTTGTTAGATGAGAAGGGAAACAACTTCTCTCAAGCACACTGGGATCCAGGAGGTCTCTTTCTTCCCTGCCTGGGACTTAAGCAAAGCCCCTGGAGCTCTGAGCTAACCACACATCTGTTAGAGGCAATTATAACAAGAATTAGAGATCCTTACCATTTTCTGAAAACTTGCTTTGTAAGCAACTAACATGAGTGCTATTTTCATTTTTAAAAAAAACTCAGTTTATTCACTTTTTAAATGCTAAATGTAAGTATCACACGTTAAAAACTTTACTGGGAGGGGTCAGGTTTTGTATGACAGCTCTGAGGTGGTTCTGTCAGGCTGATGGTTTTATTTGAAGCCATAGAATTGCCCACATTTGTGTTTTACTGACATGCAGGTTACCCAATGTGCCCTGACCTGGTCTCTTTCAGCATACACTGTCATACAAAGAGCCAAATGATTTTAGGAATGAAATGTGTAAGCAAAGCAGAGAGCTAAAAACAGCCCAGTTGTGTTAATATTTAACACCTTCCATTAACATGAAGCCAGTTGGAAAACCTTCAGCCCATCAGCAGTTAGGAAAGCCAACATCCTCCCTTACTATTTCAGTACCCGATACCACTCAGCAGTAGGGGAAAGGCTGCCCGAATGAAATGTGTTTGGTCCTGGATGACAGATCACACACATGAAGCCCTGGGCTTGGGGATACTTGTACAAACGCCTCTTTCACTTTTTTCCCTTGATCTTATTTTTCAAACAGGGGCTTTCCAAGTTCCTATAGATTCTTCCCAGAGCATCCCTGGATACACACACACACACACACACACACACATACACACACGGAAGGCCTCTGGTCACTGCCGTGGACCTGCTGGAGTCCCAAGACTGGTCTTCCTCACTCAGTGTGTCCATGTATCCAGCTGCATGTTCTGGCCCTTTCATGGTTGCCTCTCCTGCTCTGCCACCTGCTTAGTTTTCTCCCAAACTCCCACATGACACCTAAATCCTTGCCTCTGGGCACTTAGATCTATGGATGGATGTGATTTCTAAGTTCTTAAACGTTCCCAAGAGGCCTATGTTAAGCCAAAAATAGAAACTTTAGAACCCCATGTGCCACAGTCTGTTTCATCCCAGGCTCTTTCAATGTGTACACACATATATACACATGCATATATTTGGGATTTGTCAGTATGCATCCACACACATGCAAACATCTGGTTTCTGACAATACACATATACACACATGCATACATTTGGTTTGCTTTCTGGTTGTTTTCAAGGACACAGCCTTGCTACTCCCCAGCTGTTTTGCTATTCTCTTCCTTCTCCGTAGCATAGCTGGGGTGGAGCAGCCCATCCCTAGACAAGAGGTCTTAGATGATACCTTGAGACAAACATGCTTGGCTGTGAAGTGTCTTTGTTCCTAGTTCAGGGTTCAAAGATTCTGATGCCCGTGGGACTTCCTGAATGATAAGGATATCACATACCTAAGGGACAGCTATGGAGCATAGCTGAGTATATGTAAATGAAGTGACCTGTACCTGAGAGTAACAGCTTCATTGTGGTGTCCATCACCAGAAAAATGAGCAGCCATAACCAAAGAGTAAAATACATTGACTCCTCTCCTTCCAGTAATAAGAGTAGAGATTGGGCTGGGTCATCAACAGCCAATAATTGAATCAATAAATCTTTGTGCTCAGATCTTGACTTAACAAATTCAGCACAATAGTTTGGGAGATGCTTCCCTTTTGATACAATTGTCCCTTTTATCCCCAGGAACATATCCAAGAACTCCCAATGAGTTACTGAAGTTCTCGATACCACAGAACCTTGTATACACTGCTTTTCCCAATACATCCACATCTATGATAAAATGTTTGAGGGGGGCACCCAGAGAGAGTAATAATAACTAATAATAAAGTAGAATGACTGTCACAATATACTGTAATCAAAGTTGTGTGATTTGATCCCTCCCTTAGAACACCTACTGCATCCCTGTCACTGTTGTTTTGTGATCACATGCAGTGCAAATGTCTAAAGAAGACATGTGGTCAGCTCTTTTGTCACATTGCATTGCTGACATCAATATTCTCAAGCCTTGGCGCCATCAAAGAGTTACTTGAATAAAAGCAGAGCAAAGGTGTTGTCAGCTGATCTGACTATCAAGATGGCTGCTAAGAGACAAACAAGCAAGTAGAGTATACAGTGAGGATACACAGGACAAGGGTCTATGTACATCTCAGGATGGTACCTCCCCACACTTTATGAGGGATCCAGAAAACCGTAGTCATCTCCAGGGAAAGTCCAGGGAGGAGAAACAAATAGACATTAACTCACATGGCCCATTTATCTGTGAAAAAATAAAACTGCAGAGAACTGTGTGGTTCCTAACAAAATGTGAGCTATGCGTAGTTGGAGGCTGCTTGTTTGTTCCTGGCTGCTCAGCCCCAAAATAACCACCCAGAAACTGTATTAATTAAATCACCATTTTGCCCATTAGCTCTAGCTTCTTATTGGCTAGCTCTTACATCTTAATTTAGTCCATTTATATTAATCTGTGTATTGCCACATGGCTGTGCCTTACTGGCAAGATTCTGTCCAGTATCTATCTCTGCTGGGGCTACATGACTTCTCCTGACTCTGCCTTCTTTCTCCCAGCATTTTTTTAGATTGCCCCCACCTAGCTTTGATCTGCCCTGCTATAGGCCCAATGTAGTTTTTTTATTAATCAATGGTAATCACAGCATATAGAGGGGTATCCCACATCACCTCCCCTTTTCTACCTAAATGAAAAGAAAGGTTTTAATTTTAACATAGCAAGATTACATACAATAAAACAGCTATCAAGCAAGAATTACAGTTATAATATTTATATCTACTTTATCTTTTATCATAACTAAGAAAAACTATAATTATAACTATCTGTTCTTCAACTCCTTCAAAGACTACAGAAGAATATACTGTTACCTAAGTTAACAGGAAGTACATTATAAGCAACTTCCAAAACTCTAGAAATGACAGAGACATCTTGCTGCCTGGACAGTCACCCAAAGTTCTTCTGTATCATTGGGGCATCCAATCTTAAGCCTACAGGCCCATAGTATTCAACAAACTTTTTCATGAAGTAGGAAATCTGAAGATCTGCTCTGCCTTGTAATGACAAAGTCCATCAGTTGCTTTCTTCTGTGTCCTGTAGAATGTTTTGCAGACTCTTAATGAAGTAGGAACCCTGAAGGATTGTCTCACCTTTTTTTAGGTAACTTCAGCAGTCATTTCTCTGTGACTCCTGCATGTCCAGTTCTTACAGCATAACATCAAGCAGTCCAGACAAGAGCAGTTTCTTGTCCAAATGGCTAACAAACTCCATAAGGAGCCTCTTCAATGCTCATCTTCCTCTTGAAGTATATTGGTGCTGCCAGGAGCAGATGTGTCTCATTGTTATGAAAACTCTTAAGTTATTAAAACATTTAAAATACCATATTTTATGGTCTTTAAAAGGTATGAAGAATACCTATCTAACTGAAACATATCTTTATATATCTAGAAAACCTATAATATGACTATAAGCTTGACTATTACAGATGACTACATATTAACCTGTATTTCTTAATTATACATTATATTACATTTTTAAATGAACTGCACAAATCACAATACCTTAATCAAGAGCAGAAATATGCATATAACAAGATTGACTTAAAATTTGTGTCAATAGACCAATGTCTATATCAAAACAAATGCAAATTATTCATATCTATATTATATACCCTTTTAAATGTAAACAAACATTTATAAACAATCATTTAGGGAATTTGGGCATAGTTCTTTTCAAACTGCTTCCTGTTTTTTGTTGGGTGAAATATTTGGGGATTTATGGAGACCTTTCGGGGGATCTTGGTCCATCAAACCACATTAGTCTGGAAGAAATCCATAGGTTCTCATCTTCTGGGGAAGCAAAAGAACCTCTTTTCCAAACCAACTAATCCTTAGACCCAAATTCTAAAGTCAAGATACCTTTAAAATATATATGTTGGTTTAGTTTAGTAGTTCATACAAGGAAATGTCTGTCTGTACTTAACTCATTCATAGTCAATAAATTCAAATAAAACACAATAACATACATAATCCAGATTTTCTGTGTACATTTCATCTTTGCATAGCTTATTTTTCTTTACTCCTTTTAATCTATGGCTATCTGTACTCTATCTCTTTAAAGACTTTGTTTTATTTTTTAAACAATTCTCTTCTTTTTAAAACTCTCTATACTCTTTTTCTTCTCTCTCCCAAGTCTACGTATATTTATCCAACACTGTGACCCATTTAGAGGTCTTTTTTATCTGAATCTGTCTTTTTCTGTATCTGTAATTATTTTCTGACCAGAAACACCCCCCTTTTTTTAATGATAAGTGGGTGTGGCTAGGGCCAACATGGCCCTGCCTGCTTGCTCTGCAAAGTACAACATGGTGGAAGCCTCCGAGAGCCATGTACATTGCCCCCCTTTTAGGCACACAATGGGTCTATGTTGCCATTATGCAAGTTGCAGCACTCTGCTCACAAACCCACTTAAATGCTCCACAGTTGGTCCTCCCAAAACAGTCAGAGAAAGAGTTGGAGCCATTTCTGCCCGCAAACCAGGAACCCGCTGTTTTCAAAGAAGCTGTGCAGTTTTTACTGCACCTCTCTTAAAGGAGCCATGTGGGGGTGGGAGAATGTTGGCTACCAAGAAGCCATGCTTACCTCTGTTCTTTTGTGTCTAGAATTCCTTTCCAAGCTTTCTCAGGTTTTACATGGATTTAGTCAGCCCCACTTTGGCACACCAATCTGTTGTCAGGGGAGGCTGCTTGTTCATTTTCTAGCTGCCCAGATTCCAGGAATAATCACACAGAAACTATATTATTTAAATAAATCACTGCTTGACCTCTTAACTCTAGCTTCTTATTGGTTAGCTCTTATATCTTAATTTAATGCATTTCTATTATTTTATATTTTACCATGAGACTTGTGGCCTACTGGCAAGGTTCCATCTGGTAGTTTGTGTCTTCTACCTCTAGCAACTCCATGGCGGTTCCTGACTCTGCCTTCTTTCTCCCAAAATTCAATTTAATCTTCCCCACCTATCTCTACTCTGCCCTATTATAGGCCAATGCAGATTCTTTATTCATTAACCAATAAAAGCAACACATATACAGAAGGACTTCCTACATCAGTATGTTCTTTCCCAGGGCAGGAATTCTATCACTCTCCAGTCTTAGTGTAGCCTAACTACAAATTCACTGAGTCAAGCTTGTGCTAATTATTTGTGTTTGGAAGACCTGATCACTACTTTTACAATGACTAGCTTCAATTTTTAGACTTAAACTTCCTCTGTTAAGACAAACTGTGACTCTGAAAAGATAGTACATGGAAGAGAGGCCAAGCTGAGAAAGTTGTCAGTCTCCTTGGAAGTCAGTGCTGAGAGCCTGGGATATTGCTAAGATCTGATGTTTTATAGTCTAACCCCCCCCCCATGTGTGTGTTTATCCATGCATGCACACTCAGATTGTGCAAGTGTGCTTGTCCATGCATGGGTATCTTCAGCTACCTTCTCCACTGAGCTCTTGGGATCTGCCTGTGTCTACCCACCCCAGTGTGGGGTTATAGGTACAAACAACTGTTTGCCTGGCTTTTGTGTGGGTACTGGGCATCCAAACTCAGATCCTCATGTTTGTACAGCAAGCACCTTCCCCACTGAGCCATCCTTTTAGCCCTTATTGGACATGACTTGACCTGAGTTTGTCCCAGAGTTGTTATTTGTCTTCCTAATCTCCTGGTTTCTTAGCCTGATCTCCAAGGCTCTAAAGAAGCATCCATGAGGCATTGGATTGAACTTGGGTAGAATATACCTGGTTTTCCCTGCCCACGCCTATTATGCAGAACAGAATAGGTTTTGCCATCTGAGGCTCTGGTCAACACTTAGCTTTTTTTTTTTTTTTTTTTTTTGAGGGAACAGACCTCTGAAGATGTTTCCTTCTCTTGTTCTTATCTTCCCCCCAATGACTGAGTACTGAGATGACTAAACAGAGTCATTGGCCCACGTTAATTAAGTGTGGCAAACCAATATGCTGAAGTCTTGGTTTTTCTTTAACTTCTGATAAATATACATGGATTTTATAATAAAGCATGAAATAAGGAAATGATGGAGGTGTTCTCAGTCTCTTCTTGTGGTCACGTCTTTGACAGTAGCACAAACAGAAGTATTATGGTCACAATGCTAAGCAGATGAGCTCTTGAGTTTGACAAATGGATATTAAAAGCCATTTGGAGCTTTCTTGTTATCGGGTCAATGACTTTAGGTTTCGATAATCCCAAGACTCACACAATACCATTTGCTCTCTCTGCTTCCCATTCAAGGTTTGAGATATGAGCTCTCGGCCATCTCTAATACCATGTCATCCTGCTTCCTGGCTTCCCCATTGTGATGGCCATGGATTCTTATTCCTCTGAAACCATAAGCCAAATTAACCCTTCCCTCTAACTGGACTTGGCCATGGTGTTTTATCACAGCAGTAGAAAAGGAACTAATACAGAATTTAGTCTATTTGGCAGAAGACCAGAACCTGGGATGTGTGATCAACACCTGAAGTAGAGGAACCATCAGTCAGCGGCCTGAGGGGTCCTCTACTCTGCTTCAATAGAAACCCCCTCCCGGCAAGGACACTTCCCTAGAAGATTTGATTTCCTCCTGGTTCTGCAGTAGCTAGCGGCCAGGTTGGAACAGCAGCAAGTGGTGCCCTCTAGTGATACAGTCCCCATGCAGACTTCATGTATCAAAACCTTAATCCTACATGTGTTACAGTCCCAGTGAACCTCAGGAGCCTGGATTCTAAGCCTTGGCAGCAACTATTGCTACCATTCAGCTTGGAGGTGGAAACCTTTGGCCCCAAGGTCTTGACAGCTTCCTGGAACTCTCTGGCACCCAGGACTTGCATGTCTGACTCCTTATGATCCTTTATCCTTCTCTAGCCTTGGCTCTCTGCTCTCTGTTGTCATCCCCTTCTCTTGTCCTTATGCCTCCCTTCCTCCTGTCCTGGCTGCTCTCACACTGTCCATGTTTCCTCACTGACAGGCAATGCAGCAGCTAACCCTTCCCACAACCCAGCACCTAACCCCTCCCACAACTCAGCACCTAAGCCCTCCCACAACCCAGCACCTAACCCCTCCCACAACCCAGCACCTAACCCCTCCCACAACCCAGATGCTGCAGCTGGGGAAGTTTGTTTACCTGCATTCTCTATGTGGTGTTCAGAGTTAAGGTAAAAGCCATGGCATCACCCACTGTTTGAGAACTACAGAACCCACAGAACCTCTCAGAACCCTCACTGCACTGGGAGCAGGAGGCAATAAAACAAGCACGGACACCTGTCACAATGCAGGTGGGACTGCCAGGCAGCTGGGCAGATTTGAGGCCATCAGGTAAGTTCAGGTCTGTGGCCACAGCTGGGTGCATGGCCACCACCTGGTAGGTCTGGATTTCTGGAGCTCGGGCTATGCCATGTTCCTGCTTCCTCTGCTGTCAGATAGCTGTGCCAAGACCAGCGCTGCCACCTCTGCCTTCTGCTGTCTCGACTTCATCTTTGTGTTACCAGCACCTTTCCCATGACTGAAAGCAACCAAGAAAAGACAACTCCAGAGAAGCCTTTTCTTGGACCTAAGGCTACAACGCCAGGGGGCAGTGCACAAGAGTCTCACTCACAGCAACTTGTGTGAGTTGATCACAGCCTTGTTTCTTAGCACCAGTCACAGTGGTCTCCACCAGGGGAGCTGACCCCACCTGGCCTTTTGGAAATGCGGGCAGTCATCTAAAGCTCATAGAGACTTGTGAGAGCAAAATCTCTGCTTTCCAACAACCCTGGACAGAGCTTTGCCTTCTGAAGTCACAGCAACCAGTTGCCGTTGAGCCGTGGTCTTTTCATGGTGTCTGTACCATGTTACAAATACTGGTGCTGGCATCAAGGTTGTCAGACTGAGTCCCTTTGCTGAAGGCAGCCACTGCACCCAAAGAGAGCCCTCAGGCAGCCCACCAAGAAGTCATTGTTCTGTCCCCAATCAATGTCTTTGCTCATTTATAAAACCAGAACAGCAAAACAGGTGTATGAACTCAAAGAGCTTATCACTAATAGATTTTTTTAACAGATTTGACCGGTGTTCCAAGGAGAGGTAGCTCCTCACAATTCCTCTCAGGGACACCGTTGAAGGGCCCTCTAAGTCCTAACTGAGGAGATCTGATGCCGCCACTGAATGATGCTAGAACTAGATGGGGTTATAGAGTTTCCTGCTGGTGCTGGTGGGGATTGCTGAGGAAGAGGTGTTAGAAAAGGTTCTACATGTTTGATGTCTGAAGCATAGCGAATGAAGACCTCATTCCTCTGCACAGGGCACCGCAGAGATGCTCAGCATAGTAACAGGGCCTTGGCAGTCTCTGCAAGCTACTGTTGTTGAGTTTGATCACACCCCTCTTACTACAAAGTGAAGTCTGGCATGCTCAGTGGAGATCAAAGAACCTGGCCATAGATACCCATGCTTAGCTACCCACACCTGCACAAATTTCTTTTCAAGTTCTGTTTAATCATATGTCTGCACAGTGTATTAAGATTATTTTCTAAATTGTAAGCTTATTTTTTTCATTTAAAATAGCACTGAATTGTGCTTTGATAGCAGCCATTAAAGTTAAATAAAATATTGTTCACGCTGTTGCTACTAGTGTGTATGTTTTTGTTCACAAGTCATGAGCATCCCCACATGTGCCTTGTTGCTCACAATACTGAACAGTAGCAATTCCTTTCCAAATGATTTAGATGCAAGAGAAGAGGTTGCCATGGTTTCATCTCTTGTCCAAGTTCCTGCTGGATAGAATGCATCCTGTCTGGAGATCACAACTGAAAAGCATCAGCCGAGAGGAAGCTCTCCAATTGGTGCTGTTGGGCTGTGGATGACCCTGTGGTAAGATTCAGTGAGAGCCTTGGCCCACTGCTGCTGTGGGTGAATGAGTTAAGGAGTTTCAGAAGGCACAGCCTGTGAGGAGCACATTCTCATTTGGTTACCAGAGAAGAGGATGTGATGAGGAAGGAGGCCCTGTGTTGTCCTGTGGCCTCTAGAGCTCTCAGCCCCAAGAGGAAGGATCAGCAGGAAAGTTAGGGGAGAGTTTCCTTCTCCAGCCATCTTAGGGAGCTTTGGGATCTATAGATTACTGAAGAACACCACCCCCACACCACCTGACCACATGCATGCACGCACACTTATGATCTGTCTGCCTGAGTATTAAGGACAACTTCACGGAAGGGTTAGTACCTAAAGGATTAGAAGTTTTGGAAACCTTAATAGAAATCACTCAAGGAAAGATCCTACATGCTTGAAGAAAAGCCAGGACTTAAAACCTCAGCAAGTGGCTCCGGAACTATTGACATGGACTCCAGGAGGTCTGCTTGTGTGGCCTTTGCATTTCTCGCATGCCCCACAAAGAATTCCCAAAGTAACTTGGTTGGACACGGCCTTTAATCCATGTTGGGCCAATGACACATCAAGACTGTCAGAGCCCCAATAACAGAGAACCCAAACTCTACTGCTATCATCTTAGCTGTGGGTTAGGGTTTAGGGTCATCAGGGCCAGGCCATCAAGCATAGTGAATGGTCTAGGTAGCATGGGAGAACACAACTGTACTATGTAGAGCTGCAAGGCCATGAAGACCAGGTTACTCTCCTTCACACATCTATCACTGAACTGTTTCTCAGGTCACAGAGCCACCAAAGAGAAGTAGCAGTGATAGTTCCTTAGGTGGCCAAACCCAAGGCTGTGAACTTGTCTAGGAAGACAATTGGGAGTTGGCCAACTTAGTGCCGTAGCTTCTTGTTCCCTAGGCAACATTTCATCTATCTCCTGCTGGCTTCACCAAGTAGCCAAGGATGACCTTGAACTTATTATCATCTGCTCTACCTCCCCAGTGCTGGAATCAAGGCTTGAGCCATCAAGCCTGGGTTGACACAGTTCTAGGGATCAAACCCAGGGCTACTACCTGAGCTATATCCATAGCCCATGTTTCAACTTTTGAATAGGGATAAAGTCATCCCCCTTCATCCATGGAGGGTGCATTCTAGGACACCCACCAGTTCAACGATGCTTGAAACCAAGAGTAATACCCAGCCCACTATGTAGAATATTTGTGTCCTTATGTATACATAAGTGTTAAAGTTTAATTGATGAGATGGGAAGTGAAAGATATTAACAACAGCAATAGGAATAATGAAACCAAGAAGTTGACAATATCATAAGCATTGTGTGAATTTTGTCTCCTTCTTCTGGTATGTGAGTAACAAAAGGGCAAGTCGCATACACAATGTTTATACAGTATACAAACGCCGAGAGAGAAATGATCACGTGCCAGGTGGGATGGAACAGGGCACTCAGGGCAAAGAGCTTAACCCACTATTTAGAGTCGTGTAGAGCTTAAAATGTACGGATGGTTTACTTCTGGTTTTCTCAGTTGTGGCTTATTTATTTTTAACACATTTGACAACAGGTGACTGAAACCATGGAAACACATCTGTGGATGAGGGAGGGATATTGTGTCTTAGTCAGGAGCACACCCTGCCCTTCACTACAGCATAGCCCACCCCTTCTCTAGTATCAGAATTCTCTGGCTTAGTTAAGTGGTTTGTCTGGATCCTGGAGTCATTTTAACCTCAGAGCTTTCTTCTTTCAAGACCTCACATCACCATTGCAAACATTTGGTCACAAGAAAGCTTCCTGTGGCCCAATTAGGAGAAGAAGCAAGGTAAAGACATTGGCTCACAAAGCTAGGCTGCAGTTTCTTTGCTCTCAGTCTGAGTCTGTCTAGGGGGTAAAGTGGGAGGATTGACTAGCTGTTCTAAGCACGGACCAACCTTTGTATCCTGATGTGCCACCACCTCAGTGCTCGACGTCAGGCCAGTGAGAGGAGAACATACTGGTGTCAGGATTCATGACCCCAGCCTTCGGGCTTTGCTCTGCAGCTTGTTCACACTGTGCTTGTACACAGACCACTTTGCCTCCACAAATCATAAAGAAAATGAGGGGACTGTGTTGGATGATCTTCAAAGTTCCTCCCAGCTCTTTTCTCCACCAGTCCTGTGTTCCTGCATCTAAGGGGAGCATATTTTGCCAGTGAGAACAGCCGCGTCTGAAGAGAGTTACTCCTCCATGACCCTGGTCTGGAATTTATTCTGTGTGCAGATCTTGAAATGCTTCAGCCGGATTTATGCTATTTTTTCTGGCTTAAGACGTTCTACAAAATGTAATTGCCTGGGAGACCTTATACAATCTATTCAACATGTCTCGGAAAGCCTTGGAATTTGGGATCTTCTACAAAGTCTGGGTTGAAGTCTTTGAAATGGGAGCTGCTGTAGCCCAATAAAAGGCTGGAGGTGGCAGCGAAGGAGTCCGCTGAGATGACTGCTGTGGGGCCATGGGGGACAAGGCATGGCCTGAATGACTGTCCAGAGATGCCCTTACCCAGCATGCAACAGCCCATCATGTCCTTTCTACAGGCTGCACCCTCCTGCTAATAGAGATGATCACAGTTTCTCTCCCTATCATAAGGCCGGGGCCCCAAAGAAGGAAATGCAGCTCGTAGAGCCCTCACACAACACCACAACATGTAGTGTGACCTGAATGGGTCGGGTCTGTACTCGAGATGAGGTTTGTGCCTGAGGGTTCATATGTTGAGTCTCCAGTTTGGCAAAATCTTTAAGAGGGGAGTCAATAAAGAAACTGGAATATCAGTGTGCAAAGAGACCAATGCTGGTCACTTACACTGAGTTCCAAAGGAAATGGTTAGTTATGAGACAGTGAATTTGACCTCATAATCTCTATGGATTTCTGCCTGTGTTTACACTGTGGTGACTTTTACAATGATGTGTGTAAGGAAGAGGGGCCTTCATCAGAAACCACTAGAAGCCAGCTCACTTTCTTGAACATCCAGAACTGTCAGTTAAATGCCTTTCTTTATAAAGCACTCAGCCTCAAATGGTTTGCTATAGCAACAGAACACGGACAAATCTTTCTGGGCACTCTGGTTTCATAGCAAAAATAATAACAGGGACACAGGGCTGGATTGTGCAGACATACATAGAAATACATACATACATACATACATACATACATACATACATACATACATAGAAATACCATGCTGTGATGAGTGATTTGTCAAAGAGTAAATAAAAGGCTGAGGAATAGACTTCAGGCTTGGAGATTACGAGAATACATGGCTCCCAAACCCTGAAGTTGCTGCAGAAGGAATTCATGTGTCCTGAGTGCTTACACCATTGGTTATGCCTGCAATCAAATCCAACCCTCATGCTTCACTCAGTAACTGCTTAGCCGAATGTCTTAGCTACTTTTCTATTGCTGTGCAAAAACACCATGCAAGGTAACTTATTAAGAGAGAATTTCAGAGGGCTAGAGTCCATAACCATCATGGCAGAGAGCATGGCAGCAGCCAGGAAACTATACTGTTAGAGTAGTAGCTGAGAGCTTACATCTAGAGACACAACTGCGAAGAAGAGAGAGAGCTTCTGGGAATGGCATGGACTTTTGAAACCTCAAAGCCCAGCCCCAGTGACACACCTCCTCCAACAAGGTTCCACCTCCTAATCCTTCCCAAACAGTTTCACCGACAGGGGGCCAAGTTAAACATAGGAGCCTATAGGGCCATCCTCATACAAACCTTTACATTGAGTATGTCCCAGGCACCAAGCTCCACTCTAGACATGGAAAGAAGAAATAAATAAGATAATCTATGCTTCAGGGACTTTTTATTCCACTGAAGAAATGAGTCAATTTAGCCCAACAGTAAATTAATGCACAAGATGGATTCCAACTTCAGCTTGTATCATAGCAGCATCTAATGATATAATGTACTGAGAATGGCTAAGGAGCAAAGAGGCTTTCTTCCTGAACAATAGTGTGACTTACCGTCCACATAACATTCGTGAATTGAGGCCATCCCCCTTTATCCAAGGAAGGTTGGATACCCACTGTGAATGTTCAAATCCCTTTTATGTGATTGTGTTATATTGGCATACAACTTACATATTTGTCTTGTATAGTGTAAGACACCTCTTGATGACTTACAATATTTAATTCAATTCGCTATACACATAGTGTAATAACACATTGTTTAAGAAGTGATGATAATAAACCACCTGCCAGGGCGGGAGAGGTGTCTCAGCAGTAAAGAGTTTGCTGTCCTTGCAGACAGCCAGAGTTCAGGCCCCAGCACCAACATAAGGTGGGTGACTCACAGACACCTGTCATCCCAGTTCCGTGGGATCTGCCCTTTGCTGGACCCTGTTGCACCTGCATCCCTGTGCATATACCCCCATAGAGGCATGCATCCACACAAGCAATCTAAGAAAAATAAAACAAATCTTTAAAAATAAAAATGTGTGCATGTTCAGTACAGATGTACTTTTGATGTATGAGTGGTTGAATCCATGGCTGCAGAAGACACAGATATGGGTGTCTAACCGTAGTTAACTCTGTGAGCCTGCCGCCCCACCTGTAATATCATGAATAGCACATGCCTCAGTTGGACATGGTGGTACTTGCCTATGATCTGGATCCCAGAAAACTAAGGCAGAAGGATCACAAGTTGGAGGCTAATCTAGTCCTATACCTTATAAGACTCTGTCTCAAATAACAAACAACAAAAGCCCAACAACAATAACAAATGAAATCCCCCCCAAAAAATAACAAACAAAAGAACAAAAAACATGCCTCAAAGGGTTGACATGCAATATGTGCTTAGCACATGCCTGGCCATGTTTCTCTGGCCTGATGCTACCATGGTTCTATGCCCAACAGTGAACTGATGAGACTTTGGCCATCTGAGTTCTATGCAGGACTCTTGACCCACCAACACCGCTAGAGACAGCAACCATTGTTTAAAGCCACGGAGCCTTAGGACGCTTTCTGGTGTAACAAAGGAACCTTTTCTTCATTATTTTTTCCTGGAAGAGAAAACCTTTTCCAGAGGTTTTCTTGCCAGCAACACTGATCTAAAATAGTAAATGGGCTTGGGATGGAGTGATGGAGCATTTCACTGTGTGCATGAGGTCCTGGGCTCCATCTCCAGCACAGAGGGAGAGAGAGAACACAGATGTAAGGCTGAGTACGGCCGATTAATCAGGAGCCAACTGCTATTGAAAAGATGGATTACGACACCATCCCTTAAGAGCAGGGGTCACACCATGCCAAGGAAGGGACACCACATGGAGATTTCCAGCAACGTCAGGAGGGGATGGGAGCTATGAGCATTCAAAGGAAGGGGTGTCATACAGAGACACAGCAGTGACGGCCAGGAAGTGGAGGGGGGACTTAGAGGAAGGGCTTTGGGGACCTGCAGGAAGGAATTGTAAGGCAGGCTAAGTATAGTCCTAGGACCATCCAATATCAATGATTTCAGTGAGGCCTGGGATGGAGGAGCTGTGTTTAGTTGTCTGGTCCCTGACCCTGGGTGAATAGAGCAAGAAAATATTGTCCATGATGGTAAGTCCCATGAAAGAAGTGGTTAGAGATCTGGGGAGCGGGCTCGGTGAGTAAAGGGATTGTTACACAAATATTCGCCATATTTGATCCCCAGACCCATGTAAAGGTGGATGGAGAGAGTCAGCTCCACAAAGCTGTCCTCTGTACTGCGCATGCACACCACAGTTCATGAATGCCCGAGCTCACACCTCACACACAGTAACAACAACATTAGCAATGACCGAGGGCCCAGATTATTTGGTCTTTATTTGACAAGCGATAGGTTGCTTCCTCTTTCTAGGAATGGACTCATTCTGAGAAGGATGGTCTCCCCAACATCAGCAAGGCTCAAATGTCAAAGCATCAGGATTCAGAGGATGGGTTTGACTCCTAAGAGACTGTCTCCATTTTAGGAGAAGCCAGAGCTGACGATCCCATGATCATGGGTGCATAGAGCATGGCCCAGCTACAGTGATGATGATTTTCTTCCCTCATGTGAGGAGGAAGAAGAAGCCCTTGTCTTCCTTCCCACTTGGGATATTGTTGCTCCAAACTTGGGGCTGCCACATTAACCTTTGGCCAGGAGAAGCAGCTCTGCGACCCATGGAGAAGTCCATATGGAAGTTGCACCAGCGAGTCCCACTCAAACTTGGACTCCTGCTGTTTAAACAAAACTTCTATCGACCCGCTGACTTGCGGCCAGAAACAGGATGTATATTCTGTTGCAGACACCGTGAGAAAACCACACACTTCTTGTTCCTAGACTCTGGCTCTCACCACAGCACTTGGAAGGCTTAGGGACTTAGTTACCTTGCCACCCAGCTTTTTAAAAAATGGCTTGAAACCTCATAGTTGAGCCCTGCCAATCTGCAAGGCCACAGGAGCAGCTTAGTGTTAAATGGGGGTTCTTTAAAGACAGAAAGGAGGAGCAGTGGTGGGCCCTGGGAGTCTAGAAGACAAGAGGCCACTTGAGAATGATGCTTGGGCAGGGGCTGCCTGCTGGCAGCCATGCCTGGAGTTTGCTGGTCTGGGACATATGGAAGCCGTGAGGTGGTGTTTCATGTGGTCCGTGATGCGTTGCACACTGCTTAGTGGGAACATATAAGATTCATATGGGCGTGCTTCTGAGGGTCCTCGCAGCATCCGCCTGGGTTAATGGGAGGAGTCCTAGTGGCATGAAATGAGAGGAGCACAAAGAAAGAGGATGATTAATGTGCTGTTTTAATTGGTGTGCTACAGATGTATGATTTCAATCTACTAGAAAGGGTGGGGTACACACAGCCTCAGCCCTAGCCTGCGAAGCTGTCTTTGATAGAGCGTCTCTAATCACAGGAACTCATTTGAAGCTGGAAGTTCGTGGGAAATGAAACACTGTTGTCCTGAGAATGGAGAAGGAGAAAGATAGAGCAACACCAGTTTAAAATAAGGGCAAACCAAGTTGAGTACAGTCGAGTAGGCCAATAATCCTGGCCCAGGGAAAGCTGAGGCAAGCAGACTGCACATTCAGGCCAGTCTGAGCAGTGTAGTGAGACTCTGTCTCAAAACAAAAATGTTGAGATGCTAGAATGTGGCTCAGTGGTAGAACGCTTACCTGGTATGTGTGATTACTTGGATTCAAACAAATCAGTCAAAAAAAGACAAATGACAAATAAAAGTTCATCCAGTGTGAATGTTAGCTGCTCATGCCTAAATCATAGCTTAGATTCCTGTGGTCCTATAGGAAGTGGGGGAGGGTGGTCTAGCCTCACCTGCATAGCTCATTGCTTAGATACTGATGCTCTTACAGGAAGGTGTGGGGACATGCTGGAGGATCTCTGGAGAGACTGCTCCCTCTCTGCACTATAAAAGCCGTTGGGCTCTTTCATTCTTACGTATGGATTCATCCAGCTCATTCCCTCTCTGTGCAATAACTTCACTCATCCCATCTGCCCACATACTGATGGATCTATGTTTAATATATGATTAATATATGTTAGACATAAGGACTGGGAACAGCTGTCAGTGAAACAGGCGTGGTTTCCAGTGTGAAGTGGGATTTGGGTCCCGCATGGCCTGTTGCTTTTTTATGCCGTGTGTGAATGAACACAAACATCACTTGCCATGGTTACGCTATCCAACTCTGACTCTGCTGGCTGTGGCTGTAGAGCCCAGGCCTGACTCCTCCCCATTTTCCAGGCGCCATGTTTACTGTCTTTTTTTTTTTTTTTTTTAACTTGAGTGCCTAGACTGAAGGAATATTGATAAGACTGGAACTCCACTGTATCGTGGACTAAGCAGAGGAAAAATCTAAATAAGACTTCACTCTTTTAAACTTCCTTCATCCCATTGCCTCTCCCGCTCCCCAGCAACCAGCACAGGAGCCAGCGTCCAGTAAGCTTTAGCTTGAAGATCCTCAATACACTTCCCATTAGAGGAGCAAAGCAAGTCTTTGGGAAGAGGTGACCGGGAGGAACCTGTACACTAAGTGCTGGTGTCTCACTTTCTTCTTTCCCACAAGGGAGCCTTGTGAACCAGACAGGCAGTTAAGAGGAAATAGCCACAACACTGGGTGAGGGCAGAACAAGGAGATAACCACAGGCCCCCAGGAAAATGCCTACCCTGCAAGACACCACACCTCACAGAGCCTACAGCCAAGGCAAGAAGAAAAAGAGGCTGAGTTGGGTATGGGCAGAAAAGGGGCCAGAATGATGCTGACCGACGCCAGAGGGGTGCTGCCTCTCTTCAAGTCAGCCTAAAGCAGGACAGCAGCATCATATACCTCACACACTCCCAGGTGACACTGTGGATACTGGTCCAGAATGGCACTCAGTACCACTGATTTCATCTTATGAAGAATTTGAACAGTTTGCCTCTTTGCTGTAAAGCTGTTGTTTCTTGTAAGAAAACAGCATCATGAATGCAGTCACTGTCACAACCATCTGACTCTGTGCAGTGGCCATTGTCTGGCCCCACTTTGAGCATTTCCAATGGGAAGATTCCGAAGTATTTTGACTCAGATCTAGGGATGATTGAAAGCAAGATACAGTGTCATAAGACTTTTGATAACAAGGCCATCCTTGAATGGAATAATTTAATAACTAATTTTTGGTGTAATGCTTTCATGAATTATGAACCCCAGAGCCTCATTTAAAAATCATATGGAATTGTATAACAGAAGCACACTAGGTATGTATACAATCAGGTGTGATGAGAGAATGTTTCCCTCATCATTGTGATCAAAAGGTGTGATTTTAAGTTTCTACCCATCACTAATCTCACACAAGTCCAGCGTACACAGGATTGCAGCCTTCCCTGTTAGTAATATATCCAGTTGAAAGGGTAGCTCCATTTCAGGTTGATCAGCAAGCCATCTTCCTAAGGTGATGTGTGAACTTGACCTGGTTTTGCTTCATGCAGCTACTTCCAAAGACAAGAAATCAAGATCCCATCACTCCTCAAGGTCCCCAAGCTGGAGTTTTTGTTTGTTTGTTTGTTTTTTAAACTTGTTGGGGACCTGCTGTCACCTAGCTCCCAAATAAATACACAGAGACTTCACTTCTGCCTGCCAGCAACCCAGAACTGTTCAGAATGCCTTTCTTGTAACTAGAAGAAGCTCGAGCATAGATTCTAATTGTTCTTAGCCTGGTGGTTTTCAGCATCATGCCTATTGTGGACACTGGTGGCTTAAGATTTTCCATGTGATTCCTATCTGCCACCTAGGGTTCAAGCCACGGGCCTCAGCCTATGAGGATATCCTACTCTCGTACTATGGGTGCTTTGTAGTGAGATTTTGCTGAACAAACCATGCTGCGAATTTGCTGGGAGACAAGTTTTGTGGTCTATAATGAGGAAACCATAATACACCTCCAGATGCTGTGGGATCTAAATGTAACGGCTGGAGTCATGGTAGCCACATTGTGGCCATCCTAAAGATAACCCAATAACTCAGAAAAGGACAACATCAAGGCAAGTAAAGAGAAGTGGATGCAGAGTTCCTGGTTGGCACTCTTAAGCCTGGCTATCTCATGTAATATTCAACACACAGCATGAGAAATCTTTTCCTTTATGTACAGGTGAGTTCAAATTACCTACTATTGGCTGGCAACTTGTCCCTGTGTAAGCGTGAAGCGATACAGTTAAAGCGACTATGAGATTAATAAGGATTCAGCTTTTATAATTCCAATTCCTGCTATGGTTCTTTTTACAAAGTCATAGTTCCTCCAGAACCCTCAGCAGTGTTCTGTGTGAACTTCTCAGGTACTCACTATAGATAGTCTAACAGCTAAGGGCTCTTGTGCACATTGGGAGCAGAACGTGTATTATTCTTCCAGAGGAGCCCCAGTTGGTCTCCAGCACCAACACAGCGTGGCTCACAACCACCTATAACTCCAGTTTCATGGGCTCCAACACTGTTTTCTAGCCTCCGTGGGCACTGGCACATATGTTAGGCATACAAAGAACACAGACACACATACGTGTGCACACACGTAAAAGATAAAAGACAAAAGTAACTTTTCTAACAGCTTTTTCAGTGAACAAATGAAGCTAAGGTGGGAGAGACACGATGTCATTGGTCCTGAGCTGAGGTTGGGAATATTTCTGCTGAAACTGAAGAACGACCAACCACTTATGAGGATTAGTGACGTCAGTAGCTCTGTGGGAGCCAGAAGCTCTGTGGGAGCCAGATGACAACCACGTACGTCCTGTCGTATTTCCTGGATCCACGCAAAGAGATGGCTTCCTCTGGGAAGATCAAGTCATTAGAAAGGGCTCTGCTAATTTCAAGCTCCCTCAGGAACACCAGGGGGTGCAGCACCTCAGAATGACAGAGAGCAAACACACCAGTCGGAGAAGGAGCCTTTGCAAGCAGTGTAATTGATCTCACCTAGGCAAAGGCAGCTTTAGGGAGAAGCCTGCCAAGAGAGCAGTGACATCTTTCTTCCTCACCTGAGTAAACCACTGTGTCCCTGGAGGCACAGACCCGTCAGGGGATTCTTTTCAAAGATGACACTCTGATTGCTTAAAAACATTCTGTACCACGTGCAGGCATCCTTCAGGCAAGGAGAGGGGAAAAAAAAAAAAAAACGGTTGAACAACTGTGTGAAGGGAACGAGGCCACTCTCAGGAGCTGCGTACCTGTGTTCTGAGTAACCCCGCGGCCACACCTTAGTTGCCACCTAATCAGTTACAGCAGCAGAAGTCACCAAGTCAGCCATCGGCCGTTCAGACTGCTCCTCGCTGATCTAGCTCATTGTTCAAAACTGCAAACAGATAATGAAATAGATGCCCACCTCCTGCTGCACACCCGTTTTCATCACTGCTCGGAAAGATGAGTTTGACAAACGGCAGAGCTGTGGATGGAGAGTGGGGATTTTGGCAGCGATTTTGGCAGTGATGCATGCGCCTGGCAGGAAGTGTCGCATGTGTAGATATAATCACCATCAGCCCAGAAAAACCAATTTCAAGCTTGAGACCACCCATGAGGCAAAGAAACATCTAATGAGCTCTTCTTCTCAAGAAAAAGAGCAGTAATGCCTGGTATCTAAACAGACGGACTCCAGCCTTAATCTTGGTAGGGCCCTGCCTAGCTACCCCGGTGACCTCTCTCCCACCTACACTGTGTTCCTGGGAGCTATTGGCTGGGGTTTATTGACACTGGTACTGTAGGAGATAAAAGAAAAATTCACTCGGAATGACCAGCCCTTTCACATAATGATTTCGTACTGCAACAGGGAACCCATCTGGGTTGTTGAGGATGTTCACTTCGCGTCAGCTTAGGGCAGGGTGTGTGTCACTGTGAGTATTTCTGACTTCTGAAGCCATCACAGACATCTCTATGTCTGGCACTGTTTTTATGACTTGTTCACAGGGGATCCACAGTGTAGCTTGTTGTATTCTGGTGTTGGTGCCCTTCTACCTAAGGAGTCAGCTCCTCAGCTGACCCCACACCTCAAAGACGTTCATGCCATGTGTGTTATGCACGCAGACATTCTGCAGTCAGCCCTTCAGTAAAGCCCACCAGCTTTCTCTGGGGGGCATATCCCAGATTCAGCCACGTTTCAGTTTCTCGACTGTTCCCATGTGGCTGTCACCTGGCTGCTTCAGGCTCTTTAAGTGCCCACCCCTCACAGCTTGGTCTGTAGAGAAGGCTGCAGTGTATGATGCTGGCTGGCATCGGTTCTGCCTCAAAGCCCTTCCTGTTTTATTTGGACTTTGTTCTAAATTTCTGCCAGTTACAAGGCCTTCTGCTGGCTTTCTCCTGAGACTTTGTGTGCCAAAAAAAAAAAAAAAATTCTCTTTCTGGGTCACTCTGCTATGCACATGCATACACATGCATACACACATTCGTGCATGCACGCACGTGCGTGCGCACACACACACATACACACACGTCTCCCTTGGACTGTTCCTGATGACTGTAGTTTATCCCAAGTCAGAAATGTTTGTTTCCTGTTTCCTGAGTCTTCCCTCTACACCTGCAGGGCTCTCCTACGAACTTCACAGAGCTGACCACTTGATGTGTCTGGTTGCAGAAAACAGAGGGTGGTACAGTCAGCAATACTGATGGCTTCATCACGACTTCCTTTGGTGTGGCTCAGTGCCAGGCACCAGGCTCACTCCCCACCTCAATCCATTTTGCTGTCAAAGATGGGATAACAAAAAATCTGTATAAAGTCAAAAAACTGGGCAGAGCAGTTCAAGGCCCACACGCCTTTCCCCTGGTTCCTAACTCAGTGCTTTTTCCATGGGGACTCAAGCAATCGAAGTCACTAAATTATAAAGTAGCATTTTTTATTTATTGGAACCAGTCAATTTCAGCCACCTCACTTGATATATTATAACTAAACGCTAGCGAGCCATATATTAAGAGTTTTATGAACATTCTAGACATAGTACTTATGTGTTCAATAAACATTTTTATTTCCTCCTAAACTTTCTGACCTCCTGTATACTTATTTAGTGATATTGAGGAGGTGGCTGTCTGGGAGGGAGCTCAGCCATGTACATAAAAAATGTTTCCAAGTAAAAGTGCTGCTGAGTTCTCAAGTCTCTAAATGGAACATGGAGAGCAGCCCGGGAGCTGGGAAGTGGGAAAGGAAAGGTCCCTCCATGGGTGGAAATGGAGGGGTCTGGCGTTTGGAACTTGTCTAGGATTCAGACAAGAGGATGAGGAAGAACTTCCCTTGCAGAGAGGCGCAGTGAAGACAAATCAAGTGCCCAGAGCAACGTGGCTGGAGCTCCAATATCAAAAATAGTCTGAAATCTCAAACACTCTGAAGGTCAAAACTTTCTGGGCCTTTGCGGTGCTCAAAAAAGTTTGGGATTTGGTATCATTTTCTATTTCAAAATTTTGGATCAGGAATGTTCAACTGATAAAGATTATGCAAAAATCATCAAAATGAAAACCTGTGTGGTCCCAGGCCCAGGCATTGTCCATAAGGGGCAGTCTGCTCATTCCAGCTGCTGCTGCAAAGGTGAATAAGTGCTATGGAAACAGGGAATGAGAGGACAGTCAGGGTCTGCCACCAGCACTGTGCAACTCCCAACACACACACAAATATATACACACCTACACACACAAACACACCTGCACACATATAAACACACATATACATATCTACACACACACCACAAACATATACCCACCTGCACATGTGCAAACACACCTGTATACACACACACATCTACACACACATATGCAAACATAAACACACATATGTTCTTCTGTAAATAGTTTAAATACTAACCTCAGGATCATTATGAACTTTTTATAGAACGTGTCCTGGTTAGTTTTTGTCAACTCGATATAAACAAGAGCTGCCTGGGAAAAGGATTCCCAACTGAGAAAATGCCTCCATCAAATTGTACCATAGCCAAGTCTGCTGGGCAATTTCTTGATTAATAATTGATGCAGGAAGACCCAGCCCACTTATAACACCCCTGGGCAGGTGGTCCTGGGGTTTATAAGAAAGCAAGCTGAGCAAATTATGAGGAGCGAGCTGGTAACAACATTCCCCCCTCACTGTTCAGTTCCTGCCTTTACGTTCCTGCCTTGAATTCCTGCCCTGATTCCCTCAGTGATAAACCATGACCCTAGAGTTGAAAGATGAAAGAAACCCTTTCCTTCTCAAGTTACTTTTGATCATGGTGTTTTATCACAGCAATAGAAGACCTAAGTGTTAACATGTCCGTGATTTAGTTACAGAAATACTGAGTTTCTTTGATTTCTTCATTCTAGCCAATGACAGAAGGCAAATAAAGACCACGACCCCCCACACCACCCCAGAGCCACAGGTCTGTCTTCCCTTCCATGGAGGGGAGGATCAGGGTCCAGAGATACCCATGTTTCTTCTCTGAGGCTGTGTATCTCCAGAAATGAACATCACCGGAGCATCCTCTGAGACAGAAAGGAGAGTCCCTCTTTTCCTGGGGTGATCTCGGGGGAGAGTCTCAGTCTGCCCCCTGATTTCTCCTCCCTGCACATGCTTGGCTCTTTTAAAGCCATCCCACCCTTAGTTCATGAGTGAGGCCCCAGGAACTGTGGCTAACACGGGGAAAGCTGGAAAATGGATTTATGTCCCGTAAGTTCCATGATGTGGGAGCCTTCAGAAGTGAAAGCACAAAGAACCTGGGGGAACTGTTGAATGGTTTTTATCTTTCTGTTTCAACCATCTTAGCCGTTAGCTACCCAAGAGCCCTTTTACTTTTTAAATTTTGTCTATCTTAAGAAATCTTTTACAAAAATTATAGATCAGAGATGAACTCTAGAAACAAACAGTTTGGGCGATGATGAAGTTTAAATTTTCCCCTTAACTGGATTGTGTCTCAGTGGCACAGGCTCCAAGGGCATTGCCAAGAAAGGGGTTGGGATCATTTCTTGTAAAGATTTTTAAAATTTAATTAAAATATAATTACACGAATTTCCCCTTCCTTCCCTCTTGCCCCCTCCCTCTTCTCCCTCTACCCACCATTTTTATGGCTTCCTCTTCTTTAACCATTTTTATTACCACACGCATATATACTAATAAACATGTAATTGCAACATGCCGCATATTGCCTGCATGTGTATGTGCCTAGGACCAGCCTCCTGGTATTGAAAAATGAATTAGGGTACTCATCCCCATGGAAGAGTAATTCTTTCTCTCCACAGTTGTGACATTTCTTTATCTAGGAGTGGGACCCATGAGATTTTTCCCCAACACATTGACACAACAACTGGATTTTTGTACCTGTCTTCTTTAAGCAGCCATGTTGTTGGAATTTGATGGTGTAACTTCCCTGTCGTAGCTAGAAGGAACAGTCTCACAGCAGACTTCCTGGTCCTCTGGCTCTCACATTCCTTCTCTGCTCCATGTTCCCTGAGCCTTGTGTGCAGGAGTTGTGTTAGAGATATGCCAACTAGAACTATGCTCTCCGTGGTCAGTTGTCCTGTGTGTTGATCAGTTGTGGCTTTCTGTAATGGTCTCCTGCTGGGAAAAGAAGATTCTTGGATGGGTTACAAGAGCTACATTTGCCTGTAATTGTAAGGACAAGTAATTCAAAAGCAGCTATGAATTATATCTTACCGTGCTGGTCATTGTTGTGGGTCACTGGCATCACAGCTGGGTAGAACTAGCGACTGCTTCCCCTCCTTAGGAAAGCAGTTTGCTTAGTTCTTTCCAGTCCTGTTAAAGCCAATCCTCGGGTAGGAGGCCTTCAGGTCAATTCCAGCTCAAATCTTCTGAGCCCTATGTCCAAAATAGGTGGTATCTTCAGCAATAGGGACTCACCTTTAACTTCTAGGAAGCAACCAAGGGCAATGGCAATAGCCTCTATTGTTTGGGGGAGACTCTTGAACTCCCCTGAACAACAAGTTGAAAGGTTTCTCATGACTGATAAGGGATTTTTTGTTAGGCAGATTATGGCTGTTGTAGGGAACAGTGTCACCCCAAGTGGTGTAATGTAGTTAAGCTATAATTACTGAAAGACAAAATATGACTAAGAACATAAACATCAAACCAAAACAAATAACTGAAATCAAATGCACTATTCAATAATAACTTTAAATATTAATAATTTCAACTCTCCTGTCAAAAGACACAGGTTTGGACAGTGATAGTGTGTGCCTTTCACCCCAGCACTTGAGAGGCAGAGGCAGAAGAAATGCCATTTCGGGGGGCAGGGAGATACAGGCTATCTGAATGAATTAAAAGAAAAAAAATCTATCTTTCTGCCTACAAGAAACTCATTATCTTAAAGAGAGGCACTACCTTAAGGTGAAAGGATAAAAAACATTATTCCAAGAAAATGGAACTAGTAAACAGGCATTACTATCCTAATATATGACAAAATAGGCTTCCAACTAACTAATCCAAAGAGACAAAGAGGGACGCTCCATTATAATCAAGGGGACAGTTAGCCAAGGTGGCTTTACTATCCTAAACTTGTATTCACCGGAGTCTGCTGCACACAATTTCATAAAAAGTCTACTATGGAATTAAAATCATGTCTCTTTCATAGTTTATTTTTATAATAATCCTTACTGTAAAAGAAAAACAAAATTTGAAAAGATGGTAAAATAAGTAATAACCTCATTACCTTCGTATACACATGTGTGTTGATATCACTGGTTCACAGTACACTGTAGGCAGAGTTTTCCTGTCCTGAACTCCTCTTCCCAAACAACCACTTCCCAAATAATCAACTCTGAGGCTGAAAATAACCATAAATGCTTAGTCAATAGCTCAGGCTTGTTACTAGCTAATTCTTACATTTAAATTTATCTTTACTTCTTATTTACACACTGTCACTTAGTTCATGGCTTGTTATCTCGTTTTCTATGTGTCCTGCTTCCTTGGAGACTGACTGGTGTTGCCTCTGATTCTGCCCTTCTTTCCAGAGTCCTCTGTTTCTGTCTGTCCTGCCTCCACTTCCGGCCTGGCTATCAGCCTGTCCATTTTTTATTAATCAATGAGATTAAGATGGATTCAGAGTGTACAAGAGGATTATTCCACATCAGTATACATATTTTTTGCTATTGCTATTAATCAATGAGATTAAGATGGATTCAGAGTGTACAAGAGGATTATTCCACAGCAGTATACATATTTTTTGCTATTGCGAAATCTTATAGATCATATAAATATGAGTTTAATAAGTACCTAAAAGTCTATGCTGTATGTTACTTTATATATGCATACTATGCTATACCATGTATGCTGACATTATATAAATAAAAAAAAAACACACATCAACACCAACCCAACAATAGTAGGTGATTTCAATACTCCACTTTCTCCAATAAACAGATCATCTGGATAATAACAACAAAATGAGCAGAGAACCTCAGAATTAAATATCATACATCCAATGGACCTAATAGATAACCACAGAATAGTCCACCCAAACATCAAAGGATATATATTATAACTCAGCAACACAGCACATGGATACCCTTGGAGGCCAGAAAAAGATGTCAGACACCCTGGTGCTGCCAGTGCAGGTGGTTGCGAACCTTCTGGCCCTCTGCCAAAGCAACCGTCATTCTTAATGGCTGAGCCATCTCCCCAGCTGCAATTATTTTTTTTCTAAACCGTTTCTGTGTTACCTTCTAAACTTTGCCGACATAAACTGAGATTTTTATATCAAGTTATTTCTTCCTCTTTGTGGTTTTACAAGATGATACACAAACATCTGGAAGAATGTCTACATGTGCTAAATGGGCAATAAATGTTAGCCGTTAGGCCGTTCCTCACTGCTGCTTAGACAGGGAAGCAGGACGCTGGAAGAGCCTCATTTTGCTTCCGTTGTTCCTGGAGGAAGACAAGTACATCTCCAAGCTAGCAAAGCTCGGATGAGGAAGCAGCGGAGGCCTGGGTCCTCTGTGCTCGCTCTGTGGTTAGAATATGCTTTCCACGTGATTCTTCCTCAGCTGAGCGCACCCTCAGCCTTGGCTCCAGAGCAGCAGGGCTGGGAGGGTAGGGCCAAGGGGAAGGTGTTTGGAGAAAGAAACTCCACTTCTGTGAAAGAATTGATGCTCTTCTTGGAGGGAGAGCTTCCCTACTCTGCAAATTGTTTCTGTTTTCTCTCTTCCCCTTAACTCCCTTGTCTTTCTGCTTTCCCTGCGTACAGTAGGGTGTAGCACGTGACCCTCACCCTTGACCCCACCCCATCTTCAATTTCTTCAACCCCTAGAGCAAAGCATTGAAATAGACCTTCCTATAAATTGTTTAGTCTCAGTTATTTTGTTATAATAACTGAAGACAGACTAATACATTTGCTTTTCAGAAAACTTATGCTCAGGAGTCATCTGAAGAGAGCTCTCACTGATCTTGGCAGCCCCAGCCTCTCTGAAATGTGAAAGTCACATAACTGAGTTCAACGACCTCCAATGTTCACAGGAATCTGGGCGAAGGCCAAACATGTTAGTGGTAGGCCACAAGGAACTTTTCACGTCCCAATTTCTCTTTTGAACCCTAGATTGATGGCCTTGTAGATATGGGAGGCCTCTCAAAATTCCATTTTACATACAACAGGGCCTCCTCTTTTAAAGGAAGGGATATGGCTAAGGGAACAATGTAGAAAAAATGGCATCATCTCGTTCCCAGTGTTCTTAGTATTAGCTGGTTATCAACACCTGCATTTTTGCAGAGGAAGTGGTTGCGGCGGACGACATTTAATTTAGAAGCTCCATACTTCAATTTCCCTAAAAAGGGAGGAGAGGTTCATGTTGATGCATGACCACAAGCAGACGGGTTCCTCTTAGGAGACAGAGGCTACTATAAGGCCTCTGTCAGACCTTGGAATCTGGACGAGCAATAACAGAAACAACAACAATAATCCAGATATAATGGCATGCACATATAATCCCGACACTTGAGAGGCCGAAGACAGAGGACTCTGAGTTCTGAGCCAGCCTGGACCACACAGGGAGACCCTATCTCAATACTACAACAACAACTACTACTAATAATAATAATAATAATAAACAAAATTCCAACTAAACCAGGTAATAATCTAAATGTTTCCTACTGCACCGATTTTCACTTCTTTCTTTTAGTGGTGATAAAGATGGATGCTATGCAATGCACGAGCAGGGAGTGATACAGAATGCCTCTCTTTAGCGCTGGTGGCCTAAGTTCTAAGGTTGCCATCCTTCCCAAGTAGACCAGTTGTCCCAGACATGTGAGCCTTCCTCGAGGCAGGAATTCTTTTTTAACATATCTTGGACCTCACAAACACTGCTGTGGCAGTCAGGCAGAAACTTCCTTCACTCACGCTGAACGACTTTCCAGATTCCACAGCCAGCATCCCCTGAAGCTCCTGGGATGGCAAACCAGATAGAACCAGAAGGAGACGTGCTGCTCACCTCCGAGCATTAGCACGGTTACATGGACATTTTGTCACCTCTGATTCTAATATGCTGTATTTTCAGCCACAAACTGGAACAATTTTAACTATTTCACAATTTCTTCTTTTAGGAAAAAAAATAAAAAAATAAATTCCCACTTATACTCCCACGTGCCTTCCTTTTGGACTCAAGCCCCCTCCTCCCCCCACCCCTACCCACTGCTGCTGCTCGGAGATAAGGCTGAGGCATTTTCCTTGCCTTTCCCCAACTGTACATTATCATAAGAAAGTGCCAGGCATCCATCAGCCCACAGCCCCTGATTTATGCTCAAAGTTTGGATTATCTATTCTGCTCCAAATCCCTTCAAACAGTCAACCTGATCAAAGAGAATCATATCCACCCGATAAAATTCGAATATAGCTCCATGAGACAGAGTGACAGGCAGGGTTTTTTTTCTTTTGTGATCTCCAAACTGCCCGGACCTCTCCATTTCTCCAGGAATTTTTCTTTATCCAGCATAGGACAAGCTGTGCAGCCTGGCTGTCCCAGCGTCTTTCCCGCTGGATTCTGTGGGGGGTGGGTTTTAAGGCATGGGCTCTGGCTAAGGGAAGAGCTGTTGTCTACCCATAGTTCCCTGAATGCATATGGGACAACAGAGTGTGGCTCAATGCAGGGCAAGGGGCAGGAGAAACGTGGTAGTATATTGATCTCCCTTACTTAACAATCAGTTGTTAATGTTGGAGGTGTGTACCTAGGAGAAATCTGGGAAAGGAAGGATGGTCTCCATGCAGCATGCCATCACAACATCTGTGATGATGTCAGTCACACCCACCATTCATTCTCTTAGCCAATATCTACTGAACACCTGATGTACAAGGCTCTGCTGAGACAAAGACAGATCCCTGAAAGTTTAGTCGTTCGGGAAAATAGACATATCTGAGTTATTAAATAAAATCTAGCAGATTTCTAGTACAAGAGGAAATCTGAGACCAGTGAAACCAACTGTACCCTCTTCCTGGCCCCTGAGCCAAATTTCTAAGGAGCTGGCCCTTGAAATTCTTATTATTGCCTTGCTAGCATTGGAGTGGAGGATAACACTAATCCCAGGATCTAAGCAAAACTCCAGCCAGTTCGGGTACTGATGGAAGACAGAGATCCTGAGCAGAGAGGATGCCCACACCCACCAACGTAGAACCCACTAAGGTGCCAGGATACAAGATGAAAACAAGTGTCCATGAAGTCAGAAACACACCACAACAGGTATCTGTGTAGGGCTGCCACCTCACCTCAGAGAGCTTGCCACCCTGAGCCAGGTGGAAGACTAAGGAAATAAATGAGCAGGCACAGGGCACAAACCTGTAAACCCAGCTACTCAGAAGACAGGCAGGAGAATCTTAGTGTGCCTGTTTTGAAAGTCTTTTTTTTTTTTTTTTTTCCCGAGACAGGGTTTCTCCGTAGCTTTTTGGTTCCTGTCCTGGAACTAGCTCTTGTAGACCAGGCTGGCCTCGAACTCACAGAGATCTGCCTGCCTCTGCCTCCCGAGTGCTGGGATTAAAGGCATGCGCCACCACTGCCCGGCTTGAAAGTCTTTTTTTTAAGGGACTGGAGGAATGTGATAGTTTGAATGTAACTGCCCCCCATTATCTCATAGGAAGTGGCACTATTAGGAGGTGTGACTTAGCTGGAGTGGGTATTGCCTTGTTGGAGGAAGTGTGTCCCCATGGCAGTGGCTTTGAGATTTCCTATGCTCAGGATACTGCCCAGTGTCTCAGGAGATGTAAGTCTCTTAGCTACTACTCCAGCCCCACGTCTGTCTGCATACCACCATGCTCCCCACCATGATGATAATGGATTGAACCTCTGAAACTGTAAGTGTGCCATCTCAATTAAAAGTTTTCTTTATAAGAGTTGCCATTGTCACTGTGTCTCTTCAGAACAATAAAAGCCCTAACTAAGACAGGCATTGTGCTTGCTTGGCATGTGCATATGACTAAGTTCAATCCCCAGGACCACAATAAAATAGGAGGGGCAGGCAGCCTAAACGCATTAGCACCATGGTGTTTGCTGGAACCTCGGGAGTGGGATCTTTGAAGCAGGTTAGGAAACCTACGAATGCCACCCTCTGACTTTGACCTTCATTTTTTTTCTTGAAGCAGGTGCCTAAGACCCACATTCCAGGCGGTACCCTCCTACGCCTAAAAGAAAGGAGCATCCTTATCTCTGAAGACACAAGGACATGAAAGATTCTACAAAGACTAGCCCATCTAACTTCCCTTCTGTTATGTCTTTATCATCATAGCCCCTTCGTCTATTCATACCTTCCCATGACTGGTCATGTCTTCATCAAAACCATCACTAATACTAGTCACTATACAGAATTACCCATTTCTTTAGCTGTTTCCTTATAAAGCTTTTCCTTTCCACACTTCATATAACTTATATTTAGAAGTTTGTGTTTTCTTTTGTTGATCCATCTTTGGTTTAGGAGGCATCATTTCTTTGCCCCCGCAAGGCACGTGTAAGACCTACTGAAAGTCCCCTTTAAGTAGCTAATGATGGAGAGGTGGCTTTTTCTACTCTGGCCATTTCCCGGGTGAGCTTCTTCCTCCCTGACCACCTCCATTCTCTACCTACAGTCCAACCCAGCAAGCCTGGAGAAAATCCAGCCCAACCCCATCCCCACCCCCAGCTTTTGAGACATTTGAATAGCAGCTCAAACATTCTGGGTCTACCCCACCTCTCAGTGCCAGAGAAGACTTATGATGCCTAGGGGAAAAATTGTCTAGAAAGAACACAGCAGAAACTCTACAGTTAGAGAGCAATCAAAGGCGTGAGTCCATACCCGCTTTGGAACAATAAGCAAAGACTTGAACTTTAAAACTGTAAGTTTGCAGTAGAATTCTGGGACAGTGTTATCTATGAAATGGCAACAAGCTAAGCCAAGCTTTCCTCTTCCACACTGGAAGAAGAGAAAGTTATGCTATTTTTGATACTAACAATACTAAGGAAAGAGTAAGAGCTTCTTAAATTTAAAGATTACCAAGGGAGGAATGATGACACTGTAACAATTCTAAAGTGTGGCACTCGGAATAATCAGCTGCTGATCAAAGCCCATGTACTTGGTTTCTTTGCTCTGGTGATACTTACCGATGTGATACCAGCCACATAAAGAAAACTGAATATGGCCAAGCATGGGTGAAGAACAACTCTCCCATGGGCTGAAATCCCACAGTGCTTCAGCAGTGAACAGCAATGGTGAGAGACCAAGAGAGCAAAGGTTCACAGGGGTGGAGGTGGGAGACAAGCCAACACTCTTCTAGAAAGGTTCAGGGGAGGAAGCTCAGTGAAGGTGAAGGGTGAAATTGACTTTCCACAAGGACACCCATGGGTTTTACATCTCAGCATGCTGGTGGCTGACTGAAGCCCTGTCCATGCATGCAAGGACATGGGTGCTGATGAACTACAGCCCTGTACCAAGTCAAGGCAACTGATGGGTTTGGGATGCTGGGCTGGCCACTGAGCAGTGGGGTTTCTGTGCAGGTGGAGCTCATCCCCTGGCAAAGAGGATCTCTGTCCCTGTTGGCTGTAGATGAGGTAAGTTTCTTCCACAGTGCTGCCCAAGGTGAGCAGAGAGCGCCTCTCCAAGAGTGGCAAGTCAGAGAAGGAGAAAAGGTAAAGGGGCTTCCATGAGCAATTAAAGCAAATGACCCACCCTCATCTGCTGCCTGGTGAAAGAAACCATTACTGGGAGAAACAAGAAAAAGATCAGCAAGGTTAGCATTTTGAAGAGTTTGACAGTTGCAGAATAGTTGCACAAATAGGGGGAACTGGTGTATATACCCTAAGTCAGTCCCCTGCAGTAGCATGGTACAGAGCCTTGGTGCATTTGTCAAAATTAGAAGCCTATGTTAGTAGATTATTATTAACTAATTGGCCAATGTTTCTTGGCCTTTGTTTGCCTAGATCATTCAATAGTTCACCATAATGTTGCAGGGTGGATAAGGGTCCCTCAGAGGCACACATCTTAAAGTCTTAGCCCCAAGGCAATGCTACCGGGAAATGGTGGAACCTTTAGAAGGTAAAACCCAGCAAGAAGTCCTTAGGTCATTTGGGGTGAGCTCTCCAGGGGTCTGGGGACCCCAGCCTATTCTACTTCTCCTCTCTTTTGCCTTTCTTGCCATGAGATGAACCATTTGCTTTACCCTTGCATTGCCATCTGGCATATCCAGTAGAAATCCAAAGAATCTGCATGCCCACACTTAAACTGGCACCTCCAAAGCTCCTCTTCATAATCATATTAGGCACATTGTTCAAAGGTGGAAAGCTGTATGAAGCAGGGACATCTAATACTCTATGGACAATCCTCAGCTTGTATTGTGAGATGCTTTTCTCATTATTAGACAGGGTGGATCATTTGATCACAGTGTTAATGCACAGTTCCTATTGTCTTCTGTCTCACACTCTATTCAGCATTGTCTCCCAAAACTACCTCAACTGGTTGCTTGTTTCCCCAAGTCCCTCGTGAATTTAGGGCTGTATAAATAACACACTCAAATCCAATTGTTTGGAAGCTGGGGCTCTGACTCCATTCTCCCAATGTTTTTCCTTTATGAGTATAATTGGTCATGGTGCTTTAGACCCATAGCAAGCCAGCATGTCATAGAGAAAGCACAAGATAGGGCTCGTGGTCAAGGAGTAAAACAGAGTGGCGAGATAAGATCCATGGGAGAAATGCCCTCAGTGGCCCAAAGACCTATTACTAGGTCCCATCTATTAAAGCACACAGCATGCCCCAGTGGCGCCAAGCTAGGGACCGGGCCTTTAACACTTGGGGCTCGGGTTAACCTTTCAGAGCCAAACTCTAGTGCTCACCCATGATGGTGTTAGGGTGAAGTAGAGAGAAGCCCCTCACTAGGTTCTTGAGGGTGATGCCTCAGGTTTCCCAGCCTCCAGAACTGTGATAAAAATACATTTCTGTTTTCTAAAGTCACCAGCCTCAGAGATTTTCTACGGTAGACTACACAGGTTAAGACATAAATTTGTTGAGAAATGAATTGGAATGAACTGTCCCGTCTTTAGAGCAAACAATGCCTGCTTCATTCCTACAGAGGAAGAAGCCCATTCGATGAAATGCAACTCGTACTTACAAGGCAAGCAATTCTTTGTTGTTGTTTCTGGGTTTTGGACAGGGTCTTATATAGTCTAAGCTGGCCTCTTGAAAAGTTACCCTGTTGCTAAGGCTGACCTTGAATCTGACCCTGCCTCTATCTCCCGAGAGCTGGGATTAGAGGCCTGTGCCTCCTCACCCTTATGAATGTGATGTACAACTGGTGAGATGGCTCCACAGTGAAGAGATCTTGCAGCCCTAGCCTGACAGCCCGAGTGTGACCCTCCCAACTCACAGAAGGGTGGGAGGAAAGAACCGAGCCCACAGCGGTCCTCTGACTTGCACGTGTGTGCATTGGCATGCCCCCCCAGCTTCACGCACACTCACTAGATACCAATGAGGGAAATCTTAAAAAAATAAAAGTGCAGTGATGAAGACTGTGTGAAGGTTCCTGTTAAGGCCACATTTTCTGGGGACACCCTGACTGCATTGCCATTAAATCAAAAGATGGCATGTGCCAGCCAGCACCTCTATTTTATCACTTTGGAGGTGGCAGGAATTACAAGACAAGAAGGAAAATAAATCTGGAATGAAAAACCTTATTGTTCGATAGCATCCGTTGCTGTGCCTATAATTAAACATTGCTTGTAGAAGACAATGTTCGGGTCTCCAGTCAATGAGCATCACCTTGTACCTGGCATCATTTTAAAGGCTCGGTAGGATGAGAGGGACTGGGAAATGTGCATGAGAAGGAGAAAAGTCCAGAAAAGCCAAGTGGGGGCTCAAGTTTTCGCCAAATTCGTTATTTGAGAATTTGAAAAAAATAGAAAGCCCCCTTTCCAGTTTCCTTCAGGCTGTCAATCAAATGCTACTTTACCATAAAGGCTTCTTCAGACTATGATGCCCCAAACGGTGCTCTCTCTGCCCTGCTCTTCGGCTCTATTTCACTCTGTGAAAGCATCACTGACACAGAAATCTTTTAACTGTTGATTGTGCTGTCTGGTAGCCCCCGTCCCCCCACCGAACACAGAAGAGGCAAGCTCTGTTTGTCTGTGCGCGCTGAGACAACCCAGAGAAGATAAAGGCTGGGAAACCATCACCGGAGGGCAGGGACTCCTGCTGTGAGGGCAGAGCAGTCTAGGGTGTGCCTAGGGCACTGGGACCCGGGTGAGATTTGGGTGGCACAGTATAGAAGAAGCCAGACACACTTGTGGGGGGCCTTGTAACCAGAGCTGGGAGATTTAGAACTTAATCTAGAGACCTTCTGGGAAACATTCTGAAAAAGAGAAGTGCTATTATCTTTCAGGCATTCACACTGTACAGAAGCTGAGCTGTGATGGGGAGGGAACATGTATAAGACCAGTGTTCAGGAGAGCCACATACTAACAGTGGGCAAGGAACGAAATTTGGAATATGCTCTCACGAGCATGCCTCTGTGTGTGTGTGTGTGTGTGTGTGTGTGTGTGTGTGTGTGATATCATAATGGCATTCTAGTCAAAGATGAACACCGTCCACCACCCACAATCCACAGTGGTCCTACAACACTGGAGCCAACACATTTCCTCTGCTTAGTGGCACTGCGGCTGTCATAAAGTCAGAGTGATGTTGATGGCGGTGGGCCTCCTGGGACTCATGAGCGCTGACCACACACAGCTACATGCAGTACATAATTCTTAATGGTAACAGATGATTGCGGCTGCTTTGAGTATCTGTCTCACTACGGTCTTTATCGCTGCTCTAGAATGCAGTCCTACTCTCTGAAAGGGTTTTCTGGAAGACGGTGATCTGTCACTCCCATGAAGCCTCATACATCTTGTGTTTACCCTGTCTCTTGATGGTGTCAAGGGGCGGTGCCCAGAGACTGGCCTGTGCTATCCAGCCTTATGGTAAGTGCCCTCTAGATGTTTATAGTGTTTCCTGGTCATTAAGGGTCACATGATGGAGAGAGGGAAGTATGATAAGAAAGAGGGAGAGGAAAAGGGAGGAGTTACTAAAGTTTGGAGGTTAAGTGATTGGAAGCATTATGCTGCCATTTTTGAGATCTTAAAAGCTAGGAAAGAATACATTCTGTGTTCACTTTTGAAAATAAGCATGCAAGGAAAAAAACTCAAGAGCGAGCGTTAGATAGCTCAGCTTGGCGTGTCTGTGACACATCCAAATGAAGATGTCCAAAAGCCGATTGAAAACACCAGTCTCCAGTTGAGGGGAGCAGCTAGGATGAAGATATAAATTGAGAGATGTCAGCTCATAGATATGAAACCACAGGAATGAATGAAGTCACTTGGGCCTGAATATAGCCAAAGAGGCCCCAGCCCCAAGCCTTGGAGTCTTGTACCCTTGAGCAAGGCACAGGAAACAGCAGCATCCAAAGAAAAAGGGGGTGGGGCAAAGAAAGGGATCCTGAGTCTTAGAAGCCAAGCGCAGTTCCTATCTCAGAGTGAAGAGAGCGATTGAATGAATGGAAGGTTGTAGAGACGCTTGGTACGATGGAGGCAGAAAGCAACAGCCCTGGGATTCCTAAACAAATATTATCCATGAGTTGATATTAAAATAAAAATCAGTGGAGCAGTGTGATGAGATTGAGAGAACAGAAGATGGGGCTGTAGATAGGGCAATGCACAGAACGGCAGCAGCTGGAGAAGCCTCTGTGGTACAGGGAGCCTTTGTAAGACAGGGGCTTAAGTATTTTTAGATGATGAGTGGAATGAGCTACTAGGGGGACAGATGATGGCTGAAGAGAGGGAAGGGAAAGCTAAGAAGGCTCCTAAACAGTCAAGAAGACCTTAGAGCAAATGAACAGGGGACAGAAAATCGCCTTCACCGAAAGCCAGTGCACTCCCCAGAGGAGCCCATGGAGCATGAAGCTGCAGATGCAGGTAGTTTGGCAGGTTGGGTGGGGGGTATAAACAGGCATCTTGATCATTTGTTTGCTTCCTTTCCTTAAGGTAAATGAGATGTTAGAAGCCCCAGAGGGAAATGTCAAACTGCTATGTTGACATTTGGAAGCTAGGATGGAGGCAGGAGGTGTAGGGTCTGCTGCCCACTGCACAGTTACAACTCTTCACTTACGAGGGATGGAGTTGGTGGCTTGCATGGGAACAGGTGTGACATCATTTGTTATTAGATGTGCATGTGGGGACTTAAAGGTGCACTTTGTTATGAAAACGGCATGCCCCCAAGTGGAAGGATTTGTGGGTGTGCATGAGCCCTGTACAGAGTAGTAGACTCTGTATTTTCCGCCTTCTGCTTGGATTGCTTTCTCATAAACATTTGAACACCACATTATTGTTGCCCGTGTACACATTTTATTTTCTTCATTTTTCTCTCTTAATAAGCACTGTTGTGAAGCCTGGATTGTCTTGAACACCCCAGGATGCCAAGGAGAGCTATAGACATGGAGTGGAACCAGCCCAAGACAGGCAAGCGTAATGCAATCAACAAAACTGGAAGGGTGGAGCCATATAAGCCCTTTGACACCAGACATGGACTACGGGATTTGAGGTTTGGCATGGTGGGTTTTGGTCTAGTATTTCTTCACTAGGATCCCTTTCATCCCTATTTAAATGGTCATGTATATTTTATGCTATTGTATATTAGAAGTATGTAATTTGCTTTTTGATTTTACAGGGATTATAGTTAAGAGATTGCCTCAAGTCTCAGAAGAGACTTGGATTTTGAACATTTTAACAGTATTAAGACTGTGAAACACTGTGGAGACTTTTTTTTAAGTCAAACTATTTTTATTGCAGATGATTCTATATATAAAATATCCTAAGTATTCCATAAAAATAACTGATAAATACATTCATCAAAGTGGCAGAATAAAAATTAATACATAAAATCTGTTCCCTTCATATATACACATACACACCAAGAAAGATATCAGGTAAACATCTGAAACTATAAACAAACTTCCAATTAAATGCTTTTTTCTGTGAGTTGCCTTGATTATGGTGTCTCTACATAGCAATAGAAAAACAGCTAAGACATGGCTATTCCTTAATTTTACCGAAGAAGCAGAGAGCAGACACTGTGTATCAAATAGTTGATGGTTTTGGCATTGTTCTTGCCATTTTCAATTTTTTAAATTGTTTCATATAGAGTAATTATAATATACAACCCAAGCAAAAGAGCACTGGACCACCATTTATAGCATGACTCCAAATCCCAGCCTTCAAGCCACTGGTTTTAAAATAAACTGTTGACATTACTATCATGGGTAGAAGATCTCTATATACGGAAATCCAGCCAAGTGCAACTTCCCACCGCATCATGGCTCTGGTTCCTCCCCAGCGCATTATCTTCATGATCCATCCCAGTTAGTGTGCCCTTCTCCATGTGTCCATATAGTCCAGAGAGACCTGGGCTCTCAGTACCCAAGGTAAGATTCCTCTTCATAGCTTAGTTGCAGTCAGAAAAAGAAAAAAAGTTACAAACTGGCGAACAATCTAAATTAATCTAAATACTATTAAGCATGCTTGCACTAAGCATCATCTTCTTTTATTCTAAAATAATCTTCCACATATGTCATTTTCTATAGCTTAAATATAAATACAAATTGTTTCCTTTTCTGTCTCTTGAATCTCAATTGGTATTTAGCTAGGCAGAGGGTGATGGTGAGTGTTGGAATTGGATTTTTATATGTATATATTCATCTAGAAGCTTGGCTGTTGAGGTGTAGGCACAGGGTAAACTATGGACTCCATGGTAAAATGTAAAGGATAACACAGAAGTTTTGCACTAAGATGCACAAGCTCCGGAGGGCTTATGGGCAATACTGTCTTTCTTCCCTTCCTTCCTTCCTTCCTTCCTTCCTTCCTTCCTTCCTTCCTTCCTTCCTTCCTTCCTTCCCATCGCTTCACTTTCATACCCACACAGCACCACAAGTCTCACTAACATCAGAAACCACCTATGAATTTTAGTATCTTCATGAGCCACAAACGACCTCCAGACATTCTGGAACACCTCTGTGCCTGCCCATGACCTTGGCTGGGTTTTCCAGTTGTCCTCCTTAGCAGCTTGTTTTCCTCATAAGTCAGTCTTGCGGCCTTCTAGACTGTGGCATGATCCTCAACGAACCCAGTGGCTGTTGCTCTGCTTCCCTGATCTTTCAGCTTTCACCCCTAATATCTTACTCTGGGTTTTTTAGACTTATTAGGATCACGCTACACTAGACCTTGCTTTCTGAGTACTACCTTGCCTCAATGTCACATGGCTTTGCTGAGCAGACAGGCAGAAATGTCCATTCAGCCTATATGAAATGACAGACCAAAGAAAATGGTCCTGTCCAAGTGCATCTTGGGAACCAATGAGTTTATGGAGTTCCTTATAGGAACAGGGTTTCTTCAAGGGCATCTGAAGCACTGAAAAATCCCACTTCAGTATGACTGAGCATCCAGGAAAGCTGCTTGACTGAAGAGCTCCGTGCTTCACAGCCAGCTCTCCATCTGCTACACCCTGTGGTGTCCCTAGAGCCTGTGAAACTGGGACAGTACGTCAACTAAGAGTCTAGTCTCCCTCCTCCTTCCACAAGGTAATAGTAACAGTCTTCTTATTATCACTGCACCCTGGCCATCACTGCTGATTTGCCTATTCTGTTCCCAGGGCTGTGGGCCAAGGTATTCTGTAGGTCACCATAGCAACTCTGCTTCCTGATGACAGCTGGTCATGTTAGGCCTGAAGGAAACAACTTTACCACAGCAGTTGGCAAGGAACGTGATGGCTAGAGGTTCCAAAGGGTATGTGTGCAGAGGGAAAAGGGGAAATTGAATTTATCAGGGTGTGCTATATGCAAATGTGGAAATGGTATGCTGAATTCCATCAATATGTGTAATTAATATATGTCAATAAAAAACATGTATTTTGCTGGGCACTGTGGTGAACATCTGTAATCCAGGCACTTAGGAGACTCAAGTGGGGTATATCATTATAAATAATCCAGTGGTTGGAAAGATTCAAGACAATTTTGAAAGTATCAGGTCCAAAAGGCTGAGTGAGGAGCAAAGGAAAGATGAATCCCAATATTTGAAATTTGTTCATGTTTCTTAACTTGAGTATAATAAAGAAGTTAAATGGAAAGCATACAAATAAAGCACAAAATAAATCAGGGATATGGCATTACCTTTGCAGGGCATTACTCCCAACCAATCAGAGCACGCAGCCTCTGGATTCAAGAATGTACCCCCTTCCTACAATATTACCCAATCAGGAATGTATGGGTTTGATGTTTTTCAAAGCCCAATTTCAACACACAGTGAACCTTATCAAAGACACATAGTTGTGTATAAAGCAGAGAGCTAGGAGGAGCTACTCCGTAAGGAGGGGTTGCGGGACCTCATACCAGCACAATGGGCTCCATTGTGCTGCATCCTCTGCAGAGTCCTTCAGACCTAGTGAGCAGGGTCCTTTTTCTTATATATAAAAAAGGTTTTTCCTTTTGTTTCTTATGATCGCCAAAGACTAGGAAAAAAATCATGCTCTTTGGAAATAAGCTCCATGAGACGAGGTTAAAGGGGTCTCGAGGAGGAAGTCTTGGGTGATGGAGTCAGTGTTCCAAGAACAGATTCCTCTCGGGTGCTGGAGGTGGCTCATCTGACCCTAGAGTAATCAGTGCTCTCTTCCCTTCATGCCTCTTTGCACCACAAAAGCTGACCGCACACCGATAAGAACAAAGAAAAGATAAGCCAAGGTGCCAGTGAGAACAGAGCTGTTCTGAACTTAGAAATCTATCGGTTCACCTAGGGAAAGAAAAGGAGAGGGAGGAGAGACAAAGATTTTGCCAACTGAGTCAATATGTAAGGGGAAAAAAGTCCCTGATCAGCTCCTAGAAACTATTTTATACCAGAATGGTATGCACAGTGGTACCCACAGCGATGTGCACAGTGGTATATACAGTGATCTATACACAGAGCTATACACAGTGATATATACACAGTGACATGCACAGCAGCAAACACAGTAGTGGGCACAGCGGCACACACAGCAGTATGCACAGTGACACACACAGCGGTACACACAGTGGCACACACAGCGGTATACACAGTGGCACACACAGTGGCACACACAGCAGTAAGCACAGTGGCATATACAACAGTAAGCACAGTGGTATACACGGTGGTAAACACAGTTGTGTACACAGTGGTATACACAGTGGTATGCATAGTGTATACAGAATAGTATACACAGTGGCACACAGAGTAGTACACAGTGGTTTATAGACACAGAGGTATACACAGTGACATACATAGTGGTACACACAATGGTATGTATAGTGTGTACAGAATGGTATACACAGTGGCACACAGAGTGGTATACACCGTGGTTTATATGCACAGTGACATACACAATGAAGATCTGAATGTTAACATGGGGCCCCACATCTCCTTATCATAGGGATGTATCTCCCAGTTCTCTGCCTACATGTACTGTACAGATATATCATTTAAATTTTTAAAATTATTTGATGCATGTAAGAGTTTGCCCGCATGTTTGTCTCTGTACCACATGCAAGCCTGTTGCCCAACGAGGCGGGAAGAGGATTTTGGATCCCACAGAACTGGAGCTACAGATAGTTGTAGACCACTATGTGGGTGCTGGGAACCAAACCCAGGTCCTCTACTGAGCAGTCAAAGCTCTGGACCATCTCTTCGGCCTTAGATAGACACTCTCGATAAGAAGGAAAGGGAGAGCTGTCAGCAAGTGTCTGGCATTATTCATATATACTGCTTTGGTGGGTATCAAGTGACATATTTGCAGGAGTGCTAAGAAATGTTTCCCCACTTTTGACTCTCTTTTTGAAAAGTGAACGTATAGGAAATCCCAGGAGGTGGCTTGTATGGATTGTCATCTGATAAGGTAAAACCAGGAGCCCAGAAGCTTGCACAAGGGGTTGGGGCATGCCTTCTGCTACGGAGGGCTTTGGGGTGAGAGTCCTAGAAGACTATGAATGTACGTAGGGCTGGGGAAAGAGAAGGGCATTAAGCGAATGTTGCAATTGTACCGATATTCATGGTTTTCAGCAGGCAAGTGGCTTCAACCAGACTGCAGGGTCAGGGCACCTTTCCCTTCCTGTGTTCCTATAATTCCCATGTCTATTTTTATCATATCTCAATGTTAGCTGTTATACTCCATTTGTCTTAGTGTGTGTTTTCCACAAAGCAAAGTCAGCAATAAGGTAGTACATATGGGTGGTGACCTGCAAGAAAAAGAGAGAGGTTTAGAGAAAAGGAAAAAACCAGAACAGAAACACAAACACGGTAAGGAGACAGGGGCAGGCTAATTATACCAATTTTAAATCATAAACAATACTCTTCTAGAAAGTTCTACTAACAAGATGGCTACTGGACCCTTTGTGTACCTCCTCCTACCTAATAGACTGATGTCAGGGTATATGTTGAGGTGTATTCTGGCTGCACCTACACATACCTACCAAACGCTAACACAGAGAAAGGGATTTATACTAAAGTTTCACACTTGAGATCAAAGTGAATTTGTATGAATCTCTGTCTACTGCAACATAGCAGACATCAGAGCTGAGCCATGGACAGCTGTGTTACCCCACCAGAGTACATCAATACGTATTCACAGCTATAAGTAAGATATTGGTCATCAAGCCTGTTGCATTCTGGGTATTTCTTGACAGAGGCATTTATCCCTTCATTTATTCATCCCTTCCTTAGTTCTGATCTGAATGTTTATTATCCACGCAACACTGTTTAAGGTACTGGGGGGATTCCACACTAAACAAATCACACACACACACACACACACACACACACACACACACCACAGAAAGCCACAAATGAAACCTACTTTGTTTTGTATGTCTCCCTGAGATAAATACAAGGGAGACAGATAAAGTGGAGGGATGGGGGCGGGGCTGTAAGGGCGCTCTAGGAAGGCAGGAGATGAGCACAAGAGACCTGGCTTTTCATCAAGCTTGAATCTATTTAACTCAGAAAATTACCCCCATCTGGCTGCCTCTCAGAAAACCAATAAACAAGTTTATAGAAAAGTATAACTCTTTCGGTATTGTCTCATTTCAAGATATTGCCTTGTATTGGGGCAGATTCTGCCCATAGGAATTGGTCTAATCCCCAGTACAAATCCAAGGTGCAGATGTTCCAAGAAGAGCCGAGAGGCTTGGCACATCTGTGTCTTCAGCCACCTGAGCAATTTCTTTTTCTTTTTTTTTTTTTTTTTCAAATTAAGAATTTCAGCTTCGAGTACAGTGTAGTGTTCTCTTATCAAAGACCACTGCTCCAAAATAAAATATAAAAGTAATGCATCTCAATGAATTATCAAGAGACTTCAGGCTTCCATCCTATTCTTAGGTCTGACCTGGCTGCAGGTTTCAGGCTCTGGTGAAAGTCACAGTTTAGATGGAGCTTGCAGTCAACAGGGTAAATGAGAGTGAATGAGACAAAAGCTTGCTCTTCCTTCTATAATTGGCACTCAACAAAGTAGATACAAAACATCAGAGAAAACAAAGATTGACAACTGATTTTCTCCAAGGTACTAGAATATATGAAAAAGCTTAAAGAACAGGTAGACATTTGCAAAGTCAGCTCATGAGGATGGGTTCTGCCATGTGGGAAGATAAAATAGACCTGGGATAGATGGACAACAGGGAGGGCAGCTGTCCGACTGAGATGCTTTCTTCACAGAGGAATTGGGTAGGACATGTGCCCCTCTGTAGCAGCAGGCTGCTTGTTCATTCTGGCCCATGAGAACCAAAATAATCACACGGAAACTGTATTAATTAAATCACTGTTTGGCCCATTAGCACTAGTTTCTTATTGGTTAACTCTTATATTAATTTAATTCATTTCTATTAATCTGTATATCACCACGAGGTTGTGGCCTACCAGCAAAGTTTCAGCACATCTGTCTCCAGCAGTGGCTCCATGGCGTCTCCCTCACTCTGCCCTTTTTTCCCAGCATTCAGCCTAGTTTTCCCTGCCTACATAAGTTCTGCCTTGCTATATAGGTCCAAAGCAGTTTCTTTATTCATTAATGGTAATCACAGCACACAGATGGGACTCCCACATCATCCCTCCTGCTCACAACCCAGCCTGCAGAGTGCTGAGAGTACACGCATGGTCCTCCGTGCCCAGCTCTAGGTTGTGTCTTGATAATTTTGAGGTGTCTAGCATTCTTTCACCAAACAGCAGCTAGACACCTGGTGTGCAACAGGCACTGGTTGCAGGGGACGCCATATTGGGACCCGGTGTAACGTTTTAGCCAAGGAAGACCAGCTGCCAGAAGCTGTGAGGGAGTCTCCTTTAGCACCATAGCCCACTCTGGTTTCTGTTCCATTCCTCTGCTCCTTTGCAGGGAAATACATTTTCCCAAAATTCTCTCCATGTTTCATAAAACACATTACAAAATATTTTTGAAAAAAATTTCAAAGGTAAAGAAAATGATACTATAAACAGCCTCCAAATTTTCAATCCTTAGGCTTAACAGATGCTAACACTTAACTAAATTTGTTTAAAATTAAAAAAGAATCCTAAAATATAACCTATAAAGCTGAGTCCCATTTGGGCTTCCTAATCCTATTAGCCTCTCGTTCACCATCACTTCTTCCTGGAATTAGATATAGTTCACTCCCATGCACATAGCCACAGCTTTGTATTCTTGTATTTTACTGCATGTTTGTCTAATTCAGCTTTCCAGCCAATGTACTTAATTAATTAAGAGATTCTTGTTTTATGTTGCTTAAATTTTGACCACCAAGCTTTTCACTTCCAAGATCTTCATATCTGCTGCATTTTCATGGCAACCATTTTGATGTTCACCATGTGTTAAAGTTTGTTTTCTCAGGGCAGGTGCATGGGGCAGCTTTCCATTAAGGTGTCAACCTCCTTCAGGTGTGTGATGACTTCTGGATATCTACATATGATCATCGTGTGACTATGGAATCTGCTGTTCAGGGAGGGTCTGGTGACTCTTCCCACATAGTAAGTGGCTTTTGTCCCGGGAGATTAATATACACACTAGATACTCACTGTCCCAGGGATTCCTAGAGAAGATTATGTCGTGCTCACTGCCTGACCCAAAGTTCTGTATACTGAGTGCAGGATGCTGGAGGGTCACCTCACCTTACTGTTCTCTTGTACCACAAGACTCCTGTTTCTGCAAGTATGGAACCCTCACATAAGCACCTTTTACTTACAGAAACTGAAATCTACTTTTTTTCATGCTCATTTTCAACCAAAAATGTGGTTTACATGAAAAGAATATCCATTTGTTTTTGTTTTACAGACTGTTGTGAATGTGTATGGTATCCTTTATGTACTGTGTATGTAGACTGAAGCAAGTGGGGACAGGAAAAAGTATGTTTGTTCTGTCATCTTGAATCACAATCAGTTTTAAATGGTCCCTCAGAACTCTCCCATTAAAGTCAAAGGCATTTTTCTGTTGAATAATTTTAGTCTTCTCTGTGTGTGTGTATGTATGTATGTATGTATTAATGCTATATAATATTATTCATTGGGAGATATGAACAAATGTGTACACCCAAGATATGAAGTCAATGACCCAAAATAAGAACACCTTAAAGTCCAATTTAGTGAGTCAGTGAGACCGGAGTTACTTAGAGGAATATAAAGGTTACTTACAGGAACAGGAACAACTCAAAGGTAGCGGCATCACTGAAAGCTGTGGCAGCTCGGAAGGCCAGAGGATTTAGAGAGCTGAACAATCTTCAGGGTTCCTAGAAGTTGTAGAGTGCCTTCCAGGTAGCTTCACTGATCTGAGTCTCCACAGTGGTTCTTAGGGTTCATAGAGCCTTGAATATGGAGGAGTAAGCTTCATGAACTGTTGTGGAATATTTCTTTACACAGTGTGAATATATGTCACTATGATTGCTTTAATAAAGAAGCTCACACACACACGGGGGGGGGGGATGAAAAGGGAGAGAACACTAAGCCTACAAGTACATACCACCATACCTGATGTTAGATGTCCTTCTGTATATGTGTTGCTTTTATTGGTTAATGAATAAAGCTGCTTTGACTTATGGCAGGGCAGAATATAGCCAGGCTGGAAGGGATACATGGAGAGAGTAGGCAGCGTCAAGAAGATGCCAAGTAACTACCAAAGGAGACAGACGCCAGGCACGAACCTTATTGGTAGGCCACAGCCTCAAGGTGATACACAGATTAATAGAAATGGATTAATTTAAGATATAAGACTTAACCAGGGATATACTTGAGCTATTGGCCAAACAGTGTTGTAATGAAAATAGTTTCTGTGTGATTATTAAGGTCTGGGCAGCCAGGAAACCAAGGTGCAGTCTCCTTTACACGTACCCAACCTTTAATTGTTTTAAGGCTTGAACTCGGATGCTCTTGATTGCCAGTCAAATGCTTTTCCCACGGATCTCTTCTCCCCGGCACCCACAGTAAAATAAGGATGCTCCCAGTAGCCACAGTGTTGTCTGTAGGAACAACTACTTCTACATACAGCTTAGACTATGAAGAGACATTTTACTGAGGCTGCATGAGACAGAATCTCTGTTCAAAGGGCTTGCTTAAAATTGCACGAAGACCTCATTTAAAAGTACAGCACATGAACTGAGCAGATCCTGATGGCACGGGCCTGTAATCACAGTTGAGGTAGGATTTTAGAATTCAAGGCTTGCCTGGGCTACGGAAGGAACTTAAAACTTCTCTGGGATCCTTAGTGAGACTCATTCTCAAACAAATAACAAAACCAGACAATCCAGGATGTAGCTCAGTGGTAGAGCACTTCCCTAGCAGGTACCAGGCCCAGGTTCAAACCTTAGATTTTCCAAACAAAATAGAAAGCATGAGAAGCGAAGGGTAATAAGAAGCTGTGATCCGAAGGAGCTGTGGGGAAGGGCTTTTCTGTCCAGCTCTGCCTTTAATGGGATCCTGGCTTTTAAAAATCCATTCAGTTTTTTTTCTTGCTCTCAGCCCAGGAGCAATTTAAATAACAAAGACATTTTATTGAGTCCTGAAAACAATTTAGCCTTGAACTTGCCTCAGCTCAGTCCTGTGGTTGGAAGGGAAATGGTTCTTTGACAACTTGCCAATTTTCCCTTTGTCCTTTATCTTATATTCCCGATAAGATTTGCATTGTTTGTAAATTGCCTATTCACCCTAATTTTCAACCTCCTAACAGTAGGCTTTTCCTAATCCTCTCTCTATAAATGCTACCTCTCCTTCTTAATTTGCATTTGTTCGTTTGTTCCTCTTGATTAATTTTTCTAAACCTTTGTTTACCTCATCAGTATTTTCAAAGAACCCAGTTTTTACAAGTACTTATCAACCACGCACAGTGTTCCAATCTGAGCTGTATTGCGGTTTACCTGACTGGCTCTCATTCAGTATTTACTTTGAGTGGTTTGGAAACATCTCAAGTTTGAACTCATTTCTCTTGTCTGATTCTTTTAAAGCTAGGCGTTTCCCTGTAGCTACCAACTTGACCACATCTCAGAATCTCATAGCTTTTTTAAATCCCCAGGTACCTGCTACCTTGCTTAAGACTGCCTAGCATGTACCAGGTCCTGGGTCTAAACCTTGACATTGCAAAACACAGCAGACAAAAGAGAAAGCACATGAAATGAAGAGAAACTAGAAGCTGGGATCCGAAGGAGCTGTAGGGAGTGTGCTCTATCCAGCTTTTGACATCAGTTTTATGGCTCTGACTTAATTTCTAATCCCGGCGCTTTTGCTACAAGTGTAGACGCCCACGTTTTTGGCCCTTTGCTCTTCAACCCTGCAGTTGGAACAGAAAGGCAGCTAGGTCTCTCCTGCCCTCTTTCTCTCTCCTTTGTCTCCACCACATTACACAGATCGCATCCTGCTGTTGACTTCACAGGATATCTGTTAGACCTGATCCCTGTCTTCCCAGCGCAGAGGTACCGCACCCCTGTACAGCAGTCCCCAGAAACACACCTTGTTCTCATCAGCTGCCCTGAGTGCACTGAAACCCATGAATTGGTGCTTTTTTTTTCTTTTAGATTTCAATACTCAATATTCTAAGAATGAAATGACATCAGGGAAGTAATTGCTATAGTGTAAGATGTTGAAAGGGTGAATAATCAAACTCAGATGGATTTTTTGGACGGGAAATCAGTTTACAGTTCAAACATGGGGCCTGGGTGGAGATGTATAACCAGGGGAAGAAATTAAATCACCCGAGAGTCAAGAGCAATGGTCAGAGCAGCATTAGACAGTAAAAGAAAGGAACCGGAGAGCATGTGTCCAGCAAGACAGGGTGACCAGAGGAAAGGGTCGCCTTTTGTTCATCTGACTTGGTGGATAATTGAAGCTGCAAAGTGTGTTCAGTTCAGCCTGTTGGTTTCTACTGTGTTTTCACACGGTTACTGTTACTTGGTAGCCTTACAGTTTTTACAATGTATATACCTCACGTCCATATGAAGTTGAATATATATCCACATTGTGAATGAAAGTCTTTCCAATGAGCAAGAAGATAGTCACCAGTCACTAGAATAACAGCTGTAAGTCAAGACTCAGAAAACTCTCTGCCTTATAGTCTCTACCAGTTGGACATCCTTTACTCCCTATTTTCCTACGTAGTTCAGGATGTCCTCCATCAGCCCTCTCATTCTGCATGCTGCTGCTTCAATCCAGAGGTGGGATCTAGTCTCTTTACCCTTAATGTCCATTGGAATTAATGGCTTGCTTATCCAGTAGACTCTGGTAGGTAGCTACAATGGCGGTGGATCCTGTGATTTCTGAGATTGAGGCATAAGAAATCTTGAAGTTGTGTACAGGGTCACTTGCTTAGTTCATCTTTACAAGCTACCTACCATGCTATAATAAGCCTATGCCAATGGAACAACCACACACTGCTTTGTTAGGCACCAATAGCTGCAGTCCCTGGGCCACCACCACCCTTTAAGGGAGCCTTCCGGGCCATTCACCTCAACTGGAACTTGGCTTGAGCACAGCTTTCTCCAATACCTGTGCAGAACTGTGTGATGTTCACCACATTCAAAACCAGCTGAGCCCAGTGAGTGCACAGAGGAATGAGAAATGATGATTAATTTTTATAACATGGAACTCTGAGGTAGACTTTTATAGAGCAATATATGGTTAGAGCAACCCTCTTTGTCTGAAGGACCCAAAGAAATGTCCCCATGAGAGAAGTATATCTTCCTGCATTCATTAGACGTGGATGGCCTTCTTCCAGGATAAAGTCAAAACTTGTTAGATAGGAACACTCTTTCCACCAATCTTTCTTTTTGAGCCATTATTATAGCCTTTATTAACAAAAGAGCAGCATCTTGTCCAAGTTCTTGTTTGAAGATGGACACAAGTTAATTTTCTTCCTGTTAGTCACTTCTTGATAATTATAATGATTTTTCAGATTCTGATATTACTAAACTGCTGAGTGTGTTATTCAACTTAATTGTTAGTCAACACAACCGGTGTTTATGAGCCGTCCTTTGTATATTGTGATAGAGATTGCAGGCTTACAAATGACATGGAGTTCCCCTCACAAGAAACCTGTCATTCAGAAAAGAAAACAACTCAAAACCAAGATAACACAATTCAAGGAAGAATGTGTTGCTATAATTACTTATTTCTGTGATGAAATTCCTGACAAGAAACAAGGTTTTTGTTGTAGTTGTTTGGTTTTTCAGGGTTTTGTTTTGTTTTGTTGTCTGGCTTAGCAGGAGATACAGTTTCTCAAAGTAGGGAAGTCACGGGAGCGAGAGCAGGGGCCGGCTAGTCACATTACACACATAGTCAGGAAGCAAAGTGTGAACAGGATATGAGGTCAGATTATTATACCTCAAGATCCACCCTCAGTGACACACTTCTTTCAGCAAGGCTCCAACTCGGAGATTCTACAACTTCAAACAGCACCACAGCTGAGGACTAAGTGCCCAACCACATAAAGTCTCCTAGGGGAGACTTTTCACATTTAAACCCCAATACTCTATTCCTGGCCCCTATGTGCTCATGGAAGGCCACCTTCTGATTCAAAATGTGTTAGTTAATGCCAACTTCAAAAATACCCATAATCTTTAACAGCATCAAAACTGTTCTGAAGTCCAAAGTCTCTTCTGAGACTCAAAGAATTCAACTATGAATCCTATTTAATAATAAACATACATTACACGCTTAAATATTCAATGACACAGAATAAATATTCTCTCCTAAGAGTTATGGAGGCATGAAAAGGAAAGGTCGAATCAGATCAAGACTCAAACCCAGTAGCGCTAATAGCAAATCCTGAAGCTCAGTATCTGACATCCAGGACTCATGGCAGAATCACCTGGGTTTCAAATGGCTTAGTCAGACCTGGTCCTCCAGCTCCATGACCCACAGAGCACGCAGCCTCACCTATGAGGCAGCTCCAGTCCATGTATGCAGTTTGTCACAACCAACATACCGTAGTTACAGCATCTCCTACATCCTGGGGTCTCCATTCCAACTTGAACTTCATTTTCACAGCTTCATGGAGTGACTTCTCAGGATGTCCTTGCAGATACTTTACACATTCCCTGGCCTCAAAGACTCCCAGGAAACATGGTATGAGGCCCCCTGATTCTCTCAATCTTGCATTGTTCATGCCTAAAAATTAGTCCTGCATGGACAACATTGTTAAGTTCTCTGCTAGCTTGGGGTGGAATCTGGGCCCCCTTGACCACAGCTGAAGCAGCCTCTTTGTGCTCTCCCTGGGGGAAAGCTTCCCTCATCAGTAGCTAATGAAAGTCAGGTAACCCCATCAATAGCCATCTCAGTGGGGACTTTCTCCTTTCACTGGAAAGTGAATCTGCATCTTTTTTTTTACAAGCTAGCACCTTAGTTTTACAAGTTATAGCCCTCAGGAAATCATTCTATTGTCCCAGTAGAGAGAAGGGGGTTTCTCTTGCATAATTATAGCCTGTTTTTAAAGCAAATGCTTTACCTACAACTTTAAACTTATCTTCCCTCTTTCCTTGACAAACTGCCCATTTTTATGTTTTTCTGCACTATCAAGGGCACTGTCAAAAAGGGAAATCAAGAACTACAGAATGGGAGGGAATATTTACAAATAATACAGACATGTATGTGTGTATTAAATACTTATGTAAAATTTATAAAGGACTTAGTACTTAGTAATAAAATAATTGTCCAGCCATAGGGAAAATGACAGACTACCAGACAAATAGTTACCAGACTACAAAGAAGATAGACAAATGGCTCATAAACATAGGAAGACATGCTCAACATCATTAATATAGTTGGAAATGCAAATGAAAACTCAAAGAGCTGTCACTTCAAGCACAGTGTAAGCACAAAGTAGGACAGCAGCTTGGGATCAGGGCACAGCAATGACCTGGCCTGCCCAAGACCCTGCTACCATCCCCAGAGTCATGAAATGAGAGGAGGCGTGATAATAAGTATCAGTAGAGTTCTGCACTCGGACTGGAGCACTCATAATTAAAAGGTTAAAATTGAAAAGCAGGCAGGCAGATGCTGAAGTAGCTCGATGATACAACCCAGTGGTTCTACTCTTGGGAATATGCTATAAAGAATTTCATAGCAACATTTACTGTGCAGCATACAGTAGAATCAACCAGAATGTTCATCAACTGATGAATGGAGGAACAAATTGTGGCCAATTTACACAGTGAAACATAAACCAGTTAAGAGGAATGAAGTAAGATGACATCGGACCACATTACCCAAGGTGGGAAAAGTCAGCCACAAGGGTGTTTGTTGCATGGTTCTGTTCATCTAGATGTCCAGACTTAGCAAGTCTACAGAGACAGGAAGTAGGTTGGTGGTTTCCTAGAGGTGGGAGGGTTCAGGCTTGAGAAATGAGGAAATGTTCATGTTTCTTTTAGAAGTGATGAAAATGATCTCTAATTGGTCATCATGTTGATTGCAAACCACTGAACTTTACACTTTAGGGGGGTGGATCACATGGCAAGTGGGTGACATTGCAAGAAGCTATAATGAACAAGATGATGTCCAAAGCCTAACATGTGGAGGAAACAGTGGAAATTGGTAAGGCACAGGAAGTCCATGTAGAGGCCAGCCTGGGTCATGCTGCAGACAATACATGGTACCACTGGGTGGAAGAGTTAGACAATTCACCTCAGGTAAAACTGTAGGAGATACCTTTGCATAACAGGGACCAAAGTGACCACACTACCCGAGAGCAACTTGAGTAGGCAAGATTTCTGGTTTCCCAGCTGGTTTCCCACTCCTTCATTCCCCTAGCTCTCGAAAGAGCATCCATCTGGAAAGTATTCGACCTATGAACCTTTGGCTGACGTCTTATAATCAAACCATAGCACAGTCATTTACAATTTGGTCTAGGATTGCTATAGCAAGGATGGGTTGTAGCGAAGAGGAAGGATGAGGGTGGACCAACAGAAAGCAGAGCGGGAATCTAGGTTTGCACAGAGAGGAAGGGGCAAAGACGGAGTCCCCCAAAACACTCTGTGTTTATTCTGTGAAGTGAGCCCAGGAATGCTGAGTTATTCTGGCAGAGTTTTATTGATGTTGTCTCCTTTTGTACATTGTTTGAAAGTGGGCAAGAGATGAGAGAGATTGGCATTCATTGAATGTTATAGGTATCAGTCACTCTCGCAAGTTCAGCTAAAATGCACATTGCCTTATTTTTTCAGAACAACCCCAAGGGGTCCAACTACTTTGTTATCCTTAGACTCTGAAGCCAGATCTCATCGGTAACAATGTCTGTGCCCTTGGTTAAAGACAAGGCAACACATGAGAGCCAAACCTACCACCCATAGATACTCAACAAATGTTACTGTACTTCCGCTGTGCCCTCAGCAACCTGTCCTCCATTGTTGCCAAACCTTGTAAGATGCTAAGATTTGTATTTACTAAGCCAGCCACACCCAGTTCTCTGGGATCCTTGAGGCTTCATGCTCCTCTACAGTGGTTGCTAGGGTATATGCCCCCACCCCACCCTGCTTCTCTCATTCCTTCCCAGATCCCTTTAGGCCTCTTCTGTTCCTGTGGGATTTAATAATGACGAATGTACCCCAGATTTGAGGCTATGGTTAAGGGCTTTCTGGGAATTTGGTGGAGGCCCACACACGCACACACATCTCATTTGTAACCGACGTCACCCACCATCCCCTCCAACCAATCCCAAATACAAGAGGAAAAACTGCAGGAGGCTCATTGCTGTGAACTCTTACGACAGCAAATTGTAGCTCATCAGAGCCAATTCCTCAAACCATTTACCTTAATCTAAACCAGAATTTCTCATCTCCCCTTTTATGATTCCATTTCAGGGTTGTGTGAGAGGCTGAGCAATGGGGCCATATGTTATCATTCTAATGAAAACAATCAGAGCCTGGTGGTTATTAATCACCTGGCCTTATCACCCATTAGAGAGACGTCTTATTAACCAAAAAGCGGATATTTCGTTCCTGAATTCCAGAGATAAAAACCCAAAGGAGATGAGAAGAAGTGAACTAAAATTCACTGCACTGGAATTTTTGAAATAAATTTAATCTTGTCAATGGCTTCTTTAATTAAGCATTCATATGGGGTTTGAAACAAAATATTCAGGCATTGTTATTTCAGAGTTTCTCTTCGTATTTTGTCATTCTCGTGGAATAATGTGAATTTTGAAATTTCGGAAAAACTGAAGTAGCTCGGACAGCTTTAAAACAGTGCTTAGGGGCTAGAGAGCTGTCTCCGCAGTCAAGAGCAGACACTGCTCTTGCAAAGACATGAGTTCAGTTCCCAGCACCCATTTACTGGAGCCTGTAACTCCAACTCCAGAGAAACCCAGTGTCTTCTTTGGTCTCTTCAGGCACCTATATTGACACACACACACACACACACACACACACGAGCATAACCAAATATAAAATAAATCTTTTTTAAAAGTAGTGCTGGATCCTCCTATCTTCTGTGACCATATTTCAGATGACCATGACGATAAATTCATTGTATAATATTTTTAAAATGCTCCATTGTGTTTAGAGTTGAGCACCAAAACAAGACAATGATGACACGTACGTACATCAGTGTGAAAACTGTGGCCAACTACAAGCCTAAGGGATGAGTTCTAGGTGATATTAGTAATTTCATCGCTAATTTCCAAGGACAGGCAGCTGAAAGGACAGTAAGTGAATGTCACTTGAAAAACTTGGTGGAGACAAGTGATCACAGCAAAGCCACGGGCACCCTGAGATGTCCCTGGCCGCTTGCTCTCCATCGGCTGAAAGAAAGGGACAAGAGCAGACGAGTTGTGTGGGGGGAATAATTTGAACACCTGTATATTATCTTGTTTGCTTGTGACTTTCAGGTTGTATTTGACTCCGAATTTCTCCAAATGATTTCTACAAATGCATTTCTCTCAAAGGCATTTTATAGAATATAAAGTTAAAGTGACCATCTGCAGACAAGAAGGCAGCAATCACCCAAGTCAAAAGGTTTTTTTAGTCATTGTTGTTTTGGGTTTGGTTGGTTTTTTTGTTGTTGTTGGTTTTTGTTTTTAATAACCAGTTCTTTACTGGTCCTTGAATTTCCCTCACAAATATCAGGGACTCTGAGAAGCTAGAGGAAAGTTTCAGGTTCTCTCAAACTTCCCCAAACTTCTGCCAGAAGGAAGTTTTGTTCTGACCAAGTCTTCTGGGGTTTCTGGAAGTCGTGAATGTTCTACAGAGCGCACCGACAGACATACCCTTTAACTAAGCAGCACCTGAAGATTTAGTCCATGCGCCCATAGCCAGAAACCAGTTTGCATCCTCTAGTGGTGGCTTTATCTTCAGCAGAGCATCCCAGGGAGTCACCGGAATGGCTCATGGTAGACGCCATGTAAACACTCACCAATTGGGATGAAATTCAAATTAATCAAGTTCTTTAAATGCCTTAGACTCCAACTGGCTCAGCCAGGCTGCTCCAGGATGCATGTAAACCATGGTTGAGTTGGTGACCTAGCTGCCATCCGATAAATAGCTGCTTGGCCCCCAGATCTCGGAAATATCATGATCTTAATTAACTACATGCTGGTCTGAAATGCTGGAACCTTATCGTGGAGCTATGGAATTCTCAGTGCAGGGTCTGACCGCATTTGTCACCCCTTCCTCACACAGCACATTGTACGGCACAGAAGAGCATGGCCTCATGCCATCCCACAGGGAGGGAAGGGCACACCCGCTGATGGGAAGCAGAGGCACATGGGAGCATCTGAGCAAGTGAAAGAGATCAAGACAGGAGTGTGTTCCAGCCCTGAGCAAGCTTACACCAAGGAAAGGACAGGGTGGGAGCTGAATGGCCCCTAACCCCCTGCTTAGGTGGATATAGCAGAGATGGAAGAAAGGAAAAATATGAGATGAATGAGATGGAAGCCAGTCTTCTCTGGAGGTCACTTCCTTTCACAGATCTTAACCACCAGGATGACGACGGTGCTCACACATCTTAACCACAGGATGGTAAGCATCATCGGTTTATCAGCTCTCTAGTTCCAGTCACTGTGGCCACCACACTTGACAGAGACGGGTAGAGGAAGGGACAAGTCATTCTGTCTCACTGTTCCTTCAGAGCAGCAGTATGTGATGACCTAAAGCTGTCCATGGCAGAGTGGGCCAAGAAACGGAGGGCGGCAGGAAGTGGGGTCAGTTGCCATCTGTGGACCAAATATTTAAAACACAAACCTGGGGCTAAGGAGATGGCTCAGTGATTGAGAGTTCTTATTGCTCTGTACCAAGGCACCCCAAGTTTGTTCCCAGCTCCCACATGGTGGCTGGCAACCATCCATAACTCCAGTTCCAGGGCATCTGGGGCTCATTTCTGGCCTCTGAAAATACCAGATGCACACACAGTGCACATACCTACTTACCTACCTACCTACATACATACATACAAAAAATTAAAAGATAAATAAATCCCAGCCCCTCCCCCCAAAGAAAAGAAATGAAGTTGTGGGGCACCTTTTGAATTTAAACAATATTGGTCAACAGATAAGGTATATAAAACCCTTCCCCTGATACCACTAACACCCTGGGCTGGGAATATCAGTAATAAACCTAAATAAATTTGTGAATTAACTGGATAGTAGATGCTCCATGCTGAATATTTTATGCTGGAGGGATTCATGCTTTGAAAACATGATAAGAGAACCTGGGAGGTATAGGAGATGATTATTTGACTTTTGGTTTGTTTTGAGGCTCATGATGTAAACAGTCTTAAATGAATGGTAAGCGTAGGCCTTACTCCAAAGGAACTATTTAAAAAGGGCTGGAAGAAGCAGAGTGTGTAAGGTCTATAGACTTAGGGGAGAATGTTCTGGACATGAGGAACTATTGTAGAATAGTAGTTAAAGATGTGTTACATCTGTTTATGCTGTAGAACATTTGTTTTAATGATGCAAAGATGGGTTGCATTCTTTTATGTTGCATTTGTTTAACTCTGTGAAGCTGTGTTACTTTGCCTGCCTAAAACATCTGATTTGTCTAATAAAGAGCTGACGGGTCAACAGCAAGGCAGGAAAAAGGGTAGGTGGGGCAGGCAGAGAGAATAAATTTATTTTTTAATAAAAGGAAGAAGATCAATAAAAGAAGGGGCCAGCCATCCAGTCACATAGCCAGATATAGAATAAGAAGGAAAGAAAAGATATGCAGAAATACATACAGAAATAGAGAAAAGAAAAAACCCCAGCGGCAAAAGGTAGATGGGATAATTTAAGTTAGGAAAAGCTGGTAAGAAACAAGCCAAGCTAAGGCTGAGTGTATATGAGAAAGAATAAGCCTCTGTGTGTTTTTATTTGGGAGTTGGGTGATGAGCCCCTAAAAAGCCAAAAGAGTAAAACAACCAACAAAGAACAGAGAGCAAAATCCCTGAGTCCTAAGCATCCTGCAGGCTACAGGGTATGCCTAACACATGGACTACAGGCTAAAGAAAGAGCATGAGATGGACCACTCCATCAGCAACCAGGGATCTCCCTTGGTCCTGACTACACCGGGAGTAATTCTCCAGGTTGAGGGACAAGCGGGAGGTGGCTAGAAGCCTGAAACCCACCTATTATCCAACAATAGCAAAGGGATGAAGACAGACAGGCTCCCAACAAGAATCCCTGGGCTGAACCGTGTGTGCTGTGTGAGTCAGAGTCAAGGTCAGCAGAGAGTGGGCAGGCTGGCCTCCAAGGTGGCCTATAAGACGGCTGCCAGGCCCAGAGGTAACCCTGCGATTCTATGTGGTCATCATAATGCTTTGGCCTCCTTGTGAATCAGACAACCCAAGCCCTTGCTTAAAATATGGGTTGAAAATATTCAGAACCTCTTCCCTGGATATTTGATTGACAAGCCTCAAGAGTACTAGGTTTTACAAAGCCTTGTCAGGGAATGTAGCATGCCCCCAGGCATGGGCTGTCTGTCCACACCCTGTGGAATGTGGTGTGAGAAACTCCACGAAAGACAGCAGTCTCCAGCCCGCCACCAGCCTTCCCCAGAGAGTCTGATTCACGGCTCCCTCATCTAGGAAATGTTTTGCCTCAAAGTATGTAGGAATTTAACATATTCTGGAAGAGCCAAGGACTTTGTCTTTGAATTCCTTTGGCTTTAAACAATCCCCTTTAGTAATATACTCACATAGTGCATTTTCCTGTGCCTCACGCTTTGTGTTGCAATTCACAACGTGTCTCTGGTGTCATGGTTTAATATCTGAGTGAACGGTTCCTAGAAAAGATGCTGTACCTAGAAACATCCTCCGAGGCCTTCCCAACTCTGACATACAGCTGCTAATAGTGTGCTGTCCACCTTCTCAAAGGCTCTCAACAAAGCATCCAAGTTTTCTTTGCCAGAAACTGTGGGTGGAAAGAAATGGAAAAGGAGGCCTTCTGATGTAGCGTGTGAGCTGGGGGATGCTGAGAGAGCTAGATTTATGGACTGTGAGCACAGTTCTTGGGCCCTTTGAAGCCGGGTGTGAGGTCATCAGAAAGCAGGTGTGGCGCTCCCCAGCAGGTGTTTCCAAAGGAGGCTTTCAGCCTATGCTCCCCTGGTACCCCGAGCATGGGGGCACAGATGTCAGGCACGGGAACTTTGGGGATGATGTTAAATCAACACAAATGTTCTCTGAAAGGAAATTGCTAAGACTTAAAAATCCCCCCTCATGTGAGTGGGAAACTTATTTCAGAAAACCAATGTGAACTGGTGTGTGCAGTCTGGGGTCTGAAGATTGTAGGGAAATTGGAAGGATTCTTTAAACTACAAAGAATACATTCTTTAAAGAGCGTGGTTTTAACGTTCGTGCCTGCTCTAGGGTTCAGATATAAATGTGGGGAGGAATATAAAAGTTCAAAGGGCAGCCAGTGCTCGGCTTCTGTCACCATAACCAATACCTAGAATGATTGACTTATAAAGAAAAAAAGTCCATTTGGCTCACAGTTTCTGAGGTTTCAGCCCATGGTCACTTGGCCCTGTTGCTTGTGGCCTGGGGTCATGCGCAGCTATGGATGGAAGAGCAAATCCTTCTATCTACCTCAAAGTCAGGGAGGAAAGAACAACGAAAACTGCGTTTCCACACTCTACTTCAAGGGCATGTCCCCTAAATGTAAAAACCCACCCCTGAAGGTTTCTGACACCTTCCATTAGCACCAAGTTTGGGCCAGTACTTTAACGAGTGCTCTTTGGAGAAAACATTTTAGATCCAAGAAGAGACCTGTGCTGCACATATAAGTATGTCCATCCAGCCTGTCATTAAGCCATTTGTCCTCTCCCATTCTTAGTCTATAGGACTTAGTGTAGGTAACCTAACCCTACACCCCTGTTCCAGCTTGGACATATAACCCCCAATCTAATCAGAATTCTTTTGAGTGTGTGCAGAAATATTGGAAGTTTGTGTCACTTCTATCAAGGTTGCTGGAATTGGAAGGGAAGCCAGATTTACCTGGCTTTGATACCGTGTGAGTCACCATGACAGCAAATCCAACATACAGGATATGGAGAGCTACAGACAGAGAGAAAAAGACAGTCCTCAGAGTGCCGTGGGAGTTTCTCAGCCTGATTCACTGTGATTCAGTACGCTTGGGATTCCTGTCTGGGTGCAAGGCATCTTTTTGCCATGCCTCCCTCAGATAAAAGTGATTCAGTCACTCTAGGATGACAACGTATGAATAGGGTTGTAGAAAGAATTCAATACACCTGGGGTAAGTACTGGATTTTTAACTGCCCATGGCATTCCCAGCTAATTACAATTCGAATGTACCAGATGCTCTCATTTATACAACCAGAGGGTGGAGCAGGGTCAACTCTCAGTTCTCAGGTCCACTGTCTTGTTATGAAATTAATGGTCTTAGAACACAGGGTCATCTTTAGGTTCCTATAAATATAACATCTCTGAAACTAATTGCCTGGTTATCCTACTCACTTTCAATTTGTTTATATAGTAAACATATCCAATACTCAGCTTTGTGAGTTTGAACAGCAGCACCCTCGATCTGGTAGGAGAAAAACAAAGATTCTCCCACTGAGATTCCCCCTAGAAACAATCATATCAACACCAAAAAAACCCTGGGTATATTTGGAGATGAAGTGAGTCCTTCCATTCTGTTCCTTCATTGCCAGGCTGCTGCTCATCCCTAGGCTCTCATCTTGTCCCAGCCTTCACATATATTTGATCCACACTGGGTCAAGAATTTCTACAGATAAATGCAGTAGAGACAAGTCAACTCACTGGTAACTTCTTGCTCAGCTTCTACACCACTCTCACAAACAAAACAAACTCAGAGCCTCTTTCTCTGCTTCCACACTCCCCCAAAAACTCACACAACATGTGCGCATGTGCACACACACACACACACACACACACACACACATATATAAATTTTCTATGACTATAAGAGTCTGTATGGGATTTTCACTGACATTTTATAGCTACTGGGAAAAGTCTTCTTCAGTGATCTGACCCCTTGTAGACAGACGACAAAGCAGCTCAGGCCCTGACTAGCTGAGCCAAACAAACCGAACAGGGTGAGGAATAGGGAAAGAAGAAGATATCAAAAGAAGCAATCTCAAGGCTGAATGGGAGGAATGGGAGAGCAAAGAGGGTGTAAGTGGAGTAGCTGGGGTGCTAAATACACTCAAAGCTGCTTTATGACTTTCTCGAAGAAATAATTAAAATATTACAAAAAAGGCACTACTTTGTCTACAGCTGCATGTTTCGTTACCCTCTGCCTCTAACCCTAAAGCCCTAGAAATAGATCCTTATTAAATTAGTGGCAGCTAAACGTCTCAAGCCTAACAGAATTAGTCTAATAGGAATTGTTCGCAGGCAATTTGTGAAATGAAACGATCTAACGTTTGCAACCCTTGCAATTAGCCAGCAGGAGAGAGAGCCTAGCATTTGTTTTTATAACAAAAATTAATTCCTCCATTCCTCTTAATGCCCTCACAGGAGGGACTAAAGGAGACTACAGACCCGCAATCAATGTGGACTCTCCTCCCTGAATGGCCCTTGCCTCACCTATACATCAGAGATAACAAAATTTGCCACGTTCCTGCTCTCAGCTCTAAAAGGAGGTGGGATGAAGGGCAGGGAATAAATGGCCGGTCTAGACATAATACATTGATTTGCGAGCCTTTCAGATGTGGAATGGACAGGGTAAAAAAGGGGTTAATTTAATTTTGTACTAAGTGTTTCCAAGTTGGCCGTTGGAAATGCTGCTGGTCACAGATGGAAAAGCTGAAAAATCTACCCGCAAACCGAAGGAAGAAAGAAGCTCAGTGAAGTTTTGTCTGCCAAGAGAAGGTGACAGCGCCTGAGGTTGGAACTCCTACGCCCGGCAGCCTGTGTTTGACCTAGGCTATGTCCTACATATGCCCCTCCCTGTGACAGCCCTTCCTGCCTGTGGGTTTTAAAACTGTTAGTGACCTCTGACCTTTTGTTGCCCTTTGCTGGTCTGTGGTGTTCACAAGAGCCTTTCATTAAGGGTTTTTCTCAAGGTTTAGACCCACCCCATATGAGTGCACAGATATTTTTGACATATATAATAGTAAAAACACAGCACTGTTTAAGAAACCAAAAGAGTGAGTATTAGGTTTTTCCCCACTACCAAACCAAGTCCTAAGCAGCTCCCTTCTCATTTCCCCTGTGATCAGCATCAACAGAGTTCTTCTCAGTCCCGTGTGCCTTTGTTTTCAACACATTCATAAGCTCACATGGATTGAAGGTGATTCCAATTGCAGGGGTGTCTGTAACCTCTGCTCCCCGTGAGTCCAGCAACCTCAGAGAGCTTTAGACCGGGTCTGTTCACTGTCTCCTCAACCTTCAGCATCCTCCCTGAAGAACCATTTGTTTGCTCCGAACTTCATTCTTTGCCCAGGAAGACTGGGAGAGATCAGTTCCCAGGTCATCTGACTGAATTGTAGGAGGTCCAAATACCTCGTTATCTGGGTGACTCTGTAACCATGTTTCCCAAAGGGATTAGGACATGAAAACTGCGGAGGGCTCTCTACACGGTGCATATGCCTGATCTGTGGTGTTTGTATTTGCCATAGTTCTGCAGAAAGCCAGAACCAACTGATATGTTGCGGGAGAGTGATCATGTGAGGTAAGCATTTGAGGAAGTGTTTCCCATTTAGTATTTTGAGTTGGTGGCTTTTTCCTAGGCATTCCGTCTTGGAATCCTGAACAACAGCAGGGAGTCAGCTGGGAGTCAGCTGTGGGATCAAGCAGAGGACGGGTGATCTGGTCAGGTACGGATGGATGCTAACTAGATACTTTCAGTGCGTGAAATTGAATTTACTTGGAGCATGGCCTCATTATAAGTTGAGGATGTGTGAGTGTGTGTGTGTGTGTGTGTGTGTGTGTGTGTGAGAGAGAGAGAGAGAGAGAGAGAGAGAGAGAGAGAGAGAGAGAAGAGAAGAGATTTCTTGGTTCATACAAAGGCTCATGTAAAGGATCTGCCTTTAGCAAGCTGGAGACCCAGTCCGAGAGCACCAAAACCCATGGTTTTGATTCCAGTCTGTGCCAGAATGGAAGATCTAAATAACAAGAGCTCAGAAGGCAGGGGAGGTGGGTCTCCCAGCAGAACCTTCAGGCAGAGAACCAGTGAGTTCTCTATGCTTCCACCTTCTTACCCTCTCCGTGGCTTGGAGGAGGTCACCTGCCCTGGGGCTCTCCATCTGCACGCGACCGACTCAGGTGCACATTGGTTCTGGTTCTCTTGAGAACTGGTGAACATAAACACCAAACTGGGGACTCTCAGGACCCAGAAAGCCTGAGGGAGTAGACAGCACAGACAGCATAGCTACCCTGGAGGGCATGGGTGGGGAAAGGAGGCAGGTAAGTGAGGCAGGATAATAGCAATAAACTTACATGAACTCAAAGGCCCAAGGAACAGGGTCCATCCAAATTGCCTCTGTGTCTTGGCAAGTAGGAATCTTGGAGGAAAAGGAAATATACCCTAGCATGAAGTACCATGAAGAACGGTGCCTGGGAAGTATGCTTTTGGGTGACCCGCTAGTTTACCAAAGAATAGGATGGTAAAAAGTGGGGAAGGGTACCTGGGAGCAAACTAGGACACACCCTCAAAACACCCAGGCTTAGCCGGGCGGTGGTGGCACACGCCTTTAATCCCAGCACTCTGTGAGACAGAGGCAGGCAGATCTCTGTGAGTTCGAGGCCAGCCTGGTCTACAAGAGCTAGTTCCAGGACAGGAACCAAAAAGCTACGGAGAAACCCTGTCTCAAAAATCCAAAAAAAGGGGCTGGGGAGATGGCTCAGTGGTTAAGAGCTTTGCCTGTTCTTCCAAAGGTCCTGAGTTCAATTCCTGGCAACCACATGGTGGGTCACAACCATATGTAATGAGGTCTGGTGCCCTCTTCTGACCTGCAGTCACACACACAGCCAGAATATTGTATACATAACAAATAAATAAATATTTTAAAAAAATCCAAAAAAAAAAAAAAAAACCCAGGCTTAGACTGTCCTGCTTAAGCGGCTTGCTTACTTCAACACTAGGGTTTTTTGCTTCCCTTAGCTTCATTAGCCCAATCCTTTCTGAACGAACACCGTCTATACATTGGAATCACGCTTGGGGTGATGCTAAGTCTCTTCCATACTGAGGGTGACTAGATAGACAGAGGACAGCAAGAGACAGATTGCACAGTGGGTAAAACAATCCCAGAGCTGTATACAGTGGAGCATCACGTGGTCATTCAACTAGTAAAGCAGCTCAGATGGTGTGGACAATCGAGGGGACAACCAGCGGCTCTGTGCTCTATTATAAGGTATCTCCTCCTCAATAACCTTGCAAAACATGGCTATTCCCACCATCCAACTGATAGATCGCCATGTCTAAAACCCCCATGTGAGAACAGAGAAGAGAGTAAACCTGTTCTGGGAAACTCCCAATCCATTCCTCAGTTCTCCAACTTTACCCTGCCTTAACTGATAAATAATTCTTGTCTCTTTAAAGTTTGCCCCTAAAAGGCTGTCCAAATCCCAAGAAATAAGACTTTCTCTTGACTGTATATTTTTGCTCTGTAACAGAAACTCCACCCAATTGCAACCTATAAGCTGGATATGGGGACCAAAATCATAGAGGAAATAAAGAAGTTGTCCAGTCATATGCCACAGAATAATGTTCTGGTCAGGGATGAACCACAAAAGCAACAGCAAGTGGTCCCATAAAGTTATGACGTAACCTAGGTCTGAAAGAGGCTATACAATCTTGGTTTGTATAGAGACACTCTATGGTTCAGACAATAACATCGCTTTAGGATGCAGTTCTCCAAACACCCAATGACTAGGCTTCACATGACTGTATCCAAAGAGGCGCCTTCCCATCCTGCTCACTGCTTTCCTTCAAAGACTTGCTTCTCAAGCTTCAGCAACACCCGAATCCCCTGGGCGTTCTGACATCCTCCAAGCACAGACTCTTGGACTCCACCATAGAGTTTCCGAGTCTGTAAAGGGGACTGAGCCCGGAATGCGCACTCCTGGTGAGTTGCAAGGTGACAGTGATGCTACCACTGCCAGGGCTCACACCAAGGAGCGTTGCTCTGGCGCCTTTCATTCACCCTCTTTCTTCCCAGTTCTAGGGAATAAAGAAAGCGATTTCTTTACAGCTCCGTGACAAGCCTTTCCAAACTCCATGACCACACACAGGGAAACATCCATCATTATGGGCCAGAAAGGGCAAAAAAATGCTATCTCTTCCCCTACCAGGTGCTTATAAGCTGCTCGGATGCCTGAGGCTATGCAAGCACTCACTGGGAACCTGGGTTTTACATGACTATTATTAAAAGGCCTGGAACTTACACAGCAAGAAACACCCATCTGTCAGCAACGGCATCTCTTCCTGTGATCGCAAATGGTTTCCAGTCCTGAGGAAAACCCAAGAGACATGTGGGAAGGAAAAAAAAAATGCCAAGTCTATAGTTACAGCCTCGGGCTATCCCCCAAATCAAATTGAAAGGAAAACTAAGGAAATATTTTGGCTTCTCTATTCATTCCTGCATTCCTCTTTGGAATAGATGGATTTTTTTTCTTATACTACCCATTTTTAGATGTTTGCAAAGAAATTGTCCCGTGAGAAGAGACAAAGTTTGAGAGGGTTCAAACACTTTTCTTGATCTGGATGGATCACCATTTCTCATTAGACTGTACACATCTCATTTTGACTTTTACTGGTGACCTTTTCTCTTTTAAAATATGTTCCAAGGATCTAAAAATCAAGACTGCTGATGTTCTTCAACTTTGGCCAAAATATAGTAATAGGTTTCTGCACCCTATACCCATGTGAAACTCTAGGACACCAGTTTGCCTGAACATAAAAGTCATGACTTGCAAATTTCAGGTCACTTTTCTGACTCCTGCAGCTGAAGGTGCAAGTACACCAATGTCCTTACCAAAGAGATTAAGGACACGGGACAAGAGATGACCTGGATCTCTCCTCATCCCATTTGCATGGACAACAGAAGGTGATGTCATGAAAAATGTATTGCATGGAAAGCTAAACAGTAGCCTTCCCCGCACTGGAAATATGCCAGGGATGCCAAGTTTGAGGAAGATGAACAATGTAAAGTCATCAAAGCAATTTCTTTATTTTAAGAACCCTGAGGGTTGCTAATACTCTTCAATCCATGGTAAAATTTCACAAAAAGGTTTATTTGACCATAAGAAATGCATTTCTTCATAGGAAACTATGGAGGGTCTTCTCTTGGGACATTTTGGAGTGATTGCTTTGGGATGCAGTGGATTGGACAATGTCTAGTCACTTTTACATAAATTCTCTGTTCCAGCCCCTAAGCTTTTACCATGTGGGGAAATTAAGTCTAAAGCAACCATTAATGTCAGATGTGAGATCTGAGCCAACCATGGTCTACTTTGACTCTCTAGCATAAGCAATGAAGTTTGTTTGAGTATATCTCCCCTTACTTCACCATCTCTCTGCTGGGATAAAAGCAAATGGTTCTGGTGAAGAAGGTAAAGCAAGAGTGGACTTTACAGTGTGGACTCCAACTCCAGACCTTTCCATTTGGCGCCTTACACATCACATATTTGAGTGGTAATATTCTTGCCAGAAGAGTTCTGCTTCCTCTATGCACTCATTTGTACCAACTGGAAATTGCCTTTTCTTAAAAAATTCTAGGCATTAAATAAGCAAATCCACACAGATACTAAGCCCAACGTTAATGAACACGCAGCCTCCTCTCCCGACCTCCATCCTGTTTCTGGTGTTTCTACTGTTCAACATCCAGCTTAACGTTTGACCAGACCCAGGAATGTAAAAGAGTTTTACTCTGGGTGATGCTGTCTTCATTTAAAATGTTTGATGTCCCCAAACCTTATTAAGTTATATCACATCACATCCTATTAACTGTATTCTTTATTATTACTGGCGTATTTGTATCACATGATATGATTACATAATTCTATCATTTAACACTAAGAACAATAGCACACTTCAGAAACCTGCACTGTCAGGAGCCTCCTCTAATGGGTCATAAAACCAAGGCTGGTTGGATGTAAGTGATTGTCTCAGGTCACTCAGTACTGAGCCGAGGACCAAGGCATGCAGCAACAGTCATCCAAAGCCAGCCTATTCTTCCCAGTTACGCCCATAATCATTGGGATCAGATCAAGAAAGAAGAAAAAGAATTTCTTAAATCAAAACAAATGTTTTTAGCCGGGCGGTGGTGGCGCACGCCTTTAATCCCAGCACTTGGGAGGCAGAGGCAGGCGGATCTCTGTGAGTTCGAGACCAGCCTGGTCTACAAGAGCTAGTTCCAGGACAGGCTCCAAAACCACAGAGAAACCCTGTCTCGAAACCCCCCCCCCCAAAAAAAAACAAATGTTTTTAGAACACTTTAGGAGGAAATGGATTGTCACAACACCAGAACATGTACTTAACACATAAGAGCATGTGAGGGAAATGGTCGTTTCAGGACATAAAACAGTGTTTCCCTGGTGAGAGAGTTTGTACCAAGTAAACAGCTCTCCTGGTAAAACCTCACAGTTGGGCAGTGATGCCTCCATGTACATGTCTAATCAAGTACTCCAAACTCTTAGACTCAAGAGATTCGCTAAATAAATAAATAAACTACCACCAAATTGAGGGTAATAGAAAGAACTTGACAGTTAGCAAAATGCAATTAATCTTCAGGCTGACTTTTAAGGCACACTCATTTGTACCAATTAACTTCAGTATTCTACTTGGAAGATTTCTTCCCGTCTCCATATCCCAGCTCTCTTTTAAGACTCGAGTCTGAACAATCTTTACGGCCTTCTTTCTGGTTAAGATCGCAGTCGTTTGTCACCGGCGCACAGACACCTCTTAACTATCCCGGTGCTGGGCATAAAAGAACAGCATTGCTCAGGGGCTTCTCTCCAGAGCCCCACAAAGCCCAGCACTATAAACTGGTTAGACATTAAAGATGCGAAGAAAACTCATAAAACAACACATAAAAATGTGTCTTGCCCTGCTATTTATATGGGAAGCTGGTGCCGTTCAATCATTCAAGTCAGAGACTATTTAAGAATTAAAGTTTCAGTCAGAGCAGGCGTGGGGAGAGGCTTCTCTCTTTCTCTTTGACCCTCTTTTTCTGTTGTTGCCGCTGTAAAACTGCCAAAGTAAAAATCATGAGCTTTGCTGGTTTTCCCATTTGCTTTTTGCTCTCTCTGTCTCCCCCTTCCTCTCCCTCTCCTTCTCCCTGTCCTTCTCTCTCTCCCCACCGTCTCTCCTAGCTTACACAGACACACACAGACATAGACACAGACACACACACACGAAGACACACACCCCAAGTGCAATTTGCTAGCTTATGGTGCTTCTGGGAAAGAAAAAGACAAGGATGCCTTTCCTAAGTCAGTTCTCCACGTCTTAGAGGAGACCTTTCATCCGCAAATTCAGGAGGAGGGAACATAAGCAACGCAGCTCTGTCCAGCTCTAACCTGTCGAAGGTGTGGATCCTCTTTAGGAGAATGCACTGGATAGTTAGAACTCTACACTGTCAAAGGTGTGGAGTCACTCTTCCCTAGAGGCAGTGGCTAGGACCCTTGCAGCAGTGAAACATGCAAGAAAGTAGATGCTAGAGGCAATCATGTAATGTGAGTGCAAAGGAGTCAGATGTAACATTGGAGGAAGGGATGGGGCGTCAACGGCGGGCGGGCTTTATTCTTGCATCAGAGGATGTCCGTTGTCGCTGTGGTCCATGCTGCATTTCCTGTCCATTAGATAGAGGTGGTGATGGTCAGAACCAGGGCAATAATTCCTAGTACTCCAGGGCAGATGCTACCTGTACCAGTGCCCTTTCCTTCACTGTCTACATTTCTACATACACAAATCAGCCAGATTCCCATCATGAGCACATGAATACGGCCATAGTAAAAGATGGTGAAACCTTTAACAGGTGGGAGCCCCAGGGAAGTCACTGGGTCAGGTGTGTGCTCATGGAAGGGATTACCCTAGCTCCCCAGGCACCTCGGTCTCGCCAGCTTCCTGTCTCCCACCTTTGTAATACCAACCACATGTGGTCCTCAGCCACAGGTCAAGGAATGGGTAATTCAAAGCTGACTGGTCAGGATTCTCCCCTCCCCTCCCACAATCAAATCGAAAGAAATCCAGGAGCATCTTATGATATAGAATGTTCTGGAAGCCATGAAGGTGTGGCCTCATGTGCTGTAGCCACGGGCAGAAGGATGCACAGACCAAAAAGTTTCCTGGTATCACCTAACTTCTTCATGAAAGTTGATACTGCCGCTTTTCTGGGCTTATTCATGTGAGGCACTAAATTTCTCTTCCCTCTTTAAGTTGATTTTAATCCTGAACTAGACCCAAGCTTTGATAGAATAACAAAGAAATAAATTCAAGAGAAAGTGGAAAGCAACGGCTTTGCATGACGAGGCACCATGACATTAGAAGTGACAGGTTCAACGCCGCGAGAGCATACTGAAGGGCAGAAGGGAGAACACTCGCTCTATCCAGGGTGCGTTACTGTTTATAATATGATCTTACATGCTTGCCAAAACTTCACAACACTCTGTTTAAGTAAGGGGTGGATTAATAGGCTCTACAGATACTTAAATCTAATTTTCTGAAGCTTGGGAGTTTGAAGGATTGCGTTTCGCTACTAAACACTGATTTCCAAATAAAGTATTATACAGAGGGGTTTTTAGTATATGAAAATAATTTTTCCAGGACTAAACCCACTTTCTCTGTCAAAAATGAGCTTCTATTCCAAATGCAAATGCTTGAATAGACACATAAGATGTACTTTGGAAGGGGGAGATACGTGCATATGCGTGTAGAGCCCACAGAACCAGAAGAAGCCATTGAATTTCCTGGGGATGGAGTCACCAGCAGTTGTGAGCTGCACAATGAGGGTGCTGAGGTCCAAACTTGGGTCCTCTGCAGTTGCAGTGAGTACTCTTAATACTCTTAGGAGCTGTGCCATCTCTCTAGATTCCATTCTCACTTCTTTCAAAAAAAAAAAAAAAGAATTCTACCACTCCTGGCAAATTATCCATTTTGTAATTCTACCTTCTCTGAGAAGGCACACATAATCCTTCAGCATTTTATACTGGAGTGCTGTGGGATAATGCTTTTGTACCCTCTAAAGATTTGTCATTTGTATTGATTTAATAAAAAACTAATTGGCCAATAGTCAGACAGAAGGTATAGGCAGGGTGACCAGACTAGAAGAATTCTGGGAAAAGAAAAGGCTCAGTCTGTAGCCACCACTCAGATGCAGAGGAAGCAAGATGAGAATGCCTCACTGAGTAATGTACCAAGCCATGTGGCTTAAACATAAAATTATGGGTTATTTTAAGTTATAAGTGCTAGTTAATAATAAGGCTGAGCTAATAGGCCTCTGTGTGTTTTGTTGGGACTGAATAGCTGTGAGATCAGGCAGGACAGAGATTTCTGTCTACAAATGATGCCAACATGAGGAAATTACATTCACATGAAACCTGAGAGAGCTTAGAAGGAATTTTAGACATGAAAGAACAGAGTTAAACACGATTTCTTGGTAGAAGCATTTTTTCAGGTGGGCTCCATTTTCTAGAGGCAAGCAGAGGCATAGCTCCTTTAAGAGAAGCTTTCTGACTCAGTGTTAGTGGCAAAACCCCGTAGCACTTTTAAGAGGCTCTGCCACCAAACACTTAAATGGTTTATGAGTAGCTAGAATCAGGCTTCTTGGTGGTGGCATGGATTTAAAAACTCCATAGAGTTATGGTAAAACACAACATGGCTCCCACCAGTACCTCTGCCATGAAGCTAGACTCTCAGGAAGCCAAGGAGTGGGGCAGATCTAGTCACCAAAGCTGAGGCTTTAATCCTAGCCATATCACTTAGCAAATTAAAGACTCCCGTGGTCAGAAAAAGAAAGAATACACTAAAAGCAGATTCAAATTAAAAAAAAAAACTCTAAACAGTTCACAGTATGTTTAAAATATATACATAGGCTTGAGAAAGAAAAGGATGGAGAAAGTCTAAGAAAAGAGAGAAAGGAAAGAAGGAAGGAAGGAAGGAAGGAAGGAAGGAAGGAAGAAAGAAAGAAAGAAAGAAAGAAAGAAAGAAAGAAAGAAAGAAAGAAAGAAAGAAAGAAAGAAAGAAGAGTAGTTGGGTATGGTGGCACACGCCTTTCATCCCAGCACTTGGGAGGTAGAGGCAGGTGGGTCTCTGTGAGTTCAAGGGCAGCCTGCTCTACAGAGTGATTTCCAGAGCAGCCAAAGATACGCAGAGAAACCCTGTCTCAAAAAACAAAAATTAAAAATAAAAATAAAAGAAATAGAATAAAAATTTAAGCCATATAAAGATGAAAAACACAGAGAATATGGATACTGTATGTTATTGTGTTGTCTTTGAACTGTTTGACTGCTAAGGAAGGAACATCAGCTGCTAAAAGACATTTGATTATAAATGCTGCTGAATTAATCCATCCCACATGTTTTGAAAAACACCTTGACTTCAACATTTAAGTCAAAAGAAATGTTACTTTGGAGAAGAGTTTTTGTTTTTGTTTCCACAGAAAATGAGAGGCTGTGGATTCATTCTGGGTTAAGAAAAATCAAGTTTGATAGAGGAAGACCCCTGAAGAATCTCCCATAGGAGTGGAGGGCCCAGATGATCCAACATTTCAGAGCACCTCTTTTGCAGTTTCCTCTGGGTTCCATATCCAGAACAGCTGCAAGACCACTGACTGAGATGATGCAGGCTCACAGGATACTCCAGTTGGGACTTGACCACAATCCTAATTTTTTTTAGGTCCCCATAAAATTATCAGTATCCCCAATCAGCAGGAGGTACCCTAGAAAACTACACCCACATTCCCCCCCCCTCAAAAAAATAGACTATGGATGTTTGTCTTTGTTTAAAGTGTTGGAAAAAAAGATAAACAAAGGAGATTAGATTCAGAGTTCTTATTTTGGAAAGGAATAAAAGGGAAAATGCTGTGGAATAAAGCTCTTGTGCCCTGTAAAGATTTGTCACTTGTATTGGTTTAGTAAAACACTGATTGGCCAGTAGCTAGGCAGGAAGCATAGGTGGGACGACCAGACTAGAAGAATTCTAGGAAGAGGAAAGGCTCAGTCTGAAGTTTCCACGCAGACATGAAGGAAGCAAGATGAGAATGCCTCACTGAGTAAGGTACTAAGCCATGTGGCTAAACATAGATAAGAATTATGGGTTAATTTAAGATGTAAGAGCTAGTTAGAAATAAGGCTGAGCTAATAGGCCAACCAGCTTATAATTAATTTAAGCCTCTGTGTGTTTTGTTGGGACTGAGCAGCTGTGGGACTGGGTAGGACAGAAATTTCTGTCTACATTGGGGTGGTAGAATTTAAATATTCTGAATACTTAAAAACTCACTCAAATCTTATCTTTTTCTTGCCAATGAAACCATCATTTAAGAAATTATGAAACAATTGTTTATTTGCCATTTACAGCTTGTTCTTAGCCTACTACTGGGCTTGGAAACTATGTGTGGAGTTCATCATCATCAAAATCTAAATTGGAAGACAGTCCTTTGTTGTGAGTTCATTATGCCCAGGAAGGAAGCAGAACTGCTGCCTTCAACCTGTCCAGTATTTCTAAAATCCTTCAGAGAGCAGTTCTCCCTCTTCTTATTTTGGTGTTCCAACCATTTTAATGCATACTCTCTGTACATCAAATGCTGCTCATTGCTCAAGTATCCTGCATACCTCACCCAGCTACTGCATTCTGCATCTCATTCCTCTTTCACGGATCACCTCCTTCACCACACAGTCTCCCCAGGGCTTCATCTAGACTGTGATTTGGTTGTGAAAAGTCTTCCCAAAGGCTTAGGTGTTAAGCACTTAAACTTTACCCCACAAGACCTTTGGATAGTTGTAGTACATTTTTAAAAGGCAGAATCTACTGGGAGAATGTTAGGTCATTGGGTACATGCCCTTGAAGAAGCATACTAGGCTCTGACCCTTCCAATCTTTTTTTTTTCTTCCTGTCTGCCATGAAGTGAGCAGCTTACTCCACCATTTACTATTGCTACACTCTGTTGTGCCCTCACAGGCTGCAAAGTGATGAACCAACTGGCCATGGGCTAGAGCCAAAGTAAACCTTTCCTGTTGATAAGTTGACTTGTGTTCGTTTTTTGTTACAGCATGGGAAAATGCCTACTTCACTTTTTAATAATAATGGCACATCTGAAGCACATGGTGCATGTTTTTAATTTCCAACATACAATTTTGCTTTGTAAAAATGCAAAGAAAAATGTTTTCCTCCAGGAAGTCAGAAAATTGAAACAATGAGCGGCGATCCGTCAGAGGACGTAAAGAAAAAGGTGGAGAAATTCAAGTGGACAATAAACATCTGGGAGGAGGTCTGGTTTGGAGGGCTCTCTCTCTCTCTCTCTCTCTCTCTCTCTTTCGTATTCTGTTTTCCAAATTGTTGACAATACATAAACCTAATGTTAAAAAAATACAGCCTCTAAGATCTTTGACAGTTTCCCCATAACTTAACATCAGGATCCTCCTGTCTCTTTCCTCTACCTTACTTTCTTCACATCAAACAATACTGTGGAGGAACTAAAGTAACACCGTCTACTCTTCCCCTTTGATTCTTGTTGACCATCAAACCAGAAGCAGAACCTTAACAATTGCAAGAATGGTGCAATCGTAGGAGCAAACAATCACTTGATGTTGACCAGGCCCAGGGACTGTTCTAGTAGATGTGTGTTTGTGTTTCAATCTCATGTGACAGGGACAGGGAGGTGACTTAGCAGGTAAAAGGCACTTGCCACCAAGCTTGTTCCCACATGGTAAAAGGAGAGAGCAGATTCCTGGCAAGTCGTTCTCTGACCTTCACAGGTGCACCATTGCATGGGCACACACACACAGGCACATGTCCATGTGTACACACACACACACACATTAAATAAAATCCAATAAAAACAAACCAATTCTCATGAGGCCGTTCAGTAAAATACATCTTGCCATATTGTCCTTTTTATAAATTAAGGTAAGGAGTGATCTGCCCACAGTCACAGAGTCCATGTGTTTCTAGTTGTTTGTTAAAATCATCAGTTGCCCCCAAAAATAACAATAGTGTGTATCTATGGAAAACCATGTGCTGTTCTGATACATATATACATGTACATGGAATAGCAATCAACATGGGATAATTATAGCATCCATTTCCACAAATACATGTCAATTTTGTGGAAATGTCATTCAAAATTTTCTCCTCTAGCTATTTGGGGCTCTAAATTCCCATTGACTAGAGCCTCAGAGCTTAGTCCTCCTACCGCATGGTAACTTTGTACCTGCCAATCAGCAGCTCCCCATGCCCACCACTGGCCCCAGCCTCTGGAAACCTTTATTATGCATCTACTTCTGAGAGCTAAGACTTTTTACACTCCGCACAAGAGTGATGTTGTAAGATCTTACCTTTCCGTGCATGGATTATTTCACTTAGATAGTGTTCTCTAGGTCTGCCCATGGCTGTCAGAAATCATAAGACAGCATTCTTTTTCTATGACTGGATAATATCCATTGTGCTTTACTGAATTGTCGTTATCTCTATGATAAGCATGGGAAAGTTTCCATACCTTGGCTATTGTGAATAGTGGATCCGTGAAGATGACAAAGCGCACAATTTCAGCTACTTTGGGTCGACCCAGTAGTGGGACTGAAGGACAGTCTCCCCCCAAACTGTCCCCAGTGCCAAGGATACCATGTATGTTATACATGGAGTCCTGGGTGGCCCTTAGGAGGTTATTTTTTCTATTCTTGATACACTATATCAACCAACCTTTGGGACAAGTTAGAGTTTAGGGGTGAGTTTGGCTCCTTCACTGCCATTTATAATATTATTATAGAAAGAAATCACTGGATCCAAAAAAAACTGGGTTTCAAGTGGAATTTCTCTATCTTATGTGCAAGTTGAGGTTTGACTATATATCTCACAAGGAAACTATTGCCAGCAAAAGACATGTGTTTCTATCCAAAACAAATGTCTGGAAAATATTTGGCTTTTGAATAAACTCAGGCCGTCCATCTTCCGCCAGCAGTTTACTCTGAGGACTCTTCATCAAACACTCAGAGTGTGAAGGAAGGGCCATACAGAATGCTAGCGTCCACTCACAGACTCGGTTCTGGAACCTATAGAGTTTTCATATGAACTCAACCATGCTTCTGGAAGAGTCTTTCCTGGCTGGCCTTCTCAAAGAAGAGGCAGAAAACCATGACGCCTGAGCAATTCCTGACCCTTCCAGAAGTAGACACTGTGCTCTCTCAAGGGAGGGAAGAAGGGTGGGCGTAAAGAGAACTGTAATCTGCGTAATTGCTATTGTCTTAACATGTAGTCTAGTATGTACTTAGATTAGCCTGCTGGATGCAGGCCACACAGTCAACAGCTTGTAACAGTTGCTTGTCGAGCTGTGGTCATGACGTCTAATTGCAACAGACAGTATTGGCTTTGCCTCCTCTTCCTTTCCAAGTCAGAAACCTGCTGGGGAAGCCTCGAACTATGTGAAGGTGATATAGCAACACCAATAGTCACCTTAGGAAAGTCCACATTGGATATTACAGTTTTCTCTTTGTTCAGTAAGAAACGGTGGGGTACGTAGAGGTAAAAGGAGAAATCTCTCTACCTAAAGATACCAGGAAAAATTAAAGATAACAGCTTAAAGATTTATTGTAAAAAGACCAGGAAAAATTAAAGATAACAGCTTAAAGATTTATTGTAAAAAGACATTTCATTTAAAACTAGCTATCAGTGATACCAAACCAATGAAAATCTCTAAATTTTGGAGGAAGAAAACACACTTTGTTTTATTAGAAGAAAGGCAAGGCCAGTCCTCTGATGTCCCACCAAGAACAGCTTTGTTACCCACTTTGCTTTGTAATAGAAAGTAGTGAGCTTGCTAGGCAGTGGCCAAGGCACTCACTGTAGACAGTGTGGCACACGTCCAAGGAAGCTACGAAGCAGCTCACCACGGAAAGCCCGTAGCCAGTGCTGGACTCATCACCAACTTACTTCTGATACATTCCTACCCTAGCCTCGCTCTTGGCACGGGGCCCTCGCAATGCGAAAGTCTTCAGGCAGTCTTGTAGGCTGGATTATTCTATGAGTGTCAGTTGCTTCCTTTGTTGTTTGATGGTGAGAGTATCTTTTAATATAGGTAAAGAGGATTTGAGCCCTGCATTGGCTTGTTAGTAAGTGCCAAATTCCAGAAGACATTCGGATCTTCTGAAGACACTGGGAGCATGGCCTCATGATTATTTCTCACCAGTGGATCATTGAATTGTATAAATATTTGCTACAATTGATCACATTAGATTTTTTTTATTAATTCTTCAAGTATATGAAATTAATGACCAATTAGAGCTAGTTCTTCAATGTGATGGCCACTAGCCACCTGTGGCTTTTGAGTTCTAAAAAATGTGGTTGATCCAAGATGAGATGTGCTAGGGAGATAAAATACATAGCAGATTTGAATAATTCATGTAAAAAATGCAAATTGGTAGCAGACTTTTTAGACTGCTGACATGTTGCCCTAGTTAGCTTTAATTGCTGACATGATGCAGCCTGGAGTCGTCTACAAAGAAAGCCTCAATTGAGGAAACTCCTAGATCAGATTGGTGTGCGAACGTCTATAGGGAAGCTTGACCGCTAGTTGATGCCAAGTCCCAGGCAACCGTGGGCGGCACCATCCTTAGGCAGGTGGTCTAAGGCAGTAAAAGAAGCGAGGTAAGAATGGGCAAGAAGTCAGGCCAGCAATCATTGTTCTTCCATGTTTCTGCTTAAAGTTCCTGTCCTAACTTCCCTTGATGAAGGACTGTGACACAGAAGCATAAACCAAAGAAACCCTTTCCTGCTCTGAGTTGCTTTTAGTTGAAGTATTTTATCACAGTAACAGCGACAGAACGCAAACTAGAACACACATCGAATGTATTGTCTTGGCTGAACTGTATTATATAAAACCCATCTTTGTGATTTATTTAATCCATACTCTGCTCTTTCCTGCCTTGTTCTTCATTCCAGAAAGCTTTGCACTGATGCTCTGAGAATGCAGTCACTCAGATCTGGTTGGTCCATGCTTTAGACCAGTTTTACTGGGGGGGGGGGGGAGTGATGCTGATAGAAAGCTGAGGCTGAGGGAGAGATGAGATCAGGGTACTTAATTCCTCTTCTACTCTACCTGCTTTGGGTCTACGTTTCTTGGAGAAGACAAGGTCTCAATACTATTTCACTCCTGCCTGCAGTGGCCAAGATGCTGTGCTGAGCTGCGTAGTGACGAGGAAGACTCAAACCTCAGTCTTACCTCAAGAATTCGAACAAAACAGAAAATAAGACCATCCGTGAAAGTACAAACTTGAGAGTTTGAGAGGTCAGAGGCAGTAGTAAAGTGTGTTCCTCATTCCATCCTTGGGGAAATGTTTTGGCAAACAGTAAGAAATGTAAACATTGACTGGACCATGAAAATGGGTAAGATTGTTGTAGTTGATCAAAATTATTAATATAACTAACATTAATCTAGTGTGCCTGACACTCCTAATATTTTACCTAATAACTAAAGCCTTCACTTCCATACAGTACTCATAATGGCTAAGGCATTTTAATTATTTAATTTATTCCACCAATATTTAATGTACCTACCAGATGTCATTGTAATCTTCATTTTCCTAGAGTTTAAACCTGCCATAGAGATTAATCTCTGTTTTTCAACTTGCCCAAGCTCCCACAAACAATAACAGGTAAAACTACAGACCATATGGTTAGCCAACACACCCTATGCCCTCATAGGCTGAGTTCACCTTCATGGTGCCCTAGAAAGTTCCAAGGGATAGAGATTCAGGACAGCTTCTGCAATCTGCCCAAGATCCTGGGGCTGCTCACTGCTCACTCTTACTCTCACTCTCCCAAATAGTCCATGTCGAGGCCCCTTAATACAAGGATGAAAGCCTTGGCAATTTGCTGTTCTTTCTTCCCTAATTCATCAAATTTGTCTGCATGCTTCAAGCCTGTAGAGCAGTTTCTGCTCACCGCCTCTGACTCTTTCTCCACAGCCCTTCCCACAGTGCCTTTTGATTCCAACAATCTATTTGCTTTTCTTCCTCTTCCTTCATCTACTGCAGTAAGACTAGATCTTTGACAATTGCTCAATCGCTCTTCCTTTTTCCTATCCCTACCTTCATACAGGTGGGTGGCATTGATGCTAACAGCTTCAGGTAACCCTGGACTCTGGGTTATTACATCATAGTGACAGTGAGCCAAGGTGAGAGTTTTTTCATTTCAATTGTATTTGCGTCAGATAATTATATACCACAAAATTAAATGTATGATCAGGGCTCCCTCTTCCTGCTTCCCTCATTTCTACCTCCCTGCTCCCTCTCTTCCTTCTGTCTTTTTTATCATTTCCAAGTGTGTGTGTGTGTGGGGGGGTGTTAAACATACACCTAGACACTACTGAATGAAAGTCCCATCTTAATTTTTTTTCACAGGCCACAAGAAGATATTTATCATGCTTTGGGAAAACCACTGAAGAAGGTTTTTCATTTGAGTTGTAACAAAAAAAAGCTCTAAGAAGTGGTTTGAAGCATTACTGTTATGGTTAAATTTGATCATCAGCTTGACTGGATTGTGAAGCACAGAACAAGTACCGTTTCGGACACACATGTCAGTGAGGACATTTCCTGTGGGAGTTAACTAAGAGAGAAGCCCACTACCCCCAAATGTGGGTGACATGATCCCATAGTCTAGCAGTCTCCATAGAAAACCGGCAGAGAACAGAGGAAGCCAGCCAACACAGGCATTCTCTCTTCTGCTTCTTGGTCACCATAATGCATTGTCTTCCTTACTATGCCCTGACACCTCTGAAACTGTGAGTAAAGCAAACCCCACTTCCTTTTCAGTCATTTGCCCTCCCCAAAGGGAAAATGACTTAAACAAGTATGAAGGACACATGCAGAGGATGGCGTTTACACTCAGAGAAGAGCCCCCTTTGAAAGATCCAGGAAGATCTGGAGTCAAAGCCCTGATCCTGTGGGTTTTTAACAGACCTCCTAAGACCAGGATCACCTTTCATTCATCAACTGGATGCATGAATAAAGACTTTGTTTTCGGATCAGACTGAACTGTGATTTATGGTCTTTAGTTGAAAGACCATAAGGTCATACAAGGCTAGCTCTATTGTCCAGCATTAGGGGCAATGTTCACATCAAAGTCTCCACAGAAGTCCTTGGAGTTGGTCTGGGTAAAGCCAGGTAGGGTAAACCCTACAAGAAATTTTCTCTCTCTTCCTATCATTTAGCTAAAAGCCAACATTCCTCTTGGTTCTCCATAGAGTCTTTCATTTCAGGGCCCATGTCTTCTTACCACCCTGTCACAAGTAAGACTCAGCTTCCCCATTTTTATGCTCTCCTCTTCTTCCAACAGCTAAAGTTTATGGCTTCCCACCCCAGTTTCATGTTATCTATTGTCTTTGGAAGTTATGAAAAAGAATAAATACACTCTTTAATCCTGACTAGCTCATCCATTAATCAAAATTTTGCCATTAGTTTTGCAAAGCTTTAATTTGTTATTTCATTTTCTAATCCCTCAAGATATTGGTCCAACTGTCCTGCAAGTAATTATCTCCAAGATGCATATGACTAATAAGTGTCTCAGCACCCCTAAATGTGATACTGTCCTCACCCCAACCTCCAGGGCCTCTATGTCTCCCCCATTAAAGTATCATGTTCCCAGGAAGTCCCAATTCAGATCTCACTCCCTTGTGATCAACTTAGTCTGATATTATTACAAGAAACAGATCATTTGAGCCAACAGAGATGATTTCTTTGGCTAGGAATATAGGACTAACCTTTAGAACAGAAGACATCCACTCCAGCCCAGTCTTATGTGAGACTAGAGTCAGAGGGACAAGATGCTCAGGGGTGGGAGTTACTCTGTCTCTGAGGCCCCAGTGATCTACTTCTCTATTTGTCCCTACCTCTTTTATTCTTGATTTCTACATACCAGCTTTCTGTATTTGCTATATCCACAATGGCATGTCTGTCCCTACCGTTTTTGTGCCCAACAGAAACTGGTACAGTATCAAGATGTCCCAGTTCCAAATCCATTGGAAGGAGGAGCCAGTTGGCTTAGTTTGATTCCTAGTGTCGATTCCCTCTAGGTCTGATGCCCACCTGGTAGAAAAAAATCTGACTCTGGAGAGAAGATCCACAAGCCTAGGAGTTATTGTTCTCTCTATTACTAATCAAGTCCCCAGAGGGATGGGAACACGCCACTCCCCTATTTACGACATTTGTGTACTACTGTCTCAGCTTGTCTTCACACCTCACGTCCCCCTCTAGTCTACATGGCAAATACATTGCATCTATATGTGTAAGTAACACCATCCTAGTCTGGTTTTCGAGACAGCAGACTCTGAGACATAATCTAAGAAGCAGGATTGTTGATAAGAACGCCCTTGGCACTGAGATTTGAGCAAGAGGAAAGAATCAAGCAGGATTTGATGAGGGAAACAAGGAGGTGCACTGGAGATAGTGACAGGCTCCCCCTGAATTTCAAGAGGCTTTGGAGGCATTGTCCTAGTCAGCTGGAAACAGACTGCACACTAGCCACTACATACATGCATCTTCCCAGGAAGGAGCCTGTGTTTGTGTGAGGCAGCCACAGCTGAGGCCGTTGAGGGAGATGCTAAGAACTGGGCCTGTCCTAGTCAGTTTTTATTGTCAACGTACAAGCTAGAGTCCTAGAGTCACCTAGGGGGAGAAATCAACTGGAGAATCGCCTGGGTTAGATTGGCCCGTGGGCATCTCTATGAGGCACCGTCATGATCGCTACTGGTCCAGGAGGTCTATGCCACTTTAGGCAGACGGTTCTACGATGCGTGAGAAAGCTAGATGGGTATATCCTGGGAGGGAGCCCCAAAACAGCGTTCCTCCGTAATTTCTGCTTGAGTCCCTGCTCTGGCTTCCTTCAACAATATGATCTGGAAGGCTGAGATGAAATAAACAAACCCTTTCCTGCCCTAAGCTGCTTTGGGTTGGTGTTTAAACATACCGTCAGAAACCCAAACTGGTCCAGCTACTGCAGCCGCCTGTCTTTCACTGGACCTGGATGCTGCAAATGACCACAGGCCAGGTGAAGTCACCACTGTATCTTAAACAATGTGTGGGCTTGAATCTGTATTAGCTACTTCAAAGGGAGAGAGACTGACCATAAGTATTGAGTGAAAGATTGAATGTGCTGCCATGGAAACACTGACCAGAGAAGAACCAAGCACGTACTCGGGAAAGTGGGAGAATTCAGCTGGTGCAGGCCTTGACTAGGAATTTGAAAAGGAATCTGGCCTCGAACAACAGTTTGCTCCAATTTTGACAGATAACAGTGTTTGAGTCATGAGATCACCAAAGAGAAATCACAGTAGATACATTCATAGAAGCAAACATGACAACTGGAAGGTCCCATATTAAGCCAATGGGACAAAGGTGTGGCCAGAGAGCTGTTCTTCTTTCTTTCCTTTTACTGTTCTGTGAAGACCTTCCTGGGTATTTCCAAAGAGATCTCGACTGACTCACCTTCTTTATTATCTGAAATGCACCTTTTAAGAAAGTGACCCTTCTATTTCTTCCTTACGTATCCCCTTTCTTATTTTATTGTCCCTGTCCTCGCACTGTCCTGATCGCATGTGGTCAAGGCAGAGTCCCCTTGCTCCAGTATTTTTTAGATGAGCACACGGAGCAGGGCTGGCAAAGGAACGATGCTGTTCATTGAATGCCTGATGGAACAGTGTGTTGGTTGAAAGAGGTCCTGGGTTAGAGGCTTAGCCCTGTTAGGCAATGCTGAGAACACCAAATTCCCAAACGAATGGTTCTTAAAATGGTCAGGTACATCGGAGTGACCTGGGTGTAGGACGCCTGTTGGAGTAGGGATGTTCGGCTCCCTCTGGAGAGTCTGCACCTTTGAGCATCAGGAAGTGACCTTTCCTGATTGTCCCCAGGGACGCGACATGCCCCTGGGGTGGAATGTTAGTTCCCAGGCTTGAACCCAGGTGGAACAAGTCAATCACTAAAATCAAGATCTCGGGGAAGAGATCTCCATCTCGGCTTTGGCTTTGAAAGTTCCCCACGTGAATCCAGTGTACACTCAAGGCCAAGGCTCCCTTCTCACACTCCTACAGTAACCAGAAGGCTGTAGAGGCACAGGAGGTGGGCCTACTCTTGGGCTCAGGTTCAGTAGGTCTGCAGTGACCGAGGGCTGATGTCTCCAATGTCTTCAGCCAGTTTCTAGGGGATGCTGCTCCTGCTTTCTGCCAAGAAGCCTGTTTAGGAGGCACAGTTCTGAAGCCGAGCTGTCCCCATCTGCCATTCTCATTGTCTTCGGGTACTGTTGACTCTAATTGTCCTCTCCTCTTATCTGAAACACAGGACACTGGCATTTGTTTTAATCCACTGGGCCAGGGTGTGTGTGCTGAACTGGGCCTCCTGCTGTTGCTGGCTTCAGAATGAAGGTGATATGTAGTCTGCCTCCCCAGAGGCAGACTGACCCACTTTATACCTCAGCTTGCTTTTGCTTTTCTTTTTTGATCTTCAACCTGGTTACAGTTACAATGAATTTTCTTTTCTTTTTTTGAGCTACACATTTTTCTCTGTTCTCCTAATTTCCTCCCTTCTCCCCTTCTTCTCTCTCCCATAACTCCCATGCTCCAATTTACTCAGGAGATCTTGTCTTTTTCTCCTTCTTATGTAGATCCATGTATGTCTCTCTTAGGATCCTCTTTGTGGTCTAGGTTCTCTGGGATTGTGAATTGTAGGTTGGTTTTCTTTTTTTATGTCTAAAAGTCAACTTATGAGTGAGTACATATTATATTTGTCTTTCTGGATCTAGGTTACCTCACTCAATATGTTTTTTTCTAGATCCATCCATTTACCTGCAAATTTCAAGATGTCATTATTTTTTTCTGTTGTGTTGTACGTCATTGCATAAATGGACCACATTCTTCTTATCCATTCTTCTGTCGCAGGGCATCTTGGTTGTTTCCAGGTTCTGACTATTACAAATAATGCTATGACTGAGTATCCTTTGGGTATATACCCAAAAGTGGTATTGCTGGGTCTTGAGGTAGGTTGTTTCCTAATTTTCTGAGAAATTTCCATAAAGGCAGACTCACAACCAAAAATATAAAAGGTAATCATTTCTTAAGGCAATCATTTCTTGCCTTCCCCAAGGTACGAGGAGGGAGCTCTAACAAGCTAGTAGAGCTCAGTATACTTAACAATTGCAGAAGTAAATTTGTTTATTCCTACATAATCCTACAGCTTCTAGGCAAGTGTTATTATAATACAGACTAGTAATTCTGTCTTCTTAGATGCATATGTAAGGGTACAGTATATATCTTTCCCCTTTATAATGAATACACATGAGCCATTTTTCTAGAGATCCTGACCTAGAAAAAGCTCATATTTGGTGGCATCCCATTCATAGATAGATAAATAGGTAGATAGATGGAGATTTATTTATTTATCTACTTATTTGTTTATTGAGGCAGCGTCACATGTAGCATAAGCTGGCCTCAATTCACTTTGTATATGACTTGATGCTGGTCTTGAACTCCTAGCCATTCTACCTCCACTCTCTAATTCTGCAATTACAGGAATGTGCTACTACACCAGACCAGGAAAAAAAAAGTTAACCTAACAATTAGAAATTAGAGATGCTTCATCTGGCACCTGCTAAAATTTTAAATAATTTACAGAGCATCTTTCTCCTGAGATTTCGGCAAATAAGATTCATGTGTGTCTGTCCCTAACACTGTGTGGTCCAGAGAAGACAGCAACTGGGGTTCCTACCCCATGCTTATATATCCACACCTTGAGCGACACCCCAAGTTCCGCCCAAATGCTGCCCATCATTCTTTGCCAGGAGCAGACACTCGATCTTCTTTCTAGGATGCATGGTTGGGAAGAGGTTGTACATGTTCTGGACATGGGCTCCAGGGCATTTGTTTTGGGAGCACAGACGTCCCAGCAGCCTGACAACATGTCTAGACAAAACCACTCAGATCTGACCACATCTCCCATGGCTACCCTTCCTCGATTGGTAGGCATGAGCCTGGAATGAGGCAACTGAAGCATGTCTATCTGGAATGCACAGCTTAGTAAAGAGGTCCCCCGCACAATCAGCAGCGTCCAGAGATTCATCCTCATCCCACCTCTATGCAGGGCACAGGTGTGCACTTGGGCTAGCTCTGGATGCTAAGTTTCACAAAATACCTCAATATGTACCCTCTCTTAAATTTTCTTTCTTGGCTCTTCAGTAGTATATAAAGACATCTACATTTCCATCTTTGCTACGTTTCCTGGCCAAAGTTTATTGAGACTTTGAAAATGCAAATTTATGTAATTAACTCAACTTGGGAACCTATGAACCATTAATTCTTTAAATACCACTGGAATATTAAGTTGAAGGATCTATGCAAGCACCTGAAGTCACACTCTAGACATGATTGTTGTTGTTGGGAGAGGAGAAGGGCAACTGGACCAATCTCTGTTTCTCCCAACAGATACATAGTTCTTCCAGCATTCTCTTGGCCCCAAGTGGTCATTTTCTTACTTTTCAACAAACTCTCCTCTTCTCTTTACCCACAAATCCATTAAAAAGGAGGCCCTATCTCTCTCTCTCTCTTGCTCAGATATCCAGCAAGCTTATCTATAAGATGTTTCCATGCAAACTTTTGCAATAACCTGCTGGAGCCAACAGTCTGCCAGAAGCTGGATTCATGTCCAATCTGAAACAGAATCTTGGGTCCCTGCAGTGAAGGCACAACAGGGGTCCTCATTCTGCTTCTGAGTGTTCTGCTCCCTGTGGCCCTTTTCAAATCTGTAGAATCATAGGCCCTGAAGACTGCCAGGGATCTGGGGGCTTGATAGAGCTGACTGAAAAGAAGAGACTGCATTCCATCAAGTCAGCATCCCAGAGGCCCCCCAACCCCTTTGTATCCTCCTTCTGAACCACTATTTACAGCATCAGTCAACCAAAACTCAAAAGGGCAGGGCAGAGTCAGTACACGCGCCTCACGCTGGCTAACACCCAGCTGGTTAAGTCAAACCCAGGTCTTCAACAGAGCAAGGATTTCAGTAGTAACCATAACCACAGCACAAGATCAGGAAGTCCTGATCCTCTGTGTAGATGGATTCACACTTGGGAAGACACAGCTCCACACAGGTGGCCTATGTCCATTGTCCTAGAGCCCTGCCCCTCAGAGAATGAACTGAGCATTTTCGTCTGTCTGACTCCAGGGGGTCAGAATAATTTTCCAACAAAGGTGAATGTGGAAACAATCTGTGAACTCAGAAAAGCAGAGCACAGCCAGTGCTGCGGATGCCTTGCCTCCTCCTTGGGGAAGAGCCTGCGTGCGCTGTGGTGACTCATTGTTCAGCCACTTCAAGTCTCTGGTGCTTGTTTTCTTGGACGCTTATCTTATTGACTAATGAGAATCAGTCTTCCCCCTCACTGTGAGCAGCCTCTCATGAGGACTTTTGCAAATATTTTGAAAACAGATGCTGCTAAATCAGTCTCAAAGCTTCTTTAAAAGCTGTTGAAAGACTTGGTTTGGCAGCAATTGTACCAGCTGATCCACTAAGAGAGAGAAGGAAAGAAAGGAGGGAAGGAGAAAAGGGAGAGGATGCGGGAGAGGAAAGAGGAAGTGAATGTGTTAATATATCCTCCAAGTTACATTGCTGATTATCAGTTTGATGACCAGATGCATTTTATTTTTATTGTACTGGATAAAACAGTAATATTTACTAGAATGATGCTGTTTTCATTCATTATACTCTGGCATGCATAATTAGAATGTTGAATTCAACAGCTCATTGATGAGCTACTCTGGGGTTTTTGGCTGATTTTCAATCCCACTGAATCACTTTTCTTTATAATCACAAAGCCTCACACCCTTTGGGATGTGAACTCTGTGAACATGTTTACTCCAGAACAACCATTTGAAAACTTTTAGAAACATGAAATAAAGATGCTATCAGTGACAAGCTTATCTCTAGTGATCTCTAGTGATTACACCTGTTCAAGACAATACAGTAGATATGATAGGTAGCTCGTGTCAGCATTGATATTGCTTCTGTGGCTTGATATGATCCCTAAGGTGAAAGAGTTGCCTATGATGATAAAGCCTGGCTTAGCAATACACATAAAAGAGTCATGTTTTCCTATAGAATATTCCAACAACTGCATAAATTTAAAATAGGATGGTTGTGTATTCTCTTCATCTTAATTCACATATTATAAGAATTTAAAATATAACCATGAGGTTCACTTTGTTCTGAATTTTTAGTTTGAATGCATGAATACAGGGCAAGTATAATTACTTACTTTCCTTTTTACCCCAATGTCAATGGGAATTATGAATGAGCAACTTATGTAACTGGAACAAGCATCCATTGATCCTTCAGGATCACCAGGCAGGCCTTTCTATGTGAGAAAATAAATGGTTCCACATACTATTACTTAAAAACTTTTTACAATGATTTTTTTAAAATAACAATCATAGTTTATTTCTCTTTTATTACTCCTAACACTTTTAGAAATGTGTCCAATTAGTGCTGCCTACCTACATCTACATGGATGTGGGGTAATCCCCTAGAGCATGGGTGTCTTAGTCACTGCTCTATTGCTATGAAAAGACACCATATCCGAGGCAACTCTTATAGAAGAAAACATTTAATTGGTGCCTTGCTTACAATTTCAGAAGATTAGTCCCTGATTACTATGGCAGGAAGCATGGCAATAGACAGGAGGGAGGTTGGAGCTTACTTCTTGATCTGCAGATAAGGAGAGACAGACAGACAGACAGACAGACAGACTGACTGACTCAACCTGCATGGGCTTTAGAAACTTCAAAGCCCAGCCTACGGGGGGTATTCTCATTCAAACCACCATAATGGACCATCTACCAGTCACTATACTCCCAAAGAAAAGGATTCCCTTTTCCCCAGCAACTATCAATAGCTTCTCAGCTAGAGGTGGAACCTCATGAACCCCCTCTCTATCAGTGCTGAAATCTCAACTGGCTTGGTTTTGTGTAACTGACATGCAGGTAACCATAGTCTTTTGTAAATTTACAAACACAATGGTCACGTCATATCTGACAACACTGCTCTCCATCCTCCAGCCTTACGTTCCCCACTCCCCTCTACAATGGTCCCTGTACCACATCGGAGGAGGGGAAGATGAAGCTGTCCCATTGAGAGCTAAGCTCTCACAGTCATTCAGTCTCAGCACTTGGCCAGCTGTGAATCTCTCCTTTGACCACTGGCCACTGCAAAGATGAGCTTCTCGAACCAAAGTTGAGGGCAGCACAAATCTATACTTACACAAAATCATTTAGAAGGCCTTTGGAAAACATAAGCATTTAGTACAACACAGTAGCAGATTCCTTCCTAAGGCGCTGACCCAAAGGGGCCTTCAGTTCAGGTTTACAGCACCAAGCACGAATTCTTTCCCGTGGCACAGGAAATCCTCTCCAACCACAGAGGCATTCATCATTCCTGTAGCAGTCATGCCACTATTACACCAGTGAGCATATACAGGAACATGTTGGTATTGGAGCATACAGGGGCTGGGTAAGACCTTCGCTATCCCCCCCCACCCCCCCGGCAGCCAACCTAGCTTCTGACTCTGAAAGCCCGTCAGTCAGCCAGGTGTAAATTTCCAGACTTACTCCTCTGTGTTCTGCAGCACAAGTGTGTGGGATCTTGAGCAATAGAGTTTTACCATCTAGTTACAATCAGCACCCAAGAACAGTGACAATGGCCTATGTTGTTGGGGAGGTGTCTCACGCCTAGCACTGAGATTTGATTTAATAACACAAATCTTCAGAAGTAGCGCTGCCCACCAAGGTGGGGCACAAAGAATGGCTTTTAAACGTAGGCTTTGAGACACAGGGTTGGACTTCTTAAAGCAATTCCACTGTCTTTTTGCACCAATAACCAGTGCCATCTCTGGGAAATGCACTATGCTGGCAAGTTTAGGGATATAGCAATGCTCCTGCGATGTGCCAGCCCCACACCACATCACTGCTCGGTAATACGGGCCACGTTGCTGCACACATTCCTGAGCTGGTCCTGTCGCTAGCTCCAGGAAGAGCCCTAGAAAGAATTAAACTTCTGTAATTCTTCAGATGGCAGTGGAGATACTGGATGGCAGAATGAATGGCTTTGGAAGCACCTACTCGGAGAGACTGTACTCTTCACCCTGTCATGTGTACAAGGATTTATCATCACTATGCTGCCTTTTAATGGCCTACTGTTTACGTGACCTGGGCCTACACACAGGCTACTAACCATAAACTTAAACAGAGTTAATATGGGGCTGGAGAGATGGCTCACAGAGTTGGTTGCTTTACTAAAGGACCTGGATTTCATTTTCAGTATCCACATGGAGACCCCCAACTGCCTCTGCCTGATGCCTTGACCTCTGCAGGCACCGGGCATGCGTGTAATACACATGTGTAAATGCAGGCAAAACACCCAGACACACGGAATAAAAGTAAATTGACCTTTTAAAAATAAGAAAACATAATTAAATTATTTACTTAACACTAGAGTTTAAAACTGCAACAATGATCTAAATTACGGGTCAAAGAATGAAGCGAGCATTGCTTTGGAGGTTTATTTAATACCACGTGCCCAGCCCTGAAGTCATCTACATACAAACAACACTGAAACAGTCTCGGCGGTTACATTTATATATTCAGGTGTTCATACGTCTGCATAGCGATTATAATTTGAGAAAAAGAGACCATGAATTCGAGAAAACTGCAGTGGGGGAATGGGAGGGGTTAGAAGGAGAAGACAGAGGGGGGCAAAGGTTGTAATTATATTTTAATTTCAAAACCTTGGGGAAATATTAGTAAAATTTGTAACATTACAAGTATGCTAGGACTTCAACCCTTAACTTTTATTCTTTCTTGTAAAGACAACAGCTCTTCCTGTAGAAGCTATCAGGGATCCCATCAACTTTTGCATGTCTACCTCTACACACTTACTAATACTCAAACAGCCCCTAGTCATCTGGAAACTTAGCCTTCAAGCTACTACTACCTGAGACAAGGAAGCTTCCGTCACTTTCCAAGGTCCCTCCCCCTCCATGTTATTATTAATATGATCAGGCAGGCGAGGCAATATTTAGTGTTTCTGTTGTTGTCAGACGGACTTACATCTTCCAGAAGAAATAATTCATTAGAGACACAGTAGAAAGCCCTGCACTTTGGTTACAAGGCCAACCCTTCCCAGGCCAGCTGCTGTCTGGTAGAATTTGTCTTCAGTTTGGACCACGAGCAGAGTCAATGAGCCAGGCTTCCTTTAGGGAATCGTGTCCTTTGCTCGCAGATGTGTGTCCTATCTGTTCTCAATTATGTAATTCCACACACTGCTCTGTCTCCCAGCCCCCTTCTCCTGCTCACACGCATACTCTCTTATTACTACATGTTTCAATAGCTTGCTGTCATTCAAGACAAGCTTGGTTTGTTATTCTTTAAAGGAAATTTAGTTGGTTTTGATTCTTTGCTTGTTCCATTTCTTATTTATAATATAACATGCTACCAAGATCGTTCATTCGTTCATTTGTTAGTTTGTTCCTTTGTTCCTTCCTTCTGTGTGTGTCTGTGTGTGTGTCTGTGACTGTGTGTCTTTATCTGTGTGTCTTTGTCTGTGCATGTCCATTTCTGTGTGTCTGTATCTGTGTGTCTTTGTGTATGTCTCTTTCTGTGTGTCTGTGTGTCTGTGTCTGTGTGTCTGTGTCTATGACTGTGTGTGTGACTGTGTGTCTGTATCTGTGTGTCTTTGTCTATGCATGTCTCTTTCTGTATGTCTGTGTCTGTGTGCTATGTCTGTGTGTCTGTGTCGGTGACTATGTCTGTGTGTCTGTGACTACGTCTCTGTGGCTGTATTCCTATGTGTCTGTGACTGTGTGTGTGTCTGTATGTCTGTATCTGTCTGTCTGTGACCATGTCTATGTGTCTGTGACTGTTTCTCTGTGTCTCTGTGTGTATCTATATCTGTGTGTGTCTGTGTCTATATGTCTGGAGTATCAACTGGAGATATGAGCCAGGGTCTTGTGCATGCTGGGCAAGCACTGAACCAATAATCTATATTCCAAGCCCACCAGTATAACCTCTCTATAGGTTATAGGCAAGCTCAGTTGTTACTGTCTTAAGAAAATACTTGTGGAGCTAGGTGTATGGCATACCCTACAATCCTAGCTACTCAGGATGCTGATAAAGAATCACAAGGTCAAACAAGACCTGCCTTGCTGCAAGGCAAGGGTATGGATGACCAGTCTTTCCAGCAGAGCTAGACCTATGCAGTCATGAGATCCTGACTTTGAACTGAATTCATATATTTAAAAAAAAGTTCATATGAGGTAGAATGTACTTAAATGCTGGGGAAATAAAGGCAGGTAGATCTCAAGAGCTCACTGACCAGCAATACCAAACAAGCTAGTAAGCTCCAGGCCAAAGAGAGACCTCACCTCAAAAAATTAGGTTGACAGTCCCTGAGGAATGCTGCCCAAAGTTATCTCTGGTCTTCACATGAACATCCACTGCCGCACACATGTGTACACTGCCACACACACACGCACATACACATACATTGTATGTGTATACTTTTAAAGGACATTAATACATTCTTGAAGTCTAATATCACCTCTGACATTACAGTGTTATGTATAGTAATCGTATCAAGAATATGGTTAATTCTCTACATGTTTATATGTATCAACACCATTTATTTTCTTATTAGCTTCTGTGGAGATTTTTAATTGATATTAGGTTCTGTCAAGTTGACAATCAATGTAAACATCAGACTTAGTAAGTCTTATACATTTTAGGGAGCATGCTCAAGATAGTCCATCAGATTTCCTGTCTTGTTTAAACCACACAAAGTTGCCTTATAATTGACACAGCCAAAGACTTAATCAAAATACATTTGAAAGAACAAGTTCCCAGGAAGAGTTCTTCCTAGCTCCCTGCTCTCGCATCCCAGTGGCTTCCCACACCCACAACAGGAAGTTAGTCAATGGCTGTTCTGGTTTGCTTCCCTGCTACTTTGTCACAGCACCAGGTCCAAGAGCACCTTGGGGACAGTGTCTTACAGATCACAGTCCATCACTGAAGGAAGTCAAGGAGGGAGCTCAAGGTAGGAACTGAAAGTAAAGCCTCAGGAATGTGGCTTGCTGGCTTGCTTTCTCTGGCTCCCTCCTAGCTTTCTTATACAGACAGCCCAGGCCCATTTGCTTGGGAATGGCACCACCTACAGTGGGCTTGGCTCCCCTACATCAATTAGTAACCGAGAAAATGCCACACGGAATTCAAATATTGTTTCTGTGCTTTGTGTCCTCTGGCTGCTCATTCTTCTGTCTGTTGCTCTGATTGTTCTTGGCTTCACGGTCTATGCTGTGATTCTGTCCCTTTAAGTTCTTCTTTCAAGGGCCTGAAGATGGCTTGGAAACATGGGTGGTCCTACAGAATAGCACTCCATTGCTTTTCCCGGGAGCACAGTGACTCCTAGACTACTTTACTAAGACTATTAAAAAATGCCCAGAAATTCAAAAGTTGCACCTATTTTGATAACAATGATTAGAGTTCTCGAAAAACACATTTGGATACTTAAAAAACATAAATTTTGCCTTACTGTGTATATGCAACTAAGAAATGGTGTTTTTTTTTTCATGAAGTTGGACCCCATCTTGTGGGTGCCAGCTGTATAAAAGATGCCCCAATTCCAGCTTCCCACCCTATGCAGATCCACCGATACATTTTCCTCCACCTAACTCTGTCAGGGCAATAGAACCTTAGACCTGGCTCAGATCCTGTGCCCAGTTCTAATGGCCCCACCCTGCCAGAAGGATGCCCGTCATTGCTGGTAGTGGGACTGGTACTGTGTATGGGCTTCCTTGTGTTTCTGGTCTTGGGAGTTGTTTGCTTCTTTTCATGAGATTTATGTACGGGTTCCATTAAGCATTTCTACAGTGTTTAGCAATGGGAGATAAATGGCATTGGGTGACTGCCCTAAGATGTAACAACCACGTTCTTATAGCACTTTCCACCCCATCCTCCCCTGCGACCACTCTTGACCTCCACTTCAACTATTTATATTCAATCTCATCACTCCCAGGGTTTCTCTTAGAAGTTCAGAGGAATCCCAGCTCTGTCAAGTCTAAAGACAGCTCTCCCTACCCCTGTCATAGTTACCGTCAGCTATCAACTTTACACAGTTATCTGCGCAAAGGGAACCTCAGCTGAAGAATGGCCTCTATCATACTGGCTTATGGGTATATCTGTGCTTCATTTTCTTAGTGACCAATTCACGCAGGGAAGCCAAGACCATGGGAGGGGGGTCTGGCCTGAATAAGAAAGCTTAGCGAGCGAGCCAGAGAAAGCAAGCCAGCAAGCCCCGTTCCTGAGGCTTCACTTTCAGCTCCTACCTTGAGCTCCCTCCTTGGCTTCCTTCAGCGATGGACTGTCACCTGTAAGACACTGTCCCCAAGGTGCTCTTGGACCTGGTGCTGTGTCAGAGTGGCAGGGAAGCAAACCAGAACAGCCATTGACTGACTTCCTGTGGTTGAAGCCCCGTGTTGTGGGTGTGGGAAACCACTGGGATGTGAGAACAGGAAGTGAGGAAGAACTCTTCCTGGGAATTTATTTCAAATGTATTTTGAGTAAGTCTTTGACTGTGCCAATTACATTACAAAAAAACAAGAAAGCATGCTAGTTTGAAATGAGTCTGTGAATCAATCTTTGGAGAAAATAACCAAATTGGTGAAGGAACCGATTTGCCTTCATTGTTATCTTTGGAAGGGTTGCGGTGGGGCTATCACCCTGAGGTTAGCTCTCTTTACCAAGAGAAAGGAAGCAGGAAGCAGGGACGGCTGTCACAGATGGCTCAAGTGCCCTCCACTTCCATAGATTTCTTCTCCAGTTTGTCTCAAGTTCTCAATGGCAGTCTTTCTACTATTTCTTCCTGTTGGTCTCATTTCCTTTCAGCTACTTTCTCTATACCTTGCAATTGTACCTTGAAGACAGGATCTTCAAAAGGTTTGTGCTGCATGTGTCTGTTTGTTTGTTTGTTTGTTTGTTTTTTGGAAGATGTCAGCTGTGTTCCACAGACCCTCTGTGACGCCCTGTTCCATCCTGCATCCCAGAGACTAAATATGCATCGTCTCTTCTAAGAGTCGGTTTTCTTTCATTTAAAAAGTTTAAATTGCTTCATCCAGCCACACTGATTTTGACTATCAAGGCTACGTGAGACTGACAGATGTTCATAGTTGTTCCAGCTGCTGCCAAAGACTTAGAAATGGAATGAAAACAAACAGAAATTGCGAAGACACGAACACCCTACCCCTGGGTTTCTGGCAAACAGTAAATAAAGGCAAAGTAGTCCTCAAGGAAGGGAAAAGCAGCAAGAGAGACAGTGGGTTGGAAAGAGAAGCCAGTGTTACCCACGGTTCACACATACAGAGATCTGCCCTTCCTGTAAGCAGTTTGATTTATAGGCTGGGATATTACATGCAAGAGCGCCCACAACCCTAAGTGTTTTGTGAGTTGACCTGTGAAAATAAGCCTGTTAACCCCAATCAACCTCCCATTATCCCAGAGTGCCTGAAATTTAGCAAGCCAAGGGGTGACAGAGGTCTGGCAGCTCCCTAGCTAACCATTGTCTTTGCCAATCTGCATGTTTGCCCAGGCAAATTAGCATCCGAGTACAGTGGTGAGGAGGGCGGTTATCTTTTAATGAGAGAACGGAGCATTGTTTCCAGTTTTAATTGCTGGAGCTAATTAAGGCCTAGGGCCTCTTATGCAGACCCGGACCCCTAGGCCTAGGCTTCACCCCAGCTGTGTGTAAATCGCCTGTCCCAACTTCCTGCTGTAATTAGTAAGGTCTTCTATTCAGATGGGGTACTTTATTACAGAAGCTGATTATGAAGTCTGTAGATGGCCCACTGTGCCACCGGGGATTTCCCCGGGGTTTGAGGAAGGAATTCTAAAGGTGAGTGTGGCTTCAACCTTTGCAGGGTGAAATGGGAATTGGTATATGACATGGCTGGTCAGATGTTAAAATATCCATGGAAAATGGGAATATCTTAAATTCACACAGAGAAAACCCAGCAAACAAAACTTCTCTTAAACTGAGGTTCAGAAAGATGGATGGAGAAGACCACAGGCTGTTACTGACCTGTACCAGGGATTGTTACTGAGACACTAGATGGATCTCGGCATAACCCCGGCTAAGGCAGGGGGCTGTGCCTGGCACTCCGATGGAGATGGACTAGAAGTTCTACATGAGCTAGAAGGCTCTTGGGAGCAGTGTCCACCTGTTTCCCTGCAGTTTTGTGTTCATTCGTGTGTTCCTAAAAGTCTGTGTTTGGTCGGGCACTGGTGGTGCACATCTTTAATCCCAGCACTCGGGAGGCAGAGACAGGTGGATCTCTATGCGTTCGAGGCCAGCCTAATCTACAAGAGCTGTTTCCGGGAGAGGCTCCAAAGCTCAGAGAAACCCTGTCTCAAAAAACCAAAAGAAAAAAAAAGTCTATTTTTTTAAATAAATAAATTAAAACATGTTTTGGGTGGCTATAGGAAAGTTGAACTAGGAAACACTGGCCCTTGTGACATCTTAAAAGTGTCATTACATTGTTTATGTTAAAGTGCTTTAACAAATAAGAGGACTTTGGGAGACGCTGTTCCTTCTGTGTTCATGTGTGCAGAAGTGCATTGGTGTTTACACGTGTGTGGAAGTCAAAAGTCACTTCCTCAGACACTATTCACCTTGGACTATCATGAGGTAGGATTCCTTGCTAGCCTGAAACTCACCAGGTAGGCTAGGCTAGCTGGTCCGTGAGCTCGTGGGATGTGCCAGTCTCTGAGATAAACCCTAGCCCTGGGATTAGACTACCACACACGGCTTTTTACCAACTGATCTGTCTCCCCAGCTCTGACACGACTTCTCCATTAAACGTGGCTTTACTATTTCTCAACTCTCCCTGGAAGCAAAAGTAGAAGAGTAGATATTAATACATAAGAAGCAGCTTGCTTGACCCGACGTGTGTATTGACTGAGTTATAAGTGGCGTGGGAGTGTAGTTGGGGCATAGACATCTGTCCTTGACACCTACTAGATGTGCAGCAAGGGTAAGGCAGAGGCCCTCCTCCTTTGTACGCACTCTCTCCACTCTCTGTTCCCGTGAGCAGCTTTATCCTTGCACACCTACAGCGCCATACACTTCCCACAGGAAAATTCAGGAATTGGACTGGGGTGGGTGTAGGAAGCAGCACAAATCTTGCTCAATAATCAATTCCCATCTGTAGCCAGGTACCTGGAACTTGCTGAGATGAGGTGGAGGCTACGCTTTGAGTGGACATGGATCTCTCGCCCTGGGCACTCCTTATTCTGCGACGATGATCTCAGAGGAGCAGAGAAAGATCCACATGTCTCAGTACGCATCCCCAAAGCCGTCGGTGCCCAGTGCTGCAGTCAATACTGGACTTAATTTTAAAAGTGATGTGCTGTGTGTGTTCACTCATTCTTTTCTCAAGTAAATTTTTACTTTTTGCACTGTCTTTTTCACTATCCTTGGTACCAAGGGTTTATTATGCCAAATAGTTATTGGTTTTAAAATAAGCATACTAGAATTTACCAAATAAAATAAAGTTTCATAGTGTTATTCATATATCCACTTGCTAAGAATTTTGCTTCAGATTTTTCTCAAGATGTAAGAAGTGCATGTGTGTATGTCTGTATATGTGTGAGTATGTGTCTGTATGTTTATAGATATCTGTATATATGTTAGTATATGTGTATTGTCTGTATATGATTGAATATGTGTCTCTCTGTGTGAGTATGTGTGTGTATGTGTCTGTACATGTGAGAGTATGTGTGTATGTGTGTGTTGGAGAGAGTGTATGTATGTGTGTGTGTGTGTGTGTGAGTATGTATATATGTATTTGTGTCTGGGAGTGTGTGTGTCTGTATGTATGTCTCTGTGTGTGAGCATCTGTCTGTGTGTGAGTATATGTGTATTTGTATGTGTGAGGGTGTGTATATACCTCTGAATGTGTGTGCATGAGTAAGTGTGTCTGTGTGTATGTATATATGTGTATGTGTCTGTGTGTGTACACTTCAGAGAGTTTAAGGAATGATTTCTTTTTACAGATGAACAAATTCAAGTCCAGGACTGGTAAGTCTTCTGATTAAGGGATCTATGTGACAACAGGGATTCATCCAAAGTTTCCAAAGACCCAACTGCAAAGAGAATTGTTCAGTTCACAAAATATTTCTGACAGTGTGAATGTCTGATCTAACAAGATGCATAAATTCTGCCATTCTAGAAGCTGGGTCTATAAACTATTTGGCCCTTACAGCTGTCTTCAAGTCAGCCATATAGAAATCAAGACCTTGACTAGGCTGCAGACTCTGTCCTTCTGAATCTAGCTATCCCATGCCCTCAAAGAGATCTGTGCCTGAGAATTTGTAACATTAGTTGGCTGAAGGCTCCGACCTCCTGTAAACACTCTCGCAAACTAGTCTGGGAGGGCTTGCTTTTCAAATTCTAGTTTGTGTCTTGGCAAGATTGCAACACTGATAAATAAGTAAATCTAGCTTCCCATGACCCAGGCAATACTCTTCACTGAAAAATGGATAAATCTAGAAGAAATTGCTGCCAGATTCATATACTATAATGCATAAGTACATTAAGAAACTGTTTTAAGAAACACTTTAAATCAAGATTCTCCTTCCAGTCAAACATAGAAGAATATCCTTCCAAGCAGAGAAGTCCTCCTCAAAGCTTCAATAGCACACCCTAACTCATGAGGGTAGGCAGATATTAGGGAAAGGAAACTCAACTCAGAAAGTAGAGGTCATCATCCCATCTCCGCCTGGTCCTATCCACCAGGGCAGAGGAGGTGCGGTAAACTTCAGTCAAAACAAAATAAGAAATACACTTTTTTTTTTCAAGACAAGGTTTCTCTGTAGCTTTGGTGCCTGTCCTGGAACTAGCTCTTGTAGACTAGGCTAGCCTTGAACTCACAGAGATCTGCCTGCCTCTGCCTCCCGAGTGCTGGGATTAAAGGTGTGTGCCACCACCGCCCGGCTGAAACACACTTCTTCATGATGGAGAATTTTTTAGTTGTAATTACCTGAACATCGCCTCTTAAATTCTATTCTTAATCCCCAACTCTGGGATTCCTGATGTAAAAGTGAAGCATTAGTGCATGGTTGGCCTGGGACCTGGGATTTTGAATCCTGGAAAGTCATGACATAGTGTCATTATTACTGTTTAAGCAAGCAGTGAATCACCCCAAAAACAATGGGCCCAGCCTGGTGTCTTAGGCTGTCTTCTCAGCTTTGGAAGGCTGAGGCAAGAGGATTATAAATTCAGATCCTAAGAATAGCAGGATATAGGTGGTATGTAGGAGCACATTGGAAAATGGGGAAGGTCTTAAATGGAGGAGGGGGAGGGAAGAGAACATATAAGGAAAAGGAGAGATAAGTAATACTAAGGGTGTTTCAAAGAGCCATGAAAAGCCATGTTATTTTATATTTCCTAAAATTACAATATGCATGTGTGTGTATAAATGTCAAGAGATTCTCAAAACAATGTAGGCTATTGCTGTTGCCTTTGTTGCCTCTCAGAAGTTGAAAGGAAGTCCCTTTTGGGAATCACACAAAATCTGACCCAAAAGCCCTCTCCCTGAGGTCCAGCTTGCATAGTACTAGAAGGTACTATGTAAGGTCCCAAGGGAGGAAAACCATCGATCATCCTACCCAGCTGTGACACCTCTGAACGGCAGCAATGACCAGCATGGCAAATTATCCATAAAGGTTTAATAGTAACACTTTTATCTTGGTGGTAGCCAGCAGTTGTCTAACTTAAAGCCTACTGAATAAGAGGGAAATCACGCCTAATACTAGACACATATCCATTTTATTTTACAGGTGGAGTTTACTACAGGCCAAGGTCATACTCCCCAAACCCTGGCTGACATCCCTTATAGCCCAGCACGCTGGAACATAGTGCTACTATCTATTAACATTAGTTGTGTCTCACTCTTACGTTTGCTTTGTTTCTATGGCAACATTCTTACCGAAACACTTTCCGCCTGTATTGATTCATTCACTCCTTGATGCAACTGAGGTGCAGAGAGAAGCAACCTGCCCCATCCAATAGCCGAGGCACTGTCATGATTTGCGACAAAGAGATCACCCTTGGAGCCCTGTTACTCAGGATCCCTCCAAACTGGGGAGTGGGTGGATTTTGCTTTGCATTTAACTAGTGTGTTATTTGTCAAAGTAAGTTTATATGAATCTAAAGCATCCAGAATATGTAAAATTTAAAATATATGATCAACATACAATTTAAATACGTGTGAATAACTAAAAAAATCAAATAGCTTCTATGCATTTTCAAAATAATTTAAAGAATCAATGCACTTATTCAAATAAAATTTAAATATTTTTACATCTAAAAAATGTAAAGATAATAGCCAGATGTGGTGGTTCACACCTTTAATGCCAGCACTTGGGCGGCCATAAGTTCAAGACCAGCCTGGTGTACATAGCAAACCAGGACAGTCAGAGCTACATAAAGATAATTTTTAGGTAAATTAAGAGTCACAATAAAGAAGAAGTCATTCTTATTAAATAATATGATAAGCTTTCAATCACTCTAATATAGAAACGCGTCATGGATAAAAATAGGAAATATGACAGACAAGTTACAGACTAGAAATTATACCAGAAGAGAAAGAGGGAAGAGAGATGCTAACAAGAAAGAGACAAAAATATTTGAACTAAGTTGTTTTGTTTTGTTTTTGTCTGTTTTCATGTGGCAAAGAAATTATTTTTATTATTTCTAAAGAAAACATCAACGTCCTTTGGGGCTGGCAAGATGACTAAATGGGCAAAGTCTTACCCCAAAGGCTTATGACCTGGGTTTGATCCCAGGAACCCAGGTGGCAGAGAGAGAACAGACTCCTGAAAGTTGTCCTCTGACCTCCATATGCACAATGAATTAGGAATGGCCACGTGTACACACGTAAAGAAAAACAAATAACATGACCTAAGAGGCTTCGAAGTCCTTTAGTTCTGTCATCGCGTACAAGCCTGTGCCGAGAGGAAGGGAAGGTGTTCATTTGTATACTGCTCGCGGAACTGTCAACCATACACATCTTCTTTTGTTGAAACTGAAAATACATGTTTTGAAAACCTGACATTATCTGTGATCTTCTCCGAGAAAAAGCTTCCTGAGCTCGAGTAAAGAGAACTGTCAGTTCCTCCCACCTGCATTTGCATAGAGATGAGCTCTGGGTACAATGCAAGCTGAAGGCAGCTACATCCCTGTCTGAAGAGTGATCAGGCATTACTGGATGTGTAGACACTAAATGCTATGTTCAAAAGGAGCTTTTATTAATTCTTAAGGAATGAAAAAAAATGCTAAAGTTTTATTTTTGCATTCATGTGCTAGGAATTGAATCCCGGGGGTCCTCCCACATGCTAGACAAGTGCTCTACCACAGAGCTACACCCCAGCACAATACAAAGGTTGTATTATGCAAATACTTAACTTGGGGGAACTCGACACAATTATGTATAAGAGAAGCAAACACATTTAGAAAGGAAAAGAACGAGAATCCAGTGTTGATCTCTGGGTTGTGGGATCTTGGAGTATTATCATTATGATTACTACTTTCTAATCCAACGGAACCCTTCATGACATAGCGTCCTCAGAACAAATCGTGAGATCTTTCTAAATTTCCCACACGATACACAAGCTCTGCCTGAGAATAGGTTGTGGTCTCTTCCTTCACCATATTAGCTTAGAAAGCTAAAATATCCGCAGCTTCGTTATTTCGCCATTCCTGTCTCCGACAAGACCACGTATGATCATGAACTATTTGACATGGATTTCCTAGGCGTTAACTATCACCTATCACCTCCTCACCCCTCAACCCCTGCTAGAGGCCAGAGCTCTTAAGATGAATTTCTGAGAAACTGAAAAGGTAGACATGCAATACCCACCCCCAGGCTGCTGCACTCTTTGCAGAGGGATGTAGAGTGTTTATGTGCTGCAGGCATCCATGCATTGATTGGCTGGTGATACAGGCATGACACCGTGGTCACAATACAGACAAGGAATCAAAGGTGGTCCCATTCGCTCCAGTCTGCACAATCCAGGTAGGGATTTCCAACAGTGCTTTCTTTCCACAGGTCAAGGATGTGCAGGTTCTTTGTATGTGTAGTTGTTTTATCTACTTTTGAAAATGCATGTGCTTCTGGACGAGTTCACTGGAGGGAAGGAAGACAACAGGGACAGATGAGCACAGCGAGTTCTCAGAGGGCAAAGCCAGGCAACAAGGTCTCCAGAGATTTGCCAAGTGTGTTTGATGACAGACCCTGCAGCTACCAGTCCACATGAGAAATGGAATCGATTATGAAGTTGTTAAGGCATCCCTGATCTCCAAGGATGACAGGCCGGCGCCTGCATTTCGCCATAGACATTAAATCACCCCACCTAAGAGTGGGGCGGCAGGCTGGAAAGTAAGAGAACACACGCACGCTGAAACGAATCGAAACAGCGGTTGCTTTATTTTGGAGATGACATTGAGAGCACCAGAAGTTCTAGTTAGAGACACATGGAGATTTATTTTTATGACTTCTCAGCCTCGGGAATTATTTATAGGGCAACTCCTGAGACAAAGACATAATTCACCACAGACCATGGGGCTGTCCATGTTCTGAAGCCTTGAGAATAAGATACTCATTTTTTATTATGTCTGTGGATGTGGAAATGAATGCAAAAAGTTGATGATTGGCAAGAGCCCTGCCGGGTAAATTCAGAGACTTTCCAGCCGCACATCAACACCCATTCCTCTGTGTGCCCGGAGCCTCTGTGATTCTCCTTCCTCAACTTCCCAGCGATGTCATTTGGTGGACAGTGCACTACATGTAGCTGAGAATATAATTCTGTATCAGATAAAATATAAAAATGTGGTCTTTCCAATAATTGATGTAGTCCCTGTAGTAAGCCAAAGTGAGGAAGTCTGCATCATAACAAGCTTCCAGGTGAACAGCAAATCCATATTAGCTGTCTCCACGAGCCGTGAGCAACGGTGCTTGCCTCTGACTGCATGTCCTTTCTACAGATCAAGGCAAATGCATTCATCACTTGTCGGATGCTGAGGGCTCCAGTTCCTTGTCATCTCTAGACACATGTCTGTCACAGATCTCCAGATCGATGGCTCTTGGAAGACCGTGTGTGTCCTAGCAATTTCTTTGGCCCATCAATTCTCTGATCATAAATTAAGGTTTTCTCACTTGAAAGAAAATAAACTATGATATTTTGATCACAGACTTCACAAAGGTAACATTCATAGTTTGGCTTATTCCAGACCTCTGTGCCTCTTGTCTTGCCAGTTTCAGTCAAGGCTGCACAATGGCCACCTTGCTGGGCAAGCTCCTCCAAACTAACCATGTAGAAGCTCTCAGCTTCATTTACAGGTCACGATAGAACTGTGGTCAAAATGTGTGTTTCCAGCTATGGCTGCTTACTTTGGGGGTTTGGTGCTGTGATAAAATACCATGTCCAAAAGCAACTTGGAGAAGGAAGGGTTTATTTCAACTTTCAGCTCAAAGTCCATCGCTGAGGGGAGTCAAGGCAGGAACTCAAGAAGGAATCTGGAAGCAGGAATTGATGCAGAGACCATGGAGGGGTGCTGCTTACCAGTTTGTTCCCCATGGCTTGATCAACTTGTTTTTTTATACTATTCAGGACTCCTACCCAGGGGTTGTACTACCCATAGTGGACTGAACCCTCCCACATCAATCATTAATCCAGAAAATGTACCCACGGGCTTGCTTGGAAGTCCGTTTAATTGAGAATGGAGATAGTTTCTCAACTGAGATTCCTTCTTCCCAGATGACCCTGGCTTGTGGTCAAGTTGACCAGAGAAGAAAAACAAACAAAAACAGCTAACCAGGATGGTCACCTACTCACAAGTCAACCATCCATCACAACAACAATAATGGAAATACTGCTGCCCACAAAAGGTAGCCCAGGCTTCATTCTGAGCACACTTCAGTCTCACAACGCAATTCTTACTATTAATCTGCATTCCAAATTTCTCTCGGATTTGGAATCTTGCTCCCTTTACCTTCAGTGCCACCAACTACATTTCCATCTGAAGCTCTCAATCACAACTGCCACAAACTCGGCAAGTACCCTCTTTATCTTTGCCATAAGAAATTTCCGGGCTTTGGATTCTGTGCCTATATCTCTGGGTTCTCCAGAAGGGATCTCACCCAACATAAAACACCTTCCTGCTGATCACTGGGGAGGGAGAGTGATGTGTAGGCCATGTGGAAGAGGCTCTGCTCAGAGTAAAGCATCTGGAGGTTGGTGGTATCTTGGTCTACTTTGAGTACTGTATAAAGGACAAAAGCTTATTTTTTCACAGGTAAGGCTGGGAAACCAAAGAACGCTGGGTAGATGATTCAGTACACAGGCATCAGTTGGAGGTGTGTTCTTTCACAGGGCATTGGAACTGAGCATAACCTTCTTCCCTCTGAACATGCTTGGAGCCGCCAAGTAACTGGATCATTTCCCTGTTCAACCATTCATGGATGGCTGGCAGAGTCCGATGAGCAAAGCAATGCCATTCCATCCCAAAAGTTAAAAAAAAGCACAGGGACAAGCTTGGAGCTAGGAACATGCTCCTTCCCTTGTTGAGCTCAGTTCAATTGTCACTGCTCTACGGCATAATGCCTGAGTGAGGTCAAGGTAGTCTCAGATCATAGAGCAACTCTAACAAGTGAGCCCTGATAGTCCACGGCCAGGAAAGTAGGAAGGTGTCCCTCTCAGACAAGAGGGGACTTTAACCCAGGCATGGGCAACGGAGCCAGCCTGAAGTGACAACTGTCCAACTCAGAGCTGTGCTTTGAAAGTACAACACTCTTCCTGCTGAAGCTTGCTGTGGTGTTCAAAAAGCAGCCCACAACTCTCAACAAGCTACATCCTCACTAATCTTGTATATTTACTGAGTCTTTCTGTCATTAACTTCCTAGGAACCTGCATAGTCGTGAACGTACTTTGGACTTCATCAAGCCAAAAGAAAACCCATGCAGTGCTCCCCTTGGGAGTCACAATGTTCAGATGACAGAATGTCAAACATGTTGCTAAGATGGCTCAAGTCAATTTTAACGTTTGCTGAGACTTGGTTCAATAACATTAGAGTAGTGTAGTACCCTTGCTCTGCATGCAGTACCCTTGCTATTTATGTGGTACCCTTGTTCTGTATGTGGTACCTTGTTCTGTATGAGAGGAGACCAGAGAAAGGACAGCTGTAACTGAATGTCTCTTTTGAGCACAGGATGCAACAGCATCAGACCCACAAATGATGATGTAATCCCTCATCCCTCAGAGGCTGTGCTGTGTGCCAGGGCAGGGAATAATCCCTTCTAACTTCTATAGCATTGTGTCATTGGGACCAGGAAATTTGTACACAGGAGTGAAAATAAGCACAAGGCTGCCTGCTCCAAGGGCAGCAAAACTGTAGACAAGAGTCACCCACCAGATCAGCCCTGTGAGGAGGGGCTCATGCAGGGGCTGGAGAAAGACTGAGATGGACAGAAGGAAAGATAGTCATGGAGATGAAGATGCTCGCGAGGGCCAAGTGCATACTTCCTAGAGAGAAAGTTTCAGGAAAACAAATAATCAAATGGGGAAGTCGAGAGAGCTGGCTCCTGCCAGCTGTGAGGGGCTCTCAATGCCAGAGAGGTGTTTTGGTCTGTCCTGTAGACAACTGGAAATGACAGAAGGTTTTGGTTTAGGCTTTGCTTTTTGGTTTTTTTTTGTTTGTTTGTTTTTTTTGTTTTTTTTTTTTAGACAAAATCTTGGCTGTAAAGCCAAGGCGGCCTCCAGCTCACTATCCTCTTGCCCCCTTCCCCCCTCACCACCTCTACCCTTGGCCCCCATCCGACCACTGCTGTGCCTGTCAAATAAAGGGCTTTGATTGAAGAGGGTGGTTTGGGGAAGTCAGGATCTTATATGTGCTAGAGAAAAGCCTGGGCACACAGAGGCCTGGGACAAGACAATGTAGTCTAGAAATGGGCAGGGCTTGGGAAAGGAGACAGTCTATCATAGGGGACTGGAGAAATTGCCTCCTTTAGCTGACAGTTTAAAATGTCTGAACAGTCCTACAACCCAGAATTGTAAAGCTTGGACAACTGAAAAAGAGTCCTTGCGGATGGGAAGGATGGGAAAGCTGAAGAAGCACCTGAGCTTAGGGCCACTCTGGTCAGCAGGCCAGAGAGGAACGGAGAGATGAGGGTGCTCTGCAAAGCGAAGGCAATGTGGTGATGAAGCCAGAGGCACCTGTGCTGAATATCACCACTCAGTGATAGACGGACGCCACACGTGCACAATTGTGACCACCGTGGTGAGTCCGACTGTCTTAGTTAGGGTGTCTATTGTTGTGAAGAGACGCTGTGACCACTGCAACCCCTATAAAGGAAAACATTTAATTGGGGCAGGCTTATAGTTGAGAGGTTTAGTCCATAGTATCCATGACAGGTGATATGCAGACAGACATGATGCTGGAGAAGGAGCTGGAGGATCTGAGAGTTATATCTTTGGACCCGCAGGAAACAGGAAGTGAACTGTGTACTGCCTGAGCATATATGAGACCTCAAAGCCTACCTCTACGGTGACACACTTTCTCCAACAAGGCCACACCTCCTAATAGTGCTACTCTATAGGCCAAGCCTTAAAACACATGAGTCAGTGGAGGCCATACCTAATTCAAACCACCACATTCACATAGTCAGAGAAAACTCAGACTGAGATAGTCTTCGCAAAGCACATGACCCTGAATGTGTCTTCCGTGTGAATACTGGCGGCAGGAGGGCAGAGGCTGCTACACTCGCTACTGTATCCCATGTGGAAGAGGCCAACTTCAGAGCTAATAAAGCACGGAGGCATCCAGCCTGTGAAATCGGGGGAAACCCAGGGAAAGAATTGAACAGATGAGTGGATTTTGCAAAGGTCTAAGCAGAAAGTTGGCTCATAATGGGTGTGCTAGATTTGAATATGATAGGACATGGAAGGTATTACCTTCTAGTATGGCACGTGATGTTAGTGCTTATGCTGAAAGATCCAAAAAGACAGTAGAGGGGAAAGTGCGCTCTAGCTTCCTCTTGCCCCTCCCTCCTTAAGTCAGAAACTCAACTTTGTTCTTGGGTTGAAGCTCTCCTTCAAGGCTCCCTCATACCACCTCTAGCATGATGGCTCACCTTCACTAATGCTCTCTCCCACTTCAAGGCCTGATCATAGCTTCCTGTGGTCCCTAGGCTCTTTCCTTGTTACCTGAAGGATGCTTTTGTGTTGGCATCTTTCTGCAAACCTATGCTTTTTCTAATGAAAGGGTGCTGGTGCCCCAGCATTTCTAACACCCCTCTCTACAGATGAGTGGAGAGAAATGAGTCAGGCACTCCCGGTAGCAGGTAGGACTCGAGAGAAGGCACACACACAGGGGACCATAGATGGAACAACAAGATGAGACAAGGAGAAAGAGAGGACCTACTCAGGGCTAAGAAACCTATCAGCACCTAGCATGGAGCGACTTAGAAAACAGCCGCTTAAGATCTCCCGAGACCCAGATTCCAGTGCAGAGAGGATCCCTGGGCTTCTGAGCATGGTCGGAAGCATCTGATCTGTTGTCTAGCAACCACCTCCACATGTGAGGGTCGATTCCTCAAGAGAAAAGACCTCTGTAGCTTCAGGACTGAGCTCTGGGAAAGTCTGTTGGTCAGTTCCTTCTGCAAATACAGGAAGAGAGACATCAGATGCCACGGTTCCTAAGGCTGATCCAGTTCTGTTCCTCTCGGCACAGCCTTTGTCTGCCCTTAGCTGTGCTCTTGGCTCAGAGCAGAAAATAAAACTCACATCTGGAGGGGGGGTCCCTGAGAAGAAGGACTTTCTAACTGCCCTTTCTCTTACACTGTTCGGCTTAGGAAACAAAGTCTGTGAAAATGATACCACTGGTTTTCTGGGTTTATTTTCTCTCAAAATCTTTCATATCCTAAATGCTCCCTCTGCAGATGAAGTATGTCTATGAGAGTCGATGCTCAGAAGCGGCAGAAGCACGCCTCTCTAGCACAGTTCTACTGAAAAAGAGAATGAGGTCAGCTTGCTAATGACCTGGCCTTCCCTTGGAGTACCACCATAATGGCAGCCAGCCTTGATGGACATCTACGACCCCATCCTCAAAGTGCTTCAGGCCACAATACAGAAGCTTTGGGCCCTGCCCCCACCTCAGGGACCCATCACTTCTGACATTTGGACTGAAGTTGCGTGTGTGCCTTTGGAAGATAAATTTGACAAGCTTCATGGAAACACGTCTCTAAGCATCCCCTATGAGTCCACTAACGTGTTTCTGAGTTGTCATACACCTTGTAAATTCTGCTTCTGCGGGGCTTTTCCCAAACTGTGGTCAACAGTGTCTTATGACTGTTTAACTGGAACTCATTTTGGGCAAAGTCTAAGGCAGTCGCATCCAACAGAAACAAGCCATGAGCCAAGATTACATGCGCGCGCGCACACACACACACACACACACACACACACACACACCCCATTTCTGGTAGTGGCATTAACTGGGACAAAAAGAAACAGGTGAGATGAGTTTTCAAAGTGTATTTTATCTGATACAATATATCCAAAGCAGCATAATTTTAACATGTCAGGGTAAAATCATTATTAGGAATTTTATCATTTTGTACTAAGTTTGAATCCAGGGCACAGTGTAAATTTCCAGCACATCCTAATTTAGACCATCTTTAGGCCCTGTAGCCATATTTGGCCAGTGGGGGGCGGGGACTGTACTGTCACAGGTTATTAGGAACCAAGGTGTTCCTGGAGGCATCTGGGAAAGACTGCCTGGGATGCTAATCCACATGTCCATGGAGTCTTGCAGAAGTAACTTTCCTCTCGCTGGATCTGCCAAGAATTTCCTCCCAGAACTGCTCTGCAGGAAGAGGTTACATTTTATTGAGATGTCAGACAACAAATTTCTAATGAGTTCTATGGGTTTCAATGGGGGGAGAGATTTTAACATAAAAAAACTTTGATTGACTGGAGGCCAAAGAAATGCAGTTTAGTGCACAGGTGGCAAGCACAGGAAAAGAAGCAGTCGTTGGCAGCTGACGCCTCCAGAGCCCGGTGGCTCTTGCAGCCATCCAGGCTCAGTGTATGTGGCCTGCTTGCTCATGGTCTCTGGCTCCAGGAAACGTTCCTTCCTTATTGACATTTATCTGATGTTCCACAATCTCCTTTTGAATTCCTCCAGAGACCTCTAAGACTTCAGCTGCGAGAGGGTAGATCTCCATTATTACCTGTGCCTTCCACTCACTGCTTCTGATAAAAATGCTGAATAGCAAAGGGGGAAAATGCAATTCAAAGGAGACGAGGAAGAGAAAGACCTAGAAATATGGAAAAGCTAAGCAGTCACTGGTTTAAAATTGGATGTAGCCTTGAGTGACAGCGCTAGCTTGATCAGGAAGTTATAAAGTTGAAATACCTTCCAAAGGACACCGCAGACAGAGAGAGAAGGAAGTGCTGTGGGGGGCGGGGTAGCTGAGGAAAGCTGTTCTGTAAGCTGCTGCCATGTGAATGGGGAAAGCAGGGAGATGCGGTAATAACAGAAACGAAACGAGATGGATGAGATGTGAAGTTGAGAAGTGGCCAGGATGGAAGAACCTGTAACATCCTGAGAGCAATGGATGCCTGAGGGAAATGTGCCCAGATCTGCCGGGCTATGAAAAATCCAACATTAGAGGCAGGTGCTCTTTATAGCCATGGCCAAGGAATACCCAAATGGAATGGCTATGTTGCTTTTTTTTTTCTAAGTCATTAAGGTCCTTAAATGATTGGTGGAAGTAGACAGTTACCCTGAGTGTAGATCTTACATGGGATCTCTCCTCCCTACAGATACGTGAGCCGGCTAGTTTTATGTTAGCTTGACACAAGCAGAGCCGCCAGAGAGGAAGGAGCCTCAGTTGAGAAAATGCCTTTACATTATCAGGCGGTAGGCAAGTCTAGGTCACTTTCTTAAACAGGTATTTATGGGAGAGGGCCCAGTACATTATGGGTAGAGCCCCACCTAGGGTGGTGGTCCTGGGTTCTATAATGTGCCCTTAAGATACTGAATATGTTGTTTTTTTTTTTTCAAATGGGTTACTTGAAGCTTGTGTTACATGTAGCCGTAGTAGAAAGGATGAACCATGGGAATTGGCCCCTGTGCCTTTGAAGACTGAGAAACCCTGGATACACTACAGAACAGGAACTCAAATGTCTGGGGTAGCGGAAGGAGGGAGCCCTAACTCTGGAAGACAGTGCATTTCCCATTGTTTAAGCTTCCTCCCTGGTGCTGTGATAAATACACCAGCGAAACCAGCTTTGAGAAAGACTTTATTTCAGCTCGTAGTTCCAGGTGTCAGTCCGCTACTGCAGGAACCCTGAAGCAGGTGGTCTCATCACACCTACGCTCAGGAGCAGGGGGGAAGGAATCAAGGCATGCACGCCGGTGCTCACCTCACCTTCCCCGCTCTCACACAGTTCAGAAACCAAACCCATGGAATGGTACCTTCCACTTGTGGGGTGGGTCATCCCTGCTTCAGTTAACTCAGCCAAGAAAACCTCTTCAGATGTGCCCACCAGCCAATGCTCATAGGGAATTCCTCTTTGAGACCATCTTCCCAGGTAAGACTCGATTGTGTCGAGTTGACAAAGCTAACCATCACACCTTCTCTCTGTCCTTTTGTTTGGCCCAGGCCCTCAAGGGACTGGGCAAGGCCCGCACTGCTAAGGGCAGATCTTCTTTCCCCCTCCTGATTCAAACTTCTCTCTTCCTAAATCCCATTGGTTCATCTGGAAATAATGTTTGTCCATCTATCGGGGCAGCCATTAGTTCAACAAAGTCATATATAAAGCTAACCATGCCAGAGCATCACCTGAGAGGGAACCAAAGCAAGCCCTGTGCATTCAGATGGAATAGATAACTGAACATCACAGAGGTAGGCAAGCCTGCAGCTGTGTGCTGTGCTGGGCGCAGGAGAGACTTCTTGGCACAAGTTGGAAATCGTAGGTTTCATTTTGACTCAGTTAAACTCGAGCTTCCTCTGTGAAATCTTAATAAGTAGGTCAAGAAAGGGAAGTGGATTGAAATCCAGCAGAAAGATTGGGAGATGTTCAGAGACACCCAGGATGAGGATAGTATTCCCACGGAAGCCCACTGTGAAGCTAGTTCAGAGAGAAGAAATTCCCGTGAGAGCATCAAGAATGGCCAACACTGAAAAATCAGAGGCGAGGAAGAAGTGATACCACAAGGGGCTGCTTGTAGAAGAAAAAAATCCAGTAAGACCCCAAGTCATAGCAGGTGAGATGTCCCAAGAAGCAACAGCCACCAGAGCCAAGTACCTCTGAGAGCAGGTGTCTGACAAGAACAAAAAGTCACCCACAGGATCAGGAAACACGAGATTTCAGGAGCTTGTGGGAAGCTGACCTCAACTGCAGGTGAGAGGCAGAGCAATGAATACACAAGCCTTAGGGCTGTGAGCGGAAGCAGGGAGCCTGATGGCTCTGAGGATGAGGAGTTTGGACTCTGAGAAAGTCACTCAGGCAAGTAAAGTTGCCGGGGGGGGGGGGGGGGGGGGGGGAGTATGGGGTTAGGGTGGAAACAAGTCAGCAATACAACTCAGTGGGTAAAAGCACCTGTTGCCTCCCCTGAGCACCTGAGTGTGTGTCCTCTGCCCCTCCGCCCCCACCTAGAGGTTGAGCCATTGCTGTTCCTCTGCATTTTGGAGGTTCTCTTGTTTCTACAGACTGTTTACGCTTTGAGAAGGCTCGTTTGTTCAATAGTGACAACTTGTTTTTTATACATGAAGTCCTACAGAGAGAATGGCCTGCCCTCTCCTGAATAAACCTGCTGCCCAAACCCTGCATGCCCTTTGGCAACTCTCCGTGTGATTCGCATTGTGAGTATTCATTAGATTAACCTTGCTTTTTCTGGCTTCTGTAGTTCTGCTTCTAGCTAACTGTACTAGCTAACTGGGGTGTGTGTGTGTGTGTGTGTGTGTGTGTGCAAAAGCTCCACCTGAGAAAGGTTTGGGACTGTACTAGGACCCAACACCAGTTGGCTAATCAAGACTTTCTATGGGATTAAAACTATATCCAGGTAGACTTCTCTGGTGGGTACCTCATAACACTCGATATTACATATTCTAATCTGAAATGTTTGACTTTAATTTTTATTATTCTTAGTTAACACATCAGTAGCCATACCCATGTTGATGGTCTGAATTAAGGATTCCCCCTTGTAAGTGATAAGGAACCCACTAACCTGGCGCCTAGAACGTTTCAGTGGCCAATGGCCTGCTGACAGGGCCTGATCTTGAAGCTCCTGGCAGCCCTGGCTCTGCTCCTTTTTATTGACATTTTCTCAGCTCAACTCAACTCTCTCATTCACAGCCCCAGCAGTTACTTCAAGCCAGACTAGTCCAAGATAATGGACAAGTTTGTGTTGCTGCCCAAAGCCCGAGTCCCTGGGTTCACCCCGACTGACTCAGATGGGGACTTGCACACGCGCAAACAAATTGCAATGGTGAAGCCCTGCATGATAAAATGTTTCCCTTTGAGAAACGGACGCACTTCTCAGGTGACTCTGAAAGTTGAGCAACCATCCTGAAAAACTGGCGAACAGAAATCCACCTCCAAGTGCTGCAAGCATCCAAGCGTCTCCCATAGATCGTAATAGAGCCCCTTTTACAGGTGAGGACTGAGAGGCTCGGGGATAAAGGCAGCCTTTGGGAAAGCACAGGGTTGGTGAGATGAGAATCCAGGTGGGCAGATCCCATTCTCCCACCTGCCATACCGCTTTCTCTACTGCTTCCCATTCTGGAGCTGCTCCATCGTGAAGGATAGAGAACGTCCAGCTAATAGCAAGAAAGGCACGCGATCAAATCCTGAGCCTCTTTAGCTGAACCCTGAAATCAATGGATCCATGAAACTAAAATGACCTTTGCATGAAGCAAGAGATCTCCGCTGAACCCGTCAGGGACAAAGGATCCCAACCATGTGTGGAATTTGTCATTTGGATGCTAAAGCCACCTCTGGACTATGATGTATAAGCAAATGATTTTTATCTTATCTTTATTTCTCTACTTATTTCTAGCTTTGCAAATTTGAGCTGTTTCTTGCAACAGAGAAAAGACTATAAAAATACAAATATTCCAGATCAGGCCTTCATAAATCCCATGACATAATAAAGTAGATTTATCAGGACAGATGTATCTGAATCAAATGACTTGTTCATTATTGTAAGTTCATTTTTTAATGTGTTCTAACTTATTATGCAGAGCAGAAAAAACTGTTTCTAAAAGAAGAATAAAAAATGCTGTGAATTCTGCAGTTTACCCGAGTATAGAAGCTGTCAGTGAGAGCTCTGTCCCCACGTCCTAAATAGATTTGGTTATTTTGGTGAGGGACATCCGGCACACTGGCGTGGGGGGCAGCATGACTCTTTCACACTCGAAATTTAGCCAGATAAGGATGCTCCAGGAGAACATGATCCTTGAGAACAGAGCCCAGTGTTCTCACTGAATGAGACATGAAATGACCCAAGTCCCTTACAGAATCACAAGAGTGACCAATGTGGATGCTGGTCCTTGGGGCAGAGGAGGTCTCTGTGTTCAAAATGAAAGAAGAAAATGATAACAGATTAGTAAGAAAACCTCCCAATGAGATGCAATCTCTCTCTCTCTCTCTCTCTCTCTCTCTCTCTCTCTCTCTCGTGTTTGTGTGTGTGTGTGTGTGTGTGTGTGTTGGCATGTGATGGTAACTTGGAAGAGTCAGTTCTCTCCCCAGTATTAATCTCGGGTCACCGGGCTCGGGTGCAAGCTCCCTTACCCTCTGAGCCATCTCTTTGGCCACACAAATCTCCCATCACACTTGGCTCAGCTTTTCTAAGTCTCACTTTTGTCTGAGGTTTCACTATGATGTCACACACAGTGCCAGAAGTTGCTCTTTCTTTTTAACTTGCCTTTCGTACTCCCCAGAATTTTCCCTAAATGTGATTCCAAAGAGGAACAGGGACAGTATGGGAGAGATCAAGACAGTCCCTGCTGACATTTGGTGCTGGGTCTTTCTATCCCCGGGGGCTGGCATGGCGAATGGATGCTCTGATGTTCGGAGCAGGGCAACTATGTACGTGAGAACGATAGTCATTACTCTAATTGAGGCAACCTCTTTGTTGTGAGACTTCCAGAACAGGAAACAGCTTGTGTCAGAGATTTACAGTAGAAGTTCTAAAAATAGGACCCCCCAGGTGTGCCCCAGGGGTTGATGACAGAGGTGGCTGGGAGGTTAATCTGGGAACAAAGAAAATGTGCTGGAACCAAGTGCTTACAAGCATCGACATAGGGTCTGAGGCTGTGAACCTCATGAATAAAGGGGAAAGGAGAGGGGGTTGAGGGAGGGGAGGAGGGAGACAGAGAGCTCCCTGGGGAGAAGCATCTTGATTGGGCATTAACGCATGAAATGAAAAGAATAAACGTCAGGCCACACAGCAAAGTCAGTGGACACCACAAGCAGAGACGCAGAAGAGGCAGGTGGCCGTGGTGTCTATGGTATGGACACATGCCTGCTGTGTCCAGACTGCAGACGCTGAGGAGTCCAGCCCCTAGACAGTGTGTGGAGCCGGGACCTCTGCCCACCCTCAAGCACACCAGAGAAACTGTTCCCCGTTTTCTTTTTCTCTGAAGTGTATTCTGCTGCTTTAGGTCAGCACCAAGCAGGAAGGGCTACCCAAACCTATCTCTTCCCAACCTTGAACTTGACCTTCACTGCCCTTTAATTTCCACTTGACATTTTTTGTGTGTGTGGAAATGCCCTTCTTCAATCCTAGCGTGGTTTCATCCTGAGAGGAAGAGCAGCTCTCACCTGTGCAGACTCAACGGCCCACTTCAATTTCATCTCTAGTCCACTTCCTCTGTCACCAGCTACAGACAGGCTATGTCCACCAGGCCTCAGCACGGCCCTTCGACACCCACCCGGTCACCTAGCTGAAACTGGTATAGAATGTCACCAATACCCTCACCTGTCTTTCCCTGGACCTGCACCATTTCTGACCACTGGGACACAGTCAGAAATGAAGTCTGCCAGCCTCAGGATTATCAGTGGTCCCTCGGGGCCATGATTCTTCAACAGTTCCACATGATTGGTCTTCACCAGGTATCCACAGCCGAATGCCACAGTGCTGATTTACAAGATAGACTTCTGGGCTCATCCCCAGAGTACACTAGGCAGAGTTTGGCAGAACTTCACAGAAATTGCAAATTACACTGTTGTAGCTGTCCAGAGACCAGCCTCCAGAACCCCTATTCAAACAGTCACTAGCTGGAGCTGCGTTTTGAGGAAGGTGTTTGAGACAAGTTCCTCACTGTTTTGAGTGACAGAGTCAGTCAGTCGTGATCATCATAAAGTACTATACACTGTCCATCACTGCTGTGCCCTCCCTTTATCTGACAATCCAAGATTACACTAGCATCAGTACTAGTAAGCGAGGGCTAGCCTGTACTGTGCTGTTCTAATGGCTGTGACATTACCACACAATAGAAATTCACTGGTGCCAGTAGGTGGCACATGTCTTTAGTCCCAGTATTCAGGAGGCAATGGCAAGTGGATCTCTGAGCTCAAGGCCAGCCTGGTCTACAAAGAGAGTTCCAGGACAGTCAAGGCTGTTACACAGAGAAACCCTGTCTTGAAAAAACAAAAAATAACAAATAAAAATGAATAAATTCACTGGATATATTTGACCTCATGGAAATGTATGAATTGTGTGGATGACCAAACATCAGTTTATGGAGGATCGTAGCTGTCATTTTAGGCTAAGAATTAAAATAACCTAGGACTGGTAGACATGTTTTGAAAACTTCAGTTGGTACAATTAGAGAGAGGGCTCAGTGAGTTAAAAGCACTTGCTGCCTTTGTAGAGAGGAGCCAGGTTCTGTTCCAAGGACCTTCGCTGGGTGGCTCACGGCTGCCTGTAACTCCAGTTCCAAGGGATGTGACACCCTCTCTGGCCTCCCCAGGCAGCGCAGTCACACAGTACATGTACAGACAAGTAGGCTAGGCACACACATACACATACATACAAATAAATTTAGAAGTAATTCAGATTTTACTCCAGAAAAATTAAGTAAAAATATGAGGTGGGACTCAAGCTGTCCCTGAGATTCCAATACGAAGTCAGCAAGGGTTCTTCCTTCTTTGGTCCCACTTCCTTGCAACTTCCATGATACCCATGAACCAAGCACAGTCCTGTGATCTTTGTTCTGCAAGCAGCATTCTTCCCATTCATGTGCCTTCCCCACAGCATGAGACCTAACCAAGTGTCATGACCGTAGGGAAGACACAAGATCAATTTCTCAAGATATTCAGGAATATTCAAGCAGTAAGCCCCCCCCACCATGACTAGTCATATGCGGGCACTAGAAGAAAAAGAAAATTCAGTTATCTGGCGCTGGTTACAGAAACTATGTCTTCTGCCCTTCCCCAGTATGAAAGGAAACACAGTCAACACTCACCCCACAGTTCTGAACAAATGTCATGATGAGACCCATGTCCACCAGATGGGGAGCAGTTTGCCCATCTGCACAGGGATCAGAAGGCATAACCTCCTTGATAGCTTGCCAAAAGAGTGATTAAGCCTGTTTGGAAATCAGATTTGCGTTTTTTATTTTGTATGCTTTGTATTTTGGAAAGTTTCACTTCCTTTCTTTTCTCTTCTTTTTCTCTTGATAATCCAAACTCCAGCAATAACATGACTAGAGTTGTTGGGGTCAGAGCCTGTGCAAGACCCAGTCACTCAATTAAAGGGACGAGTGAAAAGAGACCCAGCAACACCATGCCACCCCCCATAGATCTTAGGGGTCCTCATGAGGTTTGGGTGTAAACAGGGGGCAACAGGTATGCACAAACAAGCAGTTTTGATCAAGGTCTGGTTCCACCCATCCCTGGCCTATCATAGTCTTGGCTCCAGTTTGATTTGCAAGGTGATCTAGGAAGTTAGCAGCATCTTGTGAAATCTCTTTCTAGGAAACAAACTTTCTCTTTGACTGGCATTAGGGCTCCAGCCTTTCCTTCCCCAACAGGAGACTCCTAGCTAAATTCCAGTCCCTAGGGGTCCATTGTCTCAATAGCCTAAAAGTCAAAGAAAGAGATGCTAATGGTGCCTATTTAGAATATCATAATTTCTGCTGAATGATTCCATTAATACTCTTGCATATTTCTGTCAGTTTTCTCTCCACACATATTCATTCATATATACACAGTTTTTATCCTCACGCAATTTTTCCCTCTTGGGATATGAAGTAGTTATTGTTCTGGGAACTCTGGTTGGACCAGCGTTAAAGCATTTAGTCATGTAAGACATCACAACAGCAAAGAAAACATGGCAGCGGCAGAAAGGTGCTTGATCAATTTTTGTAATCACAGCAATTGCTGAAATAAACAGAAATATGTAGAACGCCCCAAGAGCGATAAAGACTATTCTTAAAGCTTAAAATCAAACAGTATATTCAAATATGAGGTAATAATCAATCTCATTAATACCAGATGGAAGCGAGGTCCCTACATACAACTTTGTACTTTTTCTGAGTGACTAGTTAATGTAACATCAAACAATATATAAAATAAGGTGAGTGGTATAAGTAAGGAAAAGAAGGAAGCAGGTTGTCTTTATTTATAAATTATGGAACCATATGTCTAGAATTCCCAAGAGAAGATAATTGTAATTTTAAAAACTATCACAACTAAAAGACAAATTCTTTTTTTTTTTTCTTTAAAGTTTAAAGTAGGTGTGGGGTAGTGGAGACAGACAGGTTCTGGGAGATTGCTGACCGGCCAGTCTAGCCAAAATATTGAGTTCCGGGATCAATAAAGGAACCTGTGTTAAAAAATAATGTGGAGAATAATAGAAAAAGACACACATACATGTGCACTGGTGAACACACAGACACAGACACACAGATACACACACAAAGTTGTCTTTATATTAGCAGGTCATTCAGAATTTCAGAAGAAAGCTAAACAACACAATTCTAATAAATGGATTTGGAGCGATTACTTGGCTGTGGAAAGGACACCCTGCTTTTGTAGAGGACCTGAGTTCAGTTCCCAGTACCAACACCAGGCAGCTCACACCTGCCACTAATTTCAGATCAAAGGCATCTGATAACCTCCTCCAGCCCCCTCCAGCACTCACTGGCCACACACTTGTGCTATATACACACAGAGAAACATAAAATTAAAAAACAAAAATCCCAATAGTGATTAATCACTTTAAAACTAAATTACCAAGATATCAACAAAACTTTGTGTATAAACTCTAACATAAAACAAGATCTAAATAGATAAGAAAACATTATCATAAAAGTCAAACTTTTCCATTATAAATTAAAGGTATGAAAAATATAAGGCATTATGAAGGAGATAGATTTTAAAATTTATGATTAGAGTGTATAAGGAATGCTAACACGGTACAGAAAAAGAAAGTAAGACAGATTATGTATGAACTGGTACAATCAAACTAGTGGGGTCTTGTACAAGAATGTGCCCAGAAATCAGTTTAAGAGGCTAGAAACAAACCTAAATAGACGTAGGAACTTAATATATAATAAAGGTGGCATTTAAATTCAGTCTTGAAAGAACAGCTTATTTTATAAACTAGAGTGGAATGACTGGCTGTTCGCTTGGAATAAAACAATATTAGTTCTTTACTTCAGACCATGGATAAAAATAAACAACCTAGATTAAGGATCTACTATAAAAAGTAAAGCAATAAAGTTTTTGAAGAAAATTTTAGGAAACTATTTATATAACTATTTGGGTGGGAAAGTCATGCTAAGCAAAAAAAAAAAAGAACACATACATTATTTGCTTTTTAATGCCTCAAATTTTTAAATGTCTAAACACCCAAAAAGAAAACATCGATAGATTCAGAGGTCTATGATAGGCTAGGCTAGAAAAACACTTGCCAACTGTGCTAAAAGACCATACTAAGAAAGATGAATAAATTGTTTCAAAATCATTTACGTAACAGATGAATGGGCGTGGCTTAATCAAGATAAAGTTGATTCCAATGAAAATGTAAAGAGCCGCCCCGGGCGGTGGTGGTGCACGCCTTTAATCCCAGCACTCTCGGGAGGCAGAGGCAGGCAGATCTCTGGGAGTTCGAGGCCAACCTGGTCTACAAGAGCTAGTTCCGGGATGGGCACCAAAGTTACAGAGAAACCCTGTCTCAAAAAAACAAAAACAACAAAAAAAAAGGTAAAGAGCCAATAGAAGTAAACCAAGAAGCCCACTCTTCCAGAGAACAAACAAATGAGATCATATCAGGAACATGCTTCCCTCCACCCTTGGATTAGAGAAAACTGGGAGAGAAAGATGACCGTGACAGTCAGGATGCATCCCTAGGTCTCAGCCACTAATAGGAACATTTTATGCACAATGGTCCACTGAACCCCATCATGGCTCCTTCATCATGCCCACTTATAGAACAGGAAACTATGCACACATGAAGAACACCTCTGTAAATTCTCCGAATTTACTATTCTAGTCTGTGCTTCTTCCTATGAAAATTGCTGAGCAGCTGGGCACAGGGAAAGATGCAAGCCTCTAATACCAGCATTGGGGAGGTAGTTAGGCAAAGGGATCGAGAGAGTTCAATCCCAGGCTCATAGACACGGTGAGTTTGAGGATAACCTGGGCTACATCAGAACCTGTCTTAGAACAAAACAAACAAAAACCAAACGCTGCTAACCGGAACAAAGCAGACTGTTCTACGATGCACTGCCTCTAGATGTGTTTATGAAATAATGAATTATGATCATGTCTTTCTGAAAAATGACACGGGTAGGTCTCATTTTTGAAAGAAAGAGAGGCAGAAGAGAAGAAAGAGGGAAAGGGCGAAGGTGTGTGCCATATGTGTGTGCAAGATGCGCTTCTGTGCTCGTGCGTGCAGGAAAAGACACAGGAACCACATCTAACTAGAGCAACCTGAGCGGGGGAGGAGAGTAACAAACACACAAAGAGAGCTCCACAGCTCTATATAAAGATGCTTTCAGAGTCCAGGAACAATTCGACAAACTAGAATAAAAGAATTTTGTGACCATGGACTCCTGTGCTCGGGATAAAGCCAAAGCCTTCCAAACTGCACTGCATTTCATGCTTGAAGGATGCTCATTCAGCATCTGATTCCAACTTATTAAAGGAATAAATCTTTCAATTCCGTCCACAAAACCTACTGGGAGGAGACTAAAACTGATTATATTGTCTTCATATTGGGAGAGGTGGGTAAATAATGACGGTTCTCACCCAGAGCAATGAATGAACCGGACGGAAAGGTTCTCCATGGGAAAATATCGAAGCATCAGGGAGGCTTACCAGAGAGAAGTCAAATCGGTTCGAGCGAAGTTTCACTTGGTCATTCATCACTGGCTCGGCACGTACCTGGTGTGGTTTACTGTGTGTGTTTGGCATACCACACGGTCCTCTTCCTTTGTGCTTTGGAAGTACTTGTTAAGGGTTTCCTCCACGGATCAGAAGGTTTAGTGTCCCTCTCAGGTCCTCTTTCAACACAAATACAGAACCGTTCAAGACTTCTGGAGACATATTCACTTCCAGTATCCAATGAAACTGTTTTCTTTCTTCTAGAATCTAAGGGGAAAAGAATAATCAAACCTTAGACTTTTCATCT